>NW_026892626.1:18356250-19012500 GCF_033815535.1 Pezoporus flaviventris | reverse complement strand
CATCAGAATCGCACATTTAATGAATGACAAATTGCTGATTACACTCAGCAGCATCCACTCACTGCCCACATTCTTGGAGTATCTGCTGCATTGCATCAAGTAGCAGTGCTTGAGCCAAAGATGAGCTTTTCAGCCCCGAAATCCACAATACAGAAGATAAACAAGGAGATGAGCAAGCAGCAAACCCATCTCCAAGTAAACAGTCCCTCTCTGCGCCCGAAGCAAGCTGAGTACAGGATGGAGGAGGCAGCACTGAACCTACCACTGTTCCTGTCCCTGAGGTGGTCAACTTCCCGCACAGTATTAATTGACAGATTGTTTATGACACTGCCAGGAGTGACGTAAGGGTCAGTTTCAGGGTCGATGTTTGGATAACCTTTCCATGGCTCACCAGGCCGAAACTCTAGGAACGGACACACAGAAGAGAAGCTTATTTGGATTCGCTGTTTTACAACAGGAAACATCTGCCTAAACAACACATCTCCTAAGGACTGAAAAGCCCAAACATTGAAGCGTTTCGTTTACTTAATCTGCTCTTTTCTTTTCACTTCAGTCACTTCATTTCTAGTTTTTCTGGTCCCATCTCACCAGGGTACAATCTGGTGCTCAGAGCCCCACGTGAGGACACATACCTGGTGTGAGGACACCTACCTGGAGGCCAGTTAACACTGCTAGAGCCGTTAGGCGATTTGGCACGGGGCCAGCCATCCCCAATGGATCCAGGGGGACTGGCTGGTGAATTACTGCTGTTCATAAAGTCATATGGAACAAACGGAGACTCTTCCAGCCTGAAACCACTTGAAATAGCACCTAGTAATAAAGAAGGACGTATTTTTCAAAGCCAATTCTTGTATTTTCTCTCTCTATGTAAGAACATACCCCTGTAAAGCATTCATGAAATATACAGCAGCAGACTGTCCTCTGGTGATGTCAAGTTACATAGGAAGTCATACAGGAGTATATGATCTAAAATGAAATGCCTCTGAATAATTCAGGAGAAAAATGTAAGAATCACGAAATCATTTCCTTCAAATAGGACACTTAAATTTAATAAGGAAAACATTCATTCAAGAGGGCAAGAGCTTTCTGTGAGACCGAACTGGTTAGCAGGGGTAGTGAACAGAATCACAGAATATTCTGTGACGGGAGGGCTCCTGGAAGAAGCATCTAACCAAATCTGAAGGATCTTGAGCTACTGCAAAGTTCTCAACTCCTACTCATATTCCTGGCAGGGCAAAACAGCAAATGTAGAAATCACTGGAGGCAGAGGAATGAATGGAAGCGGAGCACAGCATCAAACAGAGCCTGTACAAGTCTTGCAAGGACAAGCTGAAAAGTTATTAGGCAGCAGAGCCAAAGACATTCTACGGTTCTGAGGGAACAGAGGACTTTTACCAGGGATTTGATGTGATACGGAGCTCAAACAATCAAACTCCTGATGCCATTCAGAAAACATCACCCCCAGCTAAAGTAACACAGCACTGACTGCTGTGGGTAACAATCAGACGAGGTTCAGAAGCGCGGTGGCAGGACACCTCCACTAGACACATAAGGCAGCAAGTCATTTCACAGTAGTAAAGCAGCTGACAAGTCTATAAATACCCCAACAATCTCGAGACTGGAAAGTAAGAGGAGACTGGAGACATCTTATAGCTATCTTTAGACACAGAACCTTTGTGCTATAGACTCACATTTTAACTGGATGAGATTTCAAGCAACTGAAACAGTTTAAATGTCATATGAATCCTGATTACTGGGATGAAATAAGACGTAACCAAGTCCTCTGCCTCCTCCAACACCGAGTACAGCATTGGTACTTGTCTACCCTTCTAAGCTCTCCCTGGTTTTAGAATGCAAATGTACACATTCACAAGCAGAACGTGTCATCAGAAATGTCAGACGTGACCAGAGTTAAATCCCCATAAACCCTCTTTAGGCCAGCAGGGTCAGGGGAACCAAACTAGAAATCTGCAGCTTTTGGTTCCAGAAGACATGAAGCATTCCAGTCTAGATCAAGGTAAAGCCAGGAGTAGCACTCACGCTTAAAGACAAGTCTGGTTGGAAAGGGCATTCTGTACCTTTCTACTAAATCCCATCACAACATCATTTCTGTAGGTAAAATCACTCAGGCAGCTCTGGGCTGCTGGGGGAGACGAGCAGCACGTTTGGCACAGACAGCACAACACAAATTCTGACAGCTACGAGCAACACAGTAGTTACACCTCCAGACCTAACCGCAGCAAACCTGCCTGTGAGAGCCAGAAGGTGAAAGCAGGCTCTGAGGTGTGAAACACATACCATGTTTGCTGGAGTTTTGATCCAAGGATGTGTTCACAGAAATGCTGTCGACTGTAGTCCATTTCCTCAAGCGAGATTGTGGCTCTTTAATACTGCTCATATCCATGTTTACATTCAAGTTTGAGTTCATTCCTAGAAACACATATAACTTATGAAATACAGGCTGAATGTTTTTCTTCTGCTAACTACCCCTGTTGTCCTAGTGAGCGTTTAAGAGCATGTTACTATGGTTCTTTCACACTTCCAAGTCTCTGTTTTTGAGAAACATTCTAGCATTTAACACAGTGAACTTACTCCAGACAGAAGCTAAGCTAAGCTAAGCAATGCAAAGCACCCAAAGTTCTCAGCTGATGTCTTCATGCAAAAAGGGCAGTGGAAGAAGCCATTGGGAAGTCAGAGAAGCTCAAATACCAGCCCAGCAGCAGCACAGCTGATCTCATCTGGATGGAGCAGAGGTACTGCCCTTTGGGGAGCTACACTCAGCTAGAAAGGACACCTGTCTCACCAGGGGTCTGCACTCATCCCTGTTCAGCAGAAGTTACGTCCTGGTGTCTGCAGTTACAACCTCACTCCTGTTCTTGCCCGGGCTGTTCCAGGACACCTCGCCAGCCTCAGACCACACAAGCAACACCATCCCCTCTCCATTTAACCTCCTCACATTGAGCAGTGAAACCTCGGTAAGAAGAAACCAAACACAACCTGTCTTTGCCTGTTCTAAGCTGTTGTCTCCATTTCAAAACATTTATCTGCCAGGGAATCAACACAATGCCAACCCAAATGAAAGCCAATACCTGTGAGCACCAGCTGTTCTGGGCTTGGACAACTATGCCCATGCTCTGGACTTTGGCATGCCTGCTCCCTTTCCAGGTCAGGAAGGATCCTTCATTCCCAACCATACCTGGTTACCTTTCCAGCCCTTCAGATCTGTTTACTCCAGCTCTGAAAATAAACCACTACAACATTTTAGCTCAGGGCCAGAGACACTCAGGCAACATCTCAAATCTCTACCAGAAACTCACTCATTCAACACTGAAAACCAGTGCTTAATCTTGCTCCTGAGGGGATGCTCATTGCCATAGAGGAGCTGGTTTGGTTTTTCATTCGTTTGGTTGGGATTTTTAGTTTAGGCATGAGCAGATGTGGATGCCAGAAAAGCAGCACCTCCAAAAGCCTCAGAGAAACTGTCTCATATACTGCAGGTTCCTGCAGCGTGGCAACGATTACGGTGAGAAAGCAGCTACTTAATAGTACACAACAATTCAACTTGAGAAATGAAACAGAAAGGAGCCTCATGCAGGCAGGAAGCCTGAACTTAAGACTGGCCATAAGCAAAACTCCAGTGCGGCACATGCAAGGCAAGAGCATGGCCTGCACCAACGCACTGCCTCCATCACGCTCCACCTGTAAGCACAAGGGTTTCAGCAGCAGTCTCTACCAAACAAACTGCTCTACGAAGGGCAATGAGAATGCAAAGGAAATCAGCCCAACAGAAATGACCAGATCAGGATAAAATAGAAGAAAAGCAAATTGGAGGAAATAAACTGGGATAAGGAACAGAGGTAAATGGTAAACAGCTGTAGTAAGCATAAAACAGCATTACAAAGGGACCTAAAGTAAGGAGAAAATATACAAGCCTGGAATTTCTGAAGTAGAAATTGGACAGAAGCCTGGAAATGTGGGGAGAAAGAAACAGGAGATGTTTGTATATATAAACCTTCAGACATTGTGCCTGAAATGAGACAACCATTCTTTAAAACTGAAGAGCTTAAACCTTTCTTCCCAGGACAAAACCACCACAGGGGAAATGAACATTTTGTTCTACCTATGCAATTCCAGATGCATCGAAATGTTTTTAAAATCCAAAGAAATGAGAGCACTTCAATGGATTCTTTGTATGGATTCCACTTCTAAAAGTCCTTTAGCTCCAGGAATTCTAAGTGCAAAAGGACTTTGTATCATCCTTGGGACCCAGAGGGTAAAAAGAAAGAAAAGGAGACAGACATTCTTTAAGAATGTACAGCATCTGCACTGACATACAATCACTTCAGGCAGTAAGTGTACTTGTGACATAAGTTCTTTGGTGAACAAAGATAACTGGATAAGCCCCAAAAGAATTACCGCTTCCGTGAGAACTGTAAGTGCTAACAGGATTACAGTCCCTGTTGTTTTCCCAGGCAAATGAAAAGGAAGGGGGGGTGTTCTGTAAGCATTTAACTGTATGATGTTAGTGTGGAGAAACCCACCTATGGGGAAGCTGCTGAATGCATTTATTGGCGATGGCCCTTTCTGCAGCTCAGGAGTAGCGTGGGGTATGACATTCTCAAGGAAGGATTTCATGGAGGGTTGATGGAGTGACTGCTGCTGAGAGGGTGGAGTCTGCTGCTTCATTAACAGGTTTGGATCAAGCTGACGGGACTGTTGCATCATCTGTTGCTGCATACTAAGAGATCGACCCTTAAAAAAAACAGAGCAGTTACAATATAAATGGGCAAAAAGCTTTTTCACATCTAAAGAAAGATCAGGAAAGGCATCTCTGTGCTCTGTGCACCTACGCACAGCAGAGCCCAGCCTTAAGCTAAGCCTTTTTTTTTAGAGCTTGTCAAAACTCCATTCACTCTTGCACACTTCAATGGCATTTCTAACAAGAAAGGCAGCTCAGACAATGAACAGGTTTTAAAGCTAGCTTGAGAAGTGAATAATAAAGGGGTTCGTTACCTGCTGCTCCTGCTGTTGACGACCACCAGAAGGCATGCTTCTTTGATTCTGCGCTTTTTGCTGCTGAGCCAACAACCGCTAGGAGACAGTGTTTGGTGGTGGTGTTTGTGAGAATAGTTTAGAGCTGACGTGAAGTCTCTACTTAGACTTTCAAACAGAACCCAGCGACCAGCTCTGGTGGCTTACCTGTAACTGGGAGATCTGAGAAAGCTGGTTTAACTGGGACAGTTGATTCAACATGGCTACCTGTTGTGGGCCAAAAAGTGGGCTCAGGCCACCGCTGTTTGGTGCATACTTCAGTAATGATACTGGAACCTGCAAACCAGACCAGAATAAAGAGTGACCGACAGTAACGCGCTGCCAGTTACACTGGATGTAGGCTATTATAACCTCTGTCAACAGCTGCCTAGTTTCTGAAACACTCCCCAAGCCAAAAGCCCTTTCAAATATTGACAGAATAAACATCAGCAACACCCATAAACAAAACACAATTTTCTGAAGCAGCGTTTTGGTAGTTTACACCCAGAATGTTTTATGTACTTCATTACCTGAGGGGATAGTAATGGAGGAGGCACTTGAGCACGTGGATTAGGCTGAGATGAATTAAGAGGTTGTGCTGGAGGCTGCTGCATGCTCCTGGGCTGTGCTGCTAAATTACCAACACCAAACATACTGGGATTGCCATTCTGCGGGAAGGAAGGACAGTGAGTGACAGCAAACCTCTTCTGCTGCTCCTCCCACCCCTATGCATTTGAATTACAAATTAAGTACAGATCAATCACATAGGTAGGATGTTATATCAAAAGGCATTAAATGCTGTCAAGTAACATGCCAAGGATACGCACACAGCCTTACCTGTCTAACAGAATTCAAGTTTTGCATACCCAGCCCTGCTAGGGAGCCAAGGGCTTGGTTAGGTAGTGCATTATTTGAAGGGGGAAGCTTCATGTTTTGATTGGACATAAACTGCATGTTTTGGGACTCGTCTGCTACAATGCCATCCTGATGGGACAGACAAACCGATGCGCAACACCCAGCCAGCAAGCAAGCAGAAGGGAGAAACCATTGGCAGGAGCAGAAGGGAAGAGTCACAGACAGTCCAGCACCAGCAGGAAATAGGCAGAAAACAAAAGAGATCAGGTTAGTTAGTCATTTGCACTGCAAAGGGGCTACAGAAACTGCTTAGTATTACATATCAGTAAGTTAAAAAGAACAAACATCTCTTACGGATTAACAAGAAAGCCCCGGTTTTCCCCTCCACTAAATGCAGAAAGCTAAAGAACACACAGAGTCAAAGAAGTTTAAAGTGTCCACCAGCAGGACACCTACTGACCTTATCAAAGTAAGGACCGCGATCCATGGAAGACTCTTTGGAAATCTGAGGACGAGAACCAGGGCCTTTTCCAACCACACGGTTGTAATCTCCCACACTGAGGCCGTGCTTATCCATCTCCATCCGCTTATCTGGCAATAACCCTGGGAAAAGGTGAGAGAGGTGACTGCAGTATTCCAGACACCAGCAACCAGCCTGTGCTTCTGAAGAGCTGCACTGATGCTGCTCTCAAGCTAGAGACTAATGAAAGAAAACACCAGTTTAGCTTTGAACTCTCTGGGCTTTAGTGAAAAGGGAAAGGAAACACTATGGATCAATGGGTATAGACAATTGAGAACTTGGCATCAGCACGGCGTCAGCAGGTTTTGCTGGACTCCACAAAAATGTTGCTCTCAGTTCTTAAAACCAAGAAAGTTTAATTGTTCTAACTGGAGTTTCCAGTTGTGAATGCCACGTGTCTGGTTTGGAAGCACAAAGCACTGTCTTGGCTTTGAAGCAGTAGCTTTATCACATCCCTACATCCGTCCAGTATTTCAGAAGCCCTTTAATTTGATTCAGTTAAGAAAAAACCCTATTAGCTAAAACCCAACCAAACAAAAACCTTCACAAATGTACAGTATTTGTGTTTATTAAAAGCAAATATGAAGTTATCTTCTCATGAATTCTAGGCAAGCTACAAGATCAAAATGTAAGCAGTAAAAAAGGGTCCATTTAATCCTTCACTGCATTCAGTGCAAGAGAATTACTTCCAAAACTGATGTTTTAAACTCAAAACTGAAAAAAGAAATAATTTAAATATGGGGCTTCCCCTTAATATTCAAATCTAAAATTCAAAGAACAATCTCTTACACAATTAGACTGTGAACCTAAAAGTGAAAATACCCAGTTTGATACTGGAATAAGAAGACTGCAACTCCACTAAACAGTAGAGTGCCACAGATACTTTTAAATAAGAATTCTATCATTATAGTATCAGTGTATTACAGAATTATGCTGGCTTTTATTTGCTGGAGGAATCATAACTGGCTTCAAATAAAACCAGAACTGCTCCCAAGTCGTTTCACACTCAGGTTTAAACGCCTCTGAAATAACTGCTCAGTATTAATTTAGTTCCTAGAACTGAGAATGTGTTTCCAAGAATGAACCACAATGAGGGACTGTGGGATTCAGAACGTGTCTGTGTGAAGGATGTATCCTGAGGGCAAGCCAGATACTTACATTGCAAGAAGCAAAATCACCACACCCTGAAAACACTCTTTTAAGTCAGCTCAGCTTGATTTATGGGGAATATCACTAGAGCAACCAGGTGATTCATGTGTGTAGCATTACTCACATACACACAGGTTTTTTCTTTACAAGGGTATTCCTCTTCTTTAGGGAAGCATATTTAACTATATATAGCTGTAGCTATATATATGATATATACAGTTTTTGAAAAGTAATTTACAGAAGGATATAAACTAAAAGAGAGACTGGGAAGGAAAGCAGTAAAAGCCAGGCTGGCTCTCCTAGCCTTACCTCCAGACATGTCCATCTTATTGCTCTGTATGGTTTCTTCTGGTGATTCTCTCTGAAGTAATAAAATGAAACATAATTATTTAGTAGTATTTTTAAAAGCTAACCCAAAGACATTCCTATAATACTATTTATATTCAAACCTGCAAGGGGAAAAAAAGAGACAAATCGGATGCTTTTTAAACCCCTTAGTTGGTACCCAACTGAAAACAGGTATTGCACCGAAATACGTGTGTAAGGTTAAGTAAAACCCCAGAGTACCAGGTGAACACCAGGGTGGTATTCACAAAACCACTTCTCACCAATCAATTGGCATTTTTGTAATGAAGATTCAAAGCAAATGGGTGGGTGACAGAGGGGAGACAAAGAGAAGTAAAGAGAAAAGCACTATGAAACAAACCCCAGTCAACTGAGCGTGTTACTCCCTGTGCATTACAGTCAGCACAGTAAGAAGGCAATAGAGCCAGGTGAAGGCAATAGAGCCAGGTAAAGGCAAATACTTACTGAAAAAGTGAGATTTGTGAATTGCTTAATGAATGGATTGATCCATGTTTCATCTTGCTTATTTCCACCTTTCATTATTCCCTTAAAAACAGAAAGGAATTCCCGTGATGCTCAGAAGACGTTTACCACCTACTGCTAAAATGACATCACAGAATGATATGAATGAAGATTAAAGCTTAATGGCCCCTCTCAGGGCAGCATTGTTCTGGCTCAGCTTTTAGATCTGCCAACAGTGCAGAAAGCTCAACCCAGGCGCCTCATTACCTTCGTGGGCATTTTCTTCATGTACGGTGGCCAATTTAAAGATGAATTAGCTTCTTGTGAAGAACTGCTGTTCCACATTCCAATCTCCACATCCTCCTCTTCCTCCCAGCTGGTCTGACGACTGCCTGTCAATGGCATATCATCTCCACACCAACTATCTTGCATAGATTTAGGCCCTGGTTGTGAAAAAAAACCCAGCACTTCAGCATTTCAGTAGCAACTGACTGCCCTCAACACAGACCTTAGCTTGGTCCTTACTTCAAGATCGTAAGCCCTCAGAAACATAAAGCTTCTGCAGAGCTGCTTCCCCATCCCCATCCCCTTTCCTCAGAGATGACACAAGAAGCACTCACCGGGTTTATTTGAAGCCTGTTGACCAAGAGAAGTGTTTCCCCAGCCAGAGGTGCCTGCTGCATCGCTGATGGGCTCTCCCCAGCTAGTACCAGTATCCATGGGCTTACCCCACGCTGAAGTTCCATTATCTACAGTAGTGGCTGGAGTAGAAGGCTCTCCCCAACCTTTTTAAAGCAGTACGAGTTACTGGCATGTTTTTAAACAGGATTATAAAAGCTACCTAAAGAAACTCAAGTGGTTTGCTTTTCTAGAGCCGTAACACACAATAAAAAGCGTATTAGTGCACATACACATATTACAACTGTCAGCTGTTCAAAAATAATCATAAAAATACAAATTTCTTATGTAAAACATTCCATTTTGGTAATAGACATGTCCGAGATGTTAAGTTCCTAAGAACTGCTCATTATATTTAAGCTACTCCTCTCCACATTTGAGAGCACAAAATACTTCATAAGCACCACACAAGCTCATCTACAAGTATTATTCACTGCTCCCAAAACTACAAGATCAGAAAGTCTGATCTCGAGTCCATATAAACCAACCTCCTTCATTCTGTCCCTTTTGGAGGGGGCTCTTTGGTAACGTTTTAACAGGTTTAGAAGCAAATGAAGAAAAATACTTTCATTCCTCAGATACTAGGAGGTATTTCCTCTGTTTCCACATCCCAGAATTCAAGTAGAGCCGGGTTACTTTAACTCCTCAAGCTATTTAAAACTAGATCTTCCAATCTGCATAAAAACACCCATGTCTACGAGCATTGCTGTTGGGTGTTTTTCCTAAATAAGAATGGTACTTCACCAGCACCCCCCTTTACCACTTTAAGCTAAAGTATTGTTATATGAAGCAAGAACAAAAGAAGCGGTTTACAGCTAGTAGAAAACAGGGCATAAAACCAAGCCTTACCAGAACCCGAACTGCTCTCCTTGCTAGACATGGCACTTGAAGACAGTAGCTGCTGATGTACCTGTGCTTGCTGGTCTGAACTGCTGCTACTGTTTGGGACATTTTTATTCCACATATTCACATTTTTGTAGTTGTACTTGCTCGGATCCCCCCAAGCAGAAGTTCCATCATCAATCTCCATTTTACGGCGTATTGATTCAGGGGATGGCTCCTCCCAGCCCGTGGGCTCTTCCTCCTTTGCCGGCGCTGGCATCGGCCCCCCCAGCCAGCCCGAGCCGGGGGGCTTGTTCGGGGCAGACGGGGCTCCCCAAGAGCCAACATCTTGTTTGTTCCACTCTGGAGAGTTGATCGGCTTGGATGAATCCCCCCAAACTTGAGGCTGATTGGATTTAGGAGGGTCTCCCCAGCCTTGGTTCTGATTAGGCTTTGCAGGCTCATCCCATCCTGAAGAAGTATTTGGGTTTGTATTATTACCTCCCCAGGAAACAGAATTTGATTTACCTGGCTCGTTCCAACCAGATACTGATCTGTCACTGTTGCTACCTCCTGAACTGGATTTCTTAGCTTCACCCCAATGGTTACTTCTTGAGTTTTCACCCCAGCTATCACTGGCAGAAACTGCCCAACCCTGGCTGGCCTTCTGTCCATCCGCCCATCCCTGTTTGATCTTCTGTGAGTCATTCCAAGATGACTTTTCCTCTTTGCCACTTCCCCATGATTGATTGCTCTTGACCATTACTGTAGCAGCAGAATCTTCTTCCCACCCCCCTTGGCTGTTTGACCCTTTGGAGTCTCCCCACCTTGTAGCAGACTTTGGATCTCCCCACCCTGATACAGATGAGGTATCATTATTATTAGGGTTAGGTCTATCCACACACCCCCCTGAGCTGGAAGTCTGTGTCACAGAGCCCCCCCAGGCCTCTGTCCCATTGTCAGTTTTTCTTTCACCCCTCGGTGATGTTTCGGTATCCCAGGCAGTGTTCTGTTTGATTGGAGTCTGTCCCCAACCAGAGTTGGAAAGGACACGTGGATCTAAGTCAGTTCTGTTCACTATGCTTTGGAGTAACGCGTGCTGGTCAACTTTCCTTCTCTCCCGGTTCTGTCCTTCCGCAGTGGCTCGATCTTCATGGCACCCAGAGCTCTCGGCGCTGCCCTCGCTGTCTGCTGTACCTGCTTTGGTCCACGCGCTGTTCTGCTCCGTGAGCTGAGGAGCAGCAGGACTCTGGCTGCTGAGGTCCTCCTCCTCTGCAGACTTCCATCCGTTTGTAAACTTCCTGCCGTTGCCATTCACGCTTTCATTGGAATGCTGATTACTGGGCAGTTTACTCCATTCCCCATTTGAAATGTTAGTGCCAGTGTTTTGTGCAGGGTTCCCCCATCCTCTTCTATTCCCGCCAGCACTCGCACCATTCCCACTTCCCCATGGCATGTTCTGGGAGTTGACTGTCCCTGCCTCCCACACCCCTCCTCCTTTATTCCCATTGATTTGAAAGTTAGTGCTGCCAGGCCCACTAATGCCTGGCTGCATTAGAGTTGCATTCACAGTGTCACCATTAGCTTGGCTGTTTGGGCCTGAACATTTGTCTCCAGAGTAATTAGAACCATAGGCACCCCATGTAGTACCATAAGATCCACCATTTTTCGCCTCACCATTGCTAAGATGAGAAATGGAAGTGCCATTTGAAACTGGAGAGGCCTGAATCTGAGAATGATTCATTGTGCTCACGCGCCAGGCCCCATGCCCTGTATTATTAGGCAGTTCGTTAATCTGCACTGAACCAGCAGAGTTTGGTAAACTAGAGGTCATAAAGTTAGTAGTGTTATTTGGTCCATTCATTTCAGTGTTAAGGTTTTGAGGTTGCCCACTGAATGAAACATTCCTTGTACCATTTACTTCAGAATCACAACTTTCCTGAAGGCTTCCCCAGGAACCATGGGCTGAACCACCCACCTTAGAGTTAATACTCTGACTATTAGATATCTGACCTATGGTACTGCACTGAATACTTGTGCCAGGATTACCACTCCCTACAGACCCTTTCAGGGCATGTCCATTGTTCTCCAATACAGACCAGGCACCATGGTTGCCATTTGAATTCAAAGTGCTTGGATTTAACCCTCCATTTGATGAAGAGTTTATGGTGCCCCAAGCATTCATTCTATTGTTGCTACTTTCAGATTTGCTGTCAGGAGCATCCACAGAAACTTGACATGTGCTTATTATGGTTCCGTGGGATAAGCCCCACGGCCCATTAATACTTCCATTGCCCACATTATTGCTGTTGCTACCAACCACAAACTTATTCTGAGAACCATGTCCAATGCCATTCCGAATGCCATCGCTTTCTCCACCTGTGCTCCCTGAAGCCATTATCACGAGGTTCCTCTCTGACCCAGAGCTAGAGGCAGAGTCAGTGTCCATACATTCTGATGTCAGCTCCGGGTCACTGCCAGTGATTGATGGCCATGCTTCTTTGTCAGAGCCGTCTACAATAACTTTATCCCAGTTTGTGCTGGAGTCACTATTTGAAGAGACTGGTCCCCAGTGAGAATTTTCATAATGGGATCCTAGACCACTGTGGTTCAGATCTAAAGGGAAGAGGGAAAGTCCAAGAGCATCATTGTAAATTTAGTATTATTACTTCATTAAAGCAGAAGAGGAAAATGAACACATAAAGATGCTAAGCCAAGAATCCTTTTGCATATTTGAACACTCAAGTCCTGAAGAAGACAGAGAAAGCTTCCGGGTAAGTACAGGTGCTCAGAACACTGCCCCACACACAACCTAGAACACTTCTCGCCAGCAGGCAAAGCGGCACTCACAAGAGCACAAAGCAGCACTCCTGAAGGTACAGGTCGTCTTGTCCCAGAGAAACAGCCGGGGTATTCAAATACTCTGGATTTAAAGTATTTTCTAGAAACATGTCCATATTAAACCCTAAATACTACATAAAAATCAAAGACATTTGGAAAGGCAGAAATCTGAACAGGATATTACACTGACCTAGCAGCGCCAATTGCTGTGTGACGGGAGCTAGAGAAACACCTTCCCACCCCATTAAGACATCATAGAAGGATTCTTAAGTTATTGAGGAGATTTTCTTTTATCCAACAACCCATATAAACCTCACAAGACCAGGCTAAAGTTCTGCCCTGCAGAAGCTCAGATTAAGTGGCTGAACTGATACTTCTCACTTATCTAAGAATCACTGCTGCTATTTCACTAGATAGGCTGATGTGGGAATCAGGAAGACACAGACCCTAATTCATTTACACACTTTGCATGGTAAATATAGGCACCACGGAGTATTTGGTGCAAAACAAGCACCATCAATTCTCATCTCAGGTGTCCAACGCTTCAGGCAAAGCCCTCCCCCATGACTGCTCAATCAAAGCATCAGCAGAAGATGGAACTATGGAAGCGTGAAGCGTGTGGAACACAGTGATGAAGCTGGCAAAGGAACACAAGTACAAAGGCCACTGGAGCTTTTTACTTTGTATTTGCCTGCACTGAGAGAATAAGCACACTGGTGCACGCTCAGTGGCTGCGTGTGCAGCAGCTTCTCTGCACATGAAAACATTTAGTTGGGTTTTTTTAAGTAAACAACACTTCTTTGTAATATTCCCTTGTTTGCCTTTACTTGGGCTATTCAAAACGTACGTAACCCTGGGAGAGCTGGGAGACATTCCTTCAGCTGAACATAACCCCAGACCTGCCTGTTAATGTGTTACTAGAAAAACCACTGCGGTATCTGAGCAAAATCCAGCAAACCCCAGGATCTCCAATCTCACACTGGTGTTTAAAGAAAAGAAGTCATTTAACCTGTATTAAAAGACTAACCAAAGATAAGAGTTGTCTGCACTCTCACGAAGGAGAGAATCAACAGCACCAAAAGCCGCACTAATGAAACATCTGGATTGAAAAACATCATTTCAGTAACAGATCAACTGCAAAAGCAACACTGAAGTGCACAGCTGCGAACAGCCCAAATTCAACATGGGGAAAGAGACAAGGGTTATGAGTACAGAACAGAGTGAAACAGCAAACAAACCTTCACTGCACAACAGAAGCCCTGTATTTAAAAAGTTCTATTATCCTAATTTAGATGTGATGCAGTTTGTAAGGAGCCAATGCACAGAGAGCAGGTAATGACTGATTTCCAGCCATGCAGAATGTGATCCCACTGCATGCAGAACTACCCTGACTGACAGTTTTTCCTCGACATAAACGTGTGTTAGTGCTTTCTAGTGGGAACCACTGTTCTGGAATCTCCCTGCTGGAATCTCCACCCCCATGAACGTCTGAGATTAAGAATACAAATACTGAGTAAGCAGGAGATTATCTCTGGTGTTGTGTGTCTGGCAGATACCACAAAACCACCCTAAACATTGAGAAATCCCAGCTGACAACATACTGCTCTTGGTGACAAGCAAACCCAGCCAAGAGCAGCCCAGGCCTGCGCTTCTCCCCAGGACTATTCAGAAGTTGCAGGTGAACTTTTGCTGCTTGAATCCTGGACATAAATGAACTACATAAACCTGAGCTTCTTACAATCCAGTTTGTGCCTTACTAAAGCACTCCAAACTCAGGAATGAGCAACTGTAGCTGTTGGCCTCTGCAGTGGTTTCCTAACTGAAGCAAAGGACAGGAGAGCTGCCAGGGCAAGGGCACAGCATCCTGCTGCACCCAACCCTGCTCCCAGAGAGAGACCATCCTGCACAAGCTTTGCCTCTCCTCTCCCTGACACAGGGGAAGAGGGAGGATGAGGAGAGGAGGTTTAACACCTTCCCTTGAGAGCAGGCTTTGAGGAAAATGTGAAGGATGAAAACTTCAAGGAAAAAACAGAAAAGATGCAATGTGAAATGTTCTCCCAAGCCCTGCACCTGCTGCAGCCTTATGGGGACATGAACTAGAGCCACTACAGCCCCACAGCACTACCTGTGCTACTCAAGGCTTGTCAGACCTGCCTGGGAATACTGTGTTCAGTTTTGGACCTTGCTATACAGAAGAGTTGTGGACAGGCTGGAGAGGAACCAGAGAAGGGCCACAACGATGATCCAAGGACTGGGAAGACACATGAGTAAAAGCTGGGAGAGCTGGGACTGCTCAGCCTGGAGAACAGAAGGCTCAAGGGAAACCTAAGCCTCATGTTTGTGTTTAAAGGGTGGCTATCCCTTTTTACAAGGGGTCACATGGAAAGATATGGAGTGATGGGTACAAGTTACTCCTGGGGAGAGTCTGACAGGACCAAGAGCAAGAGGTTTTACAACAAGAACAACCAGCCATTGACTAATCTCCCCAGGGAAGTGTGCATTCCCCAGCGCTGGACACTGTTAAGAATCAGCTGGACAGGGTGCTGGGACATCTAGTCTAGGTCATGCTGTGCTTTGAAAGGTTGGAGCAGATGATTCCTGAGGACCCCTCAGAACCCTGGGATTCAGTGGTTTCCTGTGCATGTCCCCATGTCCTCACATAGCACATTTACTCCAAAATATACTTAAAAAATGAACAGCCAGTGTTCTTCACAACGACAAAGAGCAGCAGGGAACATGCAGAGCTGCAGGTGCTACCACAGTGTAAACTCAGCATTCAAACCAGAAAGGCCCAGACATGATTTCCTCCGCAGTGCTATGCAATGTCTCTAATCTAAAGCACAGGCTTGCACAGATTATTCAGTTTAATACCACAAAGAGGCAATTCAACATGTAAGCAGAAAGGTAAAAAACAGAAGACACTTAGTATTTTAAAGCTGAGATGCCACACAGTCAAAACATCCGTTCTGGTATGAATTCTGATGTTATTTTAGACAATGAAAAGGTTTAAGCAAATGTAGGATGCAATGGCACAGGGAAGCTATGTGTCAGACATTCACACAGCACATGCTATTGGAAAACAGAAGCCAAAGAAAAGAAACATGAATAAAACACTCGGACAAGACTGTGTGACGCATGTAACTACTACAAAGACATGCAGTGCAAAGCAAAGGGGAGATGTAAAGAGCTAACCTGACTGGTTAGGGGAGTGGCTCACCAAGTCCCGAATGGGAGGCATGCCTATGGAAAGAAAAGCAAGACAGTCACAGAAGTGTTACTCTGGTAAAGTACCAACAGCCCCCAGAGCACTCGTTGCTCTAACCCCATCCGTTAGTACCCCTTCCTCAGGAGAGGTTCAGCTGAGGAGCCACGTAGAGTCCAACTCCGGTTTAACACCAGTGTGTGCACAACAAACTTTCCTCCAGCCCTCTCTCATAGCTTCTTCCTCCTAAGAGTCCCATAGGCACTGTATGAAATCAAAGCGAATGTTTCCAATTCACAAGTCCTACAGTTGGAGACCATAACTGTTGTATTTAAGGCACTGCTTCCTAAATGAAGTCAGCCCCACCACTTCTAACTGCAGATCCCTGACCAAGGAAAAACCCTCAACTTCCAGGAAGAACCTTCTGTTCCCCAGGGCTTTGTCTGTAACATCGTTTTGCAGCTCTGCTGAGATGCACATGGACAAAGTGAGACCCACTCGCGCCAGAGCAGGACTCAGAGCGACTGGACTAACGCCAGGAGCCCGGCGCTGCTCTCCCGCTCTGCTCTGTCCCACAGTTGTAAGCAATTACTGCTGGCAAGTATTTCAGTTCAGTGCATAAATCATTTCATTGTGGAACAACCACCTGGCCAGCCCCATGTGTTACAAAGCAGAGGCAAACATGCCGAGGCAGCATTCAAGACCTTCTTTTCATGTGAAGTTTACATACGGGGGGGAAATATCAGCAAAGCAAACATCTGAACTGGGTATGAAAACGTTCTGATCAAGAGCCACTTATGTAGATTTCTTAGAATAACCACCTTGGTACAGACTATCTTTTTCACAAGTACTGCACGCCATGGGCTTCACTTGCATGTCTTTATTAAAGAAATAGGCCAGATGGCCTAGGAACAGCAGAAAAGAACAACTCACAGGACTACCCCTTCTTCAGCTTTCCTTCTAAACAAAGGGGGCTCATTTTCAGAAGAGATGATCGTCCACACAAAACACATGCGGACCATTGATACAGTTAAAAACTTCTCCAATACCAAACACTTAAAACACTTAGTGTGGCACGGGCAGTTAAAAGAAGGCTCTAAGTTTAACAGTACTGGTGCTGCTGGCTTTCACAAAGCACCTACCAAGCAGTTACCACCCCAGCTGGAACTGGGGATCGATCCTACCCCAGGGTATGCCAGGGAATAACAGATCAAATTCCTGCAGCCATTACAAAGTCCTGCAACTCTGACTGCAACACTTGAAGCTACAGTTTTCCTTTTAGCCCTAAAATACAGATCAATCCCAATATCCATTAAACAATGCTTTAAAAATAAAGAACATAATCTTCAAAGATATTGTGTTAAGGTATAAAATTTGTCAACCCAAATGGCCTATACATGGATATTCTTTCAATAGGAAGGGATCTACAGACATGCCAAATTTCATGAGATTTTGAGTTTTGGAGGTAACACAGAGAGCACCCAGAAGCTGTCATTGGAGGCTAAAAGAGGAACTAGAGAGTGAGACTGGGGCAGGCAAATGTCAGTGGTATTTCCTTTCAGATACCGAGGTGCCAGAAGGCATTAAGCCACTCACATGCTGCTGGACTACAGCCACCTCCGTGTTACAGAAGCCTGAAACCACCGCAAAAATCCAGCACTGAAAAGCACTTTCCTTTACATTATCACCTTCCCTACATTTCTTAAAGCACGTGACAAACAGGGAACTCCTGGTTATTAGAAAGAGCTCTTCCAAGCATACAGACACAGGCACCAAGGCAGGAGGCCTTGGCTGCACAACCCCACTTGTCCGATCCTGGTCCCCCGGAGCACAGCACCAAGCTAACGAAGACCCAATAGGATGCTGCAGATAATACAAACATTTTCTTAAGGTGGGAAAGGGCTTTGGCCAAACTTTCTCTCCCTAAAGGCTCCCAGAACCTTTCTGTTATCAGCCTGACTTGTGGACATGTTATTCAAACAACTAGTCTGTTCTTCCAACCACAGAACTACTCCAGGAAAGGAGGTCCCCACACACTCGCTGTGGCGCTATGGCACAGGGACACGTTGGCATCTCCCAGCCTAAAAGGCCCCCCAGCCACAGCAGCACAAAATCAAGCAAAACTGGGAAGAATGTGATACACAAACGGGAAGCCAACTGATTCACTATTGGGCTGGTGTTCACAGCAGAAGAGAAATGAAGAACACTATGCTCAAAGGGATCCTCTGGATACAATGAGGTGGTTTAACAGGTTGTATAAAGAGTAATAATTCTTGAGTTAGTTTACCTGTGAGGTTTTATCTAAATCACTACTGGCTACCATATAACTTGACCAGTAGGGGATACATGTTGGAGAAAAAGTTGCATCTTAGAAGCAAGCAAGTATACAAAAGGTTACTTTAAACCTTTATACAGGTGAACTAAAACCCCAAACATTAACTAAAAAATGACTTCTTGGAGTGGTAAAGAGCTCTCCCAGGATGTGACAAAAATAATACTGGAAAGTAATATCCAGCATTCCTCAGGGGGCACAGGGATAAGCTGCTTCCAACGCTCTGTTTACTTTCAGTTTAAATGTGCTTCTTCAAGATTAAGTAATCAGAACAGCTCAAAATTGAACTACAATTTGAAATATCACGGCTATATTCCAGAAACCTTCTTTTTTAGCTGAAGGGACCAGGAGTCACGTCCCTTGTGGTGCACAGAACACCAGTTCTGAGAAACAAACCTTGAGTGTGGAAGAAACTATTTGTGGGAAGACGTTCCATCAACATGCAAGTGTAAAAATAAGAAGGTATTTGCCCACCATATAAAGTGTTGGCATTAATACCAAATCCCCTTGAAAACCTACATCCCTATGAGGAAAGTTACTTTTTTATCCAGCCTAAATGAGACTGCCCTTATTGCCTCCCCAAATTGTCTGAGCTGCAGGACAGTACACTGACTGAACAGCAAATTACGCACATGTAACAGGTAAGCTTACTACTCTTAGAAGGGTATTTGAAGAGAAAGTGTAACAAGCCAACATAACAAAGGATAACTCAAATAGTAAAAGGTAAAGGTTGATCCATTTGCTAAGTCAACCAAGCTTTACATAGATGAACAAAGACAAACTCTGACCTAGCAGCAAAAAGCAACTCTCATATTCCAACCAAGCTGCATCCTGTCTGTCTTGCTAGATATGAAGAAGAAAAAAAACCCCAAAGTCTAGAGATGCTGTTCAGAACTATGTGAATGACACTTTCTTGGGAGATCCGTGTATCAAAACTGGATGCAGAAAGTGATGCTTCATACCACGACCATGCTTGCATCAATCATTAGGATAAAGACTGGAAACTCAGAGCAGAGCAGTGGTCACATTGGCTCCTGTTCAGAACCAGACAAATCCACTGTGCACCACTGGCAACAAGAAGCAACTATGATGTCTCAGGTTTCTATCTGTAACTTGCACACGGATGGCCCAAAGCATCCTGCAGCGTTTAATATTAAACTACGACACAGGACAATCTCTCATCATGCCACAGCTTACATGGGAGGTTTAAACGTTAGCTCAAGTATTTCACTGACAATTGAACTGAAACTGTTTGAGTTCAAAGGGCCACATGGCACCTGCCCTCACCTGGCTGTTTTTTGCTGCTGTTCGGCACCTCTCCGTTGGTCACTGGTTGTTTGTTTGTGACAGTGCTGCCTCCTGACTGGCCGTTCAATACTTTAGGAGTAGATCCCAGGTTTGCAGCTATCACTGGTAACTGCTGACCTCGTTTCAGAAGCTGTTTCTGTTCCTGGTGTCGAAATCGCGGTGGTACTTCACGAGGAGGGTATCGAGGCAAGGGCTGCTGCTGCTGGCTGCTGGCTGGGGCCCGCTTGGCATTATTATTAGTGCTGGTTGCTGGGGAAGTGCCGCTGGAGGTGACAGGCTGAGGCTGGCTTACACTGGTCTTGGTTTGTTCTGGCACTGCCCCCACCCCCAGAAAGAGAGAAAGTTGGACAAAGTTATTCATAAGAACAGCAACTCCAATTGAAGACTAAGCCAATATTCTTACACATCTGCATGTTGCATGTAACGGCAGCATTTCTTCTCGTGCCAGTGGTAACTCATTCCCCATTAACAGCTCAATTATCCCATAACCACACAGCTTTAATAGCACAGATTGGGAAGGAGAAATATATCTTACTATCACTCCTAACAAAGTTATCTTGGCTAAAGTATGCTACTACTAACAAAGTCTTTCTACAGGGCTTTCTGACAAATCAGCTTATTTAAGCATTTAAACTATTTTAATAAATACTTAAGTACTAAACCCCCCCAAATCTTACCCCAATGGGAAATTTAAGTGTTATACTGAGAAAAATGTTCTGGTTTTGTCCCAGAAGTAAAAGAGGTGAACAGGGCACACAGAACACCACTGGGACTTGCCTGCTCCAGCAGCCCTAGAATCCCAAGGGAAATGTGTTGGTGCCCTGAGGTCAAGCTGCTCCAGCAGGAGCAGCTAACAGCACCGGTACCCCACACAGCCTGGCAGGACTGTGCCAGTGGGCAACTGCAGCTCCAGTCTTGGCAGCATGGCCCCTTCAAGGCCAGATGAAGGTCAAACAGCTGGCAGAGGGCAGCTGGGAGGGAGCACACCAAACCCTGATGCTGGATGAAGGGAAAACCACATCATCCTCCATCCAGCACCTCCACCCAGCCAGTACATTGGTGGTGAGCATATGGTGTCCAGGTGTAAGTAATGTCACAGGTAAGTGTACTTTCTGTCTTACGCTTACCTGTACTTCCTGTCACAGGTAAGTGCACTTCCAACCCCTCACACTACTGACATGTCAATGTACTCTCCAGATTTCTTCATGATATCCACATAATGTGTATACATTCACTGTGGAACTCCCTGAGATAGCACAAGACTCGATCACGACCTCCCTCAGCACTGACCGGCCTGTGTGGTCGTCACCATCTCTGCTCAGAGCTTCACAAGGTCTGAGTGGCTGAAGGCAAACAGTTTAATCCATGTGGCATTCCTGCTGCTAACAGCGAGGGACAGCTCGGTGAGGACAGCTTCTCCAGTGACAAACACACGGCTGGATTTACTTCAAGAATAGCTCTGCACATTGGCATCATCTAAACATACACAACTTGAGGCTGAAGAGCAGCATCCTCCAACCATCTCCCCGCTGTCTTCCTTCAACAACTCCCTGGCATGGCAGCAGCAGGAACACTGTTACCACATGACCGTGTTTAATTTGGTTAAAGACCATTTTCTCATTCACTTTCAAGAACAGACTTGTGTGAATACAACATAAAAAATAAATGAAAACAAGCTCTTCAGGCTTTTAAATCCACTTGAACACTGACAGTGCTATTTATGACTACCGTTTCTTTTTGTTTCTCCTATAATACACAGTAACATGCTCTGAAAAACACAAGCACAAAGGCCTTCAGAATAAAATGTCCCCTCAGAGGCAGCACCTTCAGGTGCTCACCACCACACTGGCTCCACAGCAGCGACCCTGCTCCTCTATTTCACAGCTGACTGGAGCAGGACAGAATTAAGGAGAGGAATGGCCAGGACACAGGTTGATTTAATGTCCACAGGGAACAGGAGGTGTTCAAATGCCATTAGATACATGGGCAAGTTGATAGAAATCACCAGCACCGTATCAGATGCCACCAGTTTAAGCTGTTGCCTGTATTAAGAGTAGGTAACTGATTCCTTGCACAGTGTTTTGATGCATGTAATGCAGCAACAGATAATGATCAAAACCAGGTTTCACAAAGTAGTCCTGAACAAAGCTCTCCCATTGATTCCTTTTAAAATGCCCTGTGTCAAAAATCATTAAAATGAGTGAAAGTGACTGAACCTTGGCGGGGAGGAGCGCTATTTCAGCAGCTAGCGAAGAATTTGTCACCACTTCAATGCACGAGCTCTTATAGCACATTTCTGTGGTCTGGGTACTGCAACAAGCTTTGGAACTTAAAAAACCAACAGAAAACCACCAAAATTCTTCACATACCCCTATCTGTGCCACTGCAGCCCAAATCTTGCTGCTCTGACCCATCAAAGTGCCTCCTGCTGCCACCCATCCACACCAACAGCTCTGCACAGCGAGGGGTGCCGACAAGGACAACCGCTGCCTGCAGCCAGGACACCCCTATCAAGCAATGGCACCAGGGAGGGACACAAACCCCTCTGCACGCTGGACCTGAGCTTTCTCATTAATGTCAGCTTAGGTGGAGAGTACCCCCAGCTTGAGGGGATTTTCTGATACAACCCACATCACCCCTGAACAGGCCACGGAGGAGACTCAGTTTTCCTGCACTCCCCCTTCATTCTGTGCAACTGCTCCTTTGGATCAAGTAAAATCATTTCTATGTGACATTCCATGAGACACCCCAACCCAGCTGCCAGCAGCGCTTACGGCAACACAGCAACATTAATACTTCCATAATTAAAGCTGCTTTAAGACAAAGTGTGTATTATAACAGAATCCAACTTGCAGGTAACCGAATCGCCCTCGACCATAAACACACCATGTCCTGCCCAGCCAGCCCCTGGGCTATGACACAAACAGCTCAAGAAATCTGTGTTTCTCATGTATTCTGTGCATTCATTTCCTTAGCAAACATGGCCATAAAGCCAGCAAACTGAATGGAAATCTACCCTGCAAAAGCTGGACTAAAGAATCAACAGTTTACATTCATATGCTAATTTCAAACTGGAATTAACCCAAAGTGCAACATGGATTAACTGCAGTTTCCCATCGCTTCCCCAAGTACCCTAGACTTCAGTTTTAAGCAATACAATTGCCCCTGTCCAACGTTTTCTGGTCCACACCTTCAGCAGACTAAATAATACATTAATATTCCAACATGGCTACGATAAATTCCAACAGCCCTTAATCCCTACCTTAACATTTCAGTTTGTCATAAACGAGTTGCTGGCTCGGTAAAGTTTGCTCTGCCCACCAGTATGCGATGTAGAATCACACCAGGGCAGAAAGCTCCCACTACCACCAGCACAGCTCATTTACCACCAGCGAGCTTACAGAAGCGAGCAGTAAAAAGGAGGTTTCCATAAAGCACAAACCTGCTGCAAGCCCGGAGCAGGGGATGGAGAGGTTACAGTGAACAGAGGGATTCCAAAGAGAGACGCTTCCAACTTGTGTTGCTTTCCCACTCGGCAGACTTCACCAGAAAATGGAGGAGAAGCATGGTGTCATTTTACTGCTCCTGGAGAGCCGCTGCCAGCTCCTCCTGAGCGGGGCCACGGCTCCCTCCAGCCCCAAAAATGGCAGCCCTGCCACTAACTTTAGTGCAGATGGAAACCAGCTTCTTGCTCGCACCGGCCCGGCGGGCAGAGATCAAATCCCTCCCGAAGCACACAAAGAGCAGCACCGAGCTGTCATTTAAGTGTTTCTTCTCGCTGCTGCCGGAGCTGACCTCTGAGAAATGTGTTGTGCGGCTCCCTGCCCGCGTGCCATGCCCCCGAGAGTTGTCAGTGCTGGAATGCTGAAGGGCAAGCGGAGGAAGCCTGGCGCTGGCGCTGACACACGTAAGATGTAGTGCTAGAATTTTCCTGGTGGAAAAATGGCCGCAGCTGTAAGCTGAGCGAGCCGAGCTGGAAAATATCCCACCGCTGCCAAGCCGTTAACCCCTGCGCCGCCGCGCCGAGGGGAGCCCCGGCTCTCCCAGCACAGTGCTCCTCACTGGGCATCGACGCCGTTCGCCTCCAGCATCGAAACGTTAACAGGCTTTCCGAGCTGGAAAAGCACAGGGAGGGAAGTGACAGAAAAAACCCCACAAAGACCAGAGGAGGCTGTGTTGGGGCAATGGTGCTTCCCAGCAAAGAAAACGAGTACCAAGTTTCCAAGGTGGGAAATATGAGTCAAAGATTTCAGCTCCACACCCAGCTATTTTTAAAAGCCCTTTCCGTTTCAGTGGTTGACTCAAAGTTGATTCTGCTCTGCAGCAGCAGCAGTGCTTTACGCCTCTGCCTTGACAAAGCAGAGCAATGCGGGGCTGAAGACTGACAGCAGTTTTCAGCTCCTGCTCGCACTGTTTCCCGACACGCAGCAGCACTGGGAACAGCTCACCACAACACTAGCACCTACACTGCCCTTTAGTTCCCACAAACTACTTTGCTAGGGTATTATGTATGTGCACTGAAGTGTGTGCAAAGAGACATTTCAGCTCCTGAGGACATCTCCTGCTGGAGAAGCACACTGTGATTGCTGAAGTGAGCACAACAAAACTCAAATGTTCTTAAGCAGCATTTACTCGAGTGCTTGGCTTCTCAGCAGCTACTTGTGGCCATGGTGCAGTTTGCAGAGCCCTGTTTTAGGAGGAATTCAGGATAAACTGATTGATTTGTCCATCTTTAACAGCGCTGACATTAAACACAGCAAAAATACCCTGCTGTGGTAGAAGGAATACCACAACACTTGTCAGTTCTGCAGTATTCTCCTCAAATAAGGCCTTCAAATGACGCTTATTTTTTCCCCAAACGCCTGGCAGTGGAGCACTTGGAGGGCACTTGTTGAGTGTGAATGTGTTGCGCCAGCTGCTGCACAAACGAACCTTCACTTGGCAACTAAGCTATACACTAACTCCTATGAACTGCCTCTTTTCCTTTAATACAGCCAGACATGTAAAACTAGACGGGTTGGACCATCTGAAATCCACAGGAATGACACACATGCATTTGTAATGACAACACTACAGTATTAAGACATTCCTTGTACCAGAAACATCTGCATCGGCATCATCTTCATTACTTCCGTCCCTAATCCTGAACGGGAAAAAATCAGCACTACTAACTTCCTCGGAAGGCAGTCTTAGTGCTTTACACGACCACAGGTAGCTACTTCAGCTGTTAAACAGCAACTTCTGCCTTCGCTAAAGCAACATTTTGGAGCCTCCCAAACTACGCTACCAACCACCCTTGCCACTTAACCAGCTCCTTCCTGAAAGGAGGAACGTAAGTGTGAATTATTTAGAGATCCCATACTCTGCTATTTTATCTTCAGCTCATGCACAGAATGAATTATTTAAGACATTAACGTGATGGAAACTTGGAAACTAATGAAACATTCATTTGCATCCTGAACACAAGCAGGCAGAACCAGCGATGCCATGAAAGCGCTTTGTGCAATGTAACCACGGATTTTGTTCCTAGAGAAACTGTTGCACAAAGTCCTCTATCTGAACCGCCTCATGCCTGCTCCGCTTCAGGACAGGCAGCGTGTGCGTGTGCCTGTGACAGCTCCACATTCCTGATGAACTTCCTGAAATACCCTGTTAATAATAAGAATGTAACACTGAAGCTAGAACTTAACAGTTCCTCAGTAACCATCAGGCTCCAAGGAGAAAATGAACAGAAGAACATAATAAAAAGACTGGCTGTCCTTCAAGAGAAGGCAGTTTTCACCCAACCAGGTACCTCAGGGCAGGATTTGTGCCCTCCTGCTATTTTGAGCCGTGCTGTGATGCCGGGATGCCAGCACAGCACAAGTCCATAGGTCAAATGTTCATTCAAAATGGACCTTATTATTTACACTCTGTTTCACCACTTTCTTCTTTGCTGTCTTTTCAGATATATTTTATTGCTTCAGAGTAAAACCAAACACTTTGACAATTCTTCATTTACATCTGGCATATTATCTCAGAAGCCTTATGGCAGGAACGTGCAGGGGAAAACAAACGCTCAGCCTGTACCGCAAGTGTAATTCCATGCACTGTTTGAAAAAGGGTGCTTTAAAAAACAAGCAAAGCATATTTATTGATTACAATACACTTTCAGCAGTTTTATTAAGCACTCATACAAAGACACACACAGAATTCCCAGCTGGTCTCAGTGCCCGGAGCCAGGCTGGAAGGGCAGGACCCGCACTCAGCCCTGTGAAACCCAGAGGACAGCTGCACATCTGGAACGTGGGCTCTCATCAGCAGCACTGGTGCAGCTCCCACTGCCTCAAGTGATCACTACTCACAGCAAAAGCACCATCCTCCTCCTCACAGAGCTCCCTGAGACACGAACCCAGGCTGGCCTCACTCCCTCCTCAGAGCCCGAAAACCTGCTGCTCCTACCCTTACCTATTTTCTTTTCCCATTTAAACAGGCACTAAAGTATACACTGCATTTAAATAAACGAGACAAAACCATGCCTCCTGATAGCTGTAATTGCGCTGCAGCCCTCAGCAGGAGCATCAGTGCATTTTGTATGTGAGGAACCTGCCTCCTCCATTCCAACCTCATGTGAATGAGGATGCTGCTTCAAAGGCACATTCCACAGTAATGGCCACTTCCATTTGTTTCTCTGCTCTTCCCAAGCACAGTATGTCCTCTACCATTTTACTACCTTCATGCCAGAACAGCACTTCAAACACCTTTTGATTTTCCAGCAGTAATTGCATCTCTGCCAAGCAGGGCTTCTGAGCTCCTGCTTCTACCACTGCTCCAGTGAGTAGTAAATTAAAGCCAATGTTCCCCGAAAACAGGGCTGCAGCAAGCACTCCACATGAACACCTAAGCAATTACTGTCCACTTCCCAACTAACAGGTTAAGAGCTAGAGTTAAAGAGCAAGTGAAAAGAATCCCTCTCCCCCTTCTCTGGAGGCTGGTTGAAATGGGGATCTGCATGAACCCCACAAACATTTAGAATAACTGTGGCATTCTCAGCCTGCCACCAAACATCAGAATTACAGCTTCCAGGTATGGCCATCGTGATCATTCTGGCAGGATGAACCCTCCACATGCAATAGTTAGTTATGGCCAGATATATCCATTACTTGTCTACCAAAAATGGGAAGGCAGAAAGCAAATAAAGAAAAGAACTCAAGGTATTATGTATATGCCTGGTGCTGTTTAAGTAACGGAGCATGGAAACCAGGAAGAACAGAAGAGTCCAATCCCTGGAACACCCCCTTGGTCATTACTGTTCTGTGGTCACTGTTTGAAACAGTACAACCAAAGTTTCAAGAAGCCCATCATTCAGTTGCGAGAAGAGCTTTCGGGTGACCCATCTGATTCAACATATTTAACAATGAAGGAATAACACAGAGAACAGAAATAACTGTAAAGTAACTTACCTTTGATTTTTTGTTCAATGGCCTAGAACAAGAAAAGAAAAGTGTCAGTGATGTGTGCAGATAAAACCCCTGCATGCACGTGCCGCTTCATAAAGCAACATTAGCTTCTGATTCCCCTCTTTTAACATGTTTTAGAGTTATTTAATTATCTACTTCAGAAGTGTCTCTAACCACACCATGCCTATTATTCTTCATGCTTAGAAAGCTGTTTAAATGTTACAGAAGACAAAATTAATTTGAAAGATAAGTACATGAAACAGACTGCATTAAACTTGCAAATGAAGATGTTTTGAGCGAGTTAAAAACTGTGCCTGGAAGCAAAGAACTGCCACCACTTTTATTGCAGAGGGAGGGACTAGACATGTAAAGAAGAAAGGAAATGCAAAGACTTTCCAAGTCATTTTCAAGACTCAACCGGCTACACCTATGATACTGCCAACATTAGAGAACTGTTTGACTAAAATTGCAATTAAAAATCACAGGATAAATACAGGGAGAGAAACACGTCTGGTATGGAAGCACACCTTAACTGCAAGGGTTTAACTATAAACCAGCAAAACTGAGTTCTCAAAAGCACAGCTCATAGTTCTCCCTACCTGCAACTAGAGTTTTCTTAATTATCACTATTAAAATGCACTATTGCCAAAGCACAACGAGATTTAATTGGATATGGTCACTCTGGTAGCCGTATACAGCCCATTTTAATTACGGTATCACATAAATTCATAGGAGGCAATAAATTTGCCGTAATACTTAAGCTATGATTGTCTATAATTGAAACTGTGAGGGGAATGGAGCACGTGTGCGTGCAATAGAGATTTACCGATCCATTGATCTAATCTGAGTCTTGGCCAGGTTCAGACACTAGCACTGGAAGGGCTGACTACCGAAACACTCACAACAGCTCTCCAGTGCCACAGCCTCACTTCTCCTATGGAAATCAAGAGAGCCTTAAGCCTTAACCCCCCCCCCAGCTTCTTTAGCTGACAAAGGCAAGTGTACACACAGAAACTGTAGCTGTACTGTCCAGGAGTTCAAAATGTGGCCCCCTTGCTCCCACGAAACCCTGAGCAGAAGCTTTTCAGGTTTCTTATTTATGCTCTTTGCTAGAAACAGCTGCAAATGGAGACCCTGCAAAGCCTCTTCCGAAGAACTCCACTTACTGCAGCGCATCAGCCACTGAGCTAGGAAACCAAAGCAGGGCTAACGCTTGCACCAGGGTTATCAAGCCCCCCACCCCACTTCAGTTTCAGTTTTGCCAATTTTACCCTATTACGCTGCTTCCAACACCACTGCCAGTATCCCCACCTGCCAGAAGGCAGCTCCTGTGCTTGGGGCCTCATATAACGCACCACAACTCTTCATCACACTCTTTGCTCGACAGATCTGGTTCAAAACTGTATTTTGAAGGCTTGGGAAGTTGTGTATGCACTTCAGCTCCTGGGTGTTGCATGCACAGGAGCTGGCTTTGAACCAAGCGTCCAAACCCCATGTGCATACCGTCATAAAAACGAGACTGGATGTCCCACAGAAGCTGCTCGGCATCAGGATGCAAGCAGAGAGCATGCCTTCTCCAGTTCAACCATCACACCTCTGCGACTGCTGCTGCTGTTCTAGTATGCCTTTTAGATCAAATTATCACAAAACTACAGAATACATAAACCCAAGCACCAGCTTTCTCTTCCACAGCAAAATGACACGATGTCCCTTCAGTTCTTGCCATGCCCATGTGCGTGTTTAGAGCTTACCCTGGAGAGCTGGTAACCTCCTCCCCTCCTCAGCTCTGACTTAAGAGCCAATTCACTGACCCATGAACAGCAACATGAGACAACCTAGAACTTTTCAAACAATTTTTTGCTGTTTCTGACCCTCCACAGCACCTAGAGACATGTGTGGAAGAGAAGAGGTCACATTCCAAAATACACCAGAACCTGGTCACAGTAAAATGCTTTAAAAGGCTTTGCTGGGGAGCCTGTGGTTGAGAACACAAACCAGGATGCTCTTAAGAGACACATCCAGCATTAGTCAGTGGAAATCAGAGGAAACTGCTAAGCAGGTTCCCTCTGCTCCCACCTGAAACGGACACGTTTACAAACACATTTACAAGCTCCTCTGAAGCTCAGGGTCAATATTAAGAATCAATGGCCATAATGAGTATCTTGACCGTAAACAGGACTCTGAATCATTCACTCTGAAGCGTTTCTGTGATGCTTCCATCCCAATACACCTCTGCTGTCAATATTTTCATTTTTATCCGCCTTCCTTCATACAAACTGTCTTATGACGCATGTTTCCATATGGAAGGATAAGAATATACAGTAAAGGAAGGATGCAGCTGAAAGTCACCATCTTAAAAAAGAGCTAATTTTATTCTACTAATAAATGCATTAACATTGAGGAAGTTTTTAAACGTGAAACCACTTCAACTGGGAAATCAGGAAAGAGAATGCTCATCTCAGAACATTTAACCTCTGACAAAATGGATCACAAAGCCAATAAAGATGTTCAATGTATCAGTTACCACTAAGTAACTGACAGCACATTTAAAGCTTAGAACATTAAATTAAACAGAAAACACTTCTGAATAACCACAGCTGACCCAGCATTTACCAGTGATGAAACTAAAGTAACCCAGAAGCAGGGCGGTTACCTTTGAATGTCCAACATACCTTTTTTTGAGCAGCTTCCTTCTTCTTCTTGTCTTCTTTTCTCTTTTTCCTTTCTTCCATCAACTGTTCTTCCTCTTCTTGCACAAAATCCCTGAACCACACAGTTTGTAATTAACTTCCCCAAAATACAATCTGTACACACTTACATTCATTTTAGAACAATTATTTCACAGTGACACAAAAGGACAGGGGAATTCTACTTCTAATTGGATAATATTTCTATAGGGACTGTGCAAACCACAAGTGACACAACGTGAAGAGCAGCTGCAGTGTCAGGCTACATGTAAGAGCTTCTTTTTCCAAAAGTTACAATGAAGGCTCAGCCATAAATCCCATTCAAAAGGCAGCACAAATTCAGATGTAGGTTAATCCCTGCCTGCTATTGTGCATTGCCATGACTGAGCACACACGTCACGGCTCACCCCGTCAGGCAATGGGTTCCCTGCAGCCACACAGACCCTTTGGTGCTGCCCCCACTGCCTGATCAGCTCCCTGATCCCAAACACCACCTCTGCCAAGCAACACCCCTTGTGTGCACTGTATGTGTGGCACTGTTGACATAAAGCACACATGAACTAGCTGGCACGTGAGCTGAAGAGCATGGGCACACCAGAGCTGTCAACAGCACAGCAATTCTGGAGCGCCTTAAACAAGTGACAAAACCATAACTTGACAGAAGTGAAAACAAACCCCATGGCATTAATCTGAATTCAGTTAATACAAGGTTTTACATGCTAAAACGGAAGGTTTAGCAGCAACAGCACTCTGCGGATTGCACTGTTTAAAAACAGACTTCAGCCAAGGCAAGAGGAAAGGCAGGACATGGGGAGTATAAAAAGCAGGAAGAACTGCAGAGGTGCAAGCACACTTGAAGCCATTAGGGACTGCAGGGACCAAGATGTGACACAAATGTCAGGATAATGGAAACAAACTTTTCTTTAAGGCCATGCTTGGAGAGATGCAGGGATTCTTGATAAGAATGAGGACATGACCGACAGAACAGACCATGGTCACGGGCAGGCACAAAAGCATCTGGGCTAATGGTGCAAAGAGCTCGTGGCAACATGAATGTGCAAGTGAAGATCAGTTGGTTGTGTTGTATATGAGACTAAAACCAACTGCTCACAGAAAGGATGATTCTGAAGTTTAGGAAGTAACAATAAAGCTGGATATAAACATCAAACAGTGGTGGCAGTTAGCTTTTGCTAGAGCACGGTAACAGGAAGACAACATACAGTTACTTAAGCGTTTGAGAGTTGGAGAACAAAGCCTTCCTGTAGGCTAGAAAGCCTATCTGCAAGAAATTCTCTGCCCTTTCAGGGTCAGGAGTATTTCTGAGTTCAAAGCTCAGAAGCTGTTGCCCCACCAGTGCTGACCATACAGTCAGGTGATGAAATTTAAAGAACAGGTTGAAGATGTTTTTCAGACCTCTTTCTGCAGCGTACATCTAGGGTATAACACACATCCCTCCCATTTCTGAATCTCAACATGAGCTCCACTGCACATCCACCCTGGGCAAACTGCTTCTTCACACCAATCCTAATTTCTGTGATACTCTGAGTGGGATGTGGGAACAAACTCCATACGTCCTGAGTAAGTAAAGGAAGAAGACACCAAGTTCGCTCTTTGAATAACCTTCAAAGATCAGCACAAGTCCTCTCTTTTAAAGGAACATTTCACATGCAGCTGGTTTTCTCCCAATCTGTACACACTCTAACCCATCAGCTGCAGCTCAAGTAACAGGAGGTGCTCGGATTCAAAGGTGCTGTGGAGATCTCTGGGCAGCAAAACTGATCAGAGACATGGAGGTGATTTACTGTGGCAAAAGAAAAGGCCAAGAAACAACTGCTGGAAGGGAATGAACACCCCTGTTTGTGATGAGTGGTCCTGTCTGGTGCCTATCTCCAGAATTCAGCTCTGCACAAGAAAAGCACTGCTTTTATCTTTGCCAAGATATAGCTACACGTCAGAAGCAAAGCCAATTGAATACAGTAAAAACCAAGGCACTCTGCAAATATTAGGACTTTCATTACTTATTTAGCTATGTAAGTAATTGGTGAATTCTACTTTTAAGACAGCTCAAGTCCCTTTTAAAATGAGTGCAAGTGCAGGCATCACTCTGGTTTGGTTTTGCCCTTTCTCATTTTTAGTTTTTAAACCCACATGTGCCTCCCAGGTGCCTGGCTCCACTGGGACAAATCCAAGCCACCGCCTCCCTTTTTAATTAGACAGAAGCTTCTTTCAGCAAGTGCCTCCCACTGCAGTGGTGTCAGTGTAAGCGATACTCAACAGCAGCTCAGCAGGTCTCTCCCTTACAGCAGCTCAGCACACTCTGCACTCTGTGTAACACTGCCATGCCCTGGGAAGAGAACGTACCCCCTTCCTGCTGCCCACCTGAGCTCTCCCTTTAAACTTTGAGCCTGTTCTTTTGCCCATTGTGTGATTCTTCAGCATGAAAAGTGGTTCCCCTCCCGCTAAGGTCAATGCTGCAATAACGATACTTGTATTTGAATGTCAAGTCGTGGCCACTTGGCTATTATTAACAGTGGTTTCAAACAAGAAGAGCTGTGGCAGTATTTTCACATGACATTCACTGTGGAAGAAGAGAGCCAGCAACATGTAAATTATTTATAGGGCACAGAAACTTCTGAGACTATTACCGTGAGCACACCAGGAAAAAAAACTCAGGACTGCATTTTGGCTAAGTGACTGAAGCAGTTTTCTCCAATCTATTTTTATTACTGCTAATACTGCCAGACAGCAGCTATGCTTTATCTGGATGGCAAAAATCAATTTGTCTGGGGGGAGGAAAGTTTTGTATTCCCAAACCAAGTATTTCTTAATTAGAAATCTCTTTTGTGACTTCTCTCTGTAAACAGAGTCTTTGGAACACGGTTACGTGTGTCTGTAGAGCAACTCACACAAACAAGAATCAGTTTTCATCCGACCTGTTGAAAACTTTACTCTCATTGCAACTCCAATTTCATCCTCTACTGATTTCTTTTCCCAGTGCTCCCTTCTTTTGGAATAACACTGATCTCTTGTACATCCAGCATCCTTTTTCTCCTCTCCCACTCTTGGGGTGACTTTTGGCCCATCAGCCCATGCTATGTGTCACCAGATGCAGCCTGGCATCGCAGATGTTTACCAGAGGAACAGCTGCAGCGTACTCTGACCATGAGCAGTCAAATACCACCCGACTCCTTCACCCTGCATACCCAGAGCAGCAGAGCAAGGCTCCCAAGAGTTTCCACAGGTCAGATGCTGTCTTTTAAGATTCTCTAATACCAGAGAGCAAGCATTAGTTAGTTCTTTTTTAAAGGAATTACTGCCGATGTTTTTAGGTTTGCAAAAAAAAACAAACAACCCTAAAAATGTTATTTCTGAGCCCCCTCTATTTCAGTTGCACTGAAAGTCACAAACCATCACATACACTGTGGCTGTTTGGCATTTGATCACAGTTTTATCATCTGGCTGCAACTAGTCTCACTGGAAATGCAGTGCTGCATTTGCAATTAGGGCTCAGAAATTATTTCATGGACAACTAAGAGGTTACTCACATACCCACAGAACACAGTCACGGTTGGCCAGTTTCATTTAAAGCAACCCCTTGGATGCTTTACAAAGCTGAGGTAATGATTAGCCCGCAGTGACACGTGTGCTCTGTAAAGGTGATGCAGAAGCCAGCTTTGTCCATCCTGACACCTCCCCATGACATCCTCTTTCCCAAGGGGAGGGAGCATGCTGTGATCCAGCCATCGTTGTGCAGCATCAGCCTGTTCTGGCCACTCTCCTTCCTGGGGTCCCCCATCCCCAGGTCTCCTCAGCACTGGCAGGTGCATGTCTGACAGGAGGCAGTGTCCAGGGCCAGGCTGGATGGGCTTGGAGCAAGCTGCTCTAGTGGAATGTGTCCCTGCCCATGGCAGGGGGTTGGGAGTGGATGAGCTTTAAGGTCCCTTCAATCCAAACCATTCTACAAGCCTATGAGGTGTACCAATGCTGCAGGGTGGTACACTGCTTAGGACTGTGGATGGGAACAAAACTTCCAGGGGTCCTAATAACCTGAGAAGATTTCCAGGAGGTGAGAAAGCCACTGATGCTCTGCCTTGTGTTACAACTTTCAGTGTGTCACAGCCGAAACGAACATGAACTGAATACACGAACTGAAAAACCATTCCGTGTTTGAAGCAAGCTGTAGCACTTTCAAGAGCAAGCAGAATGCAAAGTAGCATTTCACAGGAAAAAAAAGTAACTCGTCAATCCTGCTGCAGCCACATCAACAAGATCAGGTTTTATTTTTGGAATACAGATGCTAACACTAACACACCACGGTCTCTGGAATATTCTAGCACAGCATCAGCTTTTTGTTCCCACACAGGAGCAATAAAACTCCTAAATGATGACACCGTGATCATTCTGTTTTCATGTGTTTAAGAAAAACAGCTTTCAGATTACAAAGCCACGTTAAAACACATTGGAAACCTCTTGTGATGAGTATCAGGACCTTAGCAACACTTGAAAAACATTACCCACCTACAGTCCACGACATGTTTTTAAAAGTATTAGATGATCATTGTAATGTTAATTCTCAGTGACTGGAAAACAGAACTAACCCAACTGTACAGTTAAATAACAACAGTAACAGCCTTACTGCCCCTGCTCCTCACAGGAAACGGAATCTCTCCAGGAGGGCAGCCCTATTCCCACCACCCTCCCGCACAAACATAAACCTGAGATACAAATCCAGATTCACCTATTAAGTCATCACATCTGAAGCAGAGCTCCTGCATCGCCATCTCTGACAGCTGAAGGCGCACACTCCCTTTATTCTTGCTAACACATTAACACAGGCCCTCAACAGACAGCAAATGATGGTATTTATGCCTCAGATTCCAGCACCCATTAGAACACACCACAAACAAGCTACATTTTTAATGCTACTCCTTGAGAAACACAATGTTACGCAGTGTTTCCCATTTATCATCCCAGGCTTTAATAGCCACCTTTTCCCACTGTATTATTCTTTGTGTACAAACTATCAGCAGCTTCATGTTATTTTATAGCACGTAACAAGAAACACTGCAGGAATCTGGTCTCACAGTAACAAGACAAAGCCAGAAAACGAGCAAGTTCTTTTGCTGGGCTTTGCCCTACATAGGGGTAGGTTTAATCCACCCCCCTGTGTCAGAGGTGTCTGTCACAGCACTCTCAGTCCATCAGCTGGCCAAATGAAAAGAAACAACTGAGAACTGAATTTGGATTTATAAGATGAAGATATGAACAGACCTCTGTTATCGCCCATCAGTCACCCAACTTTCACTAAAACACAGGTACAGGGAGTTTCCTTTTCCTCCTGTATAGCTGAATCGGCTTGCTCAAGGTTAAATGGCCTTAGCAGAAATGCAAACCCTATTTTTCATTTTAGACCAGCTGGAAATTAAATACCTCATCATAAGAAATGCACATCTGAGGCTGGAGCAGAGGCCTGGGCTTTAAACAGCTTAACTTGAAAAGGGCTTTATGTCCAAGTGACACCGAATAAAAACGGATCTAGATCTCAGGAGAGGCTGCACATCAATGGCTCTGAGAGGATACAAGCAGAACCTGCCAGAATGTGCCTCACTTCAAACAGAAGGAGCATCAGATAAATATTGTTATTTACTGAAAAATACCTTTTCTTTGGGTGTGCACCTCAGCAATATTCTTGTTTGTGTACGTGGAAAAAAAACCAAGCTACCAAAACACCTTCCTCAACTAACCCATTAAAGTAAGCACTTTTTCGTCTTCTAGAACAGTATGACTCTGGCAGGACAGAGTGATCTTGGTGATCTTTGACAGCAAGTCTCCCCCTTCATCACCATCACAATTGTGCGCCATTAAACAAGAGCAACCACATTCTGACTTCCACAGCCAGCACTCCTTCAGCTCTCCTCACTCCTTCTGTGTCTCAGGTTTTGATGATGCTAGTTTTATGTACAGCTTGCCTTGTTACTTGGCTTGTGAACTGGAAAAAAGCTGTAACCTCACTGTGTAAACATTTCAAGTAATATTTACAGCAAATCATATTTCACTTACTGATTCTTGGAAAAAAAGTTCTATTCATCTTTAATTTCAAAAGCTCCAGCTCGGCACTGCAAAAATACCTGGGCTGAACTAGACATATTTAATCTCTATTCCTACATTAAGGAGTAGGAGAATCCAGGATACCCTTATTTTCCTCGAAGACATGCTGAAGATGTGATAATTACTGTCTGTGCAGCATGTTATCTTCTGTTATAATATACAAAAGGGAAACATGTTATGCCACAATAAAATTGCAATTCCAGTCACCTCGCTGAGGAAATTACAGTTATGAGCAGGATTCTGACACAAACTAAGCCCTAAGACACGGCACTGCATTATTACAACCTGAACTCAATATTCACCTCTGAGTGAAAGCGCGTGAGTTGCACACGGCAAACTCCAGCACCAAAATAAACCAGGCTGCCATCCACTGTGAACACATTACCTGGTGTTCCCCAAACCAGAACCACCCACACAACAGCACTGTGCTTTCTGCATTCTGCAGGCTGGCACTAACTGCTAGCTCTGCCCTCCACAAACGCTGCTCAAGCTGCCGGCAGCATTCCAGATGCTCACGCCCAGCAAACCCCCTCCAAACCCACACCACCCCACAAGATGATGCTAGCACGGTTTAAAGATGCTGCTTCCATCCCAACAAGTGCTTTTAGAAGCCTTGAGGCTGTGAAGCAATTCTCCCAGAAGTATGTCTGCAGTGGGTCTCCTCTGAAGCACCCCGAAGGCTGCAGACATGCAGGGGTCTGGTGTCATTGCAATGTCCCTGCATGCCGAGCAGAGAAGGACCACTGGTCATGGGTCTCACAGGGGAACTGCTTTGCCGTGGGCAAAGAGCAGCGAAATCGCCAGCCTCTCAGCAGCCCTTATTCTAACTGAACCTGAAAAGATAACTACCAGGTTTTACCTTCTGCCTGGATACTACATGGAGTAAGCATAAAAGTAAGAATCAGAAGTGATTATACGCTGGGGCTTTTGAAAGCACTCTAAAAGCTTCTAGTGTCAAATATAAACCAGGAATTTTGGGGGAAACAAACAAATTCTTTCCCCCATTTGCTGCTCTTTTTGTTACACATGAACTTGCCGTGCTACAGGTGCAACACTGCCAGATAGCTGCATTTAAGTGTCTGGCATTGAAAGATCCCTCACAGTTCTGCAAAGACAGTAAAGACGGAGGGATGGATGCACACATGCTGCTACCTAGTCAACCTGTGTGTGACATTCCACACTGACTGTCAAACATTGCTGAGGCTTTATGTTTTGATAATATTTCTGTATTCTGACCTGCAAGTTCCCTAATCTTTATTTTTTAAATTATGCAATTACACACATGCCAATAAAAATTATTTTTTAACCCCCCAACAGCTTTTCTGCTAAACCATCATTATATAAGAATTAACTGTAAAATGTGGATTTTGATTAAAAATGGAACCTCTAAGTCCTCTGCCAATGCTTCCCACAAAACAGCAAACAGAGCAAGTTGATGGAATAGAAACCAGTGCTTTGAAGTTAACAAAGAAACAAAACCAACAAACCCCACCAGTGCCTTAAATGGAAAGGCTCTGGCAACCAAAACCACTCAGTGTTTAACACAGGAGCAAAGGAAGCCTCAGGCACCAATAACAAAACAAAACCACTTTACACAAGTGCCTGTGTTGTTCTTTCCAGCTATTAACACATAGAAGAGGTGCTGCCAAGCTAAAAATTGAAACAATTACTCCAGTGAATAATTAATTCATGTTTGTCAGCTACTTTCTGTTCTGCTTTTTGTACCTCAGTCTTTAAATTATCACCCTAAAAGTGATCGAATTCTACCTACCAGATCTCCCTCTACCAATTGCTTGAACACACTCACCTCTCCCACTCTGCTAATACAGGAGCTGCTCACCAGAACTAACTCCAAACTACAAGCACTGTAAATGCATCCTAGCTCTGGAGTAGCATTTGTGTTAGTTTCACCCTGAAGTTTCATCAAAGATGCTCACTGCCACACAAGCATACAAAAGACAAATCTAACAAATGGGGAACCGAAGGAGGCAGATTAAACTGCTGCTCCATAATCACACTGGTCACACTGGGTATCTGTAACAGATGCACAAACCCAAAGGACTGTTCAAGTCCAGCATCTTAACCATAAGACCACCCATACTCCAGACTGCTTCAGTTTTATTAGCACCCTATCAAGTATATGGCACAACGGCCTTGCTGTAAGCCTAGGAAAACAGAAGGTAAAATGCAAGTTATCTGATGGGGACAACCTGATGATTTTGCATGAGCTGAAAAAGTGTGTGGAGAGGAGAAAGGAATGTTTGATTTTGCCCAAATATCTCTAAAACTCTTGAGAAGTATGAACAGATGCTGTCTTTGCAGTAAACTCTTCCCATTTGCTGAAGTCTTCCATAAGAAGTTTATTAGGAAAAAAACCCAACAGAAAACCAAGAGCTTAAATATCAACAGACACAACTCCATTTCTCACTGTTTCTCTATGCCTCTGTCACTGAGCCATCTCATCGGTTTCCTGCAGCCCACAAGGAAAGCCTCATGGAAATATGGTGGTTATTGAACATGGAAGAGTAAACCAAATAAATTGTACAGTAAGAACTTAGGAGATACATGGATGGAATCTAGAGGTAAGCATGATTTTAGGCAAAAAGCTTTCTCCCCCAGGACATGGGCAGCCTGCAACCAATGCAGATGGAACCTCTGAAGCAGAAACACAGGTGAATGAAAGCAGTGGGTGAACCTTCCCTATGATTTGCATGCGTGTGAAGTGAGAGTCAAAACCCTGGGTTTGGGGAAAAAAATATTGTAAACATACTTCAGATATTTACCTTCTCTCAGTTCCACATAAATGAGGCAGGAAAGCCCTGTTTACCAAACAGAAGTCAACAGTTAGGTCTAGAGTCAAAAGAACTAAATGGTGATTTTTACTGGTCCTGATTTTGACCAAATGTAGCTCTTGCATTTCTCCAGTCATTAACGGACAGCTCTGGTCCAGCAGGAGACTGAAGAGGCGACATTTAACTCTTAAACAGGACACAAGGCAGTGCGCAACAGATTTATCTGAATTACTGATGCAAATCATGCACTCCGCTCATTTCTGAGACCAGGAATATTTGCACAGGACCGGGCACGCAGGCATTTAAAAGAGAACACAGACCAAATGAAGATTCTTTTCCAAAAGGCCAAACAAGGCAAATTGCTAATCCCGAGTTTAAAGCAGTAATCACTGCAACTGGATAAGCAAGCTCTGGTAAAACCTAGAACACATGTTCTATCGCAAACCCACAGTCCAGGCCAATATTCCCAGTAAGATAAAAGAAGGATATTTACTACCCATCAGTTTATAAGCACAGACTCCAAAGGTGACTTCAGCATGTCCATGAAGCCACACCAACGTTCCCTGGAGCCTACAGTCTATATATAGACTCCGCAGTTTTAGATTAAGAACAACCGTAGCATGGGTCTATTTGCCTTTCCCAGGAAAAGCTATTTGCTCTCTCACGATTTGACTGGGTCACTGCAAATTTAATAAGATCGTAAATAATGACATTAGAGAAAGAATGAGGGCTATCTGCTGAGTTCTACAACTGGAACACTATTAATCAGGCTATCCAGAGCAGGCAGGCCACAGTTTTATCAGCCTGTGTGCTCACACGGTGGAAACTCCCTCCCTGAACATAAGCAGGTTTCTGAAAACAACCGGTGTATTAACGTTAACTTGAAGCTAGCTCTTTTAAACACATGAAACACCCACCTCTGTGTCAGAAAACACACAGACCATTCCAGAGCAGAGCTCAGTGAACCTTGCTCTGCCCCCATGCCCCAGCGAGCGCTGAGCTGCAGCAGTTCTGTGGGTCACTTTCTCTTCTGTCACTACCTGTCACGCCTGCCAGTGTGCCCAGAGGCCTCTTAAGGTCAGAAAACTGTGAAGAACTACCAACTTACTAAGACTTCACCCGACTATTGCTTTGTTAGCACTCTGTCCATCCCAAAATCGCTCCTGGCACCATGGCCACACCAAGTGCTTCCCAGCACACCAACCGTTCCATTTTCTATTTACACAGCATTTTGGTACCTTTTCAGGACAGATTCCTTCAAGAGCTGCAATTTAAAATCACTCTCTTCAAGTAAAACCCATTTACCAGTGACTTTGACATTGCATTTAAAAGCAATGTGCTCAGTGTACCTTAAAGACTGTAGGTATTTCAGCAACAAAATGGGGAAAACTAGTCATGCTTAAGCACAGTACCAAAACCAAGGAAGACACACACTGCCAGCAAGATAGAGGCAGTCAGTTTTCAGTGTAATCATGAATCAACCTGGACACTGGAGACTGATTAGACATGGTAAATAAGAAAAGGTGCCAGAACTGACTATTCTATCAGTTACACTTAGGTTTCAGCAGATTTCAAACAGCCCTGCTAGAAGGCCCTTTGAAGTTCAGCTGCAAAAGTCCCTTTAGGTCTGACTGAAAGAGAACACAAAAAGAACGTAGGACAGAATTCAAACCCAAAGAATGCAACCAACGGGAAGAGGCAGGTATCTGCAAGGAAGGCACCGCACTAAAAACAAACGGTGCGCAGGAAGTAACTTCTGAAGCACCAAAGGCATGGATGCTACTGGCACAGAATTCCCAACAAAACTCTTACTCCTGAGCTGAGGAACTGAGAAAGGGAGCTGAACAGTCTGCAAAGTTCTCAAACAAGAGCTACGTGCTCATGGGAAACTCGCTGTGTTTAACTCCTCATGGAAAAAGAGGCAAAGAGCTAAGAGTTACACAGCAACATAGAGCTTATTTGAGCTTAAAGCAAGGTTCTTGCCAAAAGCAACTACTTTTGGCCTCCCAATAATATTTACCTGAACTTTATAGAAAAAAAAAACCCTAACCAAGCAAGCCTTTAATTGAATTCTCAGTTATTGCTGGGTGCCACATGTTAGGACAGAAAAGCAAGTAATTCTTCTCTTCAAAACCCTGCCCTATTAAAGAAACTCTGTTCTAGAGCCTGATATTGTTATTATGTAAAGAAGGCACGCTAAAAAGGTGTTTATAGAATTAAATAAATTGCAGGGATTTCTCTATGCAGCAGAAGACATTTTCAAATTCAGGGTGGTTTTTCTCCTTACAATTAACACGAGATTAAAGCTCCAGATTAAGCCCACAACGATTTCTAGCCCAAGGCCAATTCTTGTTCCAAACTGTAGGAGTGAATACAAATGAGCATCTTACCTGCTTAGTTTTCTTTCGACTTCTTTGGTAGCTTTGGCTTCCAATTCTCTGGAACAGAAAGCGGTGTCGGTTTCCATGTCAACAGCAATGCAGCACGAGGCAAAAAATAAACCAGGAGCGGGGTTAAGGTGCCCTCAGGGCTCCCAATGCGGGCTCCTCCGGAGCAAACGCACGCTGCCGAGGACCCCGGGGCTGCTCGCCCAGGGGCAGGGAGGCGATGGGGCACGGCCGGCAGCAGCCACCCATCCTGCGCTGCACACCCGAGCGCTCGGAGGAGAACAATTCTGCTGCATCACTTTACCCGAGAACTTGCCCGCCCTGCCCTGCCCCGCCACCACCGGCCACAAAGGGCTGCCCGCCCCGCGGAGCGAACAATGCCGAGCCCGGCGGGGCAAAGCTCGGCCCCGCGGGGAAGCCGCTGCCTCCGGCAGAGCTCCCCCCCCCCCCGGCCCCAGCCCCTCCCGCCCGGGCGGGCTCCGTGCCCGCAGCCCCGCTCCAACCCGGGCGGCCGCGGCGCTCCCCCCGCCGCAGCAGGGCCGCCCCGAGGGGCTCCCCCCGCCGCCCGGCCCCTCCCCACCCGCCGGGTCCCCGCTGCGCCTCGCCTCGGCGGCCCCGCGGTACCTCATGTATGTAAAGTGCTCGGAGTCCGTCCCGGCGGGGCTGCGGCGCGGGCCCGGGCTGCCGCGGCGGCTCTATGCGGGCGGGGCCCGGCACTGCGGAGCGGGAGGGCCCGGCAGCTGCTGCAGCACCGCCGCCATTTCCTGCCTCCTCACCCGGCCCGGCCCGGCCCCGCCGCACAGGAACCGAAACCCCACCCCGGGCAGCGCTTCCGGGGCACCGCTCGCGCCCGACATGGCGCCGCGGCAACCGGCCCTAGCAACGGGGCGAGGCGCCGGGCCTGCCGCTGAGGCGGGACCGGGGAGGGACGAGCCCCGATCACCGCCACCGGGCCCGGCCCCGCCGAGCGCTGCTCTGGGAGGGTCTGTCCGGAGCCCGCAAGGGCCGCGGCGGCAGCGCCCGGGGACGGGGTGACCCCCGCGGGGCGGGCAGCGGCCGGTGCTGGAGCTCAGCGCAGCCGCGGGGCTCCTGCCGCCCGCTCCTCCAGCACTCCGCAGCGGGCACGGGCAGGGTGCGACACGCGCTTCTTTCCCTGCCTGAGCAGCTCTTTGAGGTGCCGCTGGTGCCCTGTGCCCAGCTGTGCGGGGTCAGTAACCGCAGTGATGGAGGACAAGTGGTAGAAGTGCGAGTAACCACCGCAGTCTGACAGAGCGGTCTCTGCGCCTTCCACCGGCTTTGTGGGGCGGAGGGAGGGGATGGAAAAGTATCCGGCGCTTGCAAACCGAGGTAGAAACTGATCTGTGAGAGCGCACGGCTATAATCCCCAGAGTACACAGAGGGAGGCTAACGTCAGGTCCATAGAACGGAGAGCGAGGGAGAGCTGAGCCGGGTCCGTGCCGCCGCGCTTGGCTTCAGCAGCAACATCCCAGAAATGAATTTGGAGAAGGCAAAGGACTGACAGGGAGTAATGGGGGGGAATTGAGAACCCCAATGTGAGGAAGTCGCACGGTACAGAGTGGCAAGACAGCGTGTTTTAAGTGCTTTTAACGTTTTAAAGTGTTATTACTGGCGCCAATAAGAAATGTAGAATAAGAAGCTTGCTTAGAATATTGCTTTGCAACTCTTGAGTGCATTTAACGTACGTGCATTCCAAAACATGATGGCTCGTTTCTGCTTCCGATTTCCAGTGCCTACAGCGAGATGCAGATGTGCAGCAAACTGATAGCGAGTGACTACAGGTAATGGGTTTCTGCTTAGAAATGGAGCTGAGAAGGAGTTTGTGTAGTACAAGTACACCGGTAGTGAGGGTGTATCACACTTGTAGCCACATCTCTGCCAAACAGCCTTAGACAGGCTGTTGAGCTGTACCAGTGTGGCTGTACGCTGTCTGTCCACAGGGCTGGGTTCCTCCGGTGCAGAGCTGTCGCTGGGGTGGCTGTTACTGCACGGAGCTCTAAAGAGCTGGCTCAAAACACCCCAGCAGCCTGCACAGCTGCTGTCCAACGGGTTGATTGTTATTGGAGGTGCTACAGAGCTGCTCAGGAGTTTAATCTGCTTCTCACTATTTGCATGGAAATAAGCATCATCCTGTCTGCTGGATTGCAAGGGCTACTGAGGGAAGGGCGTTTGTTGGCATAGGGAAGTTCTTGGTCTCATTTTGCATCTGGCTTGCACATTATCCCAAGTATTTTCCAGCCCAGTTTCAGTTGGCCTTTACCATTCCTGTTAAAGCTAGTTGAGAAATGAATGCTGTTCTGTTCACCTGCAAAATAAATGGATGCTCTGGACAAATGAGCAATCGTCTCTGGAAATCTGCTGCAATATCAACTGTCTTTCTGCCAACACGAATGGAGCAGGGCATTTTTCAGCTGAAGAGGATCCTGCATTATTAAAGATGAGCATTTATGACAACATAGCATAGCCAGTAAGGTGGTTTTGTCCCCTTCTTGGAGGCTTAATAGTACAGCATGCACTGCTGTGAGCCGAACATGGACATACTTAAAGTGATTGTATTATCTTTGATGTACTTAAAAGGGCACTGACAATTTGAAACTGGTTTCCCAGCTTCTATTAATAACTCAGAAGTTGATTTGGCCCTATTTATTTTTGTTCATATGAAAAAGTTGGGATTGCCATGTAATAGTGTGTAACTGAAAGTCATTATTTCCTGACGTGTGATTCAGCTTCCTGTTACCGTTTCATTCACAGCACTTCTCTTTTATCTGTCTTTAATGGCTTGATGTAGGAGGACTGCCGTTGAGTCTGTCCTCAGTTAAGAAGGCTAATAAATGTTATGTCATTTCGTTAACTGCATTATGCCACTGTCAATAAAATTCATAGTCAAGGTCTGTAGCTTTCTTTATTGTTTTAGATTGTTCTCTAATTTTATTTATGCACATGCCCCTAGCAAGTAGACCGCAGCACTGATTGCTTCCATTCTGCCTTGTAAATACTACAGCTGGCTGTGCACTGTCAGCAGATCCTTTGCATTTACCAACCCTCTGCTACTTACCCCACCACCTCCTTGCATTCGAGTGGCTCCAAAGCACTGTGGTCATACGTGAAATTAGGGATAATGAAACCACTATTCAAGGGCGAACAACCTGCAGCTGCCAAGGATGGATCTGTGCAGTTACACTTCCACCACTTGGTAAACATGCCCTTCTGGGCAGTGGTCCCCAAATGCCTTTACCCGGCAACAGCAGGCTCCATCTGCCCCCCGCCAGCCTGGCACGCACCCGGCTCCTCCCGCCTTCACATCCCCATTAGCTTTTTAATTAGGATTTCCACACAACCAGGGCGAGAGACGGCGCTGCGGGAGGCAGGAAAGGCGCTGACTGAGAACAGTTCAAACCGAGCTGGCGCCATTTCAGTGCTTCCCATCCCCTCCACCCTTCCCCTTCGCCTGCGGTTTGCTGTCAGGGCTCCACGCAAAATGAAGGCTTCAGCGTGGAGCTGCAAAGCCGACGCGATGTAAGACACTTCCTGCTTAATGTCTGGGCAAAATCGAGCAAGGCGCTGCCTTTTTTCAGGCGACCTGAGAAGAGCAGGCCTGGCAACGTGAGGATTTGCTGTCAATAACCCTTTGCCGCTTGTTCCATTCAGCATCATTGCACAGAATGAAGACGCTGTCACGAGCACAACAGATTGTTTTCAATATTGCACTTGACTCAAACAATCCAAATGAGCTGATGTGACAGACAAGGGAAAACAGTCTTCTCGCTAACACAGAGCTCTGTGTGCTCCTGGCTCGCAGGCTCATTTCCTTGTTCACTGTGGAGCCTTCATTTACAAGATTTAAAAATAGCCCAGGCGATGGGAAGAAGTGGCGATCTAAAGGTACAGAGCAGCAGTGCTTACTCAGGAAAACAGTGCCTGCTTAGGAGCTCAGTTAAGTCAACCAGATTCTTTGTTAGCGAGGAATATCTGGGTCTCTGTAAGATGCTTCATTAGGAAGAAGAAACCCCAAATGACAAAGTTGGAAGTCACTAACAGACAGCATTTGGCTCGCCTTCCAAACAGAGCAAGGAAGCAGCAGCACCTTGTGCTAAGGCTTGTGATTAAACAGTGCCTACTCCACAGGCTGCGGCAGCAAACAGCCATTAGATCTGTGCTCAGGAGAAGCAGCAGCGCTGCCTTTCCTCCAGGCTCCCTTCCCAGCATTATCACCCTCACACAGAGTGATCCGAGCAGGGGACAGCAGGCACTTGACGTTATTAAATGAGAATTTAATCCTACCCTTTAAATCAGCAGAAAAGTAGAAAAGATAAAGACTTTCCCTGTGCTTTACAGCTAGTGCAACTTGCTTCCCCTGATCTGCGCTTGGGAAGGCTGCCAACTGCAAAATGGAATCGCTGAGCCTGGATTTCACTCTGCATCCAGCCAATTACGCCATCCACACATCCCCGGCCCCTCAAGTGGTGCAGTGCAAGAGACGTTTCCAATCTCCATTTATTTACCAGGTCTGCAGCGCACTCCAAAAGGAAACCACAGCGATGGGCTCACTGCGGCTTCCCCTTTCTGCCAGTCCCTGCGCTCTGTTAGCGGTACAGCCCGGTCCAAATGACTGGTGGGGCTGGTTCCAGAGTCACCCCTGGTTCTGAAGGGTCCCCTTGAGGTGCTGCCACCACAGCAGGTCCAGCCATGTGTCCCCTGGGCATTGCCTGCCACTGCATCCAGCTGAGCACGGAGCCTGCCGGGTCACCGTGTGCTGGTGTCCCTTTCGCAGGCATGGCTCTTTCTAGCATGTTTGTAGGTTTCAGGAGGTAGTGGGGCACTATTTGGAGAGCCCACAGAGCTACAAAGCACTGCCCTTCTTCACCACCAGCAGGAAGATGTGGATGACGCACGCAGGACCCTCCAGTCCCAATATTTGCCATGGACTCGTGCAAACGCTGATGTTCATGGAGGAAATGGCTTCCCTCACCTTCAACCCCCCAGCTACATCCAGGGCACAGCTCAGGCCCCTGATCTGGGCTGGTGAACTGGGGAGCAAATGAGCCACAGGAGAGGGATGGGAGCCGCAGTGGGCAGCTCCTGCCCTCTCCCTGAGGGATGCACACCCTGCCTGGCCATGGGCTGCTGTTTATGTACATCTTGTCTGTTCTCCATCACGTTTAACAGGGGTAAGCCTCTCTGTAATCAATGCTTATTGATTGTCTAACTCAACAGCCGCCCTTCCTCACACAGCACCAGATTAACAGATCTCACCCACTTCTATTGCACTTCTCACTGACAATAGCACAAACGATTTCCACTCTACCACGGACCGTTGCTTTTTGTGCCAGCAATTTTCTCTGGTTTAGGCTTCCGAAAGCAACTTGTCTGCAGCATTTCCTAATTACACAGGATAAAATGGGGCCAGGACACACTTTATCAGCAGCACCATAGACCACAGCATGAGCCCTGGCACTTGCTACCTCTGGGGACTGTCTCCAGATAGGGAAGTGTCCCCATGCAAAGTCATGCCTGTGATGCCAGTCCATGCCTGGACTGTGGATCTCCAGTAGTGGATCTCCACTAAACCACAGTGATACACCTATGCATACACATGCATACTTTTGCCTGTATCTCTGCACACTGAAACAGATGTGTAATATCACATTTTCTATGCCTTGAACTCCACCAGAAACAAGGACAGACACTGCAATTAATGAATCACATCCTCCAGTGGGTTGTCCTCACCCTGTATCCATCAGCAGGAGCAGGAGCTGCAGGAGGGAAGTGGTTGCTCCAGTGGTCCAATATTCCAGGTTGCCCAGAGAAGCTGTGGCTGCCCAATCCCTGGCAGTGTTCGAGGCCAGGTTGGACACAGGGGCTTGGAGCAAGCTGCTCCAGTGGAAGGTGTCCCTGCCCGTGGTTGGAAATGGATGAGCCTGGATAGTGGGAGGTAGAATGTTCCCCCCCTGCTTGCTGCTGCCCCTCTGGAGCAGGCACAGCCCCATCCCTGCAGGCTCACAGGGTGAGCTGTGCTCTGTGGGGCTATTCCCTGGGTGCAGGTAAGAGCCAGCCCCAGCTCCGCTGAGCAACCGCGCCTTGGCTGTGAGCAAGACGGAAGGCAAAGAAACACGGTGTTCTCGGCTGATTGAATCACATCTATTTCTGAGCAGCTATTTCACCAAGAACACAAAGGCTGCTTTGAAATGGATGCCTGGCCTGGCCGCCTGCCAGCGCCGAGCAGGAGACAAAGCCTGGGAATACAAATGCAGAGCTGGAAGTGGTGAGCCGAGGATGCCGCTGCGGCAGGAGCGTGCGTTGCCATGGGGACACAGTGGAGAAAGGGCCCACACTGGGATGGACTGGGAGCCACTGGAGCCAAGAGACAGGGCCCCTGGTCCTCCAGTGCCCCCAGAGAGGGGGGTAACATCCAGGACCAGATGCCGGCTCTTGGTCATGCCAATGCCCAGTCCTGGGCTGTCCCGGTGGGTGAGGATGGAGAAGGGGGTTCTTGGAAAGCACACGGGCTTTAAACAGAAAGATAGGAACTTGGGGGTCCTCATATGGGTGCTGAGCACTGGGCTGGCCCCTGAGGTGCTCCATCACAGTCCTCATCCATGACCAGGCACAAGAACAGGGTGGCTCACCTGTGGATAGCTGGGTCATAAAAGATCAATGTCAGCTCTCACCTGGGCAGAGCAAAGACTCTCAGCTTGGAGGAAATCCTCTTTCTCCAGAGCCTGTGCAGCTCCCTGGGGTGATGTAGAACACAGAGAAGCCAGGCTGCAGTGAGGGAGAGCTGCAGTGGCGGCTCTCTGAAGATGAGAGCCTTAGGATGGGGCAGTGAGGGCAGGTGAGGCAGGAGAGGAGCCGTCCTGCCGGGAAGCCTGATCTCAGTGTCAGAGTGTGGGTGGAGGAGCTATGGGAAACAGGAGGTGAGCCCGTAACCACTGAGGACTGGGAGCAAATCTGATTTCATACAGATCCTTAGAAACGCAGGGGTTAGGCTCTGTCATAGCCATGGGTTAAATGGGGCACAGGGTGGACCCTTCCCCACGGTAACTCAGGAGTGAATGGGAATGTAAATCCCTGCACTCTTAATAACTCCCAAGGCCCTTTGCAGCTTTGCAGAGCAGGCAAGGGAGAAACAAACCATCATCGTTTAAGCAATGGGAGCACTCAGGTACTATGTGATAGCGGCTGTATAAATAGCTAGAGACAGATTAGACAGAACAGAGCACACTGTCAGCACATGGCAAAGAATAAACGAAGGATAAGAATCCCTGGGGAGGCACTTTTCTAATAAATGACATTTTGATCTATAGCTCTAACAACTCGTCCCGAGCCATCATGTGCTGAATTAGGGAAAGGAAACCCCTAACCTGCCCTGTCAGTCCTGAGGAGGGTCAGAGAGGCATAAATATAGCTGCGTGCAGGGTAATGAAGACATTTACAGCGCTCACAGAGTGCCCGTTCTGCCAGAATCCCTTGTCAGCTTTACCTCTGATAAGAACAACCAGCTGGGGCTCTGTTTCCAGTATTGAACTGTTGATGCTCTGCAGCCCGGCCCCGTGCTCCCTCTATTCCTGCCTGTGGTCTCTGCAACACGTGGTGAAACAAGAGCAAAAGCAGCCTGGGTGTCTTCACGGTTGTGATGAGCTCCTTAAGCAGGCTGACATCTCGAGACAGGTATTTTCCATTTAAATCAAGCCCACTGTCTCTGCAGAGGGGCTGAACATCACCATCGGATCCAGGAGCCGTGCTAGACCAGGCTGCGATTGCGATGGCTCAAAAGGCCAAAGAGCCCCATCCCCACCAAACCAATGGGCAAACGCCTCCTTCCAGCCCTCTAACAGCAGCCTGTGATGGGCCACCTCTGGAACTCACTTGTGCTTGTGCAGCAATCAAAACTTGATTTATCTCACTTTAATTAAAGCTAAAAAATTCAGCAGCCTTCAACTTCCCTCATTGCTTTGCAGGGAATAAAAAAAAGCCAGGAGAATAAAAGGAGAGGTTGGAAAGAAAGGCCTTTGAAATAAACATGTGCTGGTTCCTTCCACTGCCTTCCATTTAATATATGTAGCCCTTTCCTTAAAAGAAATAATTACGTTTCAAAACCTCCTTTCCCCGTTCAGAGCGCTGCCTCTTTCCACATTAATGCTATTTGCATGCGCCATCTCCTCCTACCCTTCAATAATTTAAACCTTCATTTTTTATTCACTCAGTTGTCAGATTCATTTCCATATCATATATCTATATTTAACTGCGAGCGAGCTCGCCTCCTCTCTTTTTCCCAACAGGAAATAGATTTCCCTTCTAATTTAACAACGTCTCCGGAGCAGCTGGCTGTGAGAACATCACTTACACTTGTGTCAGTGAGCAGAGGTGCTGAGCTCTGCCTGGGTGAGAGGCAAAGGTGCTGACCAGGGCTCACAGCCCTTGTGGCCAAGCTGGTACCTTCATCTCCTCCATGCGGGAACTGGGTTAAAGCCACGTCCTCTCCATGTGTATGGAGAGAAAACCCCGTTGTTACCTTCCCGGACTGGGGCCAGGGCACCGCTCCAGGCTTCTGCTCGAATGTTTGCTGTGGTTTGGCAGCTCTGCCTTCATTAATAGCTCAATGCAATTAATGTGATTGCTGTTAACACTATTAATTGTTGGGTTTGTGAGCCAGGAGCCTGCCCTTGTCCCAGGCCCCTCTCCAGGTTTCCTGCAGCCCCTTCAGGCACTGGAGCTGCTCTCAGGTCTCCCCTTCAGGAGCCTTCTCTTCTCCAGGCTGACCCAGCCCAGCTCTCAGCCTGGCTCCAGAGCAGAGCTGCTCCAGCCCCTGCAGCATCCTCAGGGGGCTGGATGGTGTCCCAAGCCATTACACACACTGCATTAGGAAAAGGAAGCCTGTAACCTGCCCTGTCGGCCCTGAAGAGGGTCAGAGAGGCTGAAATACATATACCTATGGATGCTGGTACAAGTGAAAAGCAAAACCCCCTTCCCCTTGCCCAGATTTTGCTCTCAGACCACCCTGGCCTCACCCTGTCACCTGACAGCATCACCCTGTCACCCTGGCCTCACCCTGTCATCCTGACAGCATCACAGGCCCCTTAAACAACATCCCTTGGTGCCAGGATAAAAAGACACGTAGCAGTGTCTGATCTGTCCTGTAAGTGCAGTATCGTGGGAGCAAAGGGTTATGTTCCGCATGGAAAGGCTTAAGACCTGTGGAGAATAAACAGCATTAAAGGCAATTTGAAAGGGAGGAGATGATTGAGAAAGAGGTAAATCAAAGTGTCGGCCACTGAGAGGAGGCTCAGATCCCCCTCCCTCATTTTCCACATTGCCAGAAGAAGGAGTGAACTGATACCAGCCAGACGAGCCCTCTGGACCCGGTGCTTCAAGTTAAGGAGCTCTTCCCTGGAACGGAGCCTCCCAGCACCTACCCTTTGCCACAGCCTCTAGTGAGCAAAGCCACCACCATCTATCTCCATACCAGCAGAGGAGATGGCTCCTGTCGGATGCTCAGGGTTTACAGCCTGCCCTCGGTGCGGGGACATCCTCACCCCATCCAGCGGTGGGAAGAGCCTGGGGACCTGCAGCATCTCTGGATGGAGCCAGCTCAGCCTCTTCCCGACCCCACTGCAGCAGGCACAGAGTGGGGCTGCCCATGGCAAAGGGGCTGCAGGGCCCTGGAGCCACTGGCACTGTACGAGCTGGGATGGTTTGGGGTGGCTGCCTTCACAATGAGCACTGGCAGCTCACCCAGAGCATTCCTGCATCCCCCGGTGCTTCAGCATCAACCTGCAGCTGAGCCGGTGTGTCTGCCTCGTTCAAACAGATCCTCTTGTTTCAGGAGGAAATTGCTTTTCCTGCCCCCAGGAACCTCTTTGCAGTCTTTGTTGGGAGACTTCAGATGGACTTCAGCGTGTTATTAAAATTCTCCTTCATAATTGCCCTGTGCAGGGCTGTGGGGTGCAGGAGGTGCGGGATGGGTTCCATGGCTCCATCCCTCCATCCCTCCCCTGGTATCGAGCTTAAATTATCAGGGATTTTTTCATAAATTGAAGACTAATTTTCCCTTGGGACCAGATCATTAAATTACGGAATACAAATGACAACTCACAGCATCCGCGGGGGGGGGGCAGAGGGAACATTTGTTGGTATTTTGCCCTTTTTCCACTCCTGTCTGGCTGCGGCTGCAGCCATGATGGGGCTCAGGAGAGGAGCCGGACACATCCATGGAGCTTGGAGGACCAACGACACCCCAGCCCATGGAGAAATGGGTCTGCAGCCCTTGAAGGAGGCAGCAGAGGGGGATGAGACCCCTCCATCCTCTCATGCCAGTGGTCAGAGCTTTGCTTCCCCAGCCACTACTGCGGACAGCATAGGGCTCCTTCACCCTGTGCGGCGCCCATCACCCCTCCTCAGGCCTGTCCTGCAGCGTGGCAGGGACCATCGCCCTGGCAACGGCGCTGGCAGGAGATGCGGTGCATCACAGCGGTACTAAAGAGCAGTCCCACTTGATGGCTGTATTTTTCCAGTCGAGCTCAGTTTCTGTGGAGCAACGAGGCTCAATAGATCTGGGAGCGTGGAGCTGCCTCCGGAGGGGGGCCACACTCGGGAGCATTGTGTCTGGGGGGCTCGGAGTGAGGAAAGGCAGATTTCTGTATTGCTTTGATCATGCATAATTTAAATATTCAAACGACTCTGGGATCCACTGAATTATACATGAGCTGCTCAGGCAGCAGTTTTGTACCTCCTGGAGACAGTCAGGGGGTTTCTCTCCCTTCAAAACCTTCTCTAATCTTAAAAAACCCAAAGCAATCCCAACCCAAATCCCCTCGAGAGCAGCCCCATGGCTGGTAATGCCACTGAGTTAATGACTGAGTGACTTGGTGAACACGGTTTGCTGTTGGCTGTAACTGGATGCTTTTTATAGTGGTGCTTAGGTCAGTCTAGCACAGTGAGCAGGCCCCTGTGAGCCTTGGCCCCGCTGGGGTGCTCCTGCATTGATCAGGGCTGTGGATCCCCCTCCAAGTGAGCCCTGGCTCATCAACCTCACGCTGTTGGGATCATCCTGGATAAAGGCTCATGGAGTACTGGTCACGCAAGAGGCTGAGCCCCTGCCCTTCACAGTGAGGCTAGAGAGCCCAAACCAAAGGCGGTTCTGTCCCAGCCAGTGATCATGAAAGCAAAACCCATTCTGGAAGCGTAGCCATGCACTCAGGGAAAGGAGCCTCCAGTGGAGCCTCCTTCCTGGTCCCATTTTCCATGGCACTTTAAACCCCACATGTGGGACATGCTGTGCACATCTGGCCCTCAGACAGCATCTCGTATCCATGAGCAGCCAAGGGCCAGATGTTGTGGGATGGAGGGAGCCCGCCAGATGTTGCAGTGCAGATCACTGATGGCTGCCAGCGCAGCGCCATGGTGCTGCTGAGAGGCAGAGCGTTACCTTCCATGGATGCGGAAGGGAGAGCTCTGGGATCCTGCCAGCGGCCAGGCCCCAGCCTCTGCTTCTGCTCCAGCCCCGAGCTGGGGGCACTCATGGGAGGCAGCAAATGAAACCCCCCCAGAGAACCAGGACTCGAGAGCTTTGCTCTTTCCCGGCAGGCGCTGACACACAGATGCTGGACCAGACATGTGCTTTTCTTTTGCACCTTGTTTCTCTCTCACAGGTCCCACCTGGTTCATCACTCGCCGTGCAGCTGGTTCCTGGGGTTGCCGCATGGAAGTGGCTCCAGGTCCTGTTCAGCTGGGACTGAATGGGGATGTGTGTTCACTGGGGTGGGGAACACAAGGTGCACAGCTCAACGAGCCCAAAACTGCCCCTACCAGGGGTTAAGATGCACTGATTAAAGCCCATTGAAGAAACACAGGCTGGCCTGTCCCTTGCTTCCATCAGATCCAGTGATGAAGCTCCCTGGCAGGGATGAAGCCAGGCAGTGCTCTCTGTGTCACTCAGGATCTTTGTTTCCAGGGGGAACATTTCCCAGCCCCAGAAAGTTCCTTGGGGAGCAAGAGAGAGTCGGGAAGAGAAGCAGGGATACAACAGCCCTGTTTGCAGCCTCTCCTTCCTTAGCTCGTTCTTCATTATCCTTCCCTACCCTTTTAATTTCTCCCTAAACTCAACCAGCTATTGCTGTTCAAACTGAAATAATTAATTGGAACAAAATTGCCACTGTAGGAGAAAAGAATGATTAAACCTATCCAGCGGACAATGGGGCAATCACAGCCTAAGCATCTAATTACAGGGTTAGAGAGCGTGGATGCGGGGATAATAACGGCGCCTTGTGTAAACTGTGTGGCTGGATGAGCGGGGAGGAGGGCCCAGCTTGCCTTCACTGCAGGTTTAATGCCTCATTCCTAGAGTAAAGACACGAATGCAAGAGGAAAAGATCATCAGGGACACAAAGGTCTGTGGGAGAAACAGGAGCAGCGGGAGCACACACAGCTCCACGTCTGCTGTATGGGTGGGAGATGCTCAAGGTGTGAGCCCCCTGTGAGCAGATGGGCACCGAGCACAATACTGGTGTGTCATTAAAGCACACCACACACGTGTGTGCACACCTGTATCCATCATGCGTTAAGAGATGCCACCAGGAATCACACCGTCAGGAACCCCAGAAGGAGCACAGCATCCCGGTGACCCCACCGGCATCGCGTCAGGGCCTGTGCCAAAAGGGCCATCACCGGGGGTCCCTGCAAAGCCTGGGGGCAGCCCCACAGCTGCAGAGCTGCAGGAGGGAGGGACCCTGCAGATGCTGCATTAGCCCCATCCACAGCAGTGAGGTTTTGCCCTCCCTGGTAATGCAGCCCATGCACTTCTGGAAGCACCCCTGAGATCCCACCACGAGAAGCATCACCAGCGAGGCCCCCCCAAGCTGCCTTCCTTTCTTCAGTTACAGCTGTTGTAAGCATTTCCAACCTGCCTGGTTTGGGTCCCATAGGCACAGACACATATGCCTACTGATTCTGTATCCTGCTGTTTGGGTGACCCAGGATCAGCCAGAGGTGGGGCAAAGCGGGACCACAGCAGCTGGAAATGCTGTGGCACATGAAGACATTGAGGAACAAACAAGTGATGCTCTGGGATATTCCCTGCTGCCTCTGCAGCAGCGGGTGCCGGTTGGCTAACCCTAACCCTAACCCTAACCCTAACCCTAACCCTAACCCTAGCCCTAACCCTAACCCTAACCCTAACCCTAACCCTGCCCAGCAGGGCAGCCGGACAGCACTGGGGCAGGGGAGCAGGAGGAAGCATTGCAATGGGACTTACATGGATTTATGGACATGGAACAAACAGAGCCATGACAGAAGGGAAGAGCAACACCTGCGATATCCCATGGGGGACGGATGCACACCTCAGTCTTGGCCTGCAGGCATAGCCAAGCCCTGCACTCTTCCTGACATCCCCATGGTTTACATCTCCACATTGAACCCAGAACATCAGAGGCCACTTCCTCCCACACCCATGAAACGTGGGGCAGTTGCGAGCTCCAGAAGCCACCTCGCTGGCCCAAAGTGCCACCAACCATCTCAAGGGGGTCAAAGCAGCAGGGAAACCAAAGAGAGACCCTTTGTTCGGAGCTGCTCCCGCGGGAGCTCAGTGACCAGCGATGCTCCCCCTCCTCGCTAACGTTAAAGCGCATTTAGCAGCCACGCAGGGGCCTGTGGCTGCCCTCAATAAAGACATTTTTCATCTCCCCAGGCTCAATGAGGGCGAGTTTAAAGTGGTGTGAAATTGCAAACGATCACGGGGCGGTGGTGGCCGAGGCTTCCCCAGGTATCCGGCAAATGGGCTCCAGCTGCCCAGAGCGCATAAATCCTGAGCAGCTCCGAGTCACCTGCAGTAAGAGTTCATTTTCTCATCTGATCTTGGCTGCGACCGGAGCCTCTAAAAGGCATTTCCAGCAATGGGTTTGCCCAGCGCTGACCCTGCTCCATTTCCCCACCGTGCCGGTGGCTGTGGTTGGTGCCACCGCGGGGCTCACAGGCTTCCCGCACCAGTACAGGGCATGGGTGTGCTGGTCACAGCATGGGACCGGGGCTGGTGGCTTCTGGCAGCACCAGGCGATCCCTCCATCGCACACCAGCTGCGCCCTTGCTGCCATCGCGGTACAGCCACACTCAGGTGCGTCTCTGCGCAGCAGCACACGGTAGCAAACCTTTCCTAGCATGCAAATAGCGTGTGCCCCATCCCCAGAGCTGCTGGCAGGGTCTCTTCCCATCTCCCATGCAGGATCCCAGCTGATGCATGCATTTGCCTGCACAGCATCCCTGGCCTGACGGCACAGCCTGAACAACGGAGCTCAGAGAGCGGCGCTTCCCAAGATCCCTAAGCGGGATCCCACGCTCCAGGCTGGGTGCCAGCTCCAGCCATTGCCATAACTAAACCAGGGTCCCACACAGCTGGACAGGCGCTGCTGAGCCCTGTGTGTCTGTGCTGCTCTGGTGTGGTCTAAGCCCAGCTGGTAACTCAGAACCACGCAGCCGCTCGCTCAGTCCCCCTCAAAGCGTTGCTGAGAGGACAGGACAAGACCCCATCCCCATCACCAACATGACCGTTTGTGGGACTAAACTACATGAAAAGGCAAAGAAACAAACCCCTGCAGTCAGACTCATGACAAGGAAAAGGAAAGGCCAGTGTACAGGCAACCAAGCAGTGACCGTCCGGTAAGAGAGAGCAGCTGCCTTACTGTTCAAAGTCTTCTTGCACCAGAGGGTGGAAGTTCTCTTCTTGGCACTCAGAGGACGATGACTCTTCTTTGACCTTTGTGGAAGCAAAAGACAGGAGAGGTTTCAGCTCTGCTGCGATGCTGGGAGCCAGCTCCGAGAGCGAGGGGCAGGAAACAGGCACAGGGACCCTTGGGATGCAGCAGAGTTTGGTGATGCTGAGCTGGGGACCACAGACTTCCCTGGTCCCAGAGCCGCTGTGACACAGAGAGGGACACAGGCCATGGGCTGCGAGGGGGGATGAGACCCCGATGCTGAGTGAATGCACCCAGCTCCTGCTTCTGCTTTTCTGTGAGTGCTTTCACCCCGCAGCAAACGCTTTGCCCTGTGTTCACACCGTGCAGACTGGCACCAGCTCATCGGGGTATCGCCTACGGCAGGTTAAAACCACGCTGTGAACCCAGGACCTGCAGGTGTCAGAAGCTGGTGGCACAAGACCACTCTTGGCACCGTTTGATTCTACACTTCGGGCTTGTGAAAGGAGAATAAAAATGAGTTAGAGCAGCCCTGGTGACACACTTTCTGAGCAGCTCAGTGAGAGCAGGCGAGGCTCTGAGTTATTTTAAGTGCAATTCATCCTTGCAGTGCTAAAAGTGAGGCCAGCGCGGTGCTGGGCTTGGAGATGCCACTGGAAGCAAACCAGGGCAGTGCGGGCAGCCCCAGGGCAGGAACCCCACCAGGGCCCCTTCAGCATCTCCCTGCTCATCCTGCTGCTGCTCAGGGTTTGCCTGATGCTGGTGCCAGGCGCACAGCTCTGGGCAACCCTCCCAGGACCGGCCATGGCCACAGCCAGCAGCATCCCCGCTTCCCTGTCCCGCTGCCTCGTGGCTCCCTGGCACGCCAAGGGCAGCGCATGGATTTGGGTTTCCCCCTGAATGCTCCAGAAGAGAAGCAACGGGCCCGAGCCCAAGCTGCAGATTTTGCTGCCTCTCTGTGAGCCAGCCAAGAACAAACACAGCCACAGAACAGGCCTGCAACACTAACACATCCAGCCTAATTAATCACATTACTCATGAAAATATATTGGTATAATTAATAACACAAGGCATCTATATTGGCCTCTGTGGCGCAGCAAATTACGAGGCAGTGATACTTGGACGTGTTGACCTGCATTTCATACATAATCCATCAACCATTCCCGCCGGATCGGGTCTCCAGAGACACCACCAATACAGAAATGATAATTAAACAAAAGCAAGATGGACAGCAATAGTGGCACATTAATCATCCCCATATTGTGGGGAAGGGGTGGGTCACCCTGGGGTTGCCCTGCATGCTCTTACACTTTGTGCAGGGTTTGGGGGTTTAACAGGTCTGGAAGGGGATCTGTTGGCTACAGGTGAGAACAGGTTATGGTTTGGTGAGTACCGCAGTGTGCTGATCCGCGAGCAGGGATGCAGGGATGCTGGGGAAGGTGCCTGGGTGAGGGCTGGAGGCTGATGTGTCACAAGGAGGTGATGGGGGCACACAGGTCTGTACAGGGATAGCACAGGGCCCCCAAGGCTGTACCTGGGCTGAGAGCGCTCCCATCAAAGCTTCACCTATAGAATAGTTTAATCATGTCTGTCATGAGTCATCTTTGTTGGAGCCCTCATTTGGAGGCCATTTAACGGGGATTAGAGGAAATCTCCTCTCTTTATTCCTATACAATAGTGATTCACTCTCAGGCATTTTCATATTGATGGAAAGAAGCAAAATGAACTCATGACCACAAAACCAGTGCCCTCACCATGAACCAGGCCTCAAAGCCAGCATTAGAGAAGGAATTATGGGATGGCACCGGGGGTGCTCATTGAAACACAGAGAAGACAGTAAACATGTTGTTTAAAAAAATCCGATCGACAGGAAGATATTAAACACCACAATTCAGGATGAACCCATGCAGCTACTGCAAAACCCATCCAACGCTTTGAATTACACAGGAAAGCCTTTATCTGGAGGTGTAATTTGTGGGGTTCCAACAAGTGGGAAGCTCGGCAGAGGAATCCTTGCCCTGAGGAGGGGATGAAGCATGTGGGCACTGTGTTTATATAATCTAATCTGTCTAATACAAACTAATTCAACGTAACTCATAACAGAATGTTCAGAAGCAAATCAGGTACTCACAAAGCCTGCAGGCCATCAGGAGACAGACGGTGGGAGCCAGGGTAAAAGGCATTGAACCATCCAGAATAGTTCATTTTCTTGCTCTTTAGCACTGTGCAGGCAGCTGCCTGCTGCTGTCCTGTGCCCTGCTCTCCTCATCCTCATCTCCACATCAGTCATTTCTGCCCTCCAAAGCCAGCCGGGCTCTGCCTGCACCCAGCAACCCGACCCATGGCATCCCCCTGCCTCCTCCCTACAGCCAAAGACCCCCCCCCGACACAAGCACCCTATTGACAGAGCCGCTGCCATAACGTGTGCTTGCCCCTTTGCCCCTCGCCCCGGTGCTCTCGGGACCCCCCAGCCCCGGCCGAGTTTGCGCCGGCACCTCCAGCAGGGCAGAGGCGCGGTTGCAGCCGGTGACCCCTTCCCTTCCTCCGGCAGAAAGGAGCCTGCAGCCCTGCCCGGAGCGGACCCTGCCTTAGGAGCCTCATCCATCGTTACCAGAGCGCTGGGTTGGGCTGGGACGTTACTCACCCGTCAGCGCGAAGGGCTCCCCGCGGGAGCGCTCCTCCAGCGAGCACCGCAGGCTTTGTGGGAAGAGAGACGGGCAAATGAAACCCGCACCCTCCGCCTCGGCAGCATCCCGCACCCTCCGCCCCGGCAGCATCCCGCACCCTCTGCCTCGGCAGCATCCCGCACCCTCCGCCCCGGCAGCATCCCGCACCCTCCGCCCCGGCAGCATTCCTCACCCCCTGCCCCGGCAGCATCCCGCACCCTCCGCCTCGGCAGCATCCCGCACCCTCCGCCCCGGCAGCATCCCGCACCCTCCGCCCCGGCAGCATTCCTCACCCCCTGCCCCGGCAGCATCCCGCACCCTCCGCCCCGGCAGCATCCCGCACCCTCCGCCCCGGCAGCATTCCTCACCCTCCGCCCCGGCAGCATCCCGCACCCTCCGCCTCGGCAGCATCCCGCACCCTCCGCCCCGGCAGCATCCCGCAGCCCCTGCCCCGGCAGCATCCCGCACCCTCCGCCTCGGCAGCATCCCGCACCCTCCGCCCCGGCAGCATCCCGCACCCCGCAGCGCCCGCGTCCCGCGCTCCATACTGACCTTGCCTGGGCTCCGCTCCAGGTGCCGGCGGCGCGGCGCGGAGCGAGGGGCGCATGGCTCAGCGGTGCCGCTGCTTCCCGGCGCTGATGGCGAGGGCGGTGATGGGGGTCCCCGGCAGCCCCGCGGCTCCCCACGCTGCCGGCAGCGGCTCTGCCGTCGCCCATCCCGGCCGGCCCGGCCCGTCGCTCGCCGGACGGCCCCTGAATAGGAGCGGATCAAACCCCATGTGGGCAAAGCCCGTCCGTGGTCCTGCTAGAGGAGCCTGCGTTCTGACTCCGGTTTTGGATTTAGCATCTACCGAGACAAGTCCTCGGTGCGTTCTGTGCTAAATAACTAAGGTTAATTTGATTTGATGCACCACTTCATTATCATAAACAGCTCACAGTATGTCGGTCCCCTGTAATTACAGTTCCTCCAGCCGGCATTCTATTCATTTTCCATCGCTGACGGTGCTTCCCTAGGATCACCTCGCAGCCAAGCACTTCTGCCTGAACTTCCCTCTGCAGTAATTAGGTGTCATTTATTCTGTAGCTGACGGTTACACTAATTCACAAAAATAGGGGCAGGGATGTCGGATTTACTTTTCATTACAGCCACATTTGCCTCTGTGGCTGCATGTGCAGGGGGGCAAGGGGGAGGAGAAGGGATGCTCAGAAGGAAAGATGCTGCTGGTGAGGGGATGCTGTGGTCACCCAGCCCTGCACTCATCCCACCAAGGCTTCCCAGCCAGCTTCCCTATACATGGGCCCACATCCCAGGAGGGCTCTGCTGGGGAGCATGAGTGGCCCCAGTGCCCCTAACACAGCACCTCCAGTGCTAACTGCATGAGATGAGCACCAGACCCTGCCATGGGGAGCCAGCATGGAGCACGGGGGTGGTGGACCATTATAGCTCAGCTGAGTTATCACCCCCCAACTGCAGCACGAGCCTTCCCAACACACAGTGACTGACGAGGGTTTCCTCATTGTCTCACACTTAATTACATCCCTGTTTGGAGGTGCGGTGCTGGAGATGCTCGCTGCTGATTGTGCTTGACAAACAGCTCTGGTGTCTGGTGTCTTCCTCATTTGCAGCTGCAGAAACCCGGCCGTGTTGGCTCATCCCACAGCCAGAAAAACGTGGTTGGTGCGGCAAATCCCACAGCACCACATGGTCCAAACCTCATCAGCCACCGGGACATGAGGAGTTTGGATAAACTCGGATTAACGGCACGGGAAAAAGGAAAAGCAGGACATGGGGGCTGTGGGTGGAGTTGGGGATGGCATGAACTGCCCAGCCCGAAGATGGCAAAGGTTAGGGAACCCCAATGATAGAGCAGCAGCCCTGCCCTGGGATGAGTAACGCTGCTCCCAAGGCCAACACTGGAAAGTGGTACATGGCATGCAAGAATAACCAGTATGTGACAGGAATATCCAGTACACAAGAGGAATAGCTGGGTTATGACAGGAGTACCCAGTATGCAGGCACCACACCCAGTCCATGAGAGGAATACCCAGTATAGAAGAAGAATACCCAGTGCACACAAGAGAAATACCCCGTATATGACAGGAATACCCAGTGTACAAGAGAAATACCCCATATATGACAGGAATACCCAGTGCACACAAGAGAAATACCTGGTATATGACAGGAATACCCAGTGCACAGGCAGCACACCCAGTCCATGAGGGGAATACCTCAGGAAAGCCTTGAGACCTGGCCCCAGGCTGCTCCTGCTGGCTCCTGCTGCTCCTGCTGCTCGGGACAGCCAGTGGTGGCCTCAGAGACATCCTGGTACCTGACTGCAGCTTGTGGGTTCCATGAAGCCACCCCCAGCCTGGCTGCCCATCACCGCAGCGCTGTGCCGGGCTCCATCCCTCCTCACCGGGCTGTGCTCCATGGTGTGATGCTAATTGAAACCCTTTGGCGTCAGTGCTGGCTGTGCGATCAGGGCACCCGCCTGGAGCGATGTCAAATCTCTGCTGTTAAAAGCTGCTTCATGTTTCCTCTGGAAGGGTTTGCTGAGCTCTGAGCCCAGGGGACAGCCCTTGATTACTGCTGGGACCAGGGCAATTGCTCCAGAACTGAGCAAATCCCTTATGGGGTGGTTGGCCTATTAAAACATCAACACGTCCCTCACTCGGCTGCTGATCTGGCTCCTGCCCCTCTTGCACCGCGCTGGGCTTGGGAATTCACTAGCATTTTATTTGGTTCAGAGCTACATTTGAAGGGGAATACCCCCAAAGCTCTCACTTTCCAGAGCCCAGGTTACAGAGGGAGCCCCTGGCTCCCCCACACTCATTGAACCTGGTTTTCATGTTGGATTTTGTCTTCCTCCCTGCATGGTCTAAACACAGGCCCCAACTGCAGGTTGTGAATTTGCAGAGATGCTTCGGAGCCCCAAGGCTCCCATCTAGCTCTTGCCATCAGAATCTCCAGCTGCCCTGCGAGCGCCAGTGCTTGCGGTGGGGATGCTGATGGCCCAGCAGAGCTGCTCCTCTGGAAGCATCACATCCAGAGAATGAATGGGCTGGTGCAGCTGTGGGCACCCCGTGGTGGCAGCGCAGCCAGGGGAGGCAGAAAGGGCTTCCCAGGGAGAGGGGGCATTCCTTCCTGTCTGTCAAGACCCAGGAAAGATGGGGAACGTACAAGGGATGGGAATTCATGCCTTAACCCTCTGCCCTTGCACTCTCCCCTTCTTTAAATGCCTTTTGGTGAGTGATTTCCTGCATCTGATATTTTATTAACATGTCTTTCGTGGCATTTCCAGGTACTTACTCAATCAAACCCCAGAGCTCTGTGTCCTGTGCTGCTGCTCTGACAGGGAACCCGGGGACCAGGTGGAGCGGATGGGGATGCCCAAGATGAGGGTCTGAATGCAGCAGGTCCCAGTGGGAAGCTGGGGAAACAGGACATGGGGCTGGTCTGCAGCTCCGGAGGGGCAGTGAGGGGCCTGGCATGGATGTGGGGCAGGGCTATGGGGCCTAAACAAGACAAGTGCCTGGAGGGGCTGGGGCCCAGCAGCAGGGGGCATTGCTGTGGGAACTTTGGGCGGTGGTGAAGCTCAGCACCATGGGGACCCTCCTCTAATGGGAGCACGAGTGGGCTTTGCCCACATGGGTTTTAACCCATCCCCACACCATTGGCACACGTACATCCCAGCAGGAAATGGATCCCTGGGGGCTAATCCAGCACAGAAGAAGGCTGGGCACAAACCTGCACAAGCAGAGGCAAACAGAATACCTCAAAGATCTTCATACACAGCACAATGCACCGTGAACAGCTGGGGACGATGCACAGCCAGGGTGGATGGGTCCGGGTGTGAGGAATGACAATGGGCACTGGGTTCGTGTGGTTGAGAGGAGCAGGAGCAGAGATAAAGCCACAGTCCCAGAGGTGCCGGGCAGACCCGCAGGGGTGAAATCACCTTTGGAGCTCCCTGCTCCTCTCTCCACAGCTCCTCCTGTGGCTGGGGTCCTCCTTACCCTGGCTTGGGCTCCCAAGCCCCACCAGCTTCCCAGGGGCTGCATGCAGCAAACGCCCCATTTCCCTTCTCCATCAGCAGCCCTTTGTTAACAGCCTCAGCAAATCCATCCCATCGCAACTCCCATTCGTAACTCCCTGATGTCGGCTCCAGCCAAATCCCATCGGCTCTTGCCGGACCCAGGGCCGGACATACCCAGACACATCAGCTGAAGGGCAACCACACCGTGTCCTCTCTCATGGTGGCAGCAGCCCCATGGTCCTGGCATTGCCCCGAGGACGCTGCTCGCTGCAGGCGCTCACAGCCCTGTGCCACCAGACAGCGTGAAAGGCACCGCCAGCCCTGCCCCGCACAGCCCGTGCAGCTCACAGGGGTCAGCTCTCCTCATTGCCTGTCCCCTTTGTACCACGGGGAGCATCCACCCGGGCAGGCTGGGATGGGAACAGAGCCGCTTCCCATGGAGCTGCTACGGAGCCAAGGAAAACCGAATCAGAATAAAGTGTGTGAGCAAACGGCTGTGGGGGAGCAGAAGGGGGCCGGGCTCGGGGTCACTGCCCTGGTCATGGGCACACGCGGCTCCGAGCCCAGCCAGCCACACCAGCAGCAGAGGAAGATGATTGCGACGCCGCTTCCCCCCGACCGCATCAAACCAGGCTCAGGCTGGGGCGAGCAGCGAATGTGGCAAAGGGCAGGGCAGGGCAGGCGCTGGGCCAAGGGAACGCTCACACTGCTCATTCCCCACATGGCAAATCCCGACTGCAAACAGGAGCCCGCGTGGGCCGGAGCCGCCGCAGCGCGTTCCGTGTGAGCCCAGGGGAGCCGACAGGACGCGGGTGATTGGCAGCTGCGTTCAGCAACACGCAGAACCCCCTTTTCCTGTTGTTCCTGCAGCATCCCTGAAGCTGTCTCTGAAGCATATGGCTCCCTTCAGCGGCACAAAGGGGCTAACGACGGCCCGGGAATGCCCCGAGTGTTAAACAAGGGATGGCCGCGGCTGCCGTGCTGCACCAGAGCAGCGATTCCTGCTCGGTGTCAGCTCAAGGACAAAATAAACCCAACCGGTACTGGTGCTGCAGTGCTGAGCCTGCTGCATTGTCTGCCCCAGAGCCCCGGCCCCTTCACTTCCCTGCCCCGAACAATGCCCCAGGACAAAGGCTGCTCCTGAGAGGGGCAGTGACGGCCCCGCGCCCCGCAGCGCCGCACGCAGCTGCCCCAGACTCCGCTTCACCCGGCCCTCCGTTCCCATGGTCTCCAGGGAGATGGCGATGGAGCTGCATCCTAATGACGGCCGGCACCGCACCGCATCGCATAGCACCGCATCACCCACCGAGCGGCTCCCTCTGGACCCTTCCAGGCTGGGGCTGCCCGGCACCGGCACTTCTGCCTTTATGGATTCAACTCCAGCTCCTGCACAGCTCCACCCCTGAGCAGGACATCACAGGGGGTGCTGAGGCACCAGTGGAGCACCGAAACAGAACCCACATTGTGCAAGAGCCACCACTTCAGGACCAGCATCCTATCACCGGCGCTGCGAGCATTCGGAACCAACCCCCCCTGGGACGTGGATGGAAAGGGGAACAGCCCCCCCAAAGCCACCCCACTCAGGACACGTCCCTGTTGAAACCCTGGCGTGGAGGCAGGAAGAGCCGGCAGCCACGGCGCACCCCGAACCCGCCAGCGAGGAGCCCTTTTTGCAGCATCCCAATGCTCACAGGGATGCACCAGTGAGAGGATGGAGACGCCAACACCCACCAGGAGCCCACAGCAGCCTCGATGGCCCAGCTCTGCCCCGAGCCCCCGTGGCATCACATCCACTGGGGCTGGTGAGGCTGCAGCCAGCGCACTAATGAGCTGCTGCCAGTTAATTGCTGGCAGGAGCCATTAACTCACCGAGCGCGGAGCTGTGGTGCCAAACGGGAGGGCAGGGCAGGGCTTGGCAGCGCCGTGCTGGCACCCAGCTCCCTAGGGCCGGGCAGGTGAAGGCAGGAGCCAGACCTGCTTTACACTTCTGTGTTCAAATGCTTCTCTCTTTAGGGTCACAGGCTGCCGTGAGCACCATCACCGGATGAGCAAACCTGACGTGGTGCCACCACGACCCAGTTTTTGCTCCGGACCCTAAAAGCTGAAGCTGTATAAAAACCGCAATTAGTGAGGGGTTAATGAAGCAACGAGCTCCTGGCGCCGGCTGCCAACCTCTCGAACCCAGGAACTTCAGGGGAAGGGGCGGGAAGAGGAGACGGGAGCCAAATGCCAGGGTTTCCATGAGGATTTAATCCCCATCAGCGCCCGCGCAGGCACCCACCGTTGTCAATAACCTCATTGATGCCTCTGCTGCCGTTCCCTGTGCGCGGCTCCCTCCAGCTGTGACCTGTCCCTGCGGAGCGGGGGAAGCACAACTCGGTGAGGGTCCATCCATCCCTGCTGCAGCGCCCGGACAAAGCCCAGGCTGGTCCCGCAGCCTGATGGCACTGCTGCTCCTGCCACCCCTAGAGAAACCCTTATATACATATATTAGAGTGTGTATATACACACACACTATATATAATATAAATACATATATTCATATCGATAAATATAAAATACATATACATATAAACCTTGCATCTTCCCAGCCAGAATTAGCAGCAGGAAGCTTCGGGAGTCTGCCCCTGCCGTATCAAGAGCAGAATTTTGCCCTGTTGGAACTTATTTTCAAGCAGAAATGAGCACACCACATTGCTGGGATTCCACAATAAACATCTCCCCTCCCAGTGCTGGCAGGATGCTACGGGCAAGGACAGCAACAGCCACGACATCTGCAGGGAGCACTGGTAACGGGATGTGACGCTGGGTGAAAGGAGCAGGTTACAAACCAGCCTCAGCCCCTCCAGCTGTGTGCATGCAGATGGACAGAGCCGGTAAATGACAGGGAACTTCCCCTATGGAGCTGGAGCAGCGCAGCAGAACCAGCGGCCTGGCCCCTGCAGTGGGGGTGTGGGTTCGGGCCCTGGGGCCCCGGTCTCCTCCTTCCCTCACCATCAGTTTCAGCACAATTCACTGGATCCCCATCCCGCTGCTTGCATCCAGCACAAGCGCCGCAGCCTCATTGGCATTCCCAGCACACGGCAGCAGCGGGGAGTGGGCGCCTGAGGCTGTGCTGGGCTCCGGGAGCTGCGGAGAGCGGGGAAGGAGGAACCCAAACCCGGGTTCCGGTCGGTGCTGGATCAGCTGCATGGGGCAGGGCACCGGCTGCAGCTCCCGGCACAGGCACAAGGGTGGGCATCGCGCCGGGGCCGTGCCGGCGCCTCGTGCACTCGGTGATGCCTCATCTCCATCACTGGGATGTGCTCAGCTCCGTTGGTTGATCCAGGAGGTTCCTGCAGCATCGCCAGGGCTCTGGTGGGAGAGGAGCCGGATCAGCCGGTGGGGGGGGATCAGTGCCATGTCCTCTGGGGAGCCAAAAGGGGTGGGAAACCACCAGGATCAGGCAACTTGGAGCTCTCTGCGGTGCCAGCCCGGCTGAGTGCTGCTGTGCATGGCCCAGCCCCAGGGATCGCATCTAATGCCACACACACCGGGTCACCTCTGACCCCCAGACACAGACACGTACCCACCAAAGCACATGGGGACACAGCTCTACAGGGACAGGGTCCTTCCCGCACAGGGATGAGTATGGCCATCAGCCCCAGGACCCCACGGGCTGTCACCCAGTGGCTGATCCTGGGTCCCTCCCAAAGACGCCTTTGTCACCAAAAGGGTGACCAGTAGCCATAGCTCCCCCCAAGAGCAGCTCATTCCTCACACTCCTGCTCAGGGTCAGGATGCTCCTGTCCCCACGTCCTCTCATCCCACCAATACGTGGAAGGAACTCAGCTGTGGGAGGGCTGGTCTGGTCTCAGGATCGGGTGGGAAGGAGATGCACCCACACCCAGCGTGATGGGAGCACTAGGGCAGCAAAATGGTCCTCAAATGACTCTGGTCCAGGATCACAGGCCCCATACCTGTGGCTGCTGCTGGGACACCCAGGACGTGGTGGAGGCAACCAAACCCCAGCCCTCTGTGCCCTGGCTGCGGCCTCTGCCCCACACCGGCTGCTTCACCCATGTCCTGTGCCACAGCCTGGCCTCGTGCTGCAGACCCTGAGCCCCCTGGGACCCCGCTCTGCAGCAGGGAGAGGGCAGGGGCACAGTCGGGGAGCAGCGATGCCCACGTCCGTGCACGCTGCGGGCAGGGCACCAGCAGCGATGCTCCAAGACATGAGCCAGGCAGGGACGATGCCAGGATGCAGCCGAGCAGGGAATGGCAGGGACAGGCAGGGATGATGGGATGTCACCTACCTGCTGCGCCGGCAGGAGGGCACGGAGCGGAGTGAGCCCCTGCTCCCCACGTGCTCTGTGCCTGCTCGAGGCCAGCCAGGACCTGGCTCATCAGTGGAGGTGACAGCGGGTGGCTGGCGGCAGCACGCTCAGGAGCTCCGCTTCCCTCTCGGCTCCACGCGTGGCTCCGGCACTGCCGTGTCCTGTCCTTGCGGCACAGAGCGGTGCCATGGGGCCAAACGCCACGAGATCCCGTGGGGAGGGCACAGCCGAGACCCACCAGGCATCTCTGCCTCCATGCTTGTGGATGCTGTGCTCTGCAGGGATTCCCAGCTCTCCTATGAGGCCATCCAGGCACACAGGGGTCCCAAGCACCAGGGGATGCCCAAGCATCCTGTCCCCAGAGCATCCCCCAGACACAGGGGAGGTTATCCAATGGATACGTGAACCAGTCGTGTTTTCATACACCCCAATGTGCCCAAATGAGAGCAGGAGCAAAGGAGGACCCAGAGGGTTTGAACCCAGCCCACAGGGGTGTCCCCGAGCCCCAGGCAGCAGCTGAAGGGCAGGTACCCCCCTGCTCCCCCTTGCCTTCACATGGCTCATGCCCTGCGCGTGGGGCCAGCCGAGCTGCTGCCCCAGATGTGTTCAGAGCAATTCCAGCTCCAGAAGCCCAGGAGGAGTGAAGGGTTCAGCACAGAGGGAACACCGGTGTGATCCCAGGGAAGGGGCAGTGCCAGCAGCAATGCCAGTGTGCCAAGCCCCACTGTGCACTGCGCTGGCAGGGACACATCCCCCTACACCCGGTTGCTCCAAGCCCTGTCCACCCTGGCCTTGAAATAGCAGGACCCCCTTCTCCTGCCCCACCGAGGCCACACACGGGTCTGTCCAGGGAGAGACCCCCCTCACCACTCCACTGCATCCCCAGCCACGTCCTGCTCCTCCTGCCCACACCTCCCATGGATGGCTCAGGCCCACGGATCTGCTGCAGCCCAAAGGACCACTGCGTGCAATTCAAGCGTGCATCCAGCTCATTACCGATACCAACGCAGGCTTCCAGCGGAGCTCTGCGGAGCGCAGCAAAGCCGAACGCTTTGTGTCCATCAGCTCTGTCAAAGAGGAACAGCCGGATTTGTCCGAGCACGACACCAAAGCCCAGCACCCCCCCCCCGGGCTGCAGCCCCCGCTCACCGCCACCAGCTCCGCAGCTGGGTCCCAGGGGATCCAATTACCCGCAGAGCAAACCCCGGGGCACCCGGCTGACGGCAACCATGAGTGCAAGACCTGCACTGATCATTAAAGAAACTGCAATAGGGCCCGGGGACAGGGCCGCGGCGCTCCCAGCGCAGGACTGCTCGCACGCTGCAGGGGATGCAGGGCGCACAGGGGCAGGGCTCAGCGATGGGAAAGCCCAAACCCTTCCAACCTGCGGCTTCCCTTCAGCCTTCCCCAGCTGCCCAGGCCCTCCCAGGCACAGACGCATGCGGAAGGGCCCCATTGTCAAAGAAAGATCCCAAACACAACCCTGGCCCCTCCTGGATGCCGAATGGAGCACAGGGTTTCACGTGCTCAGTCTGGGGCTGTCCCACTGCCATGCCGGGGGCACGGTGGGGAGATCCCGACATCCCCGTGGAGCATCCCTGCTTTGCTCCATCCCAAACTGCGGACGGCAAAGCATCAGCAGTAGGTGGAAAGAGGCAGCTCTTGAGGGCTGGTACATCCAGCTCCAGAGAAGAGTTGGATGTTGTCTAACTGGGATTAGAAACAAAGGAAAAGAGAAGAAAAGCCCAGCCCAGCATCACATTAACCACTGTGGGACTGGGGAGGCCGAGTCCATCCTCCAACTGGTCCCAAGCTTCACTGTGTGCTCTTGGAGCTCATCACTGCTGAACCTGGGCAGGGTCCGGCTGTGCTGCCCATCGCTGCAGTGGCTGGGGGTGACAGGGATGCTCCCGAGCACGCAGAGCCCCAGAGCTCCCACTACCGAGCGCTGCTCCCGTTTGGATTAGGGAAGCTCCTTCCCCCTGCATCCATGACCCCCCCCCCCAGCAGGACTCCCCAGAGCCCCCGGCCTTGATTAGCTCTTCCTTCCAATTAGCTGCATCCGGAGGTGCTGCCTCCCTCAACCTTGGGCTGCCTTCACTTCCTCTGCCTGACCCCACAGGCAGCGGCTGCCTCCCCTGACAGGGCTGTGCCCGAAGGTCCCTCCTCATCAGCAACCAAGGCTTCAACTGCCGCAGCCCTGGAAGGTACCAGGGTAACCAAGGTGCCTCCATTCCCCCTTTCACAACACCCAGTATTGGGTCACTGATGATGAGCAAGGTTGGCTCTCAGTGTGGAGACTGCTACACAGACAGGATGGGATTGCACCCAACACCTTTTGCTGCTGAAGCAAGCCTAAAAGGTGCTGAAGAGCAGACAGTGGTGCCTTGGCTGTGGTGACCTACCCGTAGGTGACATGGCACAGGGACTGAGAGGCACTGTGGTTCTGTGATTTCTTTCTCAGTGACTCTGCCAGTCACAGACTCAAAGTACCTGTTTCATCCTTTGTTTTGGGGCACATGAGATGCCCATCGCACTTGTCTCCATCACCTGTAAGGAAGGAACCCCCACATGTCCTACAGCATCTCTAACCCCACTTCCTTCACAATCCAACCAACGTGAACCCTTTGTGATCACTCCTACAAAACCAGCTTTGAATCAGAAAAAGCCATTGGCAGAAGCTGTCCAGAATCCAGCTCCAGACAACCCAGCTCCCCAAGCCTGGCTGAGCCCTGGACCTGCTGGTGCTCCCCTGCCCTCTGCACAGCACCGAGGAAAGGAAAATACCAGGAACACTTCTACTTGAACCACAAACATCTTGATCAGCATCACAAGAGACAGCAGAGCACAGCGTGTGTGTAAATGTTTGCTGGGAGCAACAGCAGCTTTCTGAGCGAGCTGAACACTGCTGAGATGCTGGAAATAAGCAGAAGTCAGCCTCCGAAGGACAAACCAGACTGGTTTGGGTTGGAAGAGACCTTAGGGACCATGTGGTTCCAAACCTGCCACGGGCAGGGACGCCTTCCATTAGACCAGGCTGCTTCCGCAGCTCCCATTTGCACTGGAGATGCTCTCCCGCTCTGCAGGCTGCTGCCACATCAGACTAGGAACAAGCAGACAACCACGCACCCACTCCTGATGGCTTCATTTATAGAGCACCTTAGGGTAGATTTCTACATTTACTATTTCATTCTCTGATCCTCCCCCTCTCCAAGGTGTTTCTGGTGACTGCCAGGTATTTGCAGACCTACTGCTCGATATCCCGGAGCAAACTGCAGTCACCTTTGCTGCACACTGGCTTACACACCATGAAGAACTCCAGCCAGCGCGACAAGGTGAGGTGAGGGTCTGAAGTAACAGCAGTTACCATTTAAACTACAGTCTGGGACCACGCATACCGTGTACAAGAGAGCTCCAAGCCTGCCTGGCGCACAGAAACAGTGCAGCCTCGAGCAGCACCTCCCTGTACTACCTCAGACCACAGGAGCCAGCATCCTACCACCCACTTCAGAGCCAAACCCGCGGGGGTACGCCGCGGTTCGCCGCCAGCCACCAGCAAAGCCTTCCTCAGAGCAATCCCTGCCGCTGCTCTCTCCCTGCCCGTGCCCAGCTCTCACTGCGAGTCTCATCACAGGGGATAGTTTACTGAAAACCTTTTATTGTAATCAAAAAGTGACAGAACAGGGCTGCGATGCTCTCTGCAAACCATCCCGCCGGGCCCGGGCCCGGGCCCCTCCGCCCGGCGATAAAACCCAACCCAGATGTGAAAGTCTTCACAGTACAGGGAACTCGCCCAAAGCAACCGCCAGTGGTGAAAAAGAAGATGCCCCAGCAAAACCTTTCATGTTACATGGTCACAACTCACAATTCTGTACAAAATGTTCACTTTTTATAAAGCTCTGATGTAAAAATCAAATAATCAAGCAGCAATAGTTTAAGTGCAGCACAGGGTCTTCCATGTCATTATTTACAACGCTTGAATTCGTTTACATTTTAACAAAATTTAATACAGATGACTTAGGAATTAAGTCATTTTTTTATCATCTGTCATCCTATGTCGTGACAGATTTCACTTTTTGGTCATCTTTCTCTTTATCTTTGCTCTTCTTCGATTTCTTCTTCTTGTGTTTGTGTTTTTGGCTCTTTTCCAATTCGGTTTCGTTGCCGAGGTGTTTCTTATGCTTCTTGTGTTTCTTATGCTTCTTGTGCTTCTTCTTCTCTTTCTTCTTCTTCTTCTTCTTGCTGTCCTGGCTCTCCCCGGAGCTGGCACTGCTGCTGTGGCTCCGAGTCTGACTCTCGGACGGGCTGTGGCTGCGGCTGCGGCTGACGCTGGGGCTGCTCTGACTTTGACTCCTGCTGGCTTCAGGCTGCTCAGCTGCGGGAGGAGCGGCCGCATCCTCCTTCACCTTCTCAACAGCCTTTTCTTTGGGCTCTTTTGGGTTCTTCACTGCAGCTTCCTCCTCTTTAGCAGACACGTTACTCTCACTGTCACTCTCGTTGTAGTCCGGGACGAACGCCGCCTCGTCAGTCTCTCGGGTCAGATCAGAGGAGAGCCGTGAGGAGCTGCTGACCTGAGGCTTGGGCTTGACAACGCCTTTATCGTTCTGTCCAGCCACGTTCTCTTTCTCATTCTTTGCCTCAGGTGATTCTTGTTTCACAGGTGGTTTGGTAACACTTGGCTCTTTCTCTTTATTGCTCTTTATTTCTGGGACGTGCTTCTCTTTCTCCTTCTCTTTCTCCTTTTCCTTTTCTTTCTCCTTTTCTTTTTCTTTCTCCTTTTCTTTTTCCTTTTCCTTTTCTTTTTCTTTCTCCTTTTCCTTTTCTTTTTCCTTTTCCTTTTCTTTTTCCTTTTCTTTTTCCTTTTCCTTTTCCTTTTCTTTTTCCTTTTCCTTCTCTTTCTCCTTCTCTTTCACTGAATTTTTATCCAGAGGTTTGTGTTCCTCTGATGTACGCTTGGACTCGTGAGCAGCTTTGTGCTCAGACTGCTTCCGCTCACGTGAGGGACTATAGCTGCTCCTTTTGGCCTCTCCAGTGCCCTTTTTGGACGGCTCTGCTCGCTCCTCTCTCGGTTTACTCTTCTGCGTGGATGCAGAGTCTCTGTTTCGAGAGGGGGAGTCTTTTCTCCTCGCTAGTTCACTCTTTTCATCTCTGCGTTTGGAACTAGAATGATCTCTGCTGCCATCATGCTCAGATTTCTTGTCTCGGTTGGGAGTGAAGTCCTTGGCAGTGGATCCACGGCCAGGATCGTGCTTCTCAGATCTGCCCTCCTTGGAAGACTGAGAAATGGTTTTTCCATTTCCTTGCTCAGCTGCACGCTCCGAGTGGTCTTTTTCTGGCTGAGCACTGCTCTTTCTCTTCTCCAAAGTGTCCTTGTCTGATAACGAATGATCCCGCTCTTTGGCTTTGCCTTTTTCACTCGACACAGAACTTTTTGAGCTCTTGGCATCATGCTGGGAGCTTTCATAATTCGCCTCTTTTGTAGATTTCTGTGCTTTCTCCAAAGGCTCTGTCTCTTTTTCACTGTGTTTTATGGGGTTTGCTGGCTTAGCACTCACATTTTTTATAACACTAGCAGGTTTTCCTATGCTTGTGGGCACCTGGGTAGATTTAATGTCTTCCTCTTCAGACTCAAAGTCATCTTTATCCCACTTTGACTGAGGGACCTGGATCATAATAATGACATCTTCAGCAGGGGCTGTTATATCATTATTATACTCCTCCATGGTCTTAATGACAGTTCGTTTGGTATCTGTCTTTTCTTCAGGCTTTCTGACGGGGCTTCCTCCAGTGGAACTAGTGCTAAGAGGAAAAAAGCAGGTATTAGTACCGGGTGAGATACACACACCACCATCTATGTGGCACTGTACAAACAGCTTTTGTTTGAGCTCTCAATCTTCAGCATTTTTCCAAAAGATGTTCTATAAAACATCTCAGTGAGTGAGGATCTTGGTGAATCTACTGGCTAAGAGTATGAGCAATCAGGTCATTCAGCATCCTGCCCCTGTACATCTAATTAACAAAGACACAAGATCATCAGCTGGGGGGACTGTCTGATCTGGTAATTCCTTCATGTCCTATTTCTACCAAAGGCAGATAAATCAGATCTTCATTCTTGTTTCAGTATCTAATTAAGCAATTATGGAGAGGTGACTATAGAGAACCAAAGCTCTGTCCTCATGCGCCAGTGCTCTTTACAGGACCTTGAAACGTTTAAAATGCACAATACTGCCTGGCACAGACACATCTGTTTTCCTTGCCTTTTGAAATAAGCTGGGCTTGAAGGAAAACAGAGGGGACACCTCAGTCAACATGTGATGAATAAGAGGGGGAAAGAAAGTCCTAGAAGTCAGGGTCAAACACATCCCCAGTGAATTAATCTTACCAGCTTTCCACTTCTTCAATAAAACTTGATTTTGATCCAAGAATAGCTTGAGAGGAAGGATTATTCACTCATTCAGCATGGATTTAGCTGCTAGTTCAGTAGTCACTGTACACAACCATGCACATTTTGGGAGCGGAGGAAGAAAGAAAGAATAGGAAAAGGAACACGGAAGTACCTGGTGTAGTCTACAAGAGTAGAACTAGATGCATCAGCTGCTGTTACTTTTCTCCTCACTTTCCCCTTGGTTTTCTCTTGTTTCACTTTGCTGCTGCTCGGCTCAGGTTTCTCCACAGGCTCTTTTGCAGGTGGCACATTCTCTCCACTCACAATCTTCTTCCCGGTTTCTCGGTTCAGTTTAATCTTTTTGGCAGGGTTGTTGAGAAAAGCAGATTTGTCCTTGTCTGGAGTTTTCTCTCCTTTCTCACCATCGGGCTCGGCCTTCCCCTTTGGCGACGTTTTCGATTCTGCAGTTTCTGGTTTTGAGGCCTTTGTGGAAGCGGCTTCATGCTCTTTGTCAACCTTTTCCTCTGCTTTTCTTTTTCTTTTTTCAGGTTTTGCATCAGAGGGTTTGCCTTTTTCTGCAGGTTTTTTTGTCTTCTCCTCTTTGGTGGAGGGCTTCTCCGACTTGGCTTCTTTTGGATGGTCTTTCTTTGCCTTCTCCTCCTTGGCTGGTCTGGTTTCTGGGTGATCTTTCGCCCCTTTAGGGTGAACTTTCCGTGGGGTACCAAGAGCCTTCTCGTCCTTTTGAGAGGAAGATGCTTTAACACTGTCTGTCTTTGGCAACTCCTCCTTCACCTTCTTCACGGGAGGTTCTGTTCGAGGAGATTTTTCCCGGTCAGGGTCCACCTTCTCTTGGGAAGCTTTGCCTGGCTTCGCTGCGCTGTCCTTCTTAGGAGGAACGGCCGCATCTGCTTTCCGCTTTGTCTTGTCAGTCTTTGCTTTCGGTTTATCCTTCTCTTTTTTCTCCTTTTCAGACACAGGCTTGAAAGCAATGGAATCCGCTTCCATGGGCTCATCTCTCACAGGAGTGGCATCGTCTCTGCTTGGAAGTATGAACAGGGAATCTGTTTTAACATCTTCTGTTGCAACTGCCTCTCTTGGTTTTCTTGTACTTTCCAACATCTCAGTACTAGCAAATCCTTCATTCTCATCTCCTTTCCTTCTCTTCCGGTGTTTTTTATGCTTATTTCCCTTGCCATCTCCCAGTGGATTTTCTACCTCCTTCTCTTTTGATTTTGTAGGATCTTTGACACCATGGCTCTCTCTTCCGGAGGGCTTTTCGGGATAATTTCCAGCTATACTACGATTGCGGTGGCTCTGCCCACCAGGATAATCCTCCCTACGCCCCCGAGCATAGGGAGAGTTCTCCCTCCTGGTCCCGGGGGCACCAAACCTCTCTGGAGAAAAGTTTTCCCTGCTGACAGGAGGCCGAGGTTGAGCACCAACAGCGTAGCCCTTGTAAAACTTCTCGTACCACTCTCTGTAGTTCCTTTCCCATTCTCTGTATCTTTCCTTCTCAAACGGGTCTCTGAAGTCCACAGATCTGCCATAATACGCTTTCATATCGTATGGTGGAACTTCTCTGTATCTGTTAAAATACTCCCTTTCTCCCTCCCCCTGAGGTACAGTTCGTTTAGTGGGAGACTGGCCTCGAAACACTGGAGACCTCGATCGTGAGTGGTACCTTCTGTACGGGGGTGACCTTGACCTGGAGCGGTGGTACCCGTGTGACCGGGATCGAGACCGATAGTTCCGACTCTTCCCTTTGCCCCTCCTCTGGTACGGTGGAGATCGCGAGTAGGAACGAGAGTGAGAACGGCTGAACGAGCGGGAGTAGGAGCGAGAGCGGGAAGAACCTGATCTTGACTTGGAGTAGGTGTAGGAGCTCCTAGAGTAAGATGAAGCACTATAGGGAGACTTGGACCTTAAAAGAAAACACAACACAAGAAAATAAATGAAGTTAATTCAAACCAGTCGTGCTCCCCTGGTTTTTATTTCCCAAATTTGGTCTGGGTTTTTTCTCTTCAAATGCTTATGTCAAAGCTTCTTTCAGCTGCTGACATAATGCTACTGCAAACTGAAAAACTTGATAACATGTAAGGTTTCTGCTTACAAGACAGAACAGCTGCTGCTTTGTTAGTGTAAAACATACAGGAAGGGTAAGTCTATTTCCACTCACTTCTATCACAGGAGCTACCAGCGCTAGGGACTGATTTAAGGTGGTGTGTACTGGCCTCTACTGGTACGCGAACACGCACATTTTCCACTACTCGGCTACTACATGCAATGCAAATCATTTTTGCTGCAGTAAAATGCAAAAAGAGCAAGTCTTAATGGCTACAGTGCAGTATCAAACACCCAGAAAACACAGTTTAGCCTGCAGACAGCAAAGCTCAGTGTTAAAGGCCAGCTCAGTCTGTTCAACCTCACTGCTTACTTGTCAGTTAGTGCTGCGATCTTACATACAGGACTACTTAATCCACACCTCCAGCCAGATCTCCTGGAGACTTTTGCACATCTCCCACTCTAACCGAGGTTAGCGACCACATTGCGAGAAAAATCCTATCTAAAAGCTTCTAAACTCAGCCTCTAGCAACATGACTCAGTGCCTAGGAAAGATACTGACAGCATTAATAATGGAGAGCTATTCAGACTCCTGCCCAAGTCACTCTGGAGACAGAACACATCAGCTGCCCTCAGTGTTTCCATCACAAGTTTTTCTTTATATTTCTTAAGAGCCATTTCACATCATTCCACATTTGTTCATTATCATCATTCCTCATCTCCAAGTCCTTCACCAAGATTTCTCTATAAGCACGTCTGATCTTTTAAATCCAAAGAAAAATTTAACATTGTCAACAAACCACCAGCCTGCAGTCCAGGTTAACATCTCTCCGGGTTGCCACATGAGATAAACAGAGGAAATGAAGACAATTTCTCTCACTTATCTCCTCCAAAGTGCTTTGAGGTAACGGTTATAATCAGAGTAGGGAGACACAGAGAATCCAGTCATTATCCCTGTCCAGTCTCTGGCCTCCTCACGCTGTCCGGAGGGCAAGGATGTCACTGCAGAGACACTGTATAAGAGAGCCCTGCTCCTTGACAGCTACTGCTCAATTCTAACTATCAGTCCACTAATCACTGCCGTAACCTAGTAAGCTAAGCGAGCTAGTAACCTGCACATGGAACTCCTATCCCTGCTAATCCCCTGAATCATCCAATCCATCTAACGACAGAGGTGGAGTGAACTCCTCCTGATTCTTCTAGACAATCTGCTTCTCCATTACGGACATGTAAAGCAGTTACCTGGAAAACGAACGCCTACGCTCCTTTTGAATCTTTTTATATTCCATCAATTCCTTAGCAAAATCATTTGTAAACTCATCAAGTTTGGACTTTTTCTTTTCCCTGTTAAAATAAGTTTGACCTTTATTACAATTATAGTTTGACCTTTATTACAAAAAGACATCAAGAAACAAAACATGGCCAATATGAGAAAATGTATACTGCATGCAACGCAACAGGTGAACATCCTATTCAAGCAAAACCAGTTGAGAATTCCTACACGTTTTAGGGAAAGTTTTAGAATTACATTTGTCTGGTTTAGCTTTGCATGTTTACCATCTGCAATGGAAAAGTATACTGGAAGAAACACTATGTCATTTTTGCTTATCTCAGATGCACTTTAGCGTAACTGTGGTCCGATACGCTACCGAAATACAACGAGAAAAAGCAATGCAACATCAGCGAGCCAAATACTTACTCCTCTTTAAGTCTCCGTTGCTCTCTGTAAAACTCCTCCCTAGATAAGGGAGGTGCTTGTGTCGTTGGAATGGTATTGGAATGAGCCGTTGGTACTGCTGTTGGTACCCATGCTGATGACATGTTTGCAGGAGTTGGGGGATATCCTGGAGGGGGGACAGTGTACCCAGCGGATGGAGGCTGCCCAGGTGGAAACTGAGGAGGAAACTGTGGTGGTGGTACCCCAGGAGGAAGAGGAAGTGCATGTGGTGGTGGAGGATACAAGGGAGGTGGAGGCACAGGCACAAAGACTGGTGCTGATGCTGGTAGTGATGGGGCCTGAGTCCTTTGGGCACGGTCACCATGCAGGCGTCCTCGATTTGAACTTCTAAAGAAATCCAAAAACTCATGTCACTGTTTGTCACACCCTGCCCTGGTTTCAAAGAGGAAAGCGAATGAAGCGGGAGCATGGTGGCGAGCACTTCTTGCTCTCAACTGATGCATTTGTCTCCCTGTTTTCTGTTCATTTGAGACCACAGCTATTTCTTGATCCTCATACTTGCCTTCCACATCCTCACCCCCAGCAGCTCCCTCAGTCTTCTCTCCTTACACTCAGCCTTCCGACTGGGGATGGTGCTGCCCATGCTTAAGAGACTCCCATCTCCCACGCACCCAGTGCCCACTGCTCCTCTGGCACTCCTTGAGGCACTTCACACTTCTGATCTTCACAGTACTGCACAAACATAAACTGATCTTCTCTCAAACTTCTTCTAACTTCTCCCACCTACGCTTCCTACAGTGTTGCCTCGTGGTGATGAATTTGGCCTGTTCTTGCACCTGAACTCTTATTTTCTTGTTTACTAAATATGAGATTTTAGGCAATCTGTGGAATGGATCCTGAGTTTTGTTTGGATTGATCTTAAGACTCTATAAATGCAATGCACCCTTACAATCCATCTGTAACAATATATATATGTATGCACACCAAAAGGACTAACTTGACACTGCAATAGCATATAGTACAGATCCCCCTCTCTGCAACTGAGAGGGGGCAGCCTGGCTGTTTGAGATGACTAAATCAGAGAAATTGAAAACACTGTTGATTCTTCCAATCATTTGCTCAGTCAGCATCAACTAAGTTGCTGAAGAATGTTGGAGGCTGATTTCTATTAGGCTATCAATTTCTTCAGCCCTATTCAGCCAGTGATCAAACAGGTGGCCTTCCATTGATCTTTACATTAGACTTGATTTTTATATGCAATTATGGTTTCCTCAAAGAGAGTTCATTTTTCAGAGTCCTCTCTTCAATTATGGACTGGAGTTTCATGTTACACGATCTTTCTGCACGCACAGATCCCCTTTGTTAAAGGTAATTCAAATTAAGCCATTGAAAAAGTAATTACCACTTGTATTCTGCACAGCTCTCTGTGTGTAGTTTCATTATAAATCAGCAGATGTGTAAGTTACATGGTACAGCCTAATTTAACAGCTTACAAGTAGTAGCAGTATATAGAATTTGTGTAGGACACTTACAGTTCCCAGCCTGGTCTGCCGCCTGCTGAGCGAATGGCTCCAGCTCTCATGGGATGACCTTTGGGAGTGGAAAGAAGAAAAAGAAAAACCTCTCAACCATTCAGTTTATCTAAATATGGTATTTCAGAAGAAATTCTGAAGTTATCGTTACTTACCAGTTGTGGGTATTGATTGTCCTTGAGGGCCCAGAAGACTTGGTAATGCTGGCTGTCTTAGTACAGGAACCTGATAGCCCTTGGAAAGAAAAGCAAACAGTTAGGAAATGAGCTCTACTGAAGCCCAACAACCACTGCTTATGTTGAAATAAAATTTACCTTCTCTTCCAACAGACTGGTGATTGACAGGGGGGAAGATTTAGAAAGCTCAGCAGCAGTCACCAGAGCAGCAGGAGGTATAACAGTATCATCACTACAAAACAACAGATTAGGTTATTCAAACAGTGTTTTGAAGTGCTACTGGAAATACAAAGCCCAGGTGAGGAAAGGCTGGCTGCTGTAAATAGAGAAAAAAGCAGAATATAACCTTCCCCAGATTGACAATTGTGAGGTTGGCAGATTCCAAAGGAAGCACTGACGAGAGATCAGTTTGGGCTCCTGGTATTCAAAGAGCTCACTCAAAAAACGTCTTATAAAGCAGGCTGAACGTGAACAGATCAGAGTTTTGGAAGATGCAGGAACTGAAATGCTATTAAGAAATGTGCATGTGCTAGTTCAGAGGCTGCCTTAGAGGTCCTGCTGAACTGTGACCCTCAGTGCTGAGCTGAGCCTGGCAGTCTTGTAGACAGAGCAGCTATTTGCATGCAGGGCATAAAGCTGGAAGGATGTAAGCCTTGAACTATAGCCCAGATCTTTAATGCATTTTCATGACTTCACTGGGTTGCAAAATTAGACTGTCGTGTTTACAAATACGTCAAATCTATAGTGTTTCAGTTTCATTATGCATCACTGACTACACTCTGTATGACTGAGGATGACTCTAACTTATCTTATTAGCGATGAAATATACTGTAGAAAAAAGCAATGTGAAAACACCCGGTCAATTTTACCTATAATCCTGCTTTTACACTTCATGAAAGTATTTCCCCAGTACTAAAGAGAAATTGATGCACTCAAGGTTTGGCATAACTCCTTTAGGAATTGCTAGCCACTTAAAATCAAAGGCTCCTGGGGAGCAAAAGGCTCCGCTCCTCCTCCAGGGTAAACCTGTACTGAATGACTGTAAGGGAACCAAACGGAAATACTTCTGAGGAAATTCTTGCATGAGGCACAGATGAACTTATCAAAGTAAAAACAAAAGAAAGGACTTCCACAGTTACCTGGAACTGTCCCTAATTACACACAAATCACTAGCTGAGAACTCAAGAATCTGACTCCAGCATTTTGGTGTCTTTGATATTCATCTTGTCTACAGATTTACTCACCGGAAAGGTCCATCTGGCTTTTCACCACGGAGGGACAGGGACACTGCTGGAGGGAGATCAGAGACAACAACAGAAGATGGATTTACAGGCAGCCCAGCTGCCATGGATGATGGACCTGGAGCCAAAGATGACAGAGCAGAACGAGAAGCCAGAGAAGCTAATGGAATCATCAGCGGTTCCGGTCTCGTTGGCCGGAGCAGAGGCTGCAGGTTGCGTGTTATTGTTTGTCTCATGAGAGGTGGTGGAGGTGGTGGTGGTGGCGGCAGCTGCTGCTGCTGCTGTTGCTGCTGCTGCTGTTGCTGCTGAATTTGCTTACGGAGCCTTTTTGTGTAACCGGTTTCATTTTTGAAGTTGTTCACAGCCTAAAGGCAGAAGAACATTTACAACAAGGTACAATGAAACTTCAGCAGATGGAGGAACAAACCCTCCACAGGGTACAATTACTTGTGTATTCCTGTAAATGCCGTCCATCTTGAACTAAATCAACACACAGCTGTATGAACACAGCACACGGAACACTGATGTTAATGACTGGTAACTCAAGAGCGTCTGTATTTCAAGCACTTCAATGTTAACACCAAATGTGAAAGGCAATGCTGTTAAACAACAGCATGACCTCAATTTGCCAAAGTGTCTCTAATGAGTTGCCAGCTCTTGTTAACAACAGACAAGGTATCTGAACAGTAAATGTAGCCTTGTTCAATTTACCCTTAAGGAGATACAAATTGATATTTTCTTCCCTTTCTGCTTGTTACAAACAGACTTCCCTCACAGTTTACACAGAAACAGTTGTTACCTGGCGTAGGAACTTGTTGGCAATTAAAGCGTCAGGAGAAACATCTGTCTGATGACACGTTGGGCACGTATGCTCCTCAGACTCCAGTAATGCTGTTCTAATACCTGTGAAATGAGAATAACCAAAACCGGTTTTAGCCAAACTAAGGAAATACTTGGGGTTCTAACAAATTCTAAAAACACTTCAATGACAACCTTCAGGTAAATAAATAAAACACATCTCAAAAAACCACTGGCAGGCCTGAGTTCTGAAGGTTTTAACCACCACTCCCATGGAGAAGAACGTGGATTAAATGCCAAAATGTCTGTGTGTTGCAGACCCATGTAAGTCACCAGACTTGGCTGTATAATCGTGAGTGAGAAAGGGTTGTGGACAAACTCAGTGTATTTGATATCTAATACTGTAATCACCTTCACAGTTATCCCTCTTCTCATACTTGCTCTTCCATGCGTAAAGAAGACTTAACTAGATACATAAGGGAAAAAAGCTTTCTGCCATTTCTTCCCCCCCCCCCCCCCCCATACTCATATATTCCTGTTCAAAGTATATTCAAGTATTAAATAGAACTAGTAATAATTTCCTTATTTCCCATTTCTGCTTTCAGCAGATTAGATCTGACATTTCATATTAACACACACGTACATTCATCACAATAACTGTTTCCACAGCAGGGAATAACAACTGCATCCGTCATGATATCTTTACAAATGAGACATAACAGCTCATCTGGAATAGGATCGTCTTCTTCTGAGGAGGAGGATGGCTCCTCTGGCAAAAAAGGAGGCTTTTCCTTCTTTCCTATAGCATAAGCTTCCCTGGAGGAAGGGTGGGGAAAGAAGAAGAAAAAAGTTAAAGGGAAACTTTTCCAAGCTTTGCATTTTACCAAAGGAAGGTAACAGATGGAATCCTCACTCCACATCAGCCTTCTGAAACACAGGCATTTAGTTTCAACCGATTTTCTAGAGCCACACCACTACAATAGGGAGGGGAAACAATCTTCCTTCTGCAGAACTCTCCCACTCATTGGATCAAGAAATTAGCCCAGACTAGAAAAATATTTGACAGCTAGAAATCAGATGAAATGAATCCCATCTCTCCTTCGCCAGAGGGCGAATGTAAATTGCAGGCTCAGGATAAAGCTAGTCTCCAAGTAATTGCATTTGATAAAGGAAAGAAGTCAATGTTACAGCTTCTACAAAAGGGGATCCATGACAGAAAAACTGACGTGCCACCAAGTGCATTTTAAAGCAGCCACCCTCATCAGCACACGCAGTATTTTCTCAGCTTATAGCAACAGTGGAACTTCAGTCTGTTTCACACTACGATTTTAAGGTTGAGATACAATGACAATGACAGCTCCCCCTTCACTAGAGATGCTGGCCAACTTGGTCGCAGTGCTACTCAGGCATGTACATACGGTTTCTCTCACTGCCTTTGTGGTCAGGAATTCCCAATGGATTCCATACTTACGCATCAATGGTTGGTATGGCGTATTTTCCAGTGTTTGTGAGCATGGCACCCTTGGTGTTGGGATCTTTCACCTCCATCATGAAACTCCTTGGAATTCCTGTGCTCTTTTTAATTCTGGGAACAGACTCAAAGTTTTTGTCCTGTTAAGAAAAGAAATGCACATTCCTCATCTCAAACACACTCTTCAAATGAGACTGCAATTACCATTTTAAGCAGCAAAAACCTGTAATCCTCCCCTTTTACCTAGCATAAGAGCTGCTGAACTAAAACACTTATTACCCTAAATGTGCATGGCCAGGATGTTCCAAAGGCTTGAGCAGAGTTTTGAGCTCAGTCGATATTCCTGGCTTAACCTCAGGTTCCTTAAGGGTGAAACATGCCTTAGCTCACCATCCCCTGGGAGAAGAGACACAAACCTGCTCCTCCTCCAAATTCCAAGAGAGAGCTTAAGTCAAGGCTCTGGATCAGCCACTGGAGAAACTTCTATTCACCAGCTATAGATGAAGGCTGACTTCACACCTCATGCATATACATTCAGTGACAAATATTAAATGTATAAACACTCAACCAGAGACTTGGGTAAGCAAAACAAAACATTTAACACATGGGGTCAACGGAACCATCTTTTTACACAGAATACTAAAAATTGTCAACTGTCATGAAAAGAAAGAGTTAAAAAAGAGAAAAATTCCCAGTAATATCAAAATACATCAAAATACACCTGAAAGTTCACAGAGAAAGATCCGGACACATTTAATGCCTATGACCTAGAAAGAAGCAATTCTTAACATGAGCATGCCTGGATTTGTTACCAGCTGCCAAGGCAACAAAATGCAACCCTCAGCAAGAGCACAAGCCCCCCCTCCCCAACCTTACCCCATTTGTTGGGCAGTTCTTTATATAGTGGCCAGGTTTCCCACAGCGAAAGCAAGTGTATGATGGTGGAGGCGGACCCACGGGCTTCTTCATGTAACTAGAAGGTTTTGGGGAAAAAAAGAGAGAAGAGATGGGTGTGTGTTTGGTTAAAACCAATGTCTCCACTATTGTTACACAATCTTCAGAGAACACATTTGACATTCCGGACACTTACTTGACTGGATCATATTCATGGCCAGACTGTGTCATCATAGCTTTTATTTTATCTTCTTCGGAAGCATTGGCTTCAGCCAGATTGGCGGTCTGTTTAACAGGCAATTATTTGACACACACATTAGAAACACATTTAAGCCCACACAGCCAAAGACAACACCACTCATCCAATCCTGTAAAGAGCAGCACAACACTAGCTGAGCTTGCATGAAAACAGCTGCTTATATAAAATATATTTGTCCTGAAGATGTTCTGGGGAGTCCTTACGCCATTACATGATGTTTATGTGCCTGTCAGCCTACTTGAAAAGAGCATTGTTGGGCACTCAAACCTTAGGCTCTGTTTGTACCTGACATAAAGGCTTGTGTAACCAGTCCAGTTTTCTTCCACGTGGACTGAAGCAATGTGTAGAAAAAAAAATATATACACTATCCAGTGTTTTTAAACTGATTTTGAAGCTCCAGACTATTTGAAGGAGAAGATACACACTGTACAATTGATTAAGATGTATGCAAGTAGCATTATCTACATTTTGCAGCATTAAAAGGACACACAACTTAGGAGTTGGGGCAGTTGTTTTTGCTTGCTGAAATTCAGACATGGAAGCACTGAAATGAATCCAGCTCCTTCTGGTGCCTCAGACAGACACAAGGTTCTCTTCAGCAGAAACGTGACCATCATGTGCCGTGGGCAGCCCAAACTGCGTGTCCCCCCACTAACTTCTCCAGATTAAATGATTTAACTACAGTAAGAGCAACCTGCAGGCTCTTCCCAGTTGACTGTGTCCTTTTAATTTACAAATCATAATAGAAACCTTATGCAGAACTAGATCTTCAAATTACTGAAGCCAGCTGATTTAAGTAGCATTTGTTAAAGTATTTTTATTACACACTAGTGCAGATACAAGCAGGGTCTAAGGGAGTGACTGTAAATGATTTGGACCTTCAAACACCTACCACTCAGATCAAGCACTCATGGTTCTGGTTTTATATGCATTCATTCACAAAAGCAACCAACTAGTTTCAACTTTTTATTAAATGGTTGTTTCATATACACAGGAGTTTCCCAACAGTAACACAATCCAGATCAACAGCTGTGAAATCATTGCCATTAACACGTACAGAAAACTTTACAGGTATTTGACTAATTTGTTTGAACCCAAACGGTTTACAAAATACATCCAAAGCCCACAAAACATTACTAGGAATAGACCAAAATTCAAAGATGGCATTTAATACAGAGCAATAATAAACCAGAAAACTGTTAACACATTGCCTCCACGCTAAGGCAGCCTGGACTCAAGAGGTTAGAGGAAGTAACAGTTTTGAGCTGCTTTCTGATATGCCCCTGCATTTGCCTGACATCCTTAGTTTTCCTCCAAAGTTTATCTGCGTACACACCTGGACAGCTTGTCACATTTTAGAATAAAACCTCACATGAGTTTACAGAGCCGAGGACACGGTTAGGGACAGCACTAATGGAGACCAATTGCTTTTGGTGGCTACCTCCAGAACTATTTTGCTGGGCTGTTTTTTTTTGCCCAATGCACACAATTTGATTTCTGCAGTGGGGCAGGGAAGAAGTGACCGGGGGAAAAGATTCCTCTTTCTTGGAAATTAGCTCCAGCCTTTGTTTTGGGAAGAGACAACTAGCTCCTCTGCACTGGGCCCTGCCTTCTCTAAGCTTTGTCACTTCAAAGACTAGGAATTAAGCGGCTGGCACTATGCCTTTTCACCGAGTGCAGTCACTAGTGCTTTCCCAGACAAAGTTACACATTGTTGAGCAAAAAAAGCAAGCAGTTCCATCGCAAAACATGGCATTACAACAGTTCCAGAAGGTCACAGCTGCTAGTTTATGCCACACATACACATTGGTATATTCCTATGAACAATGAGGTACATTTACACAATTTACACAGTCTGCGTTCAAACAAATTAGATCGGGTTGTCCACTGTCTACTACAGCTTATGGAATTGTGCAGCATTCCAACAATGGCTCTGTAACTGGAATGACTAGGAATTCAGAAATAAGCCATGCAATTGTCCATGTTATTGTGGCTGTTGCAGCCCCCCTGCAATGTCCGGAACTTACAGCCAATTAAATTCTTCTGCAAAAATTGTGTTAGTTTCCAACGCAAAATAAACCAAAGGTATGAAAAACGGTAAAGAGCTTCTGAAGGGCTTCTTCTTTGTGTCTTGAGGATGAGTAACACTGCAACATTATGCTGAGGCTGATAAGGCACTCCCCTTCTATCTTCCCAAACTGGGAACTACTCTTTACAGGATAGTATCAAAATATACACACATTTTAAAGTTAAAATGAATACTTCAAATTATTAAGGATTAAGCTAAAGCTTTGTTCTGATTACAACAGTTATCCAGCTATAGAGCACAGCAGAGATTTAGAAATAAGAAACAAACACTTTTCTTTAAAGTATTTGACGAGAATATATATATATATACCTTAGTAAGCTGGGCCAGAGAAATAGATGCAGAAGAGTCATCAATCTGTTCACAAAAAATTAAACACATATTCAAGTTCTACAATCAAAACATGACAACAGTTAACCTCTACTGTAGTCTGAAAGGCTGCCCTACACCCACTGAGTGTTCCCTGAAGAGGCATTTCCAACCCAGCGTCAATTGTATTTGTTCAAAACAAAGTCCAAACATATGGCAGCTTAAGGGCTCCTATGTGGTTAATGGTAAGGAACTAAAATAACCAAGCCCACCTGAGATGGACTTACTGCTCCAAAGTATCTCACAGAGGGACCCTCCCAAATGCTCACAGGGACTTAGGAGTCAAAGGGGGAAGGAAACTGTCAGTTTTCAGTTAAAAAGGGCTTAAAAGTATCACTGCAGGAAGCTTCAGCGGAGTTGTCAGTTAATCAGTTACAAATGCACATGGTTATGCTTTTATGAACCCAGAACAGCTGCTGTCAGAGTGAAGCAAGAGCCCTGAACCATGAACTCTGCCTCTCCTGTCGGTAAGTTTAAAAATGCCAAACTCGGACCCCACCAAACCCAACTAAAACCACCGATCCAAAGCATCAGTCCTAACAGTACCCCACCACTTTGCCTAGAAGAAAACAACTGCTGAAACTGTATTTAAATAAATAAATGTGTTTATCATGACAGAGTAGCCTATAAAAACTGAGAGAGCTCCTTTTCACTGTATATTATTAGACCACGCTATCCAAATTAACTTGGGAAGTGAGAATTTAGTATTTCCTTGCTACCCAGCAGAACTCAGGACTAAATGAACAAAGGCAGAAAGTGCACTCTTGATATTGAGAACACAGATTCAGAGCACAGCCCTGTATTTTCCTCTCCAATGGAACTACACTGCTCCCTTCCAGCTACCTACAGCTACAGCTTGTAGGAATGAAGTCCCAGGCCACTAGTTGGGAATTGGCCACAGTGTTTGCTGAGCACTGAACACTGGAGCACTTTTTCCACAAGTAAAAAGGGACACTCTTCTCCCTGGTCCACTATGTTGAATGATATTATGCCACAAGCTGCAGTTAAGCTTAAGTCATTATCAGGAAGACACTCGAATCACTGCTTATTGTGTCTTAAGTTGTTCAAAACCACTGAATAAAATGTCACAATGAAAACTGAACAGCTCTCCTCACAAGGCCACTGAATTGGAGAAAGCTCCTGTCCTTCCCTACACTAGGTAAAAAAGAGCTGAAGGACCAGTTTTAGCAGACTGGGGAAAAAATACCTCAAGTCCGTTAATCATTCCTTCTCTACACGTCTAGGAGAGCACATACAACATTACTGCATTACTAACTATAAGCTCTTAAACTGTGCATTTGGAGAGGAACATGCAGATCTGGAAAGAGAGACCTTCTTTCCATTGCAAGTCTTACCAAAGAAAGACTGAACTGTCCTCCTTTTGAGAACATTTTGTACCTAGCTCTGTTAAAGGGAAGTCTGATCAAGGATACGGTAGCTTCACACTCCATACACCACTCTTTTTTACATGTGGGAAAACAGGCCCGTGTTCTCTCATGGCAAGCACAACCACTGCCATTCCATGGTTTTCCAGAAGGAAACAAGGGATTAGGGAAGCTCCCTGTTGGAGCCTGGTGTTAAGTGGTCTAGGATTGACCAGTAATCAAAACAGACCAGTTAGTAAACTGGGTTTTTTTAGGAAGCAGTTATTAGATGGCCTGCAGGCAACAGTCCAACTCGTTAAAGGAGGCAGCAGCACTCCTTTCTACTCAGGAGATACCAAAAGCAGCAGATAGATAATCAATGGACTATGTGGTATGTTTGCCCAAGAGCCGCCTTCCAATGACCCTATGTTCCTGTGTCTATTCTCACCTTTAAATTTCTGCCAGTCCCTCCACTCAGTCCAGCATAAACAACATCTCCATGATACCTGCATACAACCCAGAGATAAAACTGCAGAAGAACTAGGGAGGGGACACGGGCAACCCCCCTCCCAAACCATACTCAACAGTCAGTGTACTAATTCCCATTCCACAGAAAGACTAAGCAGAAACTAATGCAAAGCAAGTGGGACAGGGGACAGAAAATGGGAGGAAAAGGCTGATCTCACTGCTGGAGTGCTACATTTAAATCACAGTGGTTTCCTAATCCCCATTAGTTTGGGCTGAACTAAAAATCCAGCCAGGAAGGGTCACACTTGTGCCTGATGGCATTAAACCAGCAGGCAGGATGCTGCACTTCTGCAGCCTCTAAGGGCAAGCATCAACTGGAGATCCCTGCAGTTCCTGAAATGGGAAGACTAAACTAAAAAGGATCCATCTTCTTGCTCTGACTGTATTAAGAGTAGGACAGCAGCACAACTTTGGGTGTAGAATGACAGCTAACCTAAGAGCAAGAAACAGAGTTTGGCTTCGTGCATTCTTAAAAAAAAAAATAAATCTTAACTCATTTCCATTTTGCTGCTTTACCCTTCAACAAGAATTGGCAAGTTTTCCAGGGGTTTACTCCTGCCACACTAAGATTCAGGTTCTGCTTTCAAATACAGACAGAAATACGTGTACGAAAAACAAACCCCAAACCCCAATGAACAAACCCCCATGCTTCAGACCAGGCCCCGAGTTAGCTTTAACAGTGCTCAGTGCATTTCCACCACCAGAAGCACCTGAGACTGCAGTGCTTTTACAGTAAGAGACAGGACTTAAGAGTGATGTGAGGCTTCCACCCTCCCTATGCTACCCACAACCCAGTCCAGGTACAGCCAGAGCAAACAGAAGGGAATGGTTTGCTCTTTCATTCACTTCAATTATTTCTAACTAACACTAAGTCTTCCCTCCCACTCCATGATTTTCTCTTTTTTGATGTATCTATGTTAGCTTATGGTAAGATGCTACTTAGAAATGTAATACAGACATGCCAGGGAACACACAAGGCTAAAAGAACGTTAACTTTATTTATGAACATGTGATTTGTGTTTATACACATGCTAGTAAACAAAAAGAAAAGTAACTGTTTTCAAGAAATAAAAACCCATTGGAATTAGATCAAATCCTGTAAAAGTGGTTTACATAAATGCATTACATTAACTACTAGGGTCACTGGGCAAACTATCTCCAACTCACAATGAGAGGCATTCATGTCCAAAAAGGAATTTGAATCAATCAGCAATAGAATTACGGATGCAGATTTGGACTTGGTGGTTTTAGACCTACACACACAAGTTTTCAATTTGCAGTTGTTGGATGGCATTCCGTGAGAATCAGAGGCTGTATCCTTCACAGAACACAGACCCTGACTTCATCAATTTCTACATCAAGGTATCCTAAGAGCTTATCAAATGGTCAGATCCAATGATCCAGGGTTAGTGTAATGCCTCACACCAGTCTAGTGAAGGAAAAGCAGATATACTTGAAATAAAGATGAAAAATAAAAAGCACCAAGTCGTAACTTTTATACTGTAAGGACTATTTCAAAACGAGCATTTACACATCATATTTGACCCGAGAGGCAAATCAAGATCTAGACCATTAGCAGCCGAGTATTTCTGTGTGTTACTTATAGTTTAGCAGCAGACAACAGTGTTTTCAAACCTGAAAAATGCTCCCCCTTTTCCAAACGCAAACTCAAAGTGGTGGTATACTAAAGAAAGGCTTAACCTTTGGGAGACGAAAGCAGCACCCAACCCTGAAGTCACCCAGACCCAAAAATGTACTGCAGGCAGTGCAGAAAAACAACAGGGGTTTTTACCCAGCAATGCACCAGGCTCTGCCCTTGTGCCAGAATTTGTTTTAGGTATTTTCATTTGCAAACTATGAAACAGCTTCATCAGGTAAAGGGAAAAGAGCAAAGGCAGAACTTTAGAATACCACTTTGTGTAGCAACGATATTTAAATTCATGGCAATCTATTAAAGACATTCAGGTACTCAGAGGGGCCCAGACAGTATCACCTTAGTTACACAGTTTCAGGACAAATGCCCAAGTATTTAAGGACATGAAAAGGAATCAATTCAGCTGCACAGAACTGTCCTCAGAACGTACGGGATATGTAGGGGTTGGGATTTGTTTGAACCCCCAGGTCAGAAGGAATAGCACCAAGGTTAACAACAGCGGTTTCTCAGTGGTTTTTGATCACATCTTCAAAAACCATTAGGCAAAAAAAAAAAAAAAGAAAAAAAGAAGTATTTGAAACGAAAAGCTAAGTGATACAATGTGAAAATGGCAAAAGTACACTCCAAACAACTTTTATTGCAAGAAACAAAAAGCACACAACAACCTATACAAACATACATATTACTAGCTATAGACAGACAGATGTAGAACATGGCACCATGTTCAACTGTGCAAACCTCCAACCGCCAGGATCTGAACCCGAGCGCACAGAATCTGTACAACACAGAGTCATACAGGAATAGTCTATCATATGCAATAGGAAATACAATCCAGTACTAGCACAAATACCAGTATTCACATTGGAACTGTGCAAATAATGGCATTACTCAGTTTTTACTATGCTGAATCAAATACATTGTATTTACAACAAACACTATATTTTACTGGAAAATAGATTAAGTTAATGTTTGGAAAATTAATAAAAGGCTATGTTGTGTAAAATTAAGTGCAGTGTGTAGAAAAAAGTGTGAGATTGGGTTTTTACATACTGCTTTTGATGTTCCACTCACTGGCTCAGTTCGACTTCTAGAAGAAGAAATAAAGGTGATCAGAATTTAAAATAAAGCACTGGTACCCAACATAAAACAGATGATAAAACCTGAACATCAAACCATCAAGTCCCTATAGGCTAGGGAATGTGGAAATTTATTCATATACATAAACTGTTCTCTCTTGGTACATTCAGAGCAACTAAAAACCCACCAAATATCACATTTGTACTTTGTCAGCAATTACTCTGAGACTTACAGATATAGAACACAACAGTGCAAGAGGAAGTCCTCATTTTGTCTGCTACACAAGTATCAAAAATAGGAAGCCTGTATCACAGTTTTGTGTTCTTAAATAATCAACTGTCAAGCTATGAAGGTCACTTTAGCCAATCTGTACATCCTTAGTGTTACAACCAGGTGCCAGAGACAGCACTTCAATTCCTAAGACAGAACAGTGAGAGTCTTAACACCATGAAGTGCAAGCTCACTTCAGTGAAAAACCTCAGTCATCTGACAAAGAAAGAACAAAACTGTTGGCAGCTTAGTCTATACAACAGTGTTTCTTTGTGGAAGCCCAAGCACTGTGTTCAGATATCTACCGTATTTAGCCATGAAAGCACCAAAATACTAAACGTGTTACATATGCTATATTGACTAAAAATAGTAGTAGAAATGTCACCTGAAAGCAGTTTCTAGGGTTTTGTGCGATTTAGGAGTCCTGTGACAGAAAAAAAGGTCTTAATTGCCAGAATTTGCTTTAAGATCATCTTGAAAATGCTACAGTATTTTAGGAAATATTTATTACATTTGAAAACCTGCTGAGATTCCACATACTCATCAATCTGTACCTGCATGCTATTCATCATGAACCAGACATGCAACCACGGAGATGGTTAACAAACAATGCACACATCATCCAAAGCGTCCCATGAGCAGAGGCAATTTAAAAGCTGCTGCTGTGGAATTTATGTACAAAGAGAAAGGCTCGTGCTTCCTGCCACTGCTAGAACACCCTCAGGCTCCCAATTACAGCCACGTACCCCCTGAAGATGAGGAAGTACAAGGAAATACTTTGGATTACCACACTGTGGTTGCTTCATCCATTTACCTTGAATAGTAGAAGGTGAGTAAAGCATTTCTGAAGGCCTCTCCAGCGTTACAGCAGACCTTCACCATTCCTAAGCATTTAACACTCTACCAGTTGGTTCTGCAATGTTCCCAGCTGCAGGAATAGGAAGCTGATCTGCCTGGTTAATTTTCAACAGCAGTGCCATTCTTTCCTTATCCCATACAAACAACGTATGCCTGTGATCTTTGCTGCCTGCAGCACCTATCTTCTTGCTTTAGGGCAGCATTACAATACCAGAGGAGGGAGGGTGCCATCCAACCCAAAAGGGAGGATGCACTGACAAGACAGCACTAAGCACACGTATTTAAATTGACTCCCCAAACAAGGCCACATTTATAAGCACAATGCTGTGGCCTCCAGAATTACTAGGTAGTGCCTGAGAGCAACAACTGCTGCTGTAATATGCCCAAAATTTACATGCAGAGCCATGCTGAATTAATTCAGGGCTTTTTGCCTGCAAATGCTTCATGGGTACCAGGATGCTGCTGTACTGTTTGTTTGAGTCAGACTGTAACTCATCAGTCTATTTACTGAGAACCAACATGGGAAAGACATGGCAAAACCACAAGCTAGTATCATCTACTGATTGTGGGGGAGAGGTGTGTCTTTCAGAGGGCTGGAAAACATGACCACTCAAACAGTGCTGATGTAGCTGATACAGAAATGGTCCGTATGAATACATAAGTGACAGCAGTAATGCTGTTGTCAGGATTGCATGTGAATAGCTGTAACTTTCATCAATACATTTGATGCTCTGTCTTTCATAAATCTTAAGAACTCGGAATTAAAAGCTGGAGCACAGATACCAGCTTAAGGCAAAAACAGACTTAGGAAGGTAACTAGTTACATTTGGTAACGTGCTAAACTGCTTCCCGAGTCTCAGGTTTGGAAAGGACTAACTATTCCTTCATAATACTCGCACAAAAGGCGACGCACTTCAGGATATTGTTGTTCTCTTGCCCAAAATGGACACTGCCTTTAAGATAGTAATAGGAATCACTTAGGAATGAAATTATTATGTGCATGGTTTGCCAGCTGGCAAGCCTTGGTCTTTTCTCTACAGCTACTACGTAAAAACCCACACTTGGGGTGGAAGAATATTGCCATACCCCAATCTCCTCTCCCAGATGCAACATACAGCCAAACACTGAGAATCGGACTCTTCTAGATGAGAATAAGCCACAAATTCACACTAAAATGCGTTATCTGTCTTTACTATAAATGCAAACACATAGAATAAGGAATCTCCCCAAGTAGAGGAAATAGGATCTACAACCTGGCTCTCAGCAAAATCAACTCCAAAACCAAACCCCATAGAATCACCTTACAGGTTGCCAGTGTTGAGGTTTGCACCCCGTGTACCAGCAGGGCTAAAAATGCTAAGTCTACTTTGGGACATATATTAAAACCTACCCCATTCCCACAAAAACTACTATCAGCTTTAACAAGAAAGATACAATCTGAATGCCTCTATAAACTAAGATAAACTGTAAGTTCACCCACTGAAACCCTGCTCAGTAAATGCTTTATTGACACTCACATAACGTATGTTTTGCTGGTAGCTTTCACTCCGCCAATAGGGATTCTTCTCACAATTACAGATGAGTTCTTCGGAATCAGGGCATTATCATCTGTGTACTCTGAAACCAACATAAAACCAAACAAACATTAATCAATTTGTAAGAATATATACAGCTATCACTCAGCACTTCAGAGAATCCCTTTACTGATCTAAAAGCAAAATTTTAGGTGTAGCATTGCACTTTTACTGTCTCATCACACTGAAAGTACATTTCAAGAAAGCTTCAGGTTGGGTAATCAAGCACAAACAACAAAATCTTTTTCTTTTTATTTATCATTTTTTAATAGTTTGAATGCCAACAGCAAAATCTCCTTACAGGTCACTAAAGGAGAGTCTGCTAGTGCAGCGGGTGGTCTTTCCTCATCTAGCTGAAGTTGCTTTGGCTGCTGTTAAGGCTGCAAAACCAACAGATCTCTGGGGAAAACCAGGTCATAGCAAAGTCTCACCTGCACAGAGGGTTCTGAAGTGTGACTCACTTGCCCTGCACAAGGCTAAAGCGTGAAAACTCCATGCCACTGCTTTCACTGTTAACCAAGTGCAATTCACCTGTGCTGCTAGTGCAGAACACAGAAGGGAGCCCCCATCTCCTTTTCTTGGAGCTTAACCCATCAACAACCACGCCTCCCAACTGCTCAGTCAGTGTACAGTGAAATGGAGTTAGTTCTGTGAAGGGACCTGATACCAGCTGGCTGCAATACCTTTATTTTTCCTTTGACTCAATTCATTGAACTCATTTTGGTGATGAAATGTTATTAAATATAGGCTAAAGGGTTAACTGGTTATTTTTCAAACAGGAAAGAACTAAAGCTGGAGTGCTGCTCCTGAGGTCCCTTGAAATTTGTGTTTGCTTGGTTTGAATTTAACAAATGCCGGCTCAGTCTAACAGTTCTTGGACTAAACTGGCAGCTCCCAGCAGGAAGCTGTTCCCTGCAGGCAGCAGCATCCCCCAGCAGAGACTTGGCAACCTCCAGGACCTGCAAAGCAGCGTCACTGCTTTACCACATGACTCCACATCTGCAAAGCCACCAGTGGCATCATGCTCAACAAGGCTACTCCTCACATTTGTTCAAGCTTCAACAGAAAGGGTTCAAAGTAGCTGGAGGCAACAACGTTGCTGATTCTTATTCCCCTGACAGCATAAAACTCGTTTTACTGCCAGTGATGGCCAGTAAGTGGCACTGGGCTTTCGTCAATCTGACCTGTGATTAAACATAAGGATTCAATTAACTCAGGAAGCTTACAAAGGCAAAGGAAAATTTGGATGCTAAAGTCAAAAGCAGAAGAAACAGAACAGTCTAAAGCCTGCTGTATGTTCTACAAGAAAGCAGTATGCTTGAAAGTCAAAGGAAAGCAGTATTTCAAGGAAGAAATGGAGGCAGACAAGAGCTGCCCTACACTGATTTAGAAATCTTAAGCCAACAATTGCGTTAGTGTCCACAAACTTCTTCCTGCAGCAAACAGCTCAGGTTATGCTCTGAAGGTAACACTGCTTCACATTTAATGCATGATTTAAAAACCCCACTTTTAAATTCAGCTGTAATTTTGAAAATCTGCTGGTTTTAGTACGGTGTGTCACACATTTGCTATGAACAAGGTACTGAAAAAGTTCCTACTTTATTTCATGGCCTGCTTTAATCCACCATTTTGAGTCTGACAGCACTGCAAAAACACTGTCTACAGAAGTATTTTCACCCAGATACAGCAGACAAGAAACTCACTAAAACAGACATCATCAGAAGGCAAGCCTGGGTGTGAAACAACAAAGAAAAGCCTTTACCAGGCTTAGGTGCTTTGCAACCAGCTATTATGCTGCTGGGGGAATGATTTGCAGAGTAAGAGACAAAAATGACTACTCACATGCCAGACTGTCTCTGCTGGGGAAGAGAGTAACTGCCAAGCACACATTTTCTCTCCAGTGCTTAAAAATCTGCTCTCTCATGATGTACCTTTTTAACTCTGTTCTGCTCAGCACCAATGGGACACTGCGACAAAGAAATCATCTCTGTAGCTGGCACCGAAGGCACTGCCTTGAAACATCCCCAGTAATCCTGCCCAGACTGCTATTTCTGGCATTTCAGCTTCCACCGGAATAGGTATCAATGATCTCACCTACAACTGGGATATCATAATTCCTTGAATGAGCTAGTTCAGTAGGCCAAGCAGTTCATGGAACTTGCATTTGCATTACAATTATACAGTGCTGTGCTCCAAAAGAGCACCTATGTTGCTCTGAAAGGACAAGTCAACCAAATCTAACATACTTTCAATCATCAATCTGATTACATAGACTGCTTGGGCCAAGGTCCCAAACCCGCTGGTGACAGAGCCAAAGCACCAGGTGAGCTCCACTGGAACATGATGGGTTTTAAACAGGTACGTGACCTGCCTCCAACCCCACCAGGCAAACAGGAACTCTACGTCCTTCCTGAAAGCTCCACAGAATAATGCTGCATGGCAGCCTGGGAATTCACCACACTGAGCTGGAACGAAAGCAATGCCCCAGACTAGCACTGCACCATGGAACAGCATAGCAAAGGGCTGGGTTTAAAACTTGCTTAAAAGTCTTCCCTAAAATGCTATGTTGGCAGAGTGCTGAAGGCATCCCAGCAGACAGACAAATGTCAGGTGCGAGACCAAGTGACTTCATTCACAGTCAGCATGAGCTTGTCTTGAAGACATCACATGGTGGCACTACTAAAACGGTCAAGTGCACACTCCCAACACTGAACTCAGGCAAGTTCTGAGCTCAAGAGACAAGTCTCAGAAGAGCACCCTTTGCCCTTCAGATGATTCCTCTAACACCAGTTCAGAGTCCCAGGTTTAGTTTTCTATATCATTTTGCTCGACAAGGAGAACAGCACACTTCCCAAGTGTTTTGAGTCAGAATGTTACAGGATTTGCAGTTCTTCCACAATACTGGGAAAGCATCTACTACAAAAGACAGGTCAAGGAATTCAGATTAAATTGAGAGAAGGGGAGTTTAAACCCATCACTCGATATATTCAGAATGAGTATCTTTTTGAAGGGAATTCTGCTTTTACAGAACATGCTTATAGAGTAAGCACAGAGGACACCCACCCGGTTAGACAGGCCCCAGCCACTCATTCTTTCCCAGCATCTTAAAAAGAGCCAAAAAAGCTCAAAATCCTGTTTACTTTTAGCTTTTATTACCACATATCCATCATGAAAAGTAACAGTTACTGATCCATAAAAGCTCAGAGCACTTGGAAAAACCAGAACAAATTGGTCATCTTCATTCAAGGTTCACTTTGTTCTTTCCAAGATCACACCAACATTCAGTCCAGACTCCTGCACAGAGTTGTGGTATGCCCACAAGCAAGCACTCCAAACATCCCACTGAGGCAGAATATCCTGGTCTAGTTTTTTTTCCTTTATCTTCTGAAGGAGAGTTTAGGCATCAAATCTGATTGATAAAAACTGAAATTCATGGTTATGCATATAAACCAAAAATTTGGCATATATATAGCGCTGAAATGTATTCTGCAGCCTTGCTCTGAAAACTACTGGGGGATTTTTGTGTTTGCACAGAGAAATGCCCTTATAAAAGCTTCAGTAAGTACCTGTGTCACTAATCTGTAATTTGGAGTTTGATACTGATTTTTCAAAAGTCAAAGTGCAACACAACTGACCCAGAGAAGGATCCCGTCCCTGTTACACAAGAGCCATGCTCTTTGGCGTATGAAAGATATACCTTCCTTAGCTTCACCTTCAGGCAACATCACATGGAACAGAACCTAGTGAAGCAGATGCTTGCTCTCCACTGGATTCTGATTACGTAGAGAACCAAAGCAACAACCTCTGCTGAACTGCATTGTGGGTACTGGAGGGCCGTTTTACGGGGTAGCATATTTAAGAGCATGATTTTATCATCTATAATCTTTCCTTCCTGCCCTTCACCTGCTGTAACACTGGCCTATTTCAGAACATGTTTTAGTTCTGGTGATGATAACTGGGCTCCATCACAGTTCACCACCATCCAACATTCTGGTTTCAAGGCTGCTTTACCCAGCCTAGCCTGCTACAGAAGTGACGTCAAGCAGTGGCCATTCAGGCTGCCAGTGCTGGGATGCTGCAAGTACAGCAGTAACTGAAGAGAAACCCCAGAGTCCCCTCTGCAGCAAAGCCCTTCATGAAAGTTTTCAACAGCTCTTGACAATTTTATTCCGTGCTACTGGAACAATTCAAGACTTCTGAAGTGCATCTCTACCTACGCACATCACACAAGCCAATAGCATCCTTGAGGCCCCAAAGTTGTGCTGTTGAGTCTCTTCACAGAAATTCTCCTCAAAACAGTTTAAGGATCTGTAGATAAAGCATAAGCTTTAAGCCCAACCACTTTAAAGGCTGGGGCTGAAGTTGCAGTTACTGCAGCAAACACATTATTCTGTTTTAATATTTCAAGCAGGAAGAGGCGAAAAAACCCACCAGCACCTGTTTTAAAGAAAAGACTGTTGTAGGAGTGGCACAGAAGCACAGGGGGAGAAATGAACAAGTGAAACCACTTTACAAGTCTTTCTATTTCTGAGAAGTCACTTCCCAAAGTCTTTAATCACTTGCAAATTTATCAACACGGCAAATGACCAATCTGAAATATCACAGTAAGAGGAAACCCTTATCATGGCTGAGAATCAAGTGCCATTTCTTAGATTTAAAAGAAGTTATGACTTCTGAGAACATTTCTTACGTATGTTCACCATAAATGCTCTGCCACAGAGCTCCAGGGCTGCCCTGACGTGGCTAACACACAGTACCAGGGGAAATAAAAAAACATGGAAAAAGGTTAAGAGATGAATAAATGAATAATGAGGCTCAACAGCGTCTGAATGACAACGTCTTTGATGTAGAAAAGTTACATTAACAAGAAATTCCAGAGTGTAACTGAGACACTCAGGTGCAAGATGGCTTTAAAGGGCCTGGAGAAATCTTAACTCACAGATAAACTCTGGATCCAAAACGCTGCTAGTGAGCACTTTCTGCAACAGGCACAAAACTAGTTTTCCCATGAAGCGTGGGGTAAAGGACGCTGAAAACAATACCGAGCCAACAAAACCACTTTTCAAATCAGCCATCTCTTCTATTTCCACACCTGCAAGCTTTCTCCTCCAGATTAAAAAGAAACCTGGCAGGTTTGTTATTATCCTCCTCCATTTCCGCATTATTTTTCCCAGAAGATTTCCAGGAAACCCAAACTTTGGTAAGCCCTGTATGTAGCACATCAACCACGTATTCCTCCACGCCTAGCCCCGCATCTGAAGCGCGGAGCCGGAGGTGCTTGTCACGACTACAAAGGAACAGCTCCGCGAGGCCTCGACACCCGGCACCGCTACCGACCGCGGCCGAACCGCGTTATCGCTCCCACCCCGCTTTATTCTCGCGGTCCCTCCCGCCCGCCGGCGGGCAGGGCCTCGCCTCATGCTCGGGGCCGAGCCACAAAGCGCGGCTCCCGCAGGCCGCGCCGCCGCCCCACGCACCTTCTTTGGTCTGGGCGTTGGTGATCTGCAGGTCGCAGTCGGCCGCCTTCAGCTTCTCGCGACCCATGATCTGGCGCTTGAGGTCGCACAGGGAGATGTGGAGGCCGTCGAAGGTGACCGTGTCATAGTTGAGCTTGGACGAGAACTTGTAGTGCACGCACGACATGGTCGGAGCCGGGCCGTGCCCGCTCCTCGATGGCGCCGACAGCGGCCGTTGGCGGTGCGGCCTCCGCGCCGAGCTGGGGCCCACCGCGGGGGCCGGGCCGGGCTGTGCTCACAGGCCGCGGCGCTGGGCCATGGCCAGGCCGCGCGGCCTCAGGCACACTCAGCCGCTGGAGGCCTCAGGGCTCCATCGCGGCGGCGTGCGAGGCCCCGGCCCCCGCCCCCGCAACCACTCCGGCCCGCAGCGATGGAGCCGGGCCGCGGCGGCGGCTCCGGCCGGGCTCCTCCTCGCTGCGCTGGCACGGACCCCGCGGGCCCCGGCTCCGCTCGGGCTGCGCTCGCCCCTCCCCGCGCTCCCGGGCCCTCCGCTCGCGATGGCGACTCGAGCCCCGCCGCGTCCCGCCGAGGGGTTTCCCGGCCGCAACCGCACGGGCCGCCGCGAACGCGTCACGGCGCAGGCGCAAGGGCACGAGCACGGGCGCGCCGCGCCCGCCCACGTCCTCTTAGCCCCTCCCCGCGTGCGTGCCCGCCCCACGTGACCCAGCGCATTATGACAACAGCCCACGCCCTCTCCGTCCGAGCGGTGAGCGCCCCCTAGGGGACAGTCGGTACCGGGACTGCCCCCCCCCGTGTCCCCCCAGTACCGGGCTTCTCGGTGCAAGAGGCAAGGAGCTGCTGGAGAGGGTCCAGCGGAGGCCACGAGGGTGACCGGGGTCTGGAGCATCCCTGTGCTGAGCGGAGACTGCGGGAGCTGGGTCCGGCTGGTGCAGGGCAGAGGGGATCCCATCGAAGCAGCAGCTCAAAGGCGGTGCCAGCAGCACGGTGGCAGGCTCCTTCCAGCGGTGCCCAGCGGCCGGACAAGGAGCAAAGGCCATGAACTGAACCACAACAAGTGTAACCTCCACACGAGAGGAAGAACTTCTTCCCGTGGAGGGTGGCAGAGCCCCGGCACAGGCTTCCCGGAGTTGGGGGGGGGTGTGTGTGTGTGGAGTCTCCCTCTCTGGAGACACCCAAACCCCACCAATGTGCCCTGCTCTGGGTGACCCTGCCTCGGCAGGGCTTGGACTGAGTGATCTCCAGGGTTCCCTTCCCCTCATGATGCCGTGATTCTGAGATGCAATGGCTTTGCCGTGCGGTGCTTGGTGAAGGGAGGGAAGAACCGTCCCGGCATCCCATGAGCTTCACCCTCCTGCTTTGTCCTTGGGGAGCAACAGCAGCATTCCCCTTATTTCCCTCGCTGGTGAGCAATGTGCGCAGGAGATCATGAGGTTTACATTCCTGCTCGGAAGCAACAGTGTGACCCCATCAGAGGAGCAATCCCCGTGCCGCTGTCCTGCAGAGCTGGCAGCACCCGGGGCAGGAGGCACAGGGCACAGAGGACAAAAACACCAGGGGAAGATAAAAGTGCTCTGTCCTTGTGCCTGCATCTCAGAATGCCCCATGGGAACACAATCGGCTGAATTCCCCACTGCCAAATGGCTGACACGCAACCGAGCATCACCCTGAGAGCAGAGACCTGGCACAGTGACTGATAAACCAAACAAGAGCAGGTTTCAGTCCGCTGTTTCCAAGGGAAGAATGGTTCATCTGGATGAGAAAAAGAAATTGATTAGAACAGGGAACAGAACTTGAGCAGTAATAAGGAAGTTAAACATGTGCTAACAGCAAAATAAACAGCATGAGGGCAGAATAATCATTATCATCTTACAGTTTTCATTATGCAGGCAATGACTGTGACTTAAGATATCTATTAATGCTTTGTTATGCAGATTATTGCTTTTTTAAAGGAGCTATTTGTTATTTCCACAAATCTATGACGCACACTTCTCTTCCTTTCCAGGCATCTAAGCTTTTTATAAGACCAAGTCATTTATACTGTGCACATTTCTGTATGAACCCTCATTTTTCCTCTACCAGTTATCTGCCCACTAATACACTGCAGAAAAATAAGTTATACAATTAGTCACCTTCTTGTGGGCTTCATACTTCTATTAATGTCATGATTGAACCCCCAACTGTTTCGACTTATGTACTGGTTGCACGTCCACCCATTTATTCAAACTCCCAATCCATCACTTTACAAATGTTCATTTTCTAACCCTCTGGCCGCAAGCATTTAAAGAGAAAACCTTTGGAACCTGTGTAGTGCTATTGCAAACAAATCAGTCCGATGACAAGTACATTGTTAAGGTGAAAATAGGGAAGGCTTGGAAAAAAAACACTTCTCATCTAAAATGTCTGTGAGGCTTCTTATATCTGAACCCTACAATTGCCACTTAGGGTTTTCCTCCCCTCCAGGGTAAAAGGATCTGCATGAACAAGGGTACCTGGAGTCTCCATACTGAGTAGGTTCCATTTTGAACAATTTGCCTGCTTAGAGAGCGGGGAGGAGATTGACTTGGATTTAGTTTCAGTTATCAGAGAACATCGTCATTCCCAGATTGCTGTTTCTTAAACCAGCTTCCACTGAGTACCAGGTGTATGTGCTGTGGATCACCCTGGACTGATGCGCTGTGAGTCAGCTATGGGCAGAGCCATACCATGCTGCACTGCACTGTACACACAGCACATCCCACGCCAGGGCTTTGGAGCTGGATGAGCTTTAAGGTCACTTCCAACCGAAACCAGTCTGGGATTCTGTGATTCAATGGAGCCCTGCCTTAGAGTCTGCTCACGCAGGCAGGAGCTGACACATCCGAGGTGACCGGCGGCTTTACACCTCCTGGTTCTCCACAGCACTGCCCAGCCCAGGTTAATCCTGCTCGAGTCCAGCAGAACCTGCTTGGTTGCTCCCTGCAGCATTTCAGCCGGAATGGTGATGATCTGCTGAGCTAACACTGCTCATTCGAGCTCGAGCAGGACAAGGGGTGCTTCCAGGAGCAGCCCAGCCGTGGCATCAGAGCAGTGACCACTGGCAGGAGGGTGGTGAGAGCAGCGAAAGTCAGGGCAGCATCCGCACAGGAGGATGTGTGATCGCATCCCAGCTACCCGAGATGCTGTCACAGCTTTACTTGGACAAATCCGTCTTACACCACAGGTTTGAAGTGCCCATTAAAGGATGTTTACCACGCTCAGCAGAAATGCTCATGTCATAACAATTGGCTTGCTGTTGTAGCGCGTAAGAAGGCATTCTCTGCTACCCACATTTAGAACCCTAAAAACCAATTGGGACCTCCTAGGGAGGCACAGAAATACCCTGCGGCTTTCAGAGGGAGCAGGGGTATGTTCTGAAAGTCATTCGAAAATGAGAGCAGCGTTAAGGCTTGGTGTGCCCTGAACACCTGCTGGCATCAGGACTGGCTTTGTGGCTTTACGTTGGTTCTGTAACTGTAATTTAACTCTTTTGCTTCCAATGCACTCAGCAGCACGTTGCTGTCCAAGTTCTTCAAGGAAGTTAACCCAAGTTATGCTGTCAGTTTTATAGGTCATACACATTAATTGAAAAAGAGCAATAAAGAGAAACTATACTTTAAAATGTGGTTTTGGTGTTTTCCCATTACAGATTATGAGGAGCTGTGCAGGGAACATCCTGTTTACCACTTTCTTGCTTTAGAAACAGCTTACCCATGCCCAGCTCTGCTGCGCTGCATCAATCCCCTCTTGCTGAGTCCCTGAAACGCACAAGTGCTCTGAGCAAGGGCTGGGCCAGGATTGTTCCTGGGGGCCTGCAGAGCACCTCATGTACCGCTGAACAATAGAAAAAGCAGCCAAAAGACTGCTCAAAACCAGGAAGGGTGAACTATTTCTGGTAGCTTCTGAGCCCCATGAGCAAGGACACGCAAATAAGCAGGCTGGCACAATGGGAAGGTGCGTTTGTATTTCCTGCTTCGGTTTGCTTTGTTAGGAGCAAAGTGTTCTGTTTGCTTGTTGGTTTTTCCCTTAGCTGCGAGTTCTGCGCAGAAGAGGACCCAGCATTGCCATGAGCACCCAGGGGCTGCACGATGGGAGCCATAGACTGAGGGCACACGTGGCCGGTTGGGCTGGAATGGCCACATTGCTCTCCAAGGCACGGTTGTGAGGCTCAGAGTCATCAGTCGGGCTTCCAAGGTAGCACAGCCGCTGTGGAAAGGCACTGGTTAAAGTCAGCTACAATTAAGAATGACAATACCATTAGTAACTTAAATACCCAAAGAAAACCAATCCCAAACTCTGATTCCTACCTGCTCCTGCTCACGTGTCCTTAGCTCCTGTGCCTCCACATGCACACACCGCAGACACACCAAACCCTGTCTCACCACCACATCACACCAACCTATTACCATCGATAAATCATTACATTTTGAGCACAACGATCAAAACTTGGAGCCTAGAGGGGGGTAAGAGAAGGCGTCTAATGAGACAAGAGGAACAGCATGCAAATGTCTGCACTTTGCATTGCTGAAGAATGGAAGCAAGCAGACCCTGGAACCAGTATGTGACATCTGTAGGCAGTCAGTGAACGCATTAGGGGTGGCAACACCTCCTATTCACCACGAATCCCAAACGCCAGCACAGCATGAAAGAGGGAGGAACATGCCTTGAGAGAGCCCTCTATGAAAACCCACCCCTCCAGGTTTCTTTCCATAGACAATAGTATCAGCTGAGAAGGAAACCCAGACTTTTGCTTATCTCTGCCACTGTGACTTGAGGAACTTTGTCAGAACCAGACCCAGGCTAATCAGAGCACATCCTCTTGGTTTTGGTTGTTCTGCCATTGTCCTGACTGAGGACTGAAACAAACCAAAACGGGTTTTCTGGTTTGGTTTGCCTCAGAACAGGCACTGCCTAGTGAACACATGGGAAGTGTGCTGATGACCCAGCTGGGGAGCTGTGAACCCTCCAGTTACTCCCAGAACAACACAGAATGATTACGGGATCAAGAAGCAGAATTCCCTTATTTTGTGCCCAGCCTGAATCATTGCCCCTTCTGCTGGGAGAGTGAAGAAGGAGCTTGGCTGTGACATTTGTACCCGTGCCTGGGAACTGGACAAAGGCCACAAGCTCCTTTTCCTCCACAGCTGCCCAGTGGTTGTCCAGGATGGCCATTATCTACTTGTCTGTGCCCAAAGCAGTTACCCAGACGTGGAAACTGGTTTTGTTAAAGCTTCACCTCCAGCATCTCCCTGTCATCCCATAAACCACAGTCACCTTTGCATGGAAAAATCCACCATGGTTCCAGGACAACCCATTAAAGATTAAGGATGGTGATGGCCAGGGCTGCACCACCAGCCAGCCATCTACAACTGGAGTGATGCCCTGCACAGGGCACTGCATCAGGGTGCTGGTACTCAGATGATGTATCAGCATCGTACATCACCACACCACCATTGCTCTGCTGATGGATGGCCTCTGGGGTGGCACTGGCTGGGAGAAATGGGCCCAGCAGCCCAGAAAGGTGTTATTTATTATTTTAAATGCTAATAAATGTAATGGATATCTGTGAGGAGCTGCTCTGCAGCTTATGAAGTGAAAGGGAGAAGAAATAATTAACAGGCAAAAGAGAGGACCTAGACACTGAATAGCAGTTTGATGTCACAGGCTTTGGTCTTTTTGGCAATGCTACATCTATTTCCCAAGATTAACGAGGGACTTGGCTCTCCCCACAGATTTGGTGCTGCTCCCCTGGATCACCAGAGACGCTCAGATGTTTTGGGATCACTTATACCTACAGCTGCTTTGCTATGCAGGATCTGAACAAAAATACGCCACTTCTGCTGGAATCTGGTCTTAAAGGCAATGGGGAAGGGAATTTTGTGTGGATTTTGTCCTGTTACTGCACAGAGGCACACAGGGACCCTATGGAAGCAGATGCTCTTTTAAGCCTGGCTGTGTTTCAGACCCCAGCACTGCAGAAACTGGTACTTTAATGCGTGAGTGCCACCAGAAAACACCCAGCAAAACATCACTGTGGGTCAGGCCTCATCCTGACCAACCTGTTCACTGGGGTTGTGACACATTCATGCTTTTCATCTCTAAATTGCTTCCCAACCATTAATTAAGCCTTGCAGTGCTGCAAAGCCAGGGCAGCTGGTGATGTCTGTGGTGATGGTGTGCCCAGACCTCAGAGCTGATTGCTCCCGCAGGCTTTTGGGGACACTCGGCCCCTTCCCGGTGCCCTGCTCAGAAAACAACACTTTGGATTTCCTTAAGAGAGTGTCTTTTACTGTGGTTTGTGTCCTGCGCTGCTGAAGGTGCTCATGGGCTCTCTGTGCCTTGTGTGCAAAAGATCCAGGGGCTGGGGTTGGACTCAGATACCTTCATGGCCCCGTGATGGTCTCTGTGGAGCCAGGGTCTTCTCACAGGCATGGAGAGCTCCTATCGATCTCCAGTCTGGGCATCCTTTCTCATGATTTTACATGCATGTCTGAATTTACTACTAGGGAGAAGAAAATAGACCCAATCAGCTAGTCAGAGAGAAGGTGAGAGCTCATTCCTTCCTCAGCAGGGGTTTGCTATCATCACAGAATGAATCAGGAGACGCAGAACAGAACAAACTACTCCTCTCTGTGTGAACAGGGCTCTGGAGTAAAAGTGACTTTTTCTGTGCTAATCAGAGCTAATTCACCCAAGCAGTCACAAAACCCACATGAACAACTTCATTAGTAAGCTTCCTCCTAATGAGGACCACTGCTGCTCCTGCCTGGAAGCAGGCCCAGCCCCAGCACTGTGCACCCCACACAGAGCCTGTCCCTCAGGAGTGGTGCTCTACTGGGGTCATGATCCCAGCTGAAGGCGAGATCCCCTCTGCAGAGGGTTTTCCTTTGATCCTGTCCCAGACCGGTGCCATGGGATGAGCCCACCCCTGGCTCTGGCATCGGAGCCCGGATCTCTGCAACCTGACTGGTAGAGAGAGCAGCGGGCTCGGGCACAACCAACTCCCCAAGGTGGAGAGGGATCACGTCTCCCCTTCCTCTGGGGAATCCACTGGCTCTGGGAAGATGCTGTCTCGTTATGTCGCTGTCACTGACAGCGCTCAGCACCACCTCTGGATCCCATCCCTTCTCCCAGCGGGAGCAGCGCCAGGGGTGACCTTGCTGCTTGATGAATTCCCAGTCACTAATTATCCTGCTCAGCGAAAGAAGAGGCAGAACTAACTCGCCATTGCTACCTCGTGAGAGAAGGAGCTGATGCCTTTCATCAGCAGCATGAAACAGGGCTTGCAGCCCCACTGAGCCTGGAGGACGGTGGCCCATGGCCGGGAGGAGAGTGGTTTCACGTTGTGTCCAAACGCTGTCAGCAGCGTGGTGAAACTGTCTCTGGACCCTCCGTGAGCTGGGTTCGGGGTTTGCTTCTCGCTCGAGGGTTTTGCCAAGCTCCCTCCTGTGTGTCCCGCAGCAGGACCCTGCTCTGTTCCCCTGCTCGAAGCTTTGCCACGGCCCTGATGTGGGGAGCCTGGAAGTACCAGGCTGGAGGAGATGGTGCCTGCCCACCTGCTCCTGCTGCTGCGAAGGGGGGAGCGGGGCGGTGTTCCCCGGCACAGGCTGGTGGTACTCGAGCACATAAACGTGCACCAAAGTGCTCCTCAGCAAAGCCACCGAGGGCCAGCCCCGCCGCTGCCAGCGCCATCAGCAGGCTCCGGAGCCACCGCGGCGCGGGGCGAGCCAAGAGGAGCCGTGGCTCCCGGAGCTGGTGCTCCTGAAGGCTCCCAACCGGCCCCGGTCCCCGCCTGCCACTAGAGGTCATTTTAGCACCGGGATAGGGACGGGCGGCGGTGGCAGCCCCGGGGGAGCCTGGCTCAGGGGTTCGGGGGCTCAGGGTTGGAAGCATCCAGCAAAGCGCCGTTTCCAGCCGCAGAATCCCCCGGGCAGGAGCTCGCTGCTGGGAGACCCACGGAGCTTGCCGGAGACCGCCGTCCATCACCAAACTCCTCTGGTCCCCCCCAAGTGCAGTGGGTCCACAGCCGCCCGTGGTCTCTGTGAGCGGGATCCAGTGATCTCATCCTCTGCATCACTGCGATGCCCCAGTGATCACTGCAGGGAAACGTGCTGGTGCCTGCGCTGGGTGGTTGTGTCCTCTGGTAAGGGCAGGAAACTTCCCCCTGGTACCGCACAGTCACATCCAGGGGCAAGATTGGTACTGGTTTATGCACAACAGAGCCCCGTGCGCGTGGCTGTTATCAGTGCCATCCATCATTCAAGCAAGCGCAGAGAATGTGGATCCTGCACCACTGAGCAGCCTGAGCCCTCTGCGTGCAGAGCAGACACTGCCAGGCCCCAGCCAACCTGGAACACACGGCTTCTGCGCCATTCCCAGTGCCACCGTGTTCCCTGGGGCATTGGAAACGTCGTGTCTGTCCCATTGGTGCTCATCAGCCCTCTCTGCTCCTGGCTCCTTGGCGGCTCAAACCTCTCCTGCCTCCCCTCACCTCTGCCCTCTACAGCCCTTTGGCCACATCCTCACCGCACCACACATCAAAGCAAGCCCTGCTTTCCTCCTGATTCTTAGCCCTGTGACACATTTGACATCAGAGTTAATTAGAGGGGATCAAAGGCCCCTTCTCCATACCCTCTGGAGCCCTCCTTCCCCATCCGGCCAGGCCGCGGCTGCAGCTATCGCAGCCGGCAGATGCTGACTTTCAGGGGGGGAGAGGCAGAAGGAAGCCCTTTCCCTGCGCCAGCTCCCTGTGTGGCCGCACTAATCGCTCCGGAGACGCTGCTGAGTGTGTGGAATTGGCTGATGATGGGACCGCCGTGGTTTGACTTTATCCCTTGGATGCTGCCTTTCCTTGAGTCATCTTAGTTCTGAGTCACCAGCAGCCGCTAATCCCCCAGCGATAACGGCCTCATCCAGCACTTTCTATGCAGGTACTTTTGCCTCTGCACTTAATGCTTCCAAATAGGGACTAAATTACGTGTGAGCGGAGGTGCTGGTGGGAGCACACCAGGACACGCTGCGGGATTGCTCCTGTCACCTTGTACAGCAGCACCAGGGCTCTCGGCCACCCCTGCTCAGCCCATCCTGCTCCCTGGATCCGCTGCTCTGTGGGGTTCCCTATGGACAGACCCTGCCTGCCCCATGAGCGTCCTCTGTCAGCACCACTGGGAGCAGGACCACGCCATGGGAACCCAGAGCCCCCCCTGTGATTGGCACACCACCCTCAGTGCGAGGTGAGGCGAGGTGACACGCCACCCTCGCTCAGAGGGCGAGCTGAGGTGGAGCATCGTTCACAGCCTTCCTTGTCAAACCTTCTACGCATCCTTTGGTAATGGTTCCCAGATTAATTCCACCCGTTGTCGAAAGGCGTGCTTGGATCGCAGCTGCAATCTGTCTCACTGGAGCAGCTTGTTATGTCATCTGCTGTCAAAACCTTCACACACAGGTACCTGGAGACCACAAGCCAGGGATCTTTTAACCCCCTCTTGTCAAGACCCACAGGCTCACCTCTTTCTTCTTTCCTCTGTAGCAGATTTCCAGACCTCAAGCAGCTCTCGAAGCTCCTGCCAGGAATCTGCTGTTTCTTAACACCTTGCTGGGAGCGTGGCCGCTGGATGTTACTGGTGCTGTACAGAGATAACCTCCTTCCCATGGGGATACCCAGAGATCACAAGGCACAGCATCACTCTGGGATCTTAGGCAGTGGTACCTGTCCTGTGCCCTTGAGGCAGGGTCACCCCTTTCTAGGACACTCTCCCCTTTGTCCAGACCCTTTCTGCTGCCTGCCTTCACCCCTCTGCAGCACCTCCTGCATGGAGCAGCCCCTGGGAAGCACTCTGGGGGTCCCTCTGCTTTCTTCTTCTCAGTACCTGCCATTATACACGAAGCATCTGCTGGTTCCAGGAGCAGCATCCCTCCTTCCAGTCTCACCCCATACCGGAATGCAGGAGAAAAGGCTTCATCTTGTTGCAATGAGGCACACCTGAGCATCGAGCTCTGTCTGAGCTAATCCCAGCCCGTCTGTGCTCCCTCAGCACCCCAGGGATGCTGCTCTGTGAACCCAGCCTTCCCAACCAGCCTGAAGGGTGGGGAGCCCTCCCTGCCTGCTCCAGCTCCCTGGAGCTTGGCTGCACTGCATTGACCTCACCCAGTCCTCCAGGATGGTTTTCTCCTCCTGTGCCATTCTCCTTAATGCAGGGGGTGGAAGCCATATTTGCATTAAGGGTTTAGGAGCTGCTGGGCAATTAAATTGCTTTCTAATTATTGTATATCTCATATTAGCAATTTCCACCATGCTAATATTAATTGCTAACAAGGCGATAAGACCTATCAGGCAGTCATGGTGCTTGCTTGGGGGAGATGTGTCAAAGCAGAGCGCCCGGAGTGAGACCAGCAATCACTGCAGACGTGGACATCCAGCAGCTGGAAGATGCTGCCTGGCCTGGGAGCTCTGGGTTTGGGATCAGCCTTGCCAGGGCTGGAGTTCAAAGCAGGCTGAAATTCCCACTTCTCAGGCCTGACTTCCTCAAGACACAGGAGCGCTGTGCAAGGGCACGCTGTGTGCAGCTACGAACTGGTTATGTGGGAGATGTGCATGGTCCCTCCTCCCACCGCAGGGTGTTTGACTGTGCCTTACTGCATTTATGGTTAAAGAAGCCAGTGACCGCTTGGTTCTCAAGATGCAGCTCCCTCATCCCTGTCCAGAGCCGCTCTCCCAAACCCACCAGGGATGTTCCTCCAGACGGTGCCAAGGAGGTGGCAGGACAGATATGGGCTGGGAAACAGAGCTCTTTGTCCTGGTCCATCATGCCTGTCGCATCCAGACTCCTTCACCTCTGCCAGGCTGGTATCACCATTAAAGCCCCACGGTGGCTGTGGGGATGGACATGGACATCCAGCTTCAGCCAAGCGCTGGGGCTGATGTTGTGGTTTAGCAGGACCTGCTCTGGGCTTGCCACAGGCTCTGGATGCCAGAAAGTGCTTTCCCCATCGCAGCTCATGTGTTAAAGAGCCTTACATCACACAGCGAACACCAAAGCGATTGAAGCCGAGGCAGCTGGAGCAGCCTCTGTGGATAAGCCCATCCCTTTGAGAGTTAATCAAGGACAGGATGAGCCCAGCAGCTGTGAAATTAACCCAAACAGGCGGCCTGAAGGGGCCTGTGGGAACAGAGAGCTCTTGGCTTTGCAAGGAAACCCTTCCTCCAGGGCTTGCATCCCCACATCACCCAGCCTGGCCCCTCCGGCTGCCCAGGGCGGGCTGCTTGGAGCCGGCCCCTCACCTGGAGCAGCAGTGATTGAATGTCAGCTCCTTCCAGTGAGGTAATGCTGTCCTGAGGGTTATTTATCTGTCTGTTGGAAGAGAAAGAGAGCTCTGTGTGAGTCAGAGCGGGCACCACAAACCCCGATACATTACATTTGGACATATGCTAAATGACATTTACCAATAAATTTATGCAGATTTCTCCTGTAATCCCTCTCCTCCATCAAAAGTAGTAATACTTCCTCTAATGCAGATGCACAGCCAGAGCCTCACCACATCAGACAGGAGCTGTGCAGGGATGTTAAGAACTAAATGATAATCCCCATTGTGCTCATGAGCAGTCACTTCCTATTGATGATGTTTAGTGAGAGCCTGGCTGCACGCAGCCCCCGCTGCGGTCCAGATGCTCCAGCTGCCCAGGCCTGGCTCTGGCCAGCCGTGCCATCGCATTTCATGCTCATTTCCCTCCTTGCTTCATGTGTTCCTCGTGCAGCAGAAGATTTAACGGGCTCCACTAAGGAGGGAGCAGAGCACGGCCCCGTGCCGCTGCGGCAGATACACCGTGGTGTGGTGTCCTGGGCTGACCTCTTCATCAGCACCCACTGCCAAACCCTTCCCTTGCAAACCCACTCTGGCTCGTGAGGCTCTGGGCAGGCTCCATCACGGGATGTCAGGAGGGTCCAGCTCAAGCCATAATGGGACACATCCATACCGACCAAAACTTCTGGCTTCTGAGGACCCTCCATGGCTGCAGCTTCAGCCTCCAAATCAGTGCTGTCACAAGGAAAGGCTCCTGCTTTCCAGCCCCTCTCAGAGCTGCTTTTCTGAAGAGAGCAGAAGAAAGCAGCTTGGAAAGGTTGGGGGCACAGAGCAAGGTCTGGGGCTCGGTGACATCTCAGTTATCCCGGAGTGAAAGCTGCAGGGGATCTGCGGCTTGGACAACCCAGGGATCACAGTGAAACTAGAGGGTGCTGGTGGGAGGCTTGGGGTGCAAAGCCTTCTGCCACTTCTTGTCAGCGGGGCTGATGTGTTTAACCATGCTGAAAGCTGATTGCATCTGGAGCAGCGATGATCTAAGCTAATGAGCAGCCTGCCTCTTTGTGGCCTGGCAGGGAAAGCTGTGCTGCCGGAGTTGTGGTTTTCCTCCCTTCAATCCAAACCACGGGCATTGTGGAAATGAATTATTTCTTTTCACAGTCATTTAATACAATTTTCTCTGTGCTGGGTTTCATGAGATGCTGCAGCTCATTAAAACAATGATCAGACAGAGGGGCAGGACACAGGTCATGAGCAGCAGCTGCAGCAAGCCCCGTCTGACACGTAATGCTTGGACCTGATGGGCTTAAAGGTCTGCTCCAACCCAGATGATTCTCTCTAGTGTCGAGCTGGGCTGTGTTCATCCACTTGGGAAGCTCCTCCTGGGCTCTCTATGCATCCAGGGGCGCTGAGTTAACCGAGGGCAAGGGGCAGCTCCAGTCTCAGAAAGCTGCTGCTCAGTGTCTGTTCCCATACAGGAGAAGTGGGATTTCTGCCCTCCTGGCTCTCACACTTTATAAAACACATTCAATCCCCCTTTTTAGGACATTTAACCAGTGCCAGAGGTGAACCTGCTCCCCCCCGGCAGCCCACAGTGAGGGTTTGCAGCTTGGTTTTGGACTGCGAGACACTTAAAAGACCTCACAAGCAAGACAAAGAGTTCCTGCAGGGCTTCATGATCTGAGAGGTTAAAAGGCACTTGAACCCTGAGGTGAGAGCCTCTGGGGTGCACTGTGAGAGTGGTTTATAGCTTCTGCATGTGCCCAGAGCCAGCTGCTTCCCTTCTTCTGCTTGTTCCTTTTTCTTGTTACCACTGCGAAATAAACACGAAGAGGGCTGAGGCACATCCCAGCATTGCATCAGTAACAGGTCTATTCTTCCTCTTGGAGTATCCACAGAACCCCAGGCTGCCTGCCCACGTTGTGCCTGGCACTGACTCGGTCCTGGGAGGAGCTGCATCGGTGGATGCTGTCTTGCATCCTCTGGGCACAGCAGTTCATGCTATTAAGGTCATGGGCTGCTCCAGATGTGTTGGGACATAGCTCCCCACCATCCCATCACCATCCTGGGTCCCCAGCACTGCACAGAGAGCCACAGCTAGCATCTATCTGGTGACAACATAACCCGTGCTACTGCTGACTTCAGAAAGAAGCTTTGAGAGATGAAATCTTGGCCTCTCTGTAACCATTTTCGTTACAAGTTTCCGGGACTTCTTTCCTAAGATAAACACATTTTAATTGCAAATTGCTTCTGCTGTCTTTAACCATCCCCCAGCGCTGCGAGCAGCTGTTGGCTTTGGTGTTTAATGGGATTGTCCCTGGGATGAGCTGGGGAGCAGCAGCCACCCCGCTCTGCCCACGGAGGGGCAGCAAGCCCTATTCTACCCCAGGTCATGGCCCCTCCATGGTCCCTTCCCACTGAGCAGCAGCCCAGTGCAAGCAGCAATGAGCGGAGGCACTGTATCCCCTGTGCCCCCACTGCCTGTCCCCAGAGCCGCTGGTGATGAGGGAATGCAATTAGAGGTTAGGGCAGCATTCCACACGCTGCCACTTGCAGGCCAGGTCTCTGCGGCACAAGGCTTCTCCTGCCACATCCAGGCTTAACCCTCACACCCTGCTAGCACCAGGCTATGGCTTAGGCAGTGACAGGGGTTGTGCTGGTGCAGGAGGAGGGGGCACGAGGGCTGGGGGCTGCCAGACACCAGACTCCATTCCTGAGCACTAAAGCCCTCTGGGTTGAGCAGCAGCACAGGAGAGATGGCACAGGCAGGGCATCTGCACCAGCACCAGTGCCATGGGTGCCTGTCCCCATCCCATCTCCTGGCCACACTGTGGTTGCTCATCACCTACTGAGACGCTTCAGCTGCATCCCCATCCTGCATCCCACTGGTACCCAGCCCCTCCAACCCCAAACCCCAGACACCTGTGGGATGAAGGCTGTGGCCATGGGGAGCTAATGCCACCTTCTTGCTCCTGTAGCTTGTTCAGTCTGTCCTGGGCAGCTCCCTGCTGCTTTCCACAGCACCTTCACACCAGCCACGGGCTTTGCATGCACTGGGGTGACACCAAACCTACCCTAAATCCCTGGGACTGTGGCAAGGCCGGGAATGGGACATGCCAGGGTGTTCCCATGGTGAGGACAGTGATGTCCCTGTGGTCAGGGCTCCAGCCAGCCAGGACAGGAGGAGCAGGCTGCCCAGGCAGGGAGGACCCGACAACAATAAAGAGTAATTACCTGGCTGCAGCTTGCTGAGCAGGGGCAGGAAACAGAGGCTAATTAAGCCTGGGGAGCACAGGGAGATCCCTCGCCTGCACCGGAAAATAGCTCTCCATTAAAGAAGAGAGGTGAAAAATGAGCCTGCAGGGTTAAACGTTCCTGCTATTTACCAGGAGGTTAGTGAGCACTCGTTAGCCTTTCCTATTGGCTTTGCTGCTAGGTTAACTGGCTCAAAAAGCCTTTCTGGAAATATATGATGCGTTTAAAGTGCCTCCAGAAGCTCATCTGTGCTCCCAGGGTGCTGGGAGAGGTGTTCCTCATCCATCCCATAGCACTGCTTACCGTGCCGCTCTCACCCTGGTGTTAGAGGTACAAATAACAGCCCTTCACCTGCTGCCAGCTCCTTGCTTCGCTGTTTGCTGTGAGCTGGGTGAGTTAAACCAGCACCTTCTGCTCAGCCACATCCCTGATACCGACAGCGCTTGCGGAGCTCCAGCGGAGCAGGGATGAGGGATGCCCTGGGTGCTATCAGGTCTCACCCCTCGGTGCAGCTGCAGTCAATGCACCCAATTATCCCCCTTGCTGTGCTATGGGCTCCTCACAGAGCCCTTTGCAGTGTCAGGGGGGTGGTGCAGGGACACCCATATGATGACCTCAGGGCAGGCTCCTGCCGTGCATTGGCTGCCTGGACATCCCATCCACAGGCTGTCCCAGGAGCCTGGGAAGCACCCGTGTGCTATGGGTGGTGGCTGTGCTAACAGCCATCGGCATGGCACAGGCACAAAGCCCTGCTCCTGCACTGCAGGCAGCTTCCCACATGCCCATGTCCCCGGGTGATGGACCACCCGCAGCACCTTTGGGACACCCTGACTCCTTATCCCAGCTGCTGCCTTGTCTCAGGAACAGGCTGGAAACTGCCCATCAGTGACTGGTGTGCATCAGGGCAGCCCTTCCTTCTGTCCACAGCTGCTGGGATGAGCATTTAGACAGTCATTAATATCCCTAAATTTAGACAGTAGCATCTGCCCAGTCACTGCCCAGGCAGTTCCCCTGCTCCATCCCAGCACTGCAGATCCCTGCTCAGCTCCCATTCAGCTGCAGAATAAGTACGTGAATGCCGGGCTCTCCTGCCAAGTTTCATTACTACATATGCTCTTCTTAAGACCGGCAATAAAACACCGTGGTCATGGCTTACATCGATATGCAGGGGACATCCCCGGCTCCTGGGGAGGCTCTGCTGCTCTATCTGCTCCTCTGTGCTGCTAACACGTAGCTGCAGCAGGAGCCGGCGGGATGCTCCATCCCTGCAGGCTGCCGGCACAGGCAGAGGGACGTGCAGCCTTCACACGGCTCAGCAGCGCAGCACCAGCTCCATTGGGAAAGGGCCACTGGCACTCACCAGCTCCCTCCGGAGCTTGGCCAGGAGCAGATGAGGCTTTGAAGCCTCACTGGGGTATTTACAATTGTTTTTAACTGATGAACACAGATGAGCCCAAGACAGGGCTCCGATGGCATTTACTGTGAGCCTGCTGAGAGCTCAAGGATTGCTGGGAATCACTGGGAAGAGCCAGTGATTAAAGCACAAGTGACACTTGCACGTTTATAAACTATGCCCTTGGTATGGAAGAGGAATATTGACGGCCAGCCCCTGCCTTGCTCCGGCTGCACAGGTCCTTCACTGGCTTGTTCTGCTTGAACCCAGCCTGCACAGCCCCGCAGGCACCGGGATGCGGTAGGAACCATCCCAGCGCTCCCAAAGCTCTGCCTTTTTTCCTTTGCTTTCCTCTCTCCCTTTCCTTTCCCTTTTTTCCCCCCTTTCTCTCTTCAAATCTTCCTTTGAAACCAAAACTTCCTGTAGTTTGAAATGGACAATCAGGCCTCTCTGGCAGCTGCAGCCCGAGAGCTTCAGCTCTTGGCAGGAGGATCAGAACTACAAAACTCTTTCTTTGAGGCAGATTATGCATTCATCGAGCTCATTTGAAACAAAATATGATTTGCAATTTAACTTTCCATAATGAGCTCCTGCTATTATACCGTTTCCATAATGGCTGGTTTCATTGGAACAGATTGTTGGTGCACATGGTTTACAAAACATTTTCCATGCAAGCCCCGTTTTTTCTTATTTTAAATAGCAACAGCTGCTAAGCATGATAATTATTGTATTTCATCCAGATAAACTTACCAAGTTGCTGCTTAATGCTACTCGCTGCAGTTTTCCAGCGCACCTATGGGTTACTAAAGAAGCTGGAACTTCAGCTGGGTAAAGAGAGAACAGCCCCATAGACATGAACTTGGTGCCTGAACGGATGGAGCGGGCAGGAACCGCATCCTTCCAGGAATGCCTAAATCCCACTTTGCACTACACATAACAGATTCCTGCCCTTCCTTGCACCTATGGCTGCATTCGTGGTTGCTTCAGCCCCCTGGGCACTGCTGAGCCTGAACAGACAGAGACCATCCAGAAACTGTGATGACAAACCCCGAAGATGGGAAGCAAGGCCAGTCTGTGCAATCCCAGCCCTGTTTGTTATCAGCCTCGTCCTGCACTTGGCAGGGCCAGAGCAAGCCTGGAATGATTTATATCCTTGGCTGGCTCCTTTAGCCTGGTGACAGACACCAGCTTAGCAAGAGAAAGGGAGCTCTGCTTGACTTAAAACCCCTCTCTGCTGGCCTCTGAGCAAGGGGCACCTCGGGGAAGTGGCACACAGAAATGCTTCCATCAGTCTGCTCCCTCTGATGCTGCTGGGGCCTCAGCACCAGCATCACCAACACCAGTAACCAGTGGTGGGGACCAGCCGAGATGTGGCTGGACTGGTTTACCTGTCTGGGAGTGCACACCCGCACCAATGGGACCCCATGGGCTGCCCAGCAGCAGTAGCCACAAAGGCTGCTGCTTTATTTGGGGGTGCTTCCCAAAAGATCTGATCTCCTGGAAGCCCCCAAGACCACAAAGAAGCCGCACAAGGGCTGTACCTTGGGGGTCTACAGCAACCATCAGCTGCCCTCCCCAGTCACAGGCCCCCCCGGGGCTGCAGCCGCTGCCAGGAGCAGGTAATGAGAACCAGCAATAATTAGTTCCTAATTGCACTTACCTGCATTGCTGCGTCCCGTGGCGCTCCCAGCGCACCCATCAGGAAGCACCATGGGGTGGTTCCCCTGGCTCCGGGACAGTACCAGAGATGTGACCACAGGCACCAAGCTCCCATCCCCAGCATCCCAAACACCCCCAGCTCCTGATGACCTTCTCTAACACAAACTCAGGCGGGTCAGGCTGCTTTTCTCCCCTGGTGAGGAGAAGGGGGTTAATGGCAAGAGTTTATCAGCACAGAGACTGGGCTGTGCAAGCGGTGAAAGCCTCATTGAACACATTCTGGGGGGCTTTTAAGAGCTGGGTTTAGTGGCCATGGTCAGCAGAAGATTTATGGATGTGCAGGCACTCACGGCGGGTGATAACAATGCTGGAGAAGCTGGTCCAGCCCCTAGTGAAAGGCTGCCCTTTAAAGCATCTCAGCATTTGGATTTGGATGACATATAGTAATGGCACCCCAGAAGCCATTACTGTCCATCAAGTAAATAATAAACATGTGATAGGAATTGCTTGGACTTACCTGAGCTTTCATGAGCTATTGCAAAGAGCACAAAAACCCCAACAAATCAAAGGAAGAAAGGGCAAAGGCCAAGGAGGAGAAAGGAGCAGCCACAGGAGGCTGCTCAACCGAGGGAGCTTCCCTTGCAGAAAATCATGGTGAAGTCTGATGCAGATTTGGACTTGGGGGTAAAGGGGAAAGGAAAAGCTCTCTGCTGCAGCCCAGGTAACATCTCCCCTCTGTGGTCCTTTGTGCGAGGGGAGCACCTTCTGCAGGCTGACGGCAGGGTCACCGTTGGGTCTCCATCTATTGCAGCACTGATGCAGCAATTAAAAACCTCCCTTGAGAGGTAACAGGAACATAAAAGCCCATGACGACCAGCAAGTCAAGGTGCCAGCAATTACTGGAAGCCATCAACAGTTCCCCTTGGTTATAGCTGGGTCCCTCTGCACCCATGGGGCTACAGACAGCACCCACGCATGCAGCCTGCGATTCAGAATCCCATTTACCCACAGTGACAGCCACCTCATACCTGACACTGCAACGGAAGACCACAGATGTCTTTGTTTTTCCCATCCAGCGGGATCGCTCCAAGGGCAATGACTGAGTTACTCCAAGTCTTCTGCTCCACCCAGATGAGCCTACAAGCTTGTGCTCCTTTTGCACTATTTACAGCGATCACATGATGATTTAGCACTGCATAAAGGCCTTGTAGGGCAACTATAGAGCACTGCAGCACCCTTAAATCACCCTGCTCAGAAGCACACAAGAGGATTGGGTTGATTTGTGCAATGTGGATCCCTTGGGGCTCAGATAAGGGGGAGTGGGTGCATCAACATGAACACCCATCCCCTTCATGGCCACCCTGGGCTGTCCTGCCCGTGATGGAGGTGCCCATGGGCACCCGCACAATCGCAGCTGGTGGGATGGATGTGGGATGGCATGGCTAGTGTTGGGAATGACACCGGGCACGGCGCCGGGAGCCACACCATGATGATGGGCTACCACGCTGTTTAGCAAGGTCTGGCAGGAAGCAAACAAAGTAGTGGGGCATTTGCTGATTCAATTCGTTGAATTTGAACAAATCTTTATAATCTTCCTCCCTGAAGGCTTGGAAAGGTCAGGAAATGGGCCGAATGAGCGCTTTCAGGTATTGAAATTAAGCTGAAGAAATCCATATTGATTTGCACTTCGCTGAAAAATATTGAAGCCTCCAGATTTAGCCTGGGTATTGATTTTCCCTTCCAGGGGAAAGACTTTGGCACAATGGAAAGACATTACACGTTGAAGGCAGTAAACACCTTCAATCACCGCCCGCGCTCCCTGGCCCCGTGGCTGCAGCCGCTGCCAGCACTGCGACACGGGGACGTGCAGGCAGCTCCACAGGCACACGGTGCCCTGCTCCCTCCCCTCTTCCCAGCCCAGCACTGGACACCTTGCCTGGATGGGAACAAGCACCATGGTCCTGGTCATGTATTGGCCGGTCACTGGGTTCCCTCCATGTGCAGGACCATGCATCTCTGCAGCTTCCTGAGGGGAGGATGTGGACAAGGAGGTGTTGGTCTCTTCTCCCTGGGATCCTGGGACAGGACTCCTGGGAATGGTTCAAAGCTGCGCCAGGGGAGGTTCTGAATGGACATTTCTTTGCCAAGAGGGTGGTCAAACACTGGAACAGGCTTCCCAGAGAGAGGTGGTGGATGCCCAAAGCCTGTCAGTGTTGAACAGGCATTTGGACAATGCCCTTAATGTCAAGCTGTGGCTTTTGGTCAGCCCTGCCGTGGTCAGGCAGCTAGACCTGATGTCACTTCCACTCTATTCTACCCTATTCTATCCCATTCCATTCCGTTCCACTCCATTCCGTTCAAGCTGCAGGACAGAAACCACCCACAGAGGCTGGAACCAAAGGGCAATGGCACTGGGAAGAGCAGTGGCTGAGTTTACGCTGCCTTCAGACCACAGATTCAGGTTTAAGCTAGAACAGTTTGCTGCCTGGCTCCCCCGCACCGGGCAAGATGCAGGGGAGGTGCTGAGCAGTGCCCGTCCTGGGGCACCTCCTGCTTCCGTTCAATCACTTCAGGGATAACTTGGTTAAAAATCCATCCTTTCTTTGAAGCAAAATCCTTTCCCAACCCATCTCCTGCCTCGCCGCCCCTCAGGAGAGACACTGGCATGACAAACTGCCCTGAATGGGGCTTTAATGACACAGGAAGGCACCGAGGGTCCTGTGTGCGCACAGGTAATAGCACAGCACCACCCTGGGACCTGATAAATGGATTTACTGCCACGATGGCAGTATCCACACTGCAACAGCAGTATTGATACCGAAAACACCATCTCCGGGTACGCTACCAACACTCACCCTGCGCCGCATAAAGCAAACCCTGCCTCTGCTCTGAGGCTGCTTTCACAGGGCAGGTCCCTGGGGAAAGAGGCTGCAGGAGGAGCTGGGCAGGAGCGCAGCAGCCGCACAGGTAAGGTATAAACTGCAGCTTGTTCTGTATTGAAACTGCCAGTCCTTTCAGGGCTTTGTTGTGAAACATTTCCCCGAGATCAGAGCCCTGCACTGCACTGTTTTTAACACATGCAATCAGCAGCTCCAGCAATTAAGAGCCCTAATTAGCATCTGAATCGGTGCTCTCACACAAACCCCTTCGCAGGAGCAAACAAACGGTAAGGAGATGGAGACTGCACGTGGGTGTGCTCTGGCTCTGGGCAGGAGACCCAGGGCAAGGCTGCTCCATGGAACACACACCAGGAGCCAGCCCCCTGTAAAGGGGAGCTCCATTGGCCACGACCCCCCGGGACTGGTGGGAATCATCCCTTTTGCAGCAGGTTAAATAGCATTTCGATGGAGCGACACCTCACACTGCACAAACGGCTTCAAAACCGCCTCTGTTCTGATGAGGAGGTGTTTAAAGGCAGCCTCCACTGCACACACGCACCTCTGCGTTTCAAGGCTGATGTCCCCGCTGTCAGCCCGTGCCATCCCCTGGCTGTCATCACATCCCAGCAAGCAGCACAGTCGTGTGCTTTGCTCCGAACTCAGCATTCCCCTGGGAGAGCGGTCTGGCCACTGCTACCCCCAGGAAGGGGATGTCACCCACCGTGGCACCTCCTTGGGGAAATGGCTTTCACCCTGTTGGTGCCCCGGCTCGGGGGCACACACACCTCACCCCCACCCTGCGATGCCCCATCCCTCCTCACCCCACAACCCAAACCAGGGCAGGGGCTGCACCCCCGGACCCCTGAGTACCGCACACAACCACAGCAGAGGCCCAGGGCTGCCATGAGGAATGCCATGAAGAACCCATGGGACACAGCGCGTGATGCTCTGCAGCAGGGTCAGTGGGACCTGGTTGAGCGTGACCTGCTCCGTGACTTGCTTGCCAAACTGGACGATTTTATTGTTGCTTTGCTCCTTGATCTCCCAGGCATTACAGAATCGTACACCATCGCACGCAGCCCGAGCCGAGCCACCCACCCAGCTTCTCCTGCAGTACCACCGGGGCAAGTGCTGCCTCCTTGCTTGTGCCCAGACAGTAATCGGTGACCGTGTGTTAATTTTAGGGAATTAATTAATTTCCTTGCAACATGAGAGGTTAATTAAACGCTGGCTAGTTGCTACCAGTCATTGGAGGAATTCTGCTCCTGAGTCCTTTCATGGCCTGAATGCACCAAAGGAAGAAAAAAGGAAAGAAGGAAGGAAGGAAGGAACGAAAGAAGCCCTTTCAAGACCACAGAAAATTGCAAAAGGATGTTTCTTCCAACCCGACATGACAAAATTGAATTCCAAGCTATTTAATGCATGCACGAAACGCCAGAGGGAAACCCAGCCCGAGCACTCCATCCAGCACGACAGGGGAAAGGGGTTCGCAACACGAGCACTCGCTACGGCACCGACTCAGTGCTTCAAACTCCGGACTTCCAGGCGGTTTCGCTCAAGTGTCACTACCGGATTTAAGGAATCTCACAGACAGGGCTATCGCCAGCATTTCCATGGGACATACAGCTAAGGTAACACTGCGGCTATGGGCAACATTAACGATGGACACCTCGGGAAGCCACGGTCCCGGGTGGCGTTGGGAGCCCCGCTCAGTCTGCAGGGGCACCATGGCCCCCCCCGCCGGGGAGGGGGTCCCGGTCCCACTGTGGGTGCAGTGGCCCGGCCTGGCCGGTGGTGTTTGAGCAGTGACAAACCAGCCCCGCGGTGGGGACATGGGGAGCCACCTGGGTTTGTCCTTAAAACCGGGGTTTCAGGGGTTACACCGCCACGAGGAGGATGCCATGCAGCCTGGCGGGACGCCCCTGCCCGCCTCACACCGGCGTGGTTCGTCTGTTGGCCGGGTTGTTGTGCAAAGACTCCTTGAACTCTTTGGGGATGGAGTTATGGACCTGTAAAAACCCATGGTCCCGCTCCGAGTTGAGCAGCGTCCCCATGGTGACCTTGGAGGGATCCCTGGAGAGGGTGAACATGGAGATGTCGGTGGAGGGGATGGTGCTGAAGCCCTTGCTGACGGGCGACATGTCCCGGGACCGCGGCTCGGTGGAGCGGGAGCTGGACCGCCGGCGGAAGCGGTACCTGTAGGGTGGGAGGCGGGTGAAGGCCGACTTCTTCAGCAGCTCCGAGTGGGACTTGGCGCGGATCTGGCGGTGCTTCTCGATGTACATGTGCACGGCGATCACCCCCACCATCTCGGCGATGATGAAGGACAGGGCTCCGAAGTAGAAGGACCAGCCGTAGGAGTAGCTCTTCTTGGAGTCGCTCTGCCCCGGGTCCCCCGCGTTGGCCGAGATGTAGACGATAATCCCGATGATGTTGCTGAGACCTTCAGGGGAGGAAGAGAGGGAAAGGAGCTTGTTTGGGTGGCAGGAGAAGGATAGAGCATCCCAGTGAAGCAGGAAGGGTGCTGGGGATGATGGCCTCATCCCCATGGGGCACCAACCCCTCTGCCAGCACACTAGGACCACACTGATCTCTGCTGCCATCCCCATGCCATCCGCATATATATTCATGTATATTCACACATATTGAAGGAAAAGCAAGCACTGTTTTGTTTAGGAAAGGGACGTTTCAACAGCTGGGGCTGTGGCCTGAGCAGAGCCAACCGATGGGGCAAGGAGGGGATCCCTATAGCGTGAACCCAACTTGGCGTGGCCCTGGGAATGCAGGGAAGAAGGAAAGGCTCCATCTCTTCTCATTTCTGGTGGAGCCCAAGGGCTTTATTTGGGATCGGGGCAGTTTTTGCACTGCCAGCAGCACCGGGGCTGGGGAGCAGATGATGGATTCTTGGATTTACTTAATGAATCGATTATGTTCTTTCTGTTGTTTTCTCATCTGCATCAGCAGCTCCTGCCAGCCGAAAGAGGGAGAGCAATTTGTCTCTTTGTGGGGAGAGGAAATACACAAAATAGAGCAGTTCCTTGAGACAAAGACATTGTCATGAGATAATCAGTGGAAGCGCACACTGAGGAATGAGTAATCCATAAGGAACGGCCTCCCAGGGCAGCGGTTTTCCTTGCAGGACTGCAGCATCCTCTGTGCCTGCTGCCAGCACAGCGCCTGCCCTTCCCTGGTCCTACAACTGCTGCTTGGGGTGATGGAGGGTAGAGCCCCCAAAACCTGCCCAGGGCTGGGCTACGCTATGGGAGCCCCTCCTGGGCTGCAGCACCCACATGGGGACCACTGGGGAGAACCCAGTGGATGCTTAAAGCTCTGTGCAACTTCGTGACCATGCACCAGAAACCTCTGCTGGGTTTCCCTGCAGTGAGGGTTTACCCATGGGACAGGAATGCTCACAAAGCCCTGGGAGGACCCACGGCCCATCCCTGCTCCCCCAGGCCCTCCCGTGCTTCCAGCACGCTGGAAGAGCTGCCAGCTCCCGGCCCCGCCAGGCAGCTCCTACCTGCAGAGACGAAGAAGATGCCGGCGCTGAGGATGACGTTGTGTTTGCTCTTGTAGAACTCGCTGGCCGCCACGCAGAGGCCCCCGAAGAACAGCAGACCCACGCTGAGGATGGGGAAGATGCTGGAGGCTCGCACCGCGCCTGCGGGACAGCGAGAGGGAAGGGAAAGCATCACCACAGTGCCCCACTTGGTTACTGCCACAGGGGGTGGGCAGACCCAGTCCCTGCTATGAATCCTCTGCTTGTCCCCAGGCTGCTCTGGAGCCCAGCAGCAGCCCTGCAAACGCAAGTGATTCAGGCCTCCCGTCACAAAACCATCTTAAACACTCAATTTCTTTCTTTGTCCTCATAGGAAACTGAAGGAGCTCTCTCTTCTGGTGGTGTCACACACTCAGCACGAGCAATTTACCTTCCCATTACCAAACACAGCACCCATGGGTGGTGACATGGGTGGCATTGCCTCGAGTCTGGGACTGCAGAACCCCCAGGCGTCACCAGCCTGGCAAGGACCAGCACCACCAGCCACAACGGTCAGGACCCTGTTTCTTGGCTCCCCGAACCATCTCAGCTGCTTTGAAAGTCAAGAATTTACAAACTAACACACCTAAAAAGTCATCAAAAAGTCATTTTCTGGTGCAGGGACAAACATCATCAACATGGACAAAAAGCCCAGGACCCAGAACCCACCACATGCAATGCGATGGCTCCGGTGCCGGGCTCCATCCCCATGGGATTAACTCCAGCAGTACCTGGCTCTGCACGCCTGGGAGTCACTGACTGAGCCCCATACAGAACGGGCTTCTCTACATGGTCTCTCAGAAGTTCAGCTTCCCAAATGACAGTAAAGGGTAACAAATGCAGCAAAACTCTACCTGCTGCACTGAAAATACACTGTGCCTTAGTCTGGGCTCTCATCCCCCTCTCAGGGCCTTTATTAAAAGCACAGAAATACAGAGAAGCCCCATTAAAATGCCATTCTGGGGCTTTAAAATAGGCTTTTTATGTTAAATGTGGGAGGGGGTGGGAGAACTTCAACGCTCATCTACCAAAATTGCAAACCAGCTCCATTGAGTTCATTCCCCCCTCAGACGGGTGAGCAGGGCTGACGGAGCCCTGCGGCTCTGGGGAGTGGGAATTCAGAGCAGCATCGGGATGGGCAGCAGCTGGGTAAGGCAGGGGCTGCTGCTGGGCCCTGCGCTGAGCACAGGGTGATGGGATCGGGGGTCCCTGCACGTCAGGATCCCTCCTGGCTCCAGCAGCTCCGAGCACCCAGCGATGCGAGGCTGCCCTGTGCTCCTGTTTGGTAATTTGGGGGTTCAGATGAGCCTTTTGCCATGCTCACACGTGTGTGTATTGCCAGCATGCCAGGCAGCGCACATCTGTGCTGCTTTGCCTGTTGGGGCGTGCATCATCTCTGCCCAGCCTCTGTCAACCTACACCTCGGGGCAGCAAAGTGCTCAGGGACGGTGCCTCTTCCCTGCAGGGTCAGCCTCACCCCAGCACCAGCTCCCCCATGTAAACCCCTGCGGGTCCTGCAGGCCGCCAGGACAGGAGGACCCTGCTCTTCCCATTGGATCATCCAGCTCTGTTCCCGCTCCATCTCCCAGCTTGGCTCCTGCTGACAGAGCACACATCAGATGCTCCCTGTGCTCTCCCAGTGAGCACCAGCAAACCCAGCTCAGGACCAGGAACACGCACCCTGTGGTGCTGCACCAAGGACCTGCCTTGCTCCCCGGCACCCCTCATGCCCCAACAAGCTCCAGCTGTGCCGCTGCTGCTGCTGCTGGCAGCACCAGACAAATGAGCCATTAGCACTGCCACTGCAGCGTGACGTGGCCACGCTCGGGTAACCCAGAGGGTCACCGCAGCCGTGTGGGGAGCCCGGGGGGCTGCGGCCCGTCAGCATCCTGCAGCAGCGGGGGGACCTGCGGGGTTAAGCTCCGTGTGGGGGTCCCCATGGAGCGCACGCGGTCCCGTTGCGCAGCCCCATCGTGCCCTCGGGAAGCAGACTCACGGAGCAGGTACTCGGCCGTGTCTTGCTCGTAATCAGCATCCTCGGGGAAGTGGTCGATCTTCTTGCAGACGCCTCGGAAGGTGCCTGCGGAGACACAAGCAGGAAACCCTCAGACCCCTCTGTGCTGGCAGGAGCTGCTGGATGCGCAACCACGAACACTGGTGCCCGGATGCTCCTGCACCCCCAGTGCCCCCCCGTGGGGCTGCACGTTGATACCCCACCATGAGCCCTATCTCAACACTCCTGATGAGCTGAGAGGAGAGGCCCAAACTGCCCTGGTCCCCCTGCATCCCCCAGCAGAGCCCCTCCATGCTCCATCAGCGTGGTGAAGAGGAGGTGAAGCAGGGCAGGCACTTACCGGCACCCATGCAAACCCCCTCAGCTCTGACAGCAAATCAATGAGATGTGAATAACCCTCCCACCCTTCGGGTCTGACCAACACCTTATTCAGCTGCACTGAGGGCTCCTTTGGGATGTCAGGATCATACAATCACATACATCCTGCTAGGAGACCAACAGCACCAGGCTCAGGGTGGCTGACCCAGTACATCCCCTGCCCCAGCACTGCGGCACTGAGTGACCAGCGTCATCCTCCCAGCCTGGCTCCTTGGCAGCACAAAGGAGCAGCTTGGATTTCCTGCTGACCCACAAGGGCAGGGCACGGACGAGGAGCCTCAGCACGTTTGCTCAAGGAACATCTGGGCCGCAGCTCAACTTCCGAGATGAGATTATTTTGGAGGCACAGATGAGTCATTTAAATGACTTACAAAGAGTTCCCATCCTGCTCACCCTTCCTGCCGCTTCCCAGTGCTGCTTCCTGCCCGGAACACCGCTGCTGGGCACAGCCAGAGCTGGCAGAAGGTCACCCTGATGAGCAGTCCGTACCCTACATCAGCCACACGTCCCCCACAGCAGCCCCATGCATGGCCATGGATGAGCCACCTCCTTTCTCCTGCTCACGGGTCCCCACGGCACAGCTCCAGATTGGGGGCGAGAGCATCCCCACTGTGGTGGGCACCGGCAGCACTGACTGTAAGGCCTGGGGATGGAGGCAGATGCTCTGGCATCTGCTGGCCTCCCACTGAGCATTTGGGGGAGAAAAAGGCTCTTTTTCCATGTGTTTTTTTGTTTCCCCCTCCCTGAAGCAAACCAAACACATTCCATCTTTAAGCCCCCTCCTGTTTGCTTTGGCTTTCTGCTCACTGTACTTTTGGGCTCAGCTCTCTCCTGGGCCAGAGCCATGCAACTGTGCCACTGGAGGAAAAAGCCAAGGAAAAGCCAAGGACGAGGCAGGCTCCGGTGAGTGATGTCCTGTGGACTCAGCTCCACGCTGCAAAACGTGGATTTGGGGTGTGAATGGGGCAGATGGCTGTGTCTGGGGCAGGGGAGAGCCCTGGCCTTCAGATGGGCTCATGGGACTGGCTGTGAATGGGCTGTTGCCTCTTCTGCTCATGCATCCCACAGCCTCAGCAGCCTGGTCCATGCTGGACAGGCAGGGAGAAATTAAAGGCATTAAAAAGTGATGAAGGAAGTCCTGGCTCTGCCCAGTTGCACTCATGGCTCTGTTGTGATGGATGCAGCCATCACCTCCTGCGGGTGCTGCGAGCCTGCTCCTCACCGCAGCCTGCCAAGGCCCCATGTACTGCGCTCAGTGTCTGCTGGGGATGGCTCAGAGCTTGGCTCGTGCCACGGTGAGGGATGGGAACACAGCTCCTCAGGGTCCAGGGTGTCTGCGGGATTCATGGATCTGCCTTCTCCAGAGCAAGCCGCAAAAGGTAATGCAAGAGCAGGCGCGATGCTGTCCTCAGTGCTATAAATGGGGAAACTGAGGCACAGAGCGGGGCTTCTCTGCAGTGCAAAGGGGCAGGGTGACGTGAAGGAAGCCCTGCAGTGTCTAAACAGAGGAAGGGCAGCCCCTCACCTGAGCACATGGTCAGGTCATGCTGGGTCTGTCCCTTCTCCTATGGGACCAGGCAGGAGCCAGCCGGCTCGGTGTCCCACATGGCAGCACGCTGCTGTTCTGCACCCCGGCTCCGGGCTCGGGGGAGCTGAGCATCGTGACAGGCATCAATTACAGCCTGGAGATGAAGCTCTGGAGGTGGGAAGCTGTCATCCAAGAGGGAGACACGGCATCGAGGGAGAGCTGCCTGCTCCCGTTGCTTTGGGAACTGCGGGCGAAGGGGAGGCTGGAAACCAGCACCACGAATGGGGCTGGGGAGGCAGCGGGCACGGTGAGGACGGCAGCTGCACAGCACAGCCCATCCTCCTCCTCGTCATCACCCTCCTCTCCCTGGTACCTGCCAGCAGGGCTCTGCCCCACACCCACATCCCACATCTGTCCCTTTGCTCTCCAGCCACCGGGCACAGAGTGGGGCTGTGCTGACCCACAGCACCCCAACACACCCCAGCATCCCCAGGCACAACTGCTGTGGTGGGACAGATCCACCCTCTCCCACTTGGAGTGCCTGCAGAGCTGCTGTCAGCGTGCAGGACACGGCACCGTGTCCCTCTGCAGCAGCCTCCTGGGGCGTGGGACCATCATCCCTTATCTGATCAGTGAGAGGATGCTCTCCCTTGGTGCCATGTGGGAACAGAGTCTACAGCCTCTGTGAGCCCATCAGCACAGCGTGCAAGTGAGGATACTGATCTTGGGCCGGAGCTCGGAAGCTCTCAGAGCTCCCTGTGCTGAAACCCAGCTCTGGGCTGTGGGGACTGACCCACATCCCCCCTGCCCCGAGCAGCAGCAGGCCAAAGAGCCCCACATCCTTGCTTCTGTCATACACAGCATCCAAGATAAACCTGATGTGAGGGAAAGGGTGACCCTTGGAGCAGGAGATCCCTGTGAGAGCAAGGGATGTCCTGTTCCAATGCAAACGCCCCCGGCTCCGTCAGTGCGGGCACACTGCTCATCCCTCCCTCCCTACTGCAGCCAGGACCGCACAGGGCCATACTGCATCCACACTGTCTCATCAGCATCTGCAACCTCTCCCCTTCCTTCAGCACTGCTGGTCCCAGGCAAACACCTTCTTTGCAACAGAAATGGGATAGGAGAAAATAAATATCAAAATCATGGAATGGTTTGGGTTGGAAGAGACCTTAAAGCTCCTCCAGCTCCAACCCCTGCCACGGGCAGGGACACCTTCCACTAGAGCAGCTGCTCCAAGCCCCTGTGTCCAACCCGGCCTTATGAACTAGATGAAATCAAGTGCCTTTCTCAGTGCTGCTGCTGCCCCGCTTGGTCCCCAAAGGCAAAGGGACCCCAAGCCCGTGCAGGGCAGCCCCATGCAGAGAGGGGACAGGCTTTGGGGGCAGCCCCACTGCCCTCCCGGCTCCGCAGCATCTATTTCACGCTCTGACATTTGTTTTGGATCCTTTACTCCCTCTGTTCATTAACTGATGCTCGTCGCCATGGCAACCGCTGAGTCACCTGACACACAACTTCCCAGCCTCCAAACAAATACCACAACAAGGCTTAAACCACAGAAAGCATCCCCTGACCCCCAAAATGCTCCCTGAGGATGGGGCCCTGCCACTTGCACCCCCAAGGCACAACCTCAGCCTCCAGACACCAGCAGCAGCGGATGCAGCGCTGCCTTTCCTACGCTGGCCTCACAGCTGGGCCCCGGTGAAGCAGCCGTAAAACAAACATCACAGGCATGCAGGAGGTGGGGTTTGCCCCAGCCCTCACCTCCGGAGCCTCCTTCCTCTGCCCATGCTCTCTTAGCAAGGACTCAGTGCTGGATCTCCTGCTCCCCCGCCAGAACCAAGGCTGTGGCTGTGAGCTCCGGCACAAGATGCTCTTGGCTCAGCCTCTGCCGATGCCTGGGTGGCTCCATGCCCCTTTGCCATCACTGAGCCATGAGCTCCTGGCCTGGGCACAGCACCCAGAGCAGCTCATGCTGTACAGACTCCATCCCCTTTGCCAGTGCTCAGGCTCCTGTCCCTGCACAGCAGGAAGGGAGAGCTCTGGCACATCCCAGCCTGCTCAGAGCAATGGCCATGGCTGCCTGCATCAGTCACAGCACTTCGGGTTCTATTCATCTGCGGGCCCAGAGAGCACCAGTGGAGGCAGAGGCTGCGGCTCTTCACCCCCCATCAGCTGCCCCTGGTGGATGTGGGTAATCTTCCCTCTCTATCAGTGTCAGTCCTGATGAGCCAGCTTGGCTTTCCCCTGCGCTCCCTGCCTGAGCAGCTCTGCTCACAGCCGCTCCAGAGCTGGGAAGCAGGAGTGTGATGGGAGCCTTGTGCCATCGGTGCTGCCTCCCCTCGCCCACCCCAGCACAGGACAGCTTCTCCCTTCACTGTTTCCATCCTAAGAAGCCAGACCTGACCGTCCCTCATCCAGAACACATGGGGCACATCTAGCACACAAAGCAGTCAATAAGCTGCTGTCCTGGTGCTCTCCCATAGCCAACACCACTGCCAGCCCCAGGAGCAGGGGCACTGATGCCAGCCGGGACAAGAATGCCCTTCAAACACCCACTGTGCTGCCCAGGCTGGATTAAAACCTGAGCTGAGCAGCTCCTGAGGTGCAGCTCCAGCACCTTCCCCATGGATCAACCAACCTTGTCCTTTGCAGTGGCTATAAGCCAGAGCAGCATCCATCCATGCCCTGCACCAACCTCAGTGAGCATCAGCTCGAGCTCTCGATTGACTGAAGCCACTTTAACCCAGGCTCTGCAGGGAAGCCCTCTTCACTTGGCAAATCTTCCAGGGCATTTCCTGCCTGTAAGCACCTGCGTGGCAATGGGATCATCAGCTGCACAGTGCCTGCAGGGTGTCCCTGCCTGATGGCTCCGGGCTCACTGCAGCCTTTAGCTAACATCAGATTGAATTTGGATGAGATGAACTCATATCACAAAAGCAGTGAATGCAGGATGTGTTAAGGCATGCCTTGCCTTGCCTTCCTTCCCCTCCCGCAGGGCTGCTTTCATCCCCTGCTCTGCAGGATTCTTCGATCCCTCTCATCCCGCTGGATCAGAGCATCCCCGCGCTGTGCATTAAATAACGTGACTAACGCTGGTTCCTGCTCCCGGACAAGGGCTGCCTTCCGCACAGATTTGTCGCTGCTGCTTTGGCTCATTCATATGTCCACATCCAAACTCTCTGCGCTGTATTTAGTGCAGGATGCAAAGGCAATTAACTGATCTGATCTCAGGTCTTTCTCTTCTCAAAGCCCTTTTCCCCAGGGAGGGGGTTGAGGGAAGCGCACGCCTCATGATGGTGAAAATATGGCTAAGGACATGAATCCTAACCCGAGAGCCAGAAGACTAAAGAGCCCCAGTTACGGCTTTAAAATCTCATTACTCCTCCTCCAGCGGAACAGTTTTCCAGGGAATGTTCTGCTTGTTACTGCTCAGTGAGCAAACAGGCTCGGGCTGGGGAAGAGGAGCTAAATCCTTCCAAAGCAAGAACCCAATTCCTCACGTTGGTTGGCTCAGCCAGGAGAAGTCCTGGGGCAAGGTCACGTTTCAGCCCTCTGCAGTCCACACTGCCCAGTAAATTCAAGTGATTTATATCCCAAGTTGTGGTTTACAGTAATGGCCTTCCTAAGGAGACCCTGTCATGGCAAATCTGTTTGGAGGCAGTGGTGGGGCCACGATAGTGCAAGTCCTCTCAAAATTAATAGTGTTTGGAGACCCAGAGGTCCAGGCTTTGCTGGCAAGCGCTGGGGACGAGCCTGCGGCACATCCTCAAGAGATGCTCCTCAGGCTCTGCACTCCCTTGAGTAACAAGAGCAAGATACCTAAATATCTCCAAGGAATTAAAACTTCAGGGCTCATCTTTTTTTACCTCCCACCCACCTCCCAGATGCTTGGAGAGATGGAAAGAAATTCATCTTTATTCCTTCCCCAGCTTCATGCTCTGCAAGGGATCCTGAGGCTCTTTGCATAAAGTCCCTGGTGTGCAATTATGAAGCTGTGGGGTTTCAGGTCCACGTTAGACCCATTCATCACACGGAGACCAGATGCCACTGCGCAGGGCTCGGCTCATCCCAGAGCAACCCAGCTGGAAGAGCTGCTCAAGCCAAGGATGCTGCCCGGTGTGGAAGCCTTGAGAAGGGCTCTGCTCTCCTCCCAAAGCCAGGAAAACCTTTGGGAGCCAGGCAAGCAACCCGTCCTCTCCATCAAATCAGTTTCGTGGCTCTTCAGACCACAAGCTGTCAGCACATGCATCTGTCTGCTTCAAACTTCACTGGAGAGCAGCTCAATTAAGGCAAAACCTGTGCACTCCTTAGAAGAGACTCCCTGCTCTGTGTTACCCTCCATAGCTAATAGCTCTCTCCTGTTGGGATGGATGCTGGGATCCTGCCAGCGGGATGAATCCCCCTGCTAGGTTCTCCCCCAGCACATCCCCATCGCTCCAGCAGCCCCACACCAGCTTCCCACCGGGGTCCTGGCGCAATGTGGCTCCATCTCCACTTCACACCCTCTCCCCCTCCCTGCGGTGGTGGCTTGTGTCTGAGCAGTCTCCTACACAGATCTGCCTTTCCTGAAGGACTTCTTCCCTCTTGCAGGGAAAAAAAGAAACCAGTGGAAAAAACCCAAGTAAATGGAAGGAGCACAACAGCGAGGAGGTGGCAGAGGTGGGCTCCGTGGCGCCAGTCCGAGGCCAGCGTGAACACACACACACAGCAGTGCAAGAGCTGCCCCCCCGTGCACCCCGGTAGCTCAGCAGTGGGGGGGAGCAGCACGCAGCTCCACACCGGGCATCCCCACACAGCAGGGGCACAGCGCAGGCGCTCGCACCAGGGTGGACTGGGAGCTCCTGCCAGTTTTCGGCAGGGAGATGCTGGTGCTCGGCGTGTGTCACAGACTTGACTCTTCAGCACTGCTGAAAGGGGGGAAAAAGAAGGGAAAAAAGATCTCCATTTTTGACAGTGACTCATCATCTCCCATTCTGGAACCTGTGGGGTTGGTGCAACCTACACAAGGCACTTCAGAGGAGCAAAACAATTCTGAATAATAGAGGAGGAAGGAAAAAAGTTTGGAGATGATGGGTAATTTCCAGCGTTCTGCTCAAAGGGTTTAGCTTTGGTTTTCTCATTACAAAAGTAATCAGGTAATGCACTGGAGCTGCCTCCTGGGGTCTCCCCCTGGGTTTCCTCCCTCCCTCCCTCCATCCTTCCACATCTCTGGAGCTCATGGCAGGGAAATGCTGCCAGGAAGATGCTGGGCTTTCCCGGGAAGGAGGGCACATGGGCTGCGGCAAACACAGTGCCCAGGGTGGCCAGCACACTGCCAACACCAAGAGCCTGAGATCGGGCTGGGGAGGAGCACTCTCATCAGCGTGCCAAAGGAAACCATCCCATGTTTTATCTTAGCAGTGAATAAACACTGATTTTGATTTCAGAAGGTAATTGACATCCCTATGACAGTGAAATGAGCGCCGGAGCAGCCAGAATCAGCGTAAATAAGCCATGTGGTAGAAATTAATGAGCTTCCCTGATTGAGTTTATCCCTTTAAATTAATACAATTCTAGCAATTAAAAAAATAATGAGCTTTATCATTAGCTTGTTCGCCTGCCTGGAGATGCTGATGGGAAGAGACGGGGCAGGAGCATCCCCGTGCCTGAGGTATGGACACAGATGGGCAGGACCCCCCTCTCCTTCCTTTAATGAACATTTTAGACCCACTTGGGTTGGGTGATGAGCTCCTTCCAGCCTCCTCTCTGGCTTCAGCAGCAGGGGCAGCCAGCTCAGCCCCAGGAGACTCCTGGATCACAAATCTTACTGCTGACAGGACATAGGGAAGGGGGTCTGTCCCATAGCATGGTGCTCTGTGCCTGTTTGGGAAGGAGAGCTGATGCTCCCTGAGCCATGGCTGCCTGCCAGACACCCATCCTACAGCAGCCAGGGACTGGTTGAGAGTAAAGACTCTTTTATTGCTTTTGATGCCCTCAGCAATTTGCCCTTCATGATCATTTCTGCCTCCGTTGCAACAGCTCCTCATTTAATTTGTCAAAATTCAGGCCCTTTTCTGCTTCTCCTTGTGGACCCAACTTCCATACATCAAATGATGGCTTTTCCCTCCTCTGCTCTTTCACTGTAATGGGTTTTTTGGTCTTCTTCACTGCCGGTGTCTCCCCAGCCTGGCTCCATCACATTTGCAGCCATCGTTCCTCATCAGCCCACTCCGATCGCTAAATAACAGCACGGACGTGGGATGCAGGACTCAAGTTGTGTCCCTTGCCAGAGCATGGACCAGCTCCTCCAAAAAGCATCATTCACAGTGTCTGCAGCTCCCATTTCTTCACCACATCTCCGGGCGCTGCTTCTGCAGCCTGTGGGATAACTGAAGTTTCCTGTTGACAGGATCCGCCTGCAGCCCCCGCAGCCTCTCCAGCACAAGGGTTGTGTCAGTGAGCCTCACACGCAGCTGCGCTGATCCCAAACCCACCTCTGGAGCCAGAGGTCACCGCTCCAGCAGTCACAGCCTCACAGCAGCAGTCAGCATTAAACCAGCAGAAAGAGGATGGAGGAAGCAGGGAAGACCCGAGCCCTCCTCCAGCACAACGTGAAGATGGTGAGGACAAACCTCACCAAGCAAGCCCAAGGCAGCCTTCCAGTGCCTGCACATCCGAGCTGGCACAATTCACAGAAGGACCCGGACTCATTTATTGGAGTGCGTTTGACTCACATTGAGAAATGGGCAGAACACTGAAAACTGGTGACAAAACCACCCAGAAGGGAAAACCCAGGATGAAGATCGTAATAACCTGGGATTCTCTGGTTAAACAAGAGCTGCTAATTCAGACAATGATAACACACGGGTATAGGGTGCTCTGGTGCTGCTCCAGAGCCATGCCAGGGCCAGATCATCCCCGGGGCTGCGTAACCACTTATTTATCATAAGTAGGAGCAAAAGCTGCATTACGCCAGGAAGCCGAAGGTTTCACTTTGCCAGTATTAAAGCATCCTCGGAATCGCTAAAACCCTATAAATGACAATTTCATCGCTCTGAAGCACCCAGCACAGGGGAGTGCTATTTTAGACTCCGTGTTGACAGCTGAAAGGGAATGGATCACAGAATTAAGAACTAGTTGCTGCTCAAGTCCAAGCAATCATGACTTGATTACGCTTCTTATGGGCAAACAGAGGCAAGTCCCAGGCACCAACATATATTCTGGATGCTTTGAGAAGTCGACTCACAGAGCAGAAAACAATTATAAGGCAAATCAGTTCGGAGAAAGGCTTTAAGCATAAAGGCATGACTGTGAATAGAGAATGATTTAAGTGTTTCACCCCCAAACTCACAGCCGCAACAGGAGTTTGCATCTGTTGAAAGACTGCCTGGCTAATATGTAAACAGCTATAAAAATACAAACATGGCCAGCAGAAGGAAGAAAGGAGATATTCATAACTCTGAATATAAATCAGCAGCTAGGAATTGTGGAGCACTGAGAGAGGACACAAACAAACAGCAGAAACCCACCAAAACGTCTTTCTGCGCTGCATGAGGATGAACAACCACAGGAGCAACGCAGCCGCCCGTTACCCAGCGCAAATGGCACACCGTTAGTCACGGGACTGAGCAATGTTAAATAACTGTTATTACAACCGTGGCATTTCACAGTCAGCACATTCACAGCCCAGAGCTTAAAGAGATGCACCAGAGGAGCCAACGGAGCTGCTAACAGCGACGCCCAAAACCTCAAACCTCGCCAGGACGTTGCTGAGGAGGATGAGGATGGTGATGGCCTGTGGCAGGGCAGCAGTGGTGGGGCTGCTGCTGTCCCCAGCCCCAGCATGCTCTGACCCCAGAGCTCGGGCTGGTACCTGATGGCACAAGGTGGGACTCAGAACAAGGGGATAGGCCATGGACGGTGCTGATAGGTTGTGGCCACCAAATTTGCTTTGGTCTAACCACCAAAGGGAGTGCTGATGAGGGCATGTTGGTGATGGTGAGCACAGAGCCGGGGCTTGGGCAGCTCAACAGCAAGCAGGGGATGATAAGCTTGTCGGCCACAGGAGCTAACCTGGTGCTTTGATGCACAGCAGCCTGCAATAACAGCTTCAAAGTTGTATTCCCTATTTCAAGGTGAAGCAGATGCTCCAATGTGTGACCAGTACCACTGTCCATATTCCCAGGAAGGTGTTTATAGAAGCAGGGAGGGTTCCAAGAGGCTCCAGGGGTGCCATGAGGTGCCTGGCTGGCCAGCGAGCCCCTCCACACAGCCCCAGCCCAGCAGCCCGGATTGCACCGAGGGCTGCGGAAAGCAAATCCTTTCCCAAAGGAGCCCCACGGCACGGAATAGCAGGGCTAAAACCACGTGCAGGGGCTCGGGAAGCGCTGCCAGAGCTCCAGCAGACGAGCCCGTTGCCAAAAGGCAATTCTGCACCTCCGAGCACCGCACGAGGCATTAAAAAGGTCACTCCTGAAAGGAGGCTCTTTACAAATAAACCCATTTGCCGTGGCTGCGGTGAGTCACGGCGGAGCGGAGCACAGCACCTCCCAGCCCAGTGCTTCTGACAGGCCACGAGCGGGGCGAGCGCTTCCCGGTTACAGCTCAGCAATAGGTTTTAGAGCTGCAGAGTCAGTCTTGGAAGCACGTTCAGCCTGGGAGGAGGCTCCTTGAAAAAGAGAGGTGTTCATTTTGTCCTTCCTCTCTCATAGCCCTGATTTGGAGGTATTTGAACTTCAGATACGTGACTGCCACTCAAGCACCTGCCTTTTTATATATGTGTATTTCTGTCACATCTCCCTAACGATATAAATATTTGAAGTTTTCAGTTGATGCGCTGAAAGGGACTCGATCCATCAAAGCCAGTTTATTTCAGGGAATTCAGTGGGCATCGGGCTGCGTGTTTGCTGCTGCGGGAGGAGGATGCTGGCAGCCTGCAGCCACCGGCTCCCCATCTCCAGCACCGGGCTCATCCCGGGGGTCGGGGTCCGGCGCAGCCCCAGGCGCTATCCCAAGGACCGGAGCACATCCAGCACGGACGGATTTAGCTCGTTGCTGCCGGGAGGCAGAGCCGCCTCCTCACCATCTGCGGGAGGGGAAGAGAGCCCCAGGAAGCTGCTTCCAATGCCCCAGATGGGGAAAAGCGATATTCGAGAGTAGCACCGTAGTTTCACTCTTTTCTTTTTTGGGAGAACAAGAAGGGACTGTGCTATAGACTGAGCATTAGGAGAGGACTGGGCTGGTGAGGGAGTGAGCAGTGCAAACCTTGCCTGATAAATAAAAGATGCCTACCTACGCCCAGGTAAGCTTTCCAGAAGTTATCACAGAATCCCAGACTGGTTTGGGCTGAAGGGACCTCAAAGCTCCTCCAGCTCCAACCCTGCCACGGGCAGGGACCCCTTCCACTGGAGCAGCTTGCTCCAAGCCCCTGTGTCCAACCTGCCCTTGAACACTGCCAGGGATGGGGCAGCCACAGCTTCTCTGGACACCCTGTGCCAGCGCCTCAGCACCCTCACAGGGAAGAGCTTGGGCCTAAGAGCTCATCTCAGTCTCCCCTCAGGCAGGTTAAAGCCATTCCCCTTGGCCTGTCCCTACATCCCTTGTCCCAAGCCCCTCTCCAGGTTTCCTGCAGCCCCTTCAGGCACTGGAGCTGCTCTCAGGTCTCCCCTTCAGGAGCCTTCCCTTCTCCAGGCTGACCCAGCCCAGCTCTCTCAGCCTGGCTCCAGAGCAGAGCTGCTCCAGCCCTCACAGCAGCTCATGGTCCCCACAGCAATTTCCATGCTGTAGCCCTTGCTCTGCCCCAATGCCTTTGGGAGGGCTTTGCCATTGGAAACACTGTGCAGGCAGTGCACTCCCTGCCTGGGGACAGCTGCAAGGGCAGGTACAGGATGAGAGTGCATCCTGTCCATCACCCATTGCCTTGGGATTTCACAGCACCAAGAGACCAAAGCTTCCTTGGGCTCTTAAACACTGTCCTGCCCACAGCAGCACATGGCACTCTATCTAATGCTCTCCTTTCCACTGCCTGTGCCACAGCCCTGGCACTGCAAGCTCAGCTCCAGCCACCCTTAGGCAGAGAACAGGACCACACTCCCAGCTACAAACCTGCTCCACTTTCAGATGGATCAGACCTGTGCAAACTGCTCCTGAGCCTCTCATGCCATTACCTTGGCCATAACCCAGCCTCACCTTTACCCAGCTCCCAAATCTGACTGAAAGCACAGAACACTTTGATGCATTAATTCCAGAAGCATTAAAGGACCATGAGATGGATGGACAGCAGATGCCAAGGCTTTCCATCATCTTCCTGTGCCACATTAAACCACACGAAAGAGCCCATCCTGCTGCTGTTGAAGCCTGGTGATGCTTTGGCATCAGCTTTGAGGACAACAGAGCACAGCGAGCTGGGGGTTTGTGCCTGCCAGAGGCATTTGAGTCCCCAAGCACACAGAAACCACAGTGGCTTCCTCTGCACCTCCCCTGCTCTCCCAGCACCTACCTGGGGCTTCCCCTGCGGGTTTGCTCACACATTTCCAGCTCAGAGTCCTGCTCAGAGCCCACCATTTCACCCTCAGCACTGCTCAGCCCTCACTGCACATCCTCCCAGCCCTTTAATGGCTCTGGCCCAGCTGCAGCTCAGCAGCTCCACCTTCGTTAATGCTCATGGCACACACCTGGAGGATGCTCCAGCATCTCCTTTTGGCTGAAGGAGATGATGAAAAGCGCCCCGAGGGCTGTGCTGTGGGGATGGGGCAGCCTGGGACCAGCCTATGTATGCTGGGTTACTGTATTTGCTGGGCATTTGCTACCATATCACTTCCCGTCCCACTCCCACCTCCGCAGCTCCCTTGGGACACTCTGCCCCCTGTCTATTCATTGTCCACCGTCAGTGCTCAGTGTGCAGCCCCGGCCTCATCCACCTCTCCTGCTGCCAAGAAGGAGCAATTCCCCCTCCGCAGGCTCCCGCTCGGTTCCGGCAGCACCGGAGCATCTCAGCGGCTCCAGGGGCTCCTGCTGGGGCCGGTGACGCTGTCCCCGGGGTGCAGATGGGCGGTGGGGGCTGCAGATCACAAGCGTCTGCTCGTTTTGGGTGCTCAGCTGGAGCCGCGCGGAGCCGGGAATTCACAGCCCTGGAAATAGGCTCTGCGCGGGAGGTGACGGTGCAGCGGCCCAAAGCGCTGCCAGCGCCGCGCTGCCGCCGGGGCTCAGCACCACGAAACCCAGGGCCGGAGGAGCAGAGCTCCTGAGAGCCGATGGGGTGTTCCGGTGCTGCTTCCTGGGGGACTTCTCCTCATCCTCCGAGGGGAGATGTGCCCACACTGACAACACACATCACTTCTAACCGAGGGACTGAAGCTGCGTAGCCTGGAAAGACTCTGCTTTAGACATGGGCTGCTTCCGAGATGCTCCCGTGCTGCAGGAGCACAGCTCAGGGTGGAGGAGATGCCACGTCCGTCACTTCAGCCGCCAGCGAGCTGGGACTGGCAGTAAAGCCGCACAGAACACTTCAATGGGGAATGGCATTTGGCTGTGGGGATGCTTCTGTCCCAAAGGACCAAGCTGCTGATGCTGCCTGGGACTGGGTACCAGCAGCTCCCGTGCTTCCCACAACAGCACTGGAAATAGGGTTGGGGCAATATGCAGAGTAGATATTATTTTAATCCATTCTGATGATTTAAAGCTATTTAAGATGCACACACAGCTTCCCCCGGCCTCACTGCCATCCTGTGCTCTTGCTGGAGCACGCTTTGACTGCTCGGTGACAAGCAGATAGCCTGGTTCCCTCTTCTCACCCTGGCTCAGAGGTCTCACACCTCAGGCTGCAGCTCTCCCAGTCCCTACAAAAGGCCGAATCACTCCTATCCTTCTCCAGCATTCCACATTGGAGGAAAGGCCAAAGGCTGATGTAGAGGAAACACTGTCACCCTCAGCTAAAGCATGCAGAGGAACAAGAGACTCTCCAGGCACAGAGGGAAGGAGCCTCAGGGCTGCGAGAGGCTTCCAAATGGCAGGAAAAGCCAATGTGAGGCCTTGGGCTGTCTCCCAAAGTGACAGTGACCTTTCCCAGGCACTAAAGCAGCCCCGGGCTTGGCGTCAGCCCCGGGGGAAGGCAGCCGGTGACTGTCACAGCGCCTTGCGATCGCTCACGCAATGACACGGTGTGATGCAACCGATGATGCTGATGCATCAAAGCACTCTGACAGCTGGAAAAAGAACTGGAAGTCGGTCTTTAATATCCAGCCAAGCACCAGCCAGCCCGTCCTGAAGAGCTTCTGCTCTCTCTGCCCAGCCTCTCCGGGAGGAGGAAAGTGTCACCCCTGGGACCTGGAGCAGTTGTGCAGGACATGGGCACCTCAATGAAGGTGCCGCAGCATAAGCCAATGCTGATTTCAATAAGCTAAAATCAGGAACACATTAAAAGGGTAGCTGCTTGTTGGTAGCCTCTCTGGGGCTTTTCCCTCCCCTTGTGACTCCAGAGAGTAAAGGCATAATTAGAGGACAATTACCAAACCACCAGTGACGTTGGAAATGTGAGCATTCGAGAAGCACAAACACAAATGTCACCCTCAAACAATGACTTTTGTCATTGCTTGTCGCTGCCCAAGTCCCAAGTGTATTATTGCCAATGTTAACACTCCACAGGCTCCCAGCACCCAGAAAGGCGTGTGTGTGTGTGTGTGTGTGTGTGTGTGTGTGTGTGTCACACATCCCCCTACTCCCTATGCCCACCCTGGGGCTCCTCTCCCAGCTCCTGTCCCAGCCTGATCCTCCTCCTTCCATGCAAACCACTTGGCATAAAGCGAGTGCACAAAGCGCCCAACGAGGAGGATGGGATGGCAGCGAGGGGGTGGCAGTGAGGGGATGGCTTCTCCCACGCTGTCTTTCTGCTGTCCCCCGCCTGCCCTGGCATTTCCTTATGGATCTGTTTGTATAACAGAACAACACATCTCCAAAGAGCCTGACATGGGAATGGCGGAGCCATCCTCTGCAGCCCAACAGCACTGGGTTTGCCCATGGATTGTGGTGTCAGGAGATAAGGAGCAGGCAGTATGTGAGGAAATCCTCATGCAGCATCACCCACCCAGCAGCCACAAGCGTTCCTCCTGCCTCTGCCCTCGATGACTGTGAAAAATCCTGGTATTTTCAAGCCTGTCAAATGCATTCAGCCAGTGTGCAAATGATTTCTGCAAGGTGAGATGAGCAAAGCCATGGACCTTTCGGAAGGGAGGTGAAGCCACCCTCTCCACACCGAGCACTAACCCAGAATGCAAACACCCGCCTCAAGGAGCCTGCTTCCAAGTGCCATTTGGAAGCGAGTTTCAGATGCTGTAGCAGAGCTGCAGGGGAGCAGGGCAGCGGGAGCCCTCCCTGGTTCCTCCAGCATCACAGGCACATGGAGAAAACCCACTCTAAATGCACAGCCTTGTTCATTCCCTGTCTCTCTGCGGGTGCTTCGGGGTGACTTGGAGTGGGCACCTTTCCCCTCAATGTCTTTGACTAACTCACCCCCAGCACCTACAGCACTGATGTGCATCAATGACCATGGATAGGTTGCATCTGCATCCCGGCAGTGCAGGGCCGTGAGTCAGCCAGACGCTGGCAAAGGGAGCCAGGGATTAACCCTCTGCCACGTGCGGCCCCTCGGGCAGCAGCTGAGAGCCCCCTGTCCTTAAGGGTTAGCACATTTACAACCTTTTCAGAGCAATTATGGAAAAGGAGGTTAATGTCCGTTTATGAAGTGCTCGTTGTGTCCATTAAAAATACCCCATGGTGAAATCCACGTGCAAAGTAGCCACGGAGAGCAAGTTTAATGCTGCGGCTGCCTCACCCCATCTCATCCGAGACAGCATGGGCTGCTGAAAGCATCACAGGGCTCCACACCAGGGCTGTTACCTGGACCGCTGCGCCAAGGAGCCCAGCGAGGTCCAACGGGATGTGCTGGTGGGCAGGACAGGGGCTTTACCCTATGACCAGTGGTAACAGTGCTGTGTGCCTGCCTGGAGCTGTACCAGAACCCGCACGGCCTCACACGACAAAAGGCAAAACTCATGCAGAGGGAAGGGAAGTGATTTACCAAGGGCCACGTAACTCAGCAGCGGAGCCAAGCATCAGTCCCCGCTCCCTGGCTTCTCTCAGCAAACGTCATCCGCTGGCACCTCCCCGGGGACTGGAGGATCCGGGATCGATCCATGGGCATCCTCCCCCAGCGCACGGCTGCGGTCCCAGTGCCAGCCCCAGCACCAGGGTTCGCTAGCCAGCGCTAATTATCCACAGCCGTAATGGAGGTAGTGACCTTGCATGGGAAAAAAACCCACTCGAGCCTCATTCAGATGCAGACTTCCACCTCTATTAACCACTAACAGCTCTTGAGATGACAGGCTCTGCACCACGCCTATGCAGCAATAAAATGCCTGTTTCTGAGCTGTTCACAGCACACATTTTACTCATCACGTGCTGCTCGCAGGCAGTGTGGGAACCAGCTCTCCACCCCACCCCAGGAGATGGGAATTGTGTCCACACTAACACTGCAGCATCCCGGGAGGGTGAGTTCTGCACCCCCTGTGTGAAGTGATGGCTTCTCAAAGCAGAGCTTTGAGCACACAGCTCCTCCCCGGACACGTTCCCAACAGCAACACGTTCCAAAGGCACGGTGCCGGCTGGCAGCGGCCCGGGACCCCTCTCTGTCCAGAAGGGTTGTTGTGGCTCTTAATGTCTGGCCACATGCCACAGGAATGTGGGTCTGGAGCAGAGCGAGGGTCCAGCTAGCCTCATTGCCAGCTGCGTTACAGGACAGGAATTAAAGCTTATTCAGTACATCCTCCACCAAGGTGAGGGGAGACTGAGATGAGCTCTTAGGCAGAAGCTCTTCCCTGTGAGGGTGCTGAGGCGCTGGCACAGGGTGCCCAGAGAAGCTGTGGCTGCCCCATCCCTGGCAGTGTTCAAGGCCAGGTTGGACACAGGGGCTTGGAGCAAGCTGCTCTAGTGGAAGGGGTCCCTGCCGTTGGGATTGAATGAGCTTTAAGGTCCCTTCCAACCCAAACCATTCTATGATCCTATTCTATCTCACATGCCTCCATTGTCTGCTTCCCATCACATGAGTTAACACAATGCCTCTTAGCTCTTACAACATGAAGAGCAAATAACCCCTCCCCATTCATCTGCCCAAACCTTCCATGCTGTCATATACCCATCTGTCTCCCACTCCACCACCTCCAGCCCATGCCAGCAGCCCCTGTCCGTGCCACCCATCTCGGCATGGCATCATCCCCTTGAGCCATGACGGAGCTGGCGAGCATCCCCGGGACAGAGCTGTGCTGCCAGCCAGGGAGAGCAGGATGGCTGCGTACGGAGAGCCTGGCACAGCACCGCAGAGACCCCGCCACAGCGCCTGGACCACGAGCGCTGTGCAGCAGTGTTGGACTGCACGTCGGGCTGTTGATGAGAATCTATTACAGACGCCAAGCAGACAGAGGAACAGGATGAGCAGCTCCTTAAATACCCACCTATAATGAGTGGTGAGCAAAAGTGCTCGATCATGGATGATTGCAATCTCAGGGACATTTGCTTGGCGCGTTTAAAAATTAAAGATAATAACTTTCTAACAGAAACAATATTGCTGTCACCTTGGGGAAATGCTCTGCTTGGAAGGACTGAGAGGAGCTGGAAGCGGGGGAAGAGCTGGTGGCGGTCCAGGGGCAGCTGCTTCCAGCCCAGTTTAACGCCTTTGCTGCGAACCAGCTCAGCAGAGCCAAAAGCAGCCATGGACAAAACCAGCTGGGGGGAAATGGAAAGGGAGAAGCAGGAGTGGTACCCGGGAGCAAGGGGTACCCTGAGCATCCTTCAGGCCTGCTGAAAGGGAACTGAAAACATAATCAGAAAGTTACAACCAGGGCTTTTGGCGTTGGAAGTAGCAGTCAGGACATGTACACAGCTGATAGGAGAAGCTACTGGGATCAGCTGAAATGAACCTGCCACCCAAAGGTTTAAGCAAAGCGAGGAGGAATTCTCCAGGGAGCTGTAGTCCCAGCTTCACTGCCAATGTAAACCACCACCAGATCATGACAGTGCAACTGTCAGTCATGAAGCAGAAGTGACACACAATTATTTATTCATCAGCTACTCCTGTTCTGTACTTGGAGACAAACAGGCTCCTGTATTCCTGCAGGAGCTGGCGAGGATGCTGAACAGCGACATGAAGTGCAAACGCGAAGCTGGTCAGGCTGGAGAACTTTCTCCCAAGAGCGTTCAGAGAATAGGCTGAGAAGGTGTCTGAAGGCCTAAAATGGAGTTTAATAAACCTTGGCACGCTGTTGGATTTCTAGAGGACAGGATGAGCTGGTTTAATGCCACGAGCAGTGGCTCTGGGCAGCGGTAGGGGCAACATCGCCCATGGGTGAGCAGTAGGAGGACCCCAATGAGGAGATAAATGTCAAACATCCATGTGGAAAACAGACTCATCAAACGCCTCACATTTTTCCTGATACAGTTACAAATCCAGTTAATAAAGGAAATCAGTAACATAATATGTTTAGAGTTCCACAGGGTATTTGATTTAGCTCTCCTGAAATAGGAAAAAGACTGGTATTACGCAGAATCAACAGTGCTGTATTAAAGGGACTGGGAGGCAGATCACAGGGATTGTACCTTGTCATCCGATGGGATATTTCTACACAAATCGCCTGCTACCAAGGTAGTGCTGAACTATGACAATGTCTTTATCAAGGGTATTAAAGAAAACATGGAATAATTGCTGGTAAAAGAGACAAACAGCACAGAAAAGACTGACTGCAATACTGGGGAGTGATGGTGGTGGGTTGGTACCACGGACTCATTCAGTGATGGCCCTTTTATGCAGCCAAGTCCAAGACTAGGAGAGCAAGCTGCAGTCCGGGGGTAGGAGATGATACCCTGGCACTGGGCAGCACAGAAGGGGCTGCAGGTCATGGTGGACCCCATGTGTGGGAGCTTCCTGTGAAATGCTGTAGGCAAGGGGGCTGGGGTACAACCAGACCAACAGCATGAAGAAAGAAGGAAAACCAGCTTTTATGGCTATGTGAGACTTAAACACCATGCATTATTTCATAGAATGACCAAAACACGGAATGGTTTGGGCTGGAAAGGACCTTAAAGCTCATCCAGTTCCAACCCTCTTCCACGGGCAGGGACACCTTCCACTAGAGCAGATTGCTCCAAGCCCCATCCAACCTGGCCTTGAACACTGCCAGGGATGGAAATATCCCTTAAAACATGGGATTTCAAGCAGCCCTGTGCAAATTCTCCTGCTACCTCTGCCTGGTTCAGATCCGCATGATGCCACAGAGCCAGTCCCAGTGGGTACCATGCAACAGGGAGGACAAGGAGGCTCCCTGCCTTTAACCATGCTGAATTTAATTAAAGTCGATGAAAGCAGAAGTTGTTTTCCTTTCCTAGAAACAACACAAACCAAAGCAGCTATTTCCCAACACGAGCTTTTTCCCTGAAGTGCCATGCGCTTCCCTACCTTTCCTATTAACAAGGAAGTCGCAGGGGACGAGGACTGACAATAAACAGCCACAGGGGACAGACACACCAGCAAACACTGGCCATGTTCGAGCAGAAGCACCAGGTGACATACACTGAGTGTTCACACACCGTACAGGTGATAATCAGAACTGAAACGCTGCAGTTTGGAGCAGGGGCTCTCCCAGCACAGCAGCCCAGGAGCACCCGCAAGGCCCCAGGTCCCACATCCCCCCTGATCCGTGTTCTCCGGTGCCGCTCTCTCCATCGCTCTGTGGTGGCTTCATTCAGGATTTATCCGCTCTGTGCTCCGGTGCTCGCGTGCTCTGTGCCATTGGCTCAGTGTGTGTGACTGACACGGGCTGAACGAGCAGCTGCGACGGAGCGTGCAGCAGCCCCGCGTCCGTCACCTCAGTACCCATCCATGCACCCCGCCAGGCCAGCGGCTGGGGCTCGCTCTTAGTGCCTCCATCCCCACACACATTAAACCCCTGTTAGCAGCGGGAAGTTGAAGGCCGAGGTGCATCCCGAGGGGCAGAGAGCACAGCTCGCTGCTCAGAGCATCCTCTGCACCGCAGGAGAACCCGCCCTTCCCACTGACCGTGCTCAGTCCTGGCACAGGGTGATCAAGTGCTACCTGTGCCCGTCTTTCAAGCCAGATGCAGAGAGTGCACGGAAAGCAGAGACACGGCAGGGCCTGAGAGCAGGAAGCAGGCAGGACCTGCTGCGTGGGAAAGGGTGCAGTGGCTCAGCACAGGGAGCAGTCCCCTGTGCAGAGAGCACTGACCCTTAGCTTGGGGGACCTCAGTCGCCCAGCAGCACCAGCACAGAGCACACATGAGCTCTGCACAGCTTGGATGTGGAAGTCTTCCCTTCCCAGCACAGCATCAGTTAACAGCCTGTGAGACACCAACACCAGTGCCTTTCCCCAGCAAAATTCCGGAGGGTGATGAGCATCCTCGCCACGTCCCTGCAGCCCCACAGCAGCTCCTTGTGCTCACCCCGAGCACTGATGGGACCGAGTCTCCCTGGTGCTGCATGCTCCCGCAGCTCCATCACCCATCGCTCCTCCACAGCCCTGTCACCCACCCACAGCCCTGTTGCTCACCCCCAGCTCCATCACCCACCTGCACGCTCCTCCACACACAGGGAATGACAGATCCTGTGCCCAGAGTCAGGCCTCAACTGTGCCATGGGTATGGCCAAGCAGCACTGACGCAGCACCGGGCAGAGCCACCCTGCTTGCACAGTGCGAGTCCAGGGACTGGGAATGATGAGCCCCATGGCCAGCACATGCTCAGGGTGATGGGCTGTGATTCAGTGCTGAGCTGTGCCATGGCACCGCTGAGCCCTTTCTGAGCGTGCTGTGCCCAGAAGTGCAGGGCCTCCCCGGCTCCTTCCCGAGCAGTGATTTATCACAGGAGGGAAACATAAAGCATTCGCTATGAAAAAGAAATGCAGCTAGCAACCCCAAGGATTTTGGAAATCACTCATTGCTTCCAGCGATCCCATCTCTCACAGCCCTGGCTGCTGTCTCCTTGGCTCCCTCAGCCCGAGAGGGCTGACAGATTCTCTCAAATTATTTATTTTGGAATTAGAGCATGATCCAAACCCTCCTTGAACCAGTAGGAAAGCTCTGACTGACTTCATGGGGTTTAGGACCGAGCACCAGGACCAGACCGGGTATTTCTGCATCCCTGGCTGTGACTCACCGAGAACTTTCCAATGTGGAGGAAGCAGCTCCGTGCCGCGGCTCGCTGCCCCCACTGTTGGAGACATCGCTCCGGGGCCCGCAGGACAGCAGGGACGGTCCCCCCAGTGCACAGGACACCAACTGCTGCTGCTGATTGTGAAAGTTATGGCCCAGTGCGATCCCACCAGCCTGGCTTTGCTGCGCAGGTACCACCAGGACCTGCCAGTGAGCCAAGCTCATGCTCAAGCACAGCCTGTTGTTGCTCACATCATCTCAACCAGCAGCTCTGGGGCAAAATTGCCCCCAAAGCGTGGCCTGGAGTGAAGCAATGGGGTGAAGCGGGGAGGTGGGTGCCTGGCTGTGGGGTGCAGTCCCCTAGGGACACGTTGCAGTGGGGCAACAGCAGCAGCATCAGCGCACCCGGCCCCGCTCTGCTGTTGGGAGGGGAAGGGCTGGCTGTGGTTTGGGGCTCAGCTGTGAAGATCCGGGGTGCGGCGGGTCCCCCGCAACGGGGACGTGGCCCCTGCAGAGCCCCGGGGGGGGGGGGGGAGAGCTGAGGGGCTCTGCCCCCCGAGCGCTTCGCGTTTAAACAGCGCCAGGGGCCCGGAGGGACCCGCGATCCCCAGCCTGAGGCGCCCGCCTCCCAGGGAGGATGCACAGCGCCGGTCCCCACGGACAGCTCCGGTCCCCGGGCACGGAGGGACCCCGCGGCGGTGCCACGGCCGAGCACCCCCGTGTTCCACCCTCCAGGGTCCGGCTTTGGGGCTGGGGGTCCCGGGACCCCCCCGAAGTACTTGTGGGCAGGGCCGGGGATGGGTTTTGGGGGTGTTTCGGTACCTTCCAGGCAGCACGTCCTCCAGAGCCCCGAGTGGGTCATCACCTCCTCGTTCTTGCGGCTCGTGTCGTTGTCGCTCGTGGACTTAGTCCTGCACACGCCGCGCGAGTAGAGCCAGTAGTCGGTGCCCACGGCGATGGTCATCAGGCTGAAGGCTGCGAAGGCTCCCACCGTGGTGATGAGCATCTGGACGCCTCTGTCACACATCCTCATGCTGCTTCATCCTACGGCGGCGGCTCGCAGGGGAAGGGCCGGCGCCGCCGCCCGCCGCCGCTCTCCGCGCTCGGCGCCTCATGCCCCCGCGGCCCGCGGCGCGCCGGGCCCCCGCGGAGGCGCAGCGCGGGGCCGCCGAGCCCCCGGGCTCCCGGGCATGGCCCAGCGGCGGCGCGGGGCGCGGAGCGGCTCCGCCGTGCGCCCGCGGCGGGAGCGCGGCGCCTCTCCCGGCGCCTCCCCCCGCGCCGCCCGGACAAGGCAGCGGCGGGGGGCGGCGGGGGCAGCGCAGGGCGGGCCGCGGGGGGGGGGCCGCGCCGACGGGAAACCGGCACCGCCCGCGGATGGGGCCGGGCCGGGAGGGGCGGGGGGAGCCGGCGCCGGGAGCGGGCACCGGGAGCGCAGCCCCGCGTGCCGGGAGCGGGACCGGGCGGGAAGGACCCGGGGGCGGGGACCCGCAGCGGCACCGCGCGGGGGGGAGCCCACAGCGGGGTGATGGGACCGGGACCGGGACCCCCACAGCGGGGTGATGGGACCGGGACCCCCACAGCGGGGTGATGGGACCGTCACTGCCCCGGGACTGGGACAGGGACCGGGACAGGGACCCCCACCACCGGGGTGATGGGACCAGGACCGGCACCGGGCGGGAGACCCCAGCCGCGATGCTGGGACCGGGGCCGGGCAGAAACCCTAGAGCGGGGGGGGGGGGCTGAGACCGGCATTGCCCAGGGGACTGGAATCCCCACCCCCGGCGTGCCGGCCGGTACCCGCCCCTGCTCCCCCAGCACGAGGCATCTCGGCTCCCAGCACCCCCCACCGGCACTGGAGCTGCTGCCCCGGTGCCGGGCGCTGAGCCCCGGCTGACAGCAGCGCCACAGCCCCGTGCACCGCAGACAGGGGGAGGTCAGCCCGAGGGGCCTCCCCGCCCCAGCGCCGGGTCAGAGCAGGACCAGCCGATGCACCGGGGAGGGCACATCACAGCCCGGCATCGTTTGCCACCGGTTAACCCCCTCAGCAGTTAAACCCACCACCAGTTAAACCCTTCACTCTCTCCCGCGCCTCTCTGCTGCCTCCTCCTCTATCTCAAACATTTCTGCGTCTTATGACTCATGCGACCTTTCAAATAAGCCCTATAATATACTCACCTCTTAAATTAATAGTCTTTTAAGGGCTGCGGGTGAGACAGGCAAGCTGTGATTTACCTGATAGCGTGCACTTGCACAGTGCTCATTTGTATGCACTCGCATGTAAATCCTAGTTATTTACTCCCAAAATACAAACAGAAAATTATGGAGGTTACAAAAAACTCGGGTACGGAGAAATTAAGCAGCATGACAATTAAGTAGCCTCCTCAACCTTAAATCACTGCATGCACTCATCAGGCAGGGAGTGCTGACTGCATCCTCCCGCAGCACTCTGCCACACGCAAGGATGGGAGATTCGGGGGCTGTGGTCAGAAGCATTCACCCAAGCAGCATCACAGGGATTTTTCCTGTGTGTTTTTTGAGGAGGGGTTACAGTTGTTCAGATCCTGAACAACCGGTGGCTGGTGTTGGCAGTGGCACAACACAGTCACTGATGACACCTTGTCTGGGTACCGGTATGAGCTCCATGCATGGCTGCACCAGGATGCTGCTCCTGAGGGATCCAGTGGGTCCCACTGCTCGGGGCAGGGCGCAGGGAGAGTCTGCAATGCCTCAACCGTGGCATTCCCATTCCTGCTCCCTCATCCCACAGCCCCCTCTGCTCCCACCGCTGTCACCCAGCTCCGGCAGCGCGTGGGGCAGAGCCTGACACCGGCCCCCATCCTGCGCGGTGCCAGGCAGCAAAGATATCTCACACCTACAGCGAAGGGGCTGCAAACTGCATCCCGGGTGGGGGATTTTGCAGCCTTAATTGTGTTATTTTAACACAGCGTGTGTAGGTGTGTGCACAGTGCACATGTACCGTTTCCTAGGCTTTTAACAAGGCGAGCTCCAACAGAACCGAAGTCCACATGGGAGCATGTTGGCCCTTGTAGGGGTTGGTGGTGGGGGCACCCGTCACGGAGCCCTGCACACCTCTCACTACTTGTTGCATGGAGTAGGCAGTCCCAGGAGCAGCCACGCGTGAGGACACGCAGGGGGCTCACTCAGATCTGCAGCCAACAGGAATTTGGGGTCCTCACCATCCCGCTCTGCAGCTCAGGCTCCAGAGGGCTCTGTGCTCCCTCCTGAACTCCTCCAGCTCCTGCCCAGTCACCCTTTGCTGTTCACCACCTTACCCGTCATCCTCAGCCTCCTGCTCACAGACCCTCTGGAGTTGGGCAAGGTAGAAATGAACACCAAAACCCAGCCCATGCAGCAAAGATTGTACAACTTGTGCGAGGCTGAAAAGCTGTCCTTGCAGGCAAAACCATCCTGAACCAAAATCTGTGGGGCTTCGTCCTTCCACATGCAGGGATGAAAGCTCTGCTGCATTTAAATTGGCAAAGTGACAGAAAGTAAGTAGTCAGAAATAATCCCTAGCTGGATTATGTTTTTCCTTGAAGGAAGAGAGCCTGTGCTACAAGGCGAGTTTAGGTTATTAGCAATGCAGCGAGATGCTGAGCTCCAGCCTTGCCTAGTCTTCATTTCCCTGCTCCCGGGGGGCTGCAGGGGGATAAGGACTCTGGAGCCTTCGGCACACGCGTTCATCCTTCCCAATGGATTATTTATATCTGCACGTGCTCTGGGAGTGCCGGTTGCGATCCTCTGGCTCTAACGGGATCCAGCGGTGGGGCTGGTGTGTCCTCGGGTGCTGTGCTACCACGTTCAGGAGGTTCTCTGCATGCGGCACAAGTGAGCATTGCCCAATGTGCCACCAGCCCCAATGCACGTGGCACGAGCTCCTGTGGCTCCCTACCAGCCCTGCAGCTCCCAGAGGGACTCCCAACAGCGCAGTAGCAGTAAGAATAGCAGGGGAGAGAAGCAGAAATCCTTCCCTATGGATTTCTCTTTGCTCTGGGAAGATGTGGAGGGGGTGCAGGAGCGGCCATGGACAGGGCATCACCCTCCCAGAGAACCAGGACCGTTGCCCACACAGCAGCTCCCCATCCCAGCAGCCCTGCTGGAAACATCCTCATCTCCATCGCAAGGTGCAGGATGGAAGCTGAGGAATCCTTTCTCCGAGGTCACGCAAAGAGCAGCCTCTACACAGAGCACATCTGCATGGGATGGGTGGGAAAGGACAAGATCACCAAAGGGTCTCTATGAGGCAGTGGTACCGCAGAAGTAATAAGAGAACAAATAGCAGCAGATTAAAGACGTTCTATAGCCCGAGTCCGGCCGGGCTGGGCTGAGCCTCCGCAAAGGGTTTGCTGCTGCTCCAGCCCACCGCAATTTAATTGATTTGATTTAAATTCTTTGAAGCAGCAGCAGATACCGAATAATGAGGCAAACAGGATTGTAATGCAAATGAAAGAGATGAAAGATGGCTTCAGGGAGACGGCTCTTGAAGGTCAGAGCCTAACGCGAAGCTGCTTCTGGTCACTCATTCACACATTAATGAGGCTGTGTTCCTCCCGATGCCTTTGATGGATGGAGGGACGGCTCCGAGGCAATCGCTCTGCTGGTGCCTGGCCTTTCTTCTCTCATCCCCTCGCAGCCGTGGGGAGGATTTTACCTGGCACTTTGGGGGTACTTGGGTTGCTGCTGCCTGTGGTACAGGGGCGAAGCAAACCGCTCAACCGGGTTTTTCCAGCTACTCCAATGGAGCCTCCAAACTTCAGCATTAATTAACTTCCCTATCAGAAGCTGAGTCATTTGTCACAATGCTTTTGTCATTAGCTCCCGTAATTACGGAAAGTGTCACAAAACCAAAGGTTTCATTTATACCAGCCAGGAGAACGGATGCTCAGCAGCATTCCCAGCATGCTGGGCATGGGCACGTAGTGAGTCGGGGGAAGGGGATCGACCAGGCACCGTGAAACCCTGCGCTGGGGCCATGGGAGACCTTCCCGATGGATTGTGGATCCTGCAGTGCCGGCAGCAGGGGCTGTGCTCAGGTAGGAAGAGGGACAGAGCAGGACGAGGGATGCTTGGGATACACTGGCCAAGCCCTGCAGTTCCTTCCCATCCCACATCAATCGGGATGGGCCTCAGTGACCATCATCCTCACCAGGCAGGACAGACAAGGACATCTTGCTTAAGGCTCAGCTGAAGTACCCAAAGGGAGAAGGAAAGACCCTTCCTCACGTGCTCACCAGCTTCCACATGGGCATGCCCTCACAAAGCAGGGACCTGGATGGAGAAGTGCAGCTCCTCTGCCCCAGGATGTGCCTGCACTCAGCACCCCCATGAGGGACAGGTAGTGGGAACCAGTGCTTAGGGAAGGTGGGAAGAGCATCTGCAATGTGTTAACTAACTCAATTAGCAGTAACAACTTACACCTTCCCTCCTCCTCCCCACTGGTCTGTATGTATCCTTAAGGTAGCCACACGTCTCCAGCCCCACGTTCAGGCAGGTTCCACTCACCAACACCCTCCAGCTGCACCAATATGCATCTTTCTAACAGAAAAGCTGCAGCATCTCAGTGTTTGGGGGCTCAGTGGGGCCCCCTCTGGGTGACCATACAGATGCCAGAACCAGCACCTAAGGGCAGGGGACCCCCTGGCATATCCAGCCCTTTGGATATCCCCCCCACCCAGCACTGGAATCCAGCAGGAAAAGGAAGCGAAGCCATCAGGGGTTCTTTAAAATTAGATATTTTATTTTGTTCTTCATACATGCAGCAAATAGAATAAAGAGTATATGCCCATCTAAAAGGAGGTCTTTAGGAGAATCTGTTGACGACACACAGCAGGTAGTCTAGGATGTAGAAAAGTCATCAAATACTTGCAGGTGAAATCAAGTTCACGAACACAAACTGTTCAACAATAAACATTTCCTTTTTTTTTTGTATGTTTTTTCCTTGTTTTAATTGCCACTTTGAACGTGATCAGAACTAAACAGCTCGGGTGACACTCCCGTGCACGGAGCAGGATGCTGTTTGCTTCTGCTGCTGTTGCAGGCTCGTGGCTCGCCCACTTGTGCAAAAGCAGAGAAGCTGCAGCACTTGTCAATGTGTTAATCCCCCCGTCCAGATGTGAGCCCTTCCTTCTGAGCAGCTGGATCCAGGCACTCGGAGCTGAAAACCTTGTTCTGTGCTTGTATTAGAGCTCCTGGGACTCAATCACCAGAGCAGATCTACTGCCAGAGCACTCGCTCATCTTCCCGTCTTTGACACTGCCTCTGTGGGTTGGCCAAACCTGCCTTTATTAGGTGGATCAATACCTCCTGCAGTGATGGCTCTCTTATCAAGCGATGCTCAGTGTCTAGCCAGGGGAGACAGCAGCAGCAGGTCCCCCATCTCTGGCATTGCCCTGGGGCTGTCCCCTGGCGCACTTGAGCTGACACTTGGTGACAGCCCTGCACAGACTCACCCTGAGCTGCAGTGTGCTGGCTCTGCAGCCGTGCTCCACTGCCATGGGCACCCGGCAGCCTCCCCACTGCTCCCCAGCTCAAGCTGGGCTGTGCTTCACACCAAGAACACGGACAAACATCCACAGTCCTCTCCCTTTTCTTTGGCAACACAGCCAAGTGAAAGAGCAGGGCATGCCCAGGGAGCACCTTGGGGTACCTGCACCCTAACATCCCCACAGGCAGGAATGGAAACCTGCTCCTGCACCAAGAAATACCTGGTGCAATTCCAAACGCCAGCATTGGGAAAAGAAGTTCTTAGCCAGTGTTAGCCAGGGGGTAAATTCAGGTGACTCCCTCTCTGCACCTCCAGGAGCCTCAGCCCTCCTGTCCCATCCATGTCTTCTTCACTCAGCACTGGTCTCCTTTGCAAAGCCCCCGGCCTGGGTGCAGGATCTGCTGCCTGGAGCAGCCACTGGGCAGCAGCAAAGGGGCCAATGCAGCCCCTGTGTGTGTGTGTCTGATCCATCCTGCCCCATTGGGAACCACAGGAGGAACCTGAACCCCACTTACCTGCAGTGCTCAGGTGTGGTCCAGCCCAGCAGAGAGCCAGGATGTGACATCCTTCATGGGTGGGTGACTGTGTCCTGCCTCCTCTGCCCTGCCCTGGGGACATGCAGGCCTCTGGGTCTCACTCTGCCACCGCTGGGCCCTGCTCCCAGTCCCATCACAGCCGGGATGCCCAGCGTGGGACACCAGACTTGCAGAAAACCCCATCCCCAGGCATGCAACAGGGTTCAGGTGCACCCTGTGAGCCTCCTCTGTCCCCTGGAGCCTCACCCACTGCCTGCTCGCACTGTCCCCTTGATCCCCAGCACTGGGCTGGTGCACACAGCTGGGGGTGCACCCACAGACATCATCTTATTGGGCTTTATCCATGCATTGGAGCAGCCGGGACTCTCCTGAAGCCTCTCAGCATCTCCGATCCTCTATGAGCATCTTCCTGAAGCACTGATTTCCCCATCCAACAGCAACGATTAAATCATCAAATTACAGCAAACAGTGAGTCAACCACTGTCACTCTGCCCTTCCTTGGAAGAGCTGGTACAAATCTCAACGTCTGTGCAGGGACAGGCATATCCCATTACACAAAGAAACAAAGTCATCTGCAAATGGACCTCGGAGTAAGAGTTTGGCAAGTCGCAGAATGGTCAACGTCAGAAACACTCATTGCGTGAGTCCTGCAAACAGGCTCCAGCCTTTGCTAAGCTCTCCCTGGAGCACAGACCTTACCCGGAGCTGCCCGGCAGCACAACGCCTGCTCCGTGCACCAGTGCCACCCTGACACGAACACAGAGAGTCCTAAACAGAACAGACGGAGCCCCCCCGCAGCAGCCCCTGCGCGTACCCGCGGCTCCCTCGGCACCAAGACCCTGCAGCATCCTCCTGGACCGACCCCGGGAGCGGCTCCGGAGCTGAAGGTACGGAAATGAACAACACTCACCACTGAGGGAATACTAATTCTGCAGCAACAGGTTTGATAGTTACAGCAACGGACATGCTCTGAACATCAACTGTGCTCTGCAGAGGATGGCGACACGTCTTCTGAGCCTTGTGCTGGTGCTACGAGAGCCCTCACCACAAACCAGCCCACGTGAGGCTGCATCTGGGGCAAGAGCATCTCATAAACCCGCCCGTCAATCTGGCACAATTTGCAGTTTTAATGGGGTTTGGTTTGGTTCCTCCAGCCCAGGACAGCGCCTGAGGCCGTGGGCTCCCAGCTCACATCCCCAGCACCCACAGGGCGCTGTGCTTAGTAACAGGGCACGGACCCCAGCCACTCCCCTCAAGGAGTGATGTTGGCCTGAGCTTCTAGCAGCCTTTTTTACCTCATTGAATCATTAAAAGAAAATAATTGCAAAAGTAGAGTTTGGTGCTTATAAAAGATCTACAAACCAGATTTTCCTTTATAGGATTCCTCGTGATTCATAGAATTCCACCCCCATCTTCCCCTATAGGCATGGAGTGATGTGTATTTACATTAGAACCAGTAGTGGTTCAAATATATATATACAGGGGTGGGGTGTTCTGGGAACCAACTGAACTGGTGTGTAATAAGAGGGGGGTAACAGCCAGTACTCGAAGGATGCTCCTCGCACTCAGGGCTTACCCTCTGATGGGCAGCTCCTGCTTGTCCCTACCCTTCCTGCCCCTGCCTGCACACACAGCACAGCTCTGCCTTACAAACAGCTGCTGGAACTGCCTCTTCTGATTCCGATTGGTTTTGAAATGATGCAGAAATTCCTGGATTTCTCAATAGCAGCCCCAGGAATTTTGGCTGAAATCAGGTAACTCAAGATGCTTGTTTGAGCCTTGAGGAGAATAGCAGAGGGTGTAAAGTAGAAAAGTTACCTTTAGAAATAGCCCTCAGTGCAGCCCTTTTGTAGCAGGCGTATTTTCAGTTGGTAAATTGTAAACCGAGGATACAAATGTGTTTTGTTTTGGTAGAATATTAATACCCTTCTACAGAGCTGTTAAATCTCGACAGCGCCTGTGAAGAAAACCAGGAGAAGGATTTATGAGCGCGCTGACAGAGCGTATCAAAACTGCAAACTGCTCCAGATGTTAGAAAAAACCATCCCACCTTTCGCTTAGAAAAAGGGTTTGCTCCGATTTACAAGAACTGGCATGGAACTGGTTGGGAGCCGTAATGCCTGAGTGAAGGGAAGGCCGTATGGCGAGCGCAGGCTGGCGGGAGGCGAGGGAGGAAGACGGCTTCGGTATGTACAACGCGTTTAAAAATATATGTCTATAAGCAGACTTCTCCACACTGATCAAATGTATCCATGTCTTGAACAAAAGGCTCCTCTAAGACAAGCTCACAGTCATCGCAAGCTTCAGCACAACGGTTTAAGATATCAACCATGCTCAGCATTCAACAGAAACGATTTGTGAGTAGCTAGGGTCACTGGAATCTCAGCAGCCCGCTTCAAAGGTTACAAAGACTGTAGCAATTTGGTATATTTCTGTTTAAAAACTCTATTAGTCACCACCAACTATAGCTCCTAGAAGTATTACTGACTGTTAACTCGAACCCCAAACATCTCCAGCTAAGGGAACCAAGCTAGCAAGTGACACAGACATAGAAAGGCCTCCTAAACCAAGCGATCGGCGTGTTTCGCATGAGGGTGTGTATGTCTGCACTGCTAATCCCGGAAGACTATGTCGGTATGTACAAGGCGGGCTGGAGCTGGGGACTGCGAGGAGAGGGCGGGCGGGCGGCCGCGCCGCGACTACACGTTAATGACAAACTCGGGGTTGGTGTAGGAGAATCCAGCAAACTCGTTCTGGTCCAAGTTCATGATGAAGAGTTTGTCCGTGGGCGTGAGCTCCACCGGCTGCCGGGTGAACTCTTTGTCGAAGTTGGAAGTGTCGCGTTTGTCCTTCTGTTGAGCGGAAAGCACAGAGTTAAAGGCAGCAAAGGGGCGAGCGCGAGCGAGCAGAGAGTGAGGGAGCACCGGAGGGAGCTGCGCTGGCCCCGGCTTCACCCCAGTACCCAGCATCTCCACACCAGCTCCTCCGGCTGTCGCCGATGAGGAACTCGGCACCCAGCCTGGCAGGGCAGCCCCTGTACACCAGGAGCAACCCCACAGCGCAGGCAAGAAGAGAGGAACAACAGTCGAACATGCTTGAAACACATAACCAGGAAGGAAAGGGAGGTGATGAGAGCACGGCGCTCCTCGCCCGAGCATCCCTCTGCTCCTGAGTGCTGCGGGAGAGAGCAACAGAGCAGGTCCTCAGCATGCAAAACCACCACTGCAAACAGATCCACACTGCACGGGGGGAAGGAGCCTGGAGGAAGCAACACGCCTTGAAATGGAAGCAAACGTTCAATAAGGCTTCAGTGTTGGCACAAAATAATCAGCTGCGGGAGCTCCTTCTGCTTAAGCTGGATTGTTAAAAATTATGCTATGATATGGTATTAAGCAGCACAGTGATTTATTGATTTGGGATGTGATTTGCTCCAGGGTTCTCCGTAGAAAATACACAGTAGCTTAAAACCTCAAAGAACCAACGTTCCACAGATGCAACCTTTCATCATTGTGATTTCAGAACAACAACTTTGCAGCTACATCCAAGCTAATAAATAAATAATAAAACAAAGAGTTATCATCTCGATTAGTGCTGGTAACCTGCTTCTGGCACTGCAGAGCCCATCCTGTGGGAACACTTGTGCCGTTGTTATAAACGTGTGTGTATCTGAGATTGCTCAATTCAGGGACGTTCTGCCTGCGGGGGGGTTACGGTGCCTTGGCTGAATGGGGAACTGCAGAGCTGAAGGTACAATATAAGGACCCAGGATCCTTCATCATAAAGGGAGGCAGCGGAGGGACACCCCCCTCCCCTGCAGCGCACAGGCAGGGAACGTGCTCTGCTTCATCCCATTACCAAAGCAAGCACGGACAAAAGAGCTTTCCCATCTTTTCTTCTGTATCTATGTGTGGAAGCTGAAAGACGATGGGAGCACAGGAGGTGCCGTTCCCTGGTGGGACACTGGCAGGGTGCTGCTACAAACGTGGTGCCTGGCAGGAACCTGAGGAAAGGCTTTTTGGGTTTTCTCTGTTTCAGATTTGCCTTTGCAGGGCAGCCCATCACACTCACACCGCCATTGGTGTGGCCCACACATGTGGGCCAGGGCAGGGACCAGCAGCCACCCCCCTGCTGCTCTGCACTGACCAGGCACCCAGTGGGTGATGTGTCCTGTCCAGGTGCCAGTGGTGGACCGAGACCTCCAAAGCCGCACGGAGACTCCAGTTGCTGCAGAAGGCATCCCATCGGGACAGCTTCAGCCTTGTGGGGGCAAGAGCAGAGAGCAAAGAGAGCCAAGAGTGGCTGAGAGGAGGCAAGGTGGGGAGGAAAACAGGGCTGGAGCTCAAGCAGCAGAGAGAGAAAAGCCAGAAGAGCCAGGACACGGCTGTGCCACCAGGTCCCAGCCTGTTCCGATCCTGGAGCTGGGTTTTTGCCTTCGCTTTCAGCAAGTGACTCCTGGGAGCCATCAGAGTCCCTGCAGGGCTCCTCTCCCAGCACAGAGAAGGAAGAAGATGCAGATTTGGGGGCACAGAACAGTACTAGAGAAGAGCAGATGGGGTGAAGGAGTGAGCTCAGGTGCAGAGCTCTGCCAGGCAAAGGGTGAGGCAGCTGAAGTACAAGTGTAAGCCCACCTGAATGGAAGCAGCACCCCTGAGGATGAGAGGGGCTGGTGGGTTGTGGAGCCACGGGAGAGCAGAGGCACTGCCCTTCACTGCCAAGAGCCTGTTTCGAAGCTGTTCCACATGGAATCTCTTGCACCCCACTTGTGTAGATGGAAGGAGCTGACTGTGGCACCAGGCTCCTATCCCATTGCTGGAGGGATGCTGAGCTGAGCAAGCAGTTCCTGAAGGCCACATCCACCTGAACCAACACCGACAGAGCCAGGAGCTCCTCCTGAGCAGGAATGTTGTGGGATGCTGCAAAGAGGAATGAAACATCCACATTTGCCACTGCAGTCCCAGCCCTTTGGAGTGGCCTCTGCTGGTGGCACTGGGCAGGACGAGTGCCCAGCCTGGAGCCCCTGGATGCCCAAAAGCTGCTGCTGCTTTGGCAAAGGCTGGGATGTGCTGGGAGGGGGCTCAGGGCTGCCCATCTCCTCCTGCACTGCTGCAGGGCTCACAGGACAGCGCAGCACTGGGAGGGCCCAGCTGCAAGCCTCCAGAGTGGGGTTTGCTGGGTTCTTACCTTGAGTTTTGCCTGAAATTGGTGGCAATTTGGCCTCTGCCAAAGATGACGAATATCCCGGGAGCGGGTGGGGAACGGCTGCATGGATCTGGTAAACAGAGAGGTGAAGGCAGGGGAAGTTCAAGGCTGAAAGTACCTCCAGCATGGGGCTAATTGACTCTGGGAGGTGACGAGGAGCAGGGGATGGATGGTGCAGCAGATGGTGTGCCCAGCTCCCCACGCCCAGGGCAGCGCGCCTGCATCCTGCATCCCAGGGGATCGGAATCTTCCCTGATCACCGCTGCTGCATCCAAGCCTCTTCCCCATGCCAGAGCTCCAGGGTTGTATGGGTGAAGGAGGCTGAGGAGCAGCTCTTGCTGTGCTGGTGCTTGGTGCTGGTGCTTGGTGCCTTTCAGAACGATCCCCCAGAGCTCAGAGCCGCAGCCATTCAGCAGAAGCAGATTTCCAAAGCCAGGAGGGGAACCCAGACGTGCTCCGAAGGGAGGTGAACGGGAACCTTCAATTCCTCGTTAGCTCAAACTGCCAATTGCTTTTAACAGCAGATCCTAATCCTGTTAAGAGCAATTGCTCACGGCCCCGCGATTGCTCTTAACAGCTGGGAGAGCACAGCGGGGCTGTGAGTCAGCGACATGCACTGCAGCGAGTGAAGCGCATCCCACAGTGGTCTCTGATCAAGGCATTTAGAAAGATCTCCAAGGGGCAGAGCTCTGCAACACCGCAAGGGAGGGGGGTGCTCACACCCCAAAAGCATCCTTCCTCCAAGGGATGGCGGAGAGAAGCTCCTTTGCCTGCCCATGATGGAGCAGGATGAGCTGGTGCAGAGGACAAGCAGGCATTTAGTGCCTGCTTGGAAGATGCTTCCAGTACATCACACCTCGGTTTGGGGATGCTGCAGAGGATGAAGGGGCTGTGGCTCTGTGTTGTGATGTGGACTGCTGTCTGCGCTGCTCTGGGTCGTGCATCCCCAAGCATCCATGGCACAACCCCAACTCTCAGTGCTCCTGGCATCCCTGAGCTCAGCACTGTAGAAACTCGTTATTGCCAAACACGTGCGGGTTTCTGTGATGTTATTTCTCACTTTTTATTTTATAATCAGTATTTTGGGGGGGGGGGGGGAAGTAAAATTGGCACATTACAACTTGAAGCAGATCGATACAGTGACAGCCCACGAACATCTGCAGAGGAGTATAAAGGGAAGCTGCATAATTGTTATTGTTTCAGGAGAAATTTACCCTTCCTGGAATGTTTTCCTCAATGCCAGAAACAAAACCTGGGTCTAGATTGAAAAACCAGATTTAAATACCTAGAGGCATTTTTTAGAAGAGCATTAGTTGGACCCAAATCCTTTACAAGCTTCAGATCAGAACCCACAATACTGTTCACAGTTAAATAGCATCCCATTTGTGCTAATACCTTTTTTGACACCTTTAAAGCGCAGGTAACAAACTCAATCCGTTGCTTTGGCATTTGGAAAAAGGGAAAGGTTTCACTCTGAGGACCAAAGTTGTGTGGGATTTATCAGGGTGACCATGGATTCAAAGCATCGCAACAGCCCTTTCAAACATCCCGGTTACCACTGGAGGTACCCCAGTACCAAACATCCCGGTACCACATGGATCTAAACCATGCTACTTAGAACCTGCACAACCAGGAGAAATCTTTGCAAGCAGCAGATCTGGCTTCCCTAATCCTTTATCCCGCGCTGCAAAGAGCCGGTACAGAGAACCACTTGCCCAAGGCTGTGTGTGTATAAGGTGATGGTGGCACAGGGTGCTGCAAACAGCAGGACAGAGCTACCAAAGAAGCCAGATTTGGCTTCAGCTCTCCAGAGGAGCTGCTTAGAGCCAGGGGCTCAGTGGCAGCGCCTGCGCTGCACATTCACACTGTGAAGGGGTCATTAAAAACACTCACTGGCCATTAAGTCAGCTAAATAATGAGTTTTTGTGATTATATTAGAAAAAGGGAAGAGCAGGAATCAAGACAGGCACTGAAGAGATTTCTCCTTGTTGCCACAGCTTACCCCTCTCCGTTCCACCTCCATCCGCCAGGGAAGCATTTCCATCTTCTCCGAATGATATGCCATAAAAGCACAACTGCAGCGTGCATCACTCACCCTGCAATCACCCCCCAAATCGCCCTTCGGGCTTTGAAATATGGTCACGCGAGTAGTAGCACTCAAGGAAAAAAACCCACGAGTTCAAGTTTTGCAATGGAAAACGTCACATCGGCAGCTGGGGCTGGATGAGAGGGATGCGGGGATGAGATCTACGCCGCTACTTAGCTCTTAGCTTCGGGCTTAAAAAACTCAGAGTTAAGAAAGGTAAATCCTTCGAATTCTGACTGGTCAATGTTCCTGATGACTTCCTGGTCGGGAGGGGTGAGCACGGGTGGATGGCGAGTGAAAAAGCGGTCGAAGTTCTCAGCATTGCGTCCGCACTATGAGAAGGGAAGAAAAGAACGAACGGTGGGTGGAGAAAGCAGCACATGGCATGGGGCTGCAGCACCCCCCAGCCTCGCCGCCCGCGCCTCCCTGCAGCACTGCCGGGAAGGAGAAGGCACAAACCACTTGAATACAGTATGGAGAACGTTAAAAGTTGCATCTATCCATGGTATTCCATGCTCTGCCTTGTGAGGTTTGCGTAGTGTTGGGATGCATAAGAGCTTGCCCTGGACAGAAAACCAAAGAGCATTCACTCCTCTTTGGGAGCTTTCACATGGATAAGATAAATACTTTAAGGCTGGAAATTGCCTTTGGGTTTACAGAAGCCACATCCAAGCCCAAAGGCAAGGACTGAAGGCTGTGACCATGCCCTTGTGCTGCTCTGTGTACATGTCTTGAGCTGCCCCGTAATGCCACAACGCCACCAGCTCCTGGAATGCGGCAGGTTGTATTGCAGTGACCAAGGCCCAGCGCTGCAGGAGTGTCAGACACAAGGTCTGGCCCGTGCATGAGTGATAAGGGAGAGCAGGAAGGAAAACAGGATTTATTTTCCCTTTAAAGCTTCCGAAATGAAACTCCCCATTGAAGGGCAGGAGACATTCTGCATGGAGTTCTACACTGATCTAAAGCCACGTTGTGAAAACTCTGCCTCCTTTTAGTACTCTATTAACGTACAGGCATCACTCCATCCTGAATGGAGAAAGGGGGAGGGTGGGAATTTGTCTTACATAAATCCCCAACGTGTCCTGTCTAATATTTATAGCCAGCACAGAATGACTTTTCTTTCCGAGCTGCAGAAATAAAACTGTCAGCTAGAAGATAGCCTTTCTATTTTATCAGTTTCCAGCTTGATTTCAAGCAGAGACAAAAGGCATAATATAATTTTTCCATTGATCCCGAGATGCAATCAAAGATCACAAGAAGCCAAGGATGGATGCTCTGCAGCTGCGATGGAGCCCTTGCTCCAGCGTCAAGGAGAAGCAGTGGGCTGAAGATACCCTCCATTTCCCAGGTTTTTGGCCCAAGCCAGAATCCCACAAGCCTCATAGGCATCTCTGGCCTTCCTGGGTTAGAAACCTGGCTCCTTGCTACCCGAGGGAGGATCAGGGCTTGCAGACACCTCTGGCAAGAGATGCATCATGTTTAGGGAAATTTGGGTGCAGCATGAACCTGGAGCCTCACCAAGAGCCCCTTTGCACTGCTCAGGGGGAATGATGGTGCATTTGTTGGCAAGTGTCTGGTTAATGATCCCGTATCCCTGCTCAGGATGCTCCAGCACACTGATCCTTGCTCCAGGCAACGGCTGGGAGCATTCACCGAGGGGGCTTTCTGATGTAGGACCCTGGCTTTCATCTCTCCTATGAACAAAGCCGAGTTTCTTCCCCATACACTGGAAATATTGGCTGAATAATCAGAGGGGAACCTCAGAGACTCAAAGTCTTTATGGGACCCTGAGGCTACCGGGGTAAATCCTGATTATGAGAGGAGATGTTTAACCTGAGCACATCCGAGCGCCTCCCCACAGCATCCTCCTGCCCACTGCTGGCCTCCTCAATCCTTAAACCTCATCTAATTAGGGAATTACTTAGGGAAACGCTCAAACTCGCCTCATAGAGGCCGAAACTAAGGCTACGGAAAGGCTCACGCAGGGGAAGCAGCGTTTGACACATCCAGGTCTATAAATGGCATTTCAGTATTAATTAATGCAAAGCAGTTAGAGCAAAGTTAATTTATGCAATTAAAAATTATTAGATTAAAAGCCTTTTTTTTTTTAAGCCCCTGTCCTGTTGTGACTAATCCTGCGCGCTGCCATGTGATTTCAATGCTTCAAAATGAGGAGACTTTGCAAATCACCACGCTTTATGGAAAGTAAAGGAGTAATTAGATACCAAAACCAATAATTATCTCGGTGAGAGACAGGGAAAGCAGGCAAGTGTAAACACGCTCCCGGGGGAACCGCAGCCCCACGAAAGGGATTGTTATGCACAAGCCAAAGCGCGGAGCAGCCAAGCACGGCCCCATGTCAAACCCGTCGTGTTTCTGCACGCCAAAGACAGCCCAGCCCCTGATCTGTCTCGTTACCGTCTCTGTGATAAAGGTTAATCAAGCACAAAGCAGGAAGCAACACATGAGCTCTTGGGAACTCATTTTCAGCTCCCTACGTAACACCCCAGCCAGGCACAGGGCTGAAGGGGCTGTTTTCCTGTTGCTCTCTGCACAGGGCTGGAGCAGGGGGGAGGCTTCTGTGAGCAGATGCTGAGCCCATGTTTGTGTCTCATTCCATACCGTGGAATGACAAGGCCAGGTTGGAACAGGGGCTTGGAGCAAGCTGCTCCAGTGGAAGGGGTCCCTGCCCGTGGCAGGGTTTGGAGCTGGAGGAGCTTTGAGGTCCCCTCCAACCCCAACCAGGCTGGGATCCTATGACAACACCTTTATAGAAGCTAACTGAAAGAAAAAGATTAAAGCCAAGCGCAAACCCCCTCTGCAGCAGGGCTCAACCCCTGTGTGAACGCTGCTCAGGAGCAGTGAGCAGTGTCCTTCCTCTCACCCACCCAATACATAGCGAAGGTGCCCAAGCCTGGATTTCCATCCCCGTGCCGCTCTGATCTGCGCTCACAGCTGGTGCGAAAGGAGCAGTGTTTTCCAGCACAGACGCACTGCTGCTGAAATATCAGCTATCAGGAGGTACCTGAGTTGTCTTAATCCTACCTAAATCCCGCGGCAGCTGCGCCTACCCTTCTGCTAATCTCCCTGTCCTATCAAAGGGCGATTTCTCCTCAGTGCCAGCCAGCAGGTGAGAAGTGATGGGCGGCAGCTTCCCACCCCCCTTCCAAGGTCCAGTGTCAAAAGGGTTTTAAAGAAATGAGACATTTAAAGCAGGACAAAATTTGCACAGTTTAAACCATAAAAGCAGTAAGAAAGCACTGTAGGTAGAATCCAACAGTTGTTAACCCCAAAACACCGAACAACAGCATTGTGCCACATCCCCAGGCAAACAGCACTGGGAATCCGCTCAGGAGGAAAGGGCAGGGTGGAAAGGATGTGCAGCAGCAGCTCCATTGGCAAAGGAAAACAGGTGGGAAACAGCAGGAGCTGTGGATTTCAGCAGAAACGGGCTCTTGTAGAACAAGACCCCAAAGCCCCGGTGCCTGCCCAGCCTTGTCAATGGGCTCCAGTGCGGAGCAGCATCCCTGCCATGTGCGTCAGCATCCTCTGGACAAAGGTCATACCTCCCCCTCAGCCAGCAAATCAGTGTGTACAAACAGCCCCAAATACTCTTGCACTATCAAAGCTAATGCCTTTCCTACATGGTGTAATGGCTTGAAGATTCTATTCCTTCCAAGGGAAAGCAGCAGCGATGCAGAGCCCTGTGATAACCATCACCAGCTGCCTACCAGCAATTGGACCTCCACATTCCTGAGACAAGGAAATTGGGACGTTATTGTCTTGGCTGATGCAGAGGGCAGCCTGAGACTGCACCACACCGAAGCAGCTCTCAGCCATGGAAGTGAAATGCTCTGAGGACAGTGCCCCATAGAGCTTCCTGCACAGGCATCGCTGTAGGAGTCAGCATAAAGAGTTGCCTAAAATGTAACATTTGTATAATTAAAAAAGTAACATTTTTATAAATATTTGTCTAAAAAATAACATTTTTATAAATATTTGTCTAAAAAATAACATTTTTATAAATATTTGTCTAAAAAATAACATTTTTATAAATATTTGTCTAAAAAGTAACACTTGTAGAAATATTTGTCTAAAAAATAACATTCGCACATATAATTGAATAGAAACTTGATAAAAATATTTGTCTGAAACTAAAAGGCAGCCCCAGGGCAAGGAGCAGACCTCCTGCTGCCCCATCCATGCTGCACACCAGGAGGAAGAGGAGGCTCCTGCCAGGCCCAGCTAATGGCTTATTCCTCTTTGATCAGCCAAGCAAGGAGCTGTAGAAGGGAAAAGGCTGCTGCAGCAGAGAGTATTTAGAGGGAGGAGAGCTGAAAGAGCCGAGCACCCTGCATCAAATGGGCTCCCACTCCATGTTTTCCTTGTTTATCCAAGCACTGAAGGGGTCCCTTCAAAAGAACAGGTTTACATAAAGCCAAGGAAAAGCAGATGCATCCAGGCTGTTAAGGGCAGTGGGACAGGCTCAGTTAAACGCAGGGAGCATCTCCGGACTCCGAGTCATGATCCACTACGACAGATTAAGAGAGCATGCCATCACAGGATCACAGACTGGTTTGGGTTGGAAGGGACCTTAAAGTCCCTCTAGTTCCAAGCCCTTGGTCACTGGGCATCAACACCAGTGTTTATCAGCCACGTCAATCAGATTTAACTTCAGATTCACAGTTTGCTGTAAAACACCAGTGCCCAACTAGGACACAGCAGCAATAGGCATGCAGGAGGTGGACGCACATGAATGTGTCTGCGCCTTAAGGACCTGAACCACTGTGGAGACTCAGACTTAGCTGTGACCTTACCCTGGCACTGCACAGCATGAACCCTGTGTGCAGGCAATAACACCCACTCTTCAGCTCCTGCTGCACCCCTGCACCGGCACTGCAGGATCGCTGCAATGATGGCCTGACCTAGGAGCACTCAAGTAATCTGTCTTTTTGTCTGTTTTGGCCAACAGCTTTCACATTACTCATGTCTCTGCCTCAGTTTTGCTGCTGGCAGCTCATCTCGCCCCACAGAGTGCACGCACAGCATCTATGGCTAGAACAGCCCATCCCAAAAGAGGGCATCCAGATCCTCACTGCAGAGCTCCTCCACCCGCGAGCCCTGCTCCAGCCTTCCACTGTTTAACCTTGGAGAGAAACTGAGAGTGAAATCCAGCTCTGTTCCAAGTCAGACAGGATGGTGCTGAGCTGTAGAGCTTGGAATAAAGTTTAGATTAAAGAGACCTGTTCAGATGGAGAAGAAAGGAGGGAAAGAAAGCAACAGAAAGACCGACCCCTGGGGTAACAGACTGGCAGCACGGCAATGGAATTACATCCATGAGCTGAACGTGAGGAGCTTCTATCCCTGCAAGCCAGAGCGAGACAAAGCATCTGAGCGTTACCCTTTCACAGCCAGGGTCTGGCACGTGCCAAATCTGAGGAGACACGGTGCTCTGAGCAGAGAAACGCGACCGCCACGCTGCACCTCTGCAGATGCGCACCCACCAGCACGAGCGGGAGATGCTGCGTAGGAGGGAACCGGCACGGAGGAGAGGATGGGAGAACCGCGCTTCCCGCGGGCACACTTACAGCCTTTGGCTTGAAGGGAGGCTGGATCTCCTTCCGCTCCAGCTTGTCCCAGTCGATGTAGCGGAAGAACGCGTGCTCCTTGATGTCCCGCTCCCCTTCTGGGCCGCATCCCAGGCGCTTGGCAGGGTGCTTGGTCATCAGCTTGGGGAGAGGAAGAGAAGGAACAGTCACAGTGTGTCCAACTGCAGTGATGCTCCTGGCAGCCACTGCCCCAGGACACCCCTCACCAGGGCCTGCACCCCAAGAGGGGCTCCCATCTCCTCTGCCTGAGGTTGCTGCTCGAGGCAGAGGACAGAGGGAGAAGCTGGAGCTCCAGGCACAGGGATGGCTGACATCGGCTTGTGAACCAGACTAAGCAGGCTGCACATGAGCGCGGGATGGGATGAGCACATCCCCTGCTCCTCTGGGAATGAAACTGGTTCACTAAGAGATAACTCCCCGCAGTCACAGCAGCCTGCTGCTGGAGGAAGAAGCCCAACAGTCCATTAGTGTTGCTTATCATCTAAACTTCTCCTCTCCACTGGCTCAATAAGAGAAGTGAAACGGGCCATGGGAATTAAGGGCAGCCTTACAATATTAATATCCTGGGGGCATTGTTTGAGCTGTGTCCAGAGATCAGATGGAGACTCCAGTGAATCACAAGACATCGATAAGCACAGAGAATATGAGCTGTACACTCGCTACAAGAGGGCTGCTTTATTAAAAGCAGGGCAGTTAAAACTGAGCCCAGAGCTGGGCAGAGGTTGATTCTGGATCCCGGGGCCCAGCTTCTGTTGGATCTGCCCCCCAAAGGAAAGGGTTTCATAAGCAAGTGTTTTGTGATGAACAGAAACGTCAGCCCAAGCACTGGGCAGCCCACTGGGCCCCAGGGGTGAACAAACCCCAGACACATCACCCCTGCCATCCATGGGTGCACAAACCAAACCTGCTCAGGGAAGCTCATCTTTAAAAGTAATGCTATGATGGGGAGCTGAAACCAAGGAAAACCCTGCCAACCCCCCCCAGATAACACAAAAACATCCTTTAAAGAAAAAAAACTCAGCAAATGTGAAGCAAGAGCAGAGCTGCTCACCATGGCGCTAGCAAATAGCCCTGCAGCCACGGCGAGGCAACCTGCAGCTCCAAGACCGATGGAGCGAGGCTTCCCTGAGCCAGCAGCACTCCCTGGGAATCCCATCTGCACACAGCAAGGGCTCACCAGGCTTCCCAAGCTGGACAAGTGATTTTCCAGATGGCAAGACCTGCCTCTCCGCAGGGCAGGGATGTGACTGGCATCAGCATCAGCCTGCAGAGCCCATCCTGTGCGAGGAGCCACGCTGGAGCTGCACTGGTGGGCTGCAGGTGAGGGCAGGGGGGCAACTGGCAGCAAAAAAAAGCAAAGCGAGATGTTTTTCTAACCCCTGTTTTATGTTTTTGGGGTAAATAATACAGTTTCCCTTGGTACTGCAGCAGGCAGCCCTGCATAAAGAAAACCATCAACAACTCCCAGTGTAAGAAGCCTGCTAAGGTGGAAGACGTTCTGTGTCCTGGTCTCCTGAAAGAGCAGCAGGGACAAGCAGGATGGGCTCGATCTGGCCACTGTCCCCTGCCAGGAGAGGGGAGTGGTGCCACCAGCAAGCAGGGAGCTCAGCACTGCCAAGGCAGCACAGCAAGGCAGCTTTCGCATCACCTTGAACATGGGCAGGTACCTGCTGGCTCCCGGCCCCACTGAACCTCACTGTCCCTCGGCTCTCTCTACATCCCCTTCACGCTGACTTAGGTTCAGCTAAGCAAGAGCATCTTTGCATCTCCTCAGTGAGCTCTAAACAGCATCCTGCCCATTCAATCAGGTCCCCCTTAGCAGTGAGAAAGCATCCTATGACTCAATAAGGTTTTCCTAGGTTGAATGGTGCTTGGGGCAACCTGCTCTAGTGGAAGATGCCCCTCCTATGGCAGCGGGGTGGAACTGGATGAGCTTTAAGGTCCTTTCCAACACAAAGCAGGCTGTGATTCTAGGATAAAACATTTTTTTGACAACAATGTGAGAGTCTGGAACATGCTAATAACCTGATATAGTGATATGGGTGTCACATCAAACAGAATCATAGAATCATTTACTTTGGAAAGGACCTTTAAGATCATTGAGTCCAGCCATTAACCCAGCACTGCCAAGGCCACCACTAACCCATGTCCCCAAGCACTTCCAGGGTGACTCCAGCACTGCCCTGGGCAGCCTGTTCCAGTGCTTGACAGCCCTCTCATTGAAGATGTTTTTCCTAATATCCCACCCAAATAGCTTTGTTTGCAGCAAACACGTAAAGACATCCATCTGCGAGTCTTTGCTGTGAAGTGCTGCTCCTGAACACACCAACACCTCTAGCTTCAACTGCCACATCACAGTATTTCTATAGATACCTCCAGAAAGTACGTTTTCTTGTTTTCCTATTGTGCTTTTATGCATGTGAGCACGAAGGTACCATCTGTTATTGATATATAGGACCCCATAAACATGCAGATTGATTCTCCTGGCTTACGTAGGATCATCATTTAGCTTTGTTTGTATTAGACAGGAACAGGTTGATTTAATCCCCATGCTAACACAGTGAAAACCCTTCAGACTTCTGCAGATAAGGATGCTTCAGATCAAATCACACCTGATGTTTGCAGCTCAGATACAAGGGAAGTCCAAGTCTGGATTCAACTGCTTTGCTAAACCCCAGCTTTAGCTGGGGTTCTTCCTATCTGGAAGGCACATGGATGCTGCTTGCTCATTGAACAGCACCAAGAGGAACAAAAGTGATGCAGGTGATCTTTGCCCATGTTTGTGAGACCACACAGCTCATGGACAGCGGCTCCACTGGGACCTTCCCATCAGGACACCACCAGCCCCTTCACCTGGGCATGCTACCACAACAGTACCGCCTGATCCCATCTCAGCCCCAGCCAGGAGTGGATCCCAATGCTCCCACCTTCCAGCTGCCCTTCTCCTACCCACAGCCACTGAGACATGGGCCCATGCGAGAGATGCACTGCTGGAAACACCACTTGAGATACATGGGATCTTCACTGCACAAAACCTGCCATTGAATGCCTTTGGTAACAGGCATAGATTAAAAATGGAGCTTCTATTCACAGACAACCTGCTCACCTGGAATGGGCAGTCAGACCCCTCCACAGGGGATGGAAAACACCTGATGGCCTGTGCCAGTGCCCTGGAACGGGAGCCTGGCTCCCAATAGGCAAAGCAGAGCCCAAGAGAGCAGCGCTGAGCTACCTGCGCCACGGAAGAGCAGCTCCAACATCAGCCTTCAGACAAAACCTGAGCTGACAGCAGAGGAGGGAGATGCTCCCTTTGATCTGGTAATTGCTGCTGACTGCGAGTCAAGGAGCTGCGTCCCGGTTAACTCTCCATTTGCTTCCCAGCCAACGATCTCTGATGAGTGCTTGTTCCTTGGCTCCGGCAACACAAGGCTTTCAGAATCAAACAGTTCCCATCCCTGCGCTGTGCAGCAGTAAGAGATGACTGGCACTGGTGCATGGAGCGAAACCGTGTGGGAACACCACCATTGTTTCAGAGAGCATTGAAATACCAAACCCTTCACGTGCAGGAGTCGAGGCTTCTCCAATTGATTGTCCTCTGGATTGGTACCGGGCTGGGTTTGTGCCCTCTTGCAAGACCCACCACATACAAGACAGGCAGCCTCAGTGCCTCTGCAGTTCACTGAGACCTGTGTCACTGTATTCCAGGGGGAACACACAACCCGTTGGTTCCCATCTCACCGACAGCTCTCAAACACTGCACTCGTTTCTAATTGAACTTCCTGGTGCAGCAGCTTGGTGGTGACGAGGATTGTCACGAGTTTGGGTGCCCTTCCTGAGAGAGCAGTTGTACAGAGGGAACTGCCACTTCCCTGCAAGAACCCACAGGAATCCGTAAGAGCCGAGCCCTCCCCGCACGGCTGAGCAGCCTCCCAGCTCCCAAAGTGAGAAAAGCCACTGCAGCTACACCCAGCAGATGTTTCAGTCATGGGCTCTTCTCGTCTATTTACAGCATCCCCATCCTGACTGATGCGACAGCAACGAAGCCGACAGTGAGACTCAACCCTGCTCCAGCCTCCGCTCCCTCAGGCGTCACGGGTATAACGGTGTTCACAGCACCACCAAAAGCATCCTTGCTCCATCCTGCCTGGCTACTGGACTTTCCCCTTATGTCCTGGCCGACAACACGAATGGTGGTGCCAAAAGCCTGTGGAAATTCCCCCTTCGATCACCAGTGTTTCTGAATCAAGGACTTGATTTTCCTGTCTTTCGAAGGATGCCTGGACAGCATCCCCCTCCCTGTGCCCACGGGATCACCTGCAGCAGCTTCTCCCACGGGACAAGCGAATACTCCTCTTTAACACCAGCGCTGAATCCTGGCAACACTAGGAAGAGGCTCTGAAATGCCGCAGTGGGAGCGTGAAGCGCGAGATGTGTCATTTGTAGATGGAAACGCTATTTTGGGGCACAGAATGCTCAGATGTTTTAAATATTAACTGTTAAAAGCAAACATTTCTTAAATTCCTCCACAAACACGTATTTATAGCACCGTTTGACACTGCCTGGCTGAGATGAGGCTCGGTCCCAAGCAATAACCACATGCACAATAACATCAGGACCTAGCCGGCCTTTATTCATCACAACCCAAATCAGTGCAGACTGCGTCTAAGTCTTGCCTAGGGCCAGCCCATAGAGAGCTCAGGACACTGGGCAATGCAGAGCTTCGCTGCAAATTGAGAGCTCTGATAGTGGAAATACTGCCCTGACCCAGCAGTACTGGGGCACTGAACTGGAGGTGGCCCAAGGGACAGCTCATCACAGCTATGTGGAAAGCGCTGCAGGATGAAGGGTTTGTACCTGATCCTAGGAAAACTGCTTAGAAACCACAGTCCTCTTCTCTGAGCATCATTTTTCCTTTCAAGTAAAGACTCATAAAGCTCCGCTGTTGGTACCTAACAGGAAGGAGGATTTCTGGGCAGATGCCCTCAACCCCACATCCCAGCCAATGCTCCCATTTCCTCCTGACCTTCACTTGAGCAAAACCAGGCCTCTGGTCCTCCCTGAACTTCTGCCCAGTGTAATGGCACGGAACAGATCTAGGTGATATTTTTACTTGGTTTCAGTACACATACACAAATTCACACAGGTTGTGCTGTAGGAGCACAGCACAACACAGCTGGGGTTTGCCACATTCCCCTGGAGCAGAGCAAGGAGAAGCTGGGACCATGCACACAGGACTGCAGACTGCTGGAGGTGCATGGACACCTCTGCACCCACGGCTGCACCTCTCCCCCCAGCAGAACACGGACCAGCCCTTACCCCTTTGCAGATGGCCACAGCCTCCTTGGACATGGACTTGGGGTAGGCGACGTTGTGCTCCATGATGGACTGGAAGAGCTCGTCTTCATCTTCCCCCTCAAAGGGAGCCTAGAGCGAAGCAAACAGAGGTTCAGTGGCGTTTCTGGTCTCTGAGCTTCCATGTGCTGTGTGATCCCCAGCCACAAGGCCAGCTCTGGCTGCACTGCACAGTGCCCTGTCTCTCAGTGCTGCATCATCCCCAGCACCCAGAGACACCCCCCAACTGTGTGCCAGCAACAGAGCAAATCACATCTTGCAGTGGAACCTAACCCAGTCCCATAGGAATCAATTAAAACTCAATTACCTGGCCAGCTAACATTTCATAGAGCAGGACTCCAAATGCCCACCAATCCACAGACTTCCCATAGGGCTGATAAGCAATTATCTGAAACAACACAAACAGCAGGGTTACGCTCCCATTTTTAACCTGTTGGCACAACACAAACCCATTTCCAGTTGTAGTCCAGGTCAGAAGGACAAGGTTATTTACTGAGACGTCAATCCCTGACCAGGGGGAGCTGCAATTACAAACAGCATGTGGTAGGCAGAGGGTTCAGCAGCTTTAAAAAATCATCAGGTCTCAAGTGTGCATTAAACATTAGAAACACACACAGAATATTTGCTGTGATTTGAGACAGATTCATCCTGATTCAGGCGGAACTTCAGCATATTTGCTGTGCTTTCCAGCCTGGGCACAGCCAGGCCAGTTGGAGCAGGAGCCGTTCCCATTCGCCCTCATCCCCTTTGGAATTTTTCTTCCCCACCAAAATCAGTGCAGTTGGTTGGAAATCTCAGCACGGAGTTTACCCCTGTGTGGATGGTATGTGGCCCTTTAAAACAAGCCTGCAGCGTATGGGCAGCCAAACCCCTCTGCATCCCAGGCTGCCAGTTTGCTTTCTGATATTTATTGAGGAGCATCCCTCACAAACAGCCTAACAACTGACAGCCCTACCCTCACCCCAGCAGCGTGGCTGTGCTGGAGCTGGGATCTAACTCAGAAGTTTTGGATTTAAAAATACCAACGTTTATTTTGGGTAAGGCACCAAACCACGAATTGTATTTTCCATGATTCACCCTGCAAAACCTGAAATACCCCAAATTCCACCACTGTATGAACCGGCAGCAAAGCTACCTTGTGAACCTGCCGCTGTACAGTGGGTGCCCTCACCCGTGTGTGTTGGTGCTTTGTAGGTACCACCTACAGCTGAACCCCATGGAGGGGTTAGTCCCTTGCTACTGAAGCTCACAGCAAGCCCACTTGTTCCCCCTAAGCACGGGGGTCCCACCATCCTCCATCCACATGTGGGGGAGCAGTGACAGGTCCCACGTGGGGACCACAGGAGGAGCCAGTCTTCCATGGGTCTTCCGAGCTCTGGTTTAGTTGCTGGGTGGCTGATGCTGGGCACCACTGCAGTGCTCAGGCTTTGACAGGCCCCGGGCTCTGCCATCTGTTACTTAATGCAAAACAATTACGTGATGTATTCATCCTAATTGCAGGGTTCTATTCCGCAAAGATTCCTGCACTCCAGCAAAAATGCAAATCATATGCTAATCATGGGAGAACGTACGAGCAATCCAGCTCCAGAGGACTGTCCCCAGGCAAGGCTCCAGACCCGCGGGCAAATCACAGAGCCATGGAATGGTTTGTGTTCGAAGGGACCTTAAAGCTCCTCCAGCTCCAACCCCTGCCACGGGCAGGGACCCCTTCCACTGGAGCAGCTTGCTCCAAGCCCCTGTGTCCAACCTGGCCTTGAGCACTGCCAGGGATGGGCCTTCAGCCTCAAGAGTCTTCACATTCAGTAACTCTCAAAACCCCTCTGCAGCATCCAAAGGGATCCAGCCAGGGGGTACATCAGGATGCAGGGCAAGTGCTGCCAGCCTGCCTAAGAAGAGGTGAGTTCCACCCAGCTCCAATCTTCTGCCCTGGTCCTGGTCCAGCCACATGTCCAAACACAGCGATACAACCCCAACCGCCTTGACAGCATCCTGTGGTCTGGCCAGACCCTTCCACTGAGATCAGACACTGACTTTCAAGCCCTGAACTTCCTTGACCGAACGCACTTGGAGTTCCTCCCACTTGCTCTTTAGATGATGTACGAGAGCTCTGGGAAATTGAGGTGTGAACTGTTCATGCCATAAAGGCCTCTACAAGAAAACAGCACTTAGGAGAAATCCTTGCAGGAGAGCATCTCTGCAAATTGAAGACACTATGGTATGTTGGGGGAGGTTTTGTTCAGAGGGAACTACACGGATGGGGTATCTGCACTCAGTACCTGTGCCCTTGGCACATAGCGCTGTAGCTTAGAATAGAAAAAGCCTAAAAATGGGTCAAGCAAATCACAGGACATGTTTACCCTGAGGATGGGTTGGCTTGAGAACACCGCAGCTTCCTAAGGGAGGAAGCATGGTCCAGCAGGAGGACCCTGGAGTGATGCAGGCTTGGCTGCCCAGCTGGAGAGCACAGCAGAAGGGCAGCCCTCTGTTGCCAGCCACAAAACAGGGGAGGTGTAAATTCACTCCTTAAGACCCACTGTAGCAGATTTAATACCACCCCTGTGCACTGTAGTGATTTGCATCCTCATTTCCCCCTTTCTGTTTTCCTTCGGGGGGAACAAAAACTTTGAGCAAGAAGAGGAGAACGAGTTGAAGTGAATGCTCAGGCAAATACCAAGAGAACCGGTCATTTGTCCTGCTTTGAAAGGGCATTAATCACACAGCAACAGAGCTGTGGACCAACAGAACACCAATATCAATCTTGGTAGGATGTGGGTATGTAACACACAGTGGAATCAGTAATTAAACGCTGCTGGGGCTGCAACAAGAGAGCTCGGCACACAGGCACCTCTATGTCCCAGCAAAGAGAACCTCTTTCTCTAAAATATTTAAATGAATAAATATTAAATCTCATCATTGAAAATTCAGCGGAGGGAGAAGATTTGAGAGGGAACAGACGTCTGGGAGCAGTTACCCACCTGAGTTGCACAAGCCTGACATTAAATGGCACCCCATAGCGCTTCATGTGTCATGTGTGACTCCATCACATGAGTAATAACCAAATGTAAAGTCACTTTGGAGGGATCTAGAGCTGCAGACAAGAAGCCTCCCCTCACCAGACGCAGCCCTCCGCTGCGAGCAGCAAGCTGGAGAGACCTAAAGGTTTTCCCTTCACGTGGAAACGTTACCCACTGATAATTCCATTTGTCCCACCGGTCTCATCGTGCTGGAAGCGCTGTCACACATGGGCTGAGCTCCTGGGCTCATCTTCTCCAGGAGCAAGGAAGCGTGCGAGGAGCAGCCCTTGGTGGGTTTGAGCGTGCCAAGGACCAGACAGGCGTGGTGATGCCAGCAGTACAGACATAGGAAAAACACCCAGAGAGGGAAAACACTGCAGGGACACCAGCACAGAGGATCTGCTGTACTCGGAGGCAGAAGCAGGGCAGATAGCCAACAGAGAGGCAGATCCAGCATCACTGCTTCCTTAGGTAGCCCTTGGGGACTTCCCAGGCTGATGGTGAATTAACTAGTGCCCTGTTCCAATCAGCTGCCCAAAGCAAGGTCATCCCATGGAAAAGAGCATCGGCCAGGCTGCTGGAACACACACACCCAGAAGAGCAGTGGCTGCCTCTGCAAACCCTACCTCAGGTGCAATGTAGTCTGGAGTGCCGCAGAAGGTCTTGGTGGTCACCCCATCCCAGATGTTCTCCTTGCACATGCCGAAGTCTGCGATCTTTATGTGCCCCTCGCTGTCCAGCATCACGTTGTCCAGCTTTAGGTCCCTACAAAGCAGAGCAGAGCAATGACACCAAAGAGCATGCACGAAGCCGCCCAGCAAGGACACAGTTTGCTGGCTCCAGGAGCCCTCCCACAAGCGAGCTCTGGCTTTGTCTCACACCTAGGCTCTTCGCAAGGTAACGCTGGGGGAAATGAGTACAAATAAGCCTGGGCTCTGTCAGGATGAAGTGTTTAGTTTACTTTTAACCCACAGGAACACCATGCTGGGCAAATCGCTTTTAAGTGTCTGAGGGGAACACTTGCATCTACCAGGGAGGCAGATTTAACAGAGCTATTTTTTTGCACCTATGGAAATGGAAGTGTACTTAACGCTCACCAGCGATGAAGAAGCACCTGCTCAGCAGACATCCTGCATCACCTGCGCTATGCTCCCGCACGGAAACAGCAATCACTGCGCTCCGCTCTGATCCTCAGCCACAGAGTATCTGTTACCTGGACCCAACCCTGGGAGCTTTGCTCTTCAGCACGAACTGCAGAGGCAGTTACAGAGCTCCTGATCTTATCCCTGGCTCCCCAGAGAGGGGGCTCCAGCCCGAAGGCCCGTTCCATAGCCAATGCTCAGTATTTCATGTGCAATTTGTACACTACCAGCCATGCAATTACCACACAGTTCTGAGATCTGGGACACCCCTGGCTTATGTTCTATGCAGTAAAGCGTTACTCAAAGGTCTCCAGTTCAATATTGGAGCATGGTGCAAGATTTAGCTGGCCTGAGTGCAACAGTGAGTTCCAAGGCAGGCGAGAAAGCTGGAGAGGGGCTTGGGACAAGGGCCTGTAGGGACAGGCCAAGGGGAAAGGCTTTAACCTGCCCGAGGGGAGACTGAGATGAGCTCTTAGGCAGAAGCTCTTCCCTGTGAGGGTGCTGAGGCGCTGCACAGGGTGCCCAGAGAAGCTGTGGCTGCCCCATCCCTGGCAGTGTTCAAGGCCAGGTTGGACACAGGGGCTTGGAGCAAGCTGCTCCAGTGGAAGGGGTCCCTGCCCGTGGCAGGGGTTGGAGCTGGAGGAGCTTTAAGGTCCCTTCAACCCAAACCAGGCTGGGATTCTATGGCCCCCTTGGGAACAGCCTGCTCAGCAATGCTGTGGGGCTGCACAGTGCACAAGGCTTATGTGCAGTAAGCACCCAGTAAAAGAAACAGTATAATTTACAACTTGCTGTTTTCTAACACTGTTTTATCCAGTTATTGTGTCAGTTCTTAGAACCCTGACAGGCCAAAGGCAGACAGACACAGCCTGGATTTGGAGGAAGGAAGGAAGCAGTGGCATTGGGGACTGGCAGACCTAGAATCTCTCTGTAGTGGCTGATGGCAAAAAACATCGCTCACATCAGGTTTGCTCCACTTCTTTCATCTTCAGAACAGTTTTGAGCATCTCCTAACTTCACAGCTGGCATCTCTTTTTTGCAAAGCACTTAATGGTATCTGACACTCATTAGGATGCTCTGCTCTACCTCGGGCTTTGGGAATACTCTGGAGCAGGGATGAGGAGCAGTACACTAGTTTCAGTGCTTAACCAGAGCCTGGTCCAGCATCATTAACACTAGGATAAGTGCAGATAAGGCCATTCATAAGTACATACTCTGGTGTTAATGGTAAGAAAGTAGTGCCCTGCAGCAGAACAAGTGACTCAGCATCAGTCCACGCTGCCAGTATTTGTGTTTTATGGATTGAAATGCACGAAATAGAGTGAGAGAGGAACCAGAGCTGCCCTCCTATAAAACAGGGACAAAGATGGGGACCTGCTCCAAACCCAGGGACACTTTGAGGCTCACAGCCTTGGTTTGGGTGGCAGCTGCCAGACCCCATCCACGACAGGAGTATCACAGAGCCCTGCACAGCACCACGGTCCTGACACTGCTCTGGCTGCAGCCGGAGTCCTGGGGGGAAGAGAGGAAGGAGGAACTCGCTCACCTACCGGTAAATGATGCCTTTGCTCTGCAGGAAGAAGAGGCCGATGGCTATTTCTGCTGCGTAGAATCTGCAATGAAAGGTTTGAAAGGGACACCCATCATTAAAGGAGATGAACCAAAATGAAAACCTTCCCAAAGCAACCGCGCCCCGTGAAAGGCGTGGGGCATACGTGACCCAAGGATAAAGACAGCCCGCCATAAACCCACCAGACAAGCATCGGGCAGGAATGGGATCGGGTTGCTGTGGGCTAGCGGGGGCTGTCACTTTGTGTTACACAAACTCGCATCAAGCGAGAGCTGTTTGCTATTGTGCGCTGGCAACGGGGGCTTGAGAAGTTATCTGTCATCTCGGGAGGCCGAGGGGATAACACACAGGGCCGCTGCCTGCTTTACAGAACATTCTGGGTCTGGGAGGGCTCTGCCAAGAGCCCAGAGCCCCAGCTCACACCCACCAGGCTCTGCTCACCCGCTGTGTCTTTGGCTAAGCAGATGAAGGCTTTCACAAACACATTCTGCTCTGTCCACGTTACAGGAGCAGGAGCCAAAAGCCATCCGTTAACAGCCAGGTTGGCAATGCCAGTACAGCAGCCAAAGACCCAACGTCCCTCATGCTGTGGGAAGGGCACAGGGCAGACCAGAGGTGTGCTCCCAGTGCCTCCCAGGAGCCTCCAACCCTCCTGGCCTGGTGCTTTTATGGAGGTCAATTATTTGCCTATCAACCACTGCAACGTATCCCAAAGATGAGCTGGAGGCACCAGCACCCTTGGCACCAGGCAGAGTCATCCTGCACCTTCTGATGCCTGCTGGCCTCCCTTTCCCCACCCTTTCTGTCAAGGCACCACAAACACCTGTGGTCTGGGCTATCTTTCCAGCTGTACGACAAAGGTACATCAAATACCTACCCTAAGGTGCCAAATGAGGGCTACCGAACTTACACAGCATGTGGCTCTTTAAACCTCCCAACCTGCTGGATCTGGTACATTAAGTCCCCACCATTCACATATTCCATCACAAAATACAAGCGATCCTAGAGGAAAAACAAAAGCAAACAATTAGCAGCACAATTATCAGAGCAGGGAATCCGCAGGGGTCAGAGCTGACAGCTCCAGCCTGGAGTTTTCATGGCAATGCAATTGTCATCATTGCCCTTCGCAAGGGGACCAGGTGGAGCTGGTGCTCACACAGAGCCCATCAGACACATGTGCCAATTGCTTCGCAATGCTCTGGTCTTTAGCTCTGCACCTCTGCAGATCAATCCGATGGGGAAGGAGAGAAGAGGAACTCCTAAACCAGCTCTTTCACTTCCCATTGACAATCTGTTCTCATCCTTCACCGAGGCCGCTTGCAGGGTGCTGGAGCAGACACCTCCCTGTTGGCATTCGCCCAGGCTCTGCACAGCTTCAGCTAAGAGATGCACAGGAGTCAGGAGTTGCCATGAGCAGGCAGTGGCCGGTGTGATCTGGCCAGGCTCCAGCAGGGATGCGCGGCATTCCCAGCTCCCATCTTGAGGTGGGGAGGTGGAAGGAGGCTGCACACACCCCTCACCCCCCATCCCAGGCTGGGCTGAGGCTGCACTCAATGTTCACGCATCGTTAATGAAGTAATAGTTTAGAGTAGAACAAACAGGTCAGTGAGCACCCGTGACACACACAGGTAGATGCAGCCACAGCCACCAAGGAGCACACACTGACTTTGCCTCTGATGCGTAAACCGAGCTTTGCTTTCATTGATTCTCCCCAGATGAAAGCATTCCTCCTCTTCCACAGCCACAGAGGTGCAGACCTGAGGAATTCCCAAGCAGGCTTCTGAAGGGATGTGTTTTGCTCTGCACCATGCTTGGAGCTTGCACCCTGCACTGCCCTAGAGCTGTGGTGAGCTGGTGGGGGTGTGGAACAGTCAGCACGGCTCCTGCCTCCATTGGAAGTGCTGGATGTAAGCCCAGTCCTCAAAACATTGCTGGGAATTCTAGAAACTGTGGGAGATGATCAATGCCGAGAGCAGCAAGGCAAGAAGCAAGACCTGAGCATTCCCACAGAATCAGATTAACAGCCCAAAAGAAGCTGGATCTTCTCATGCTGCATCCCAAACACAGCCCTGCAAGTCCCGGGAGTCCTGGGCAAGTAGGAGCTCCACTCACCAACACCTTTCCCTGGGGAATCGTGCCCTTGGAACACCACCTCCCTCTGACGGTTCACAGCTCTTTTTCCTAATGGGAATTGCCTGCGAGGAAAATCCTGCAAGATTGCCTAAAGCATGAAATTAAACCACTGCGGGATGCTCCTCTGGGAAGGAGAAGCAGCAGCTCTGGACCACTATCTGAATGGGTCCTCCCAGCCAGCAGACATCTGCTGCAATAAAGACCTTAAAGCTCCTCCAGCTCCAACCCCTGCCACAGGCAGGGACACCTTCCACTAGAGCAGCTTGATCCCATCCCCTGTGTCCAACCTGGCCTTGAACACTGCCAGGGATGGGGCAGCCACAGCTTCCCTGGGCACCCTCACGGTAACTCATTGTATTTCCCATTCCTCATTTCCCCCTTAAACAAACCTTTCCCTGCTTGTCAGACAAAGATGAGCAGCCCAGAAGATATGCAAATGTGATCATTAGCACAATAAGGGCTATGGAATAACTTGGGTAATCAGCTCCTCCACCCATCACAGCCTCAATGCACAGCCCTGACAGCAGGGCAGCCTCAAAGGTAATGAGACTGTACCAGAGGGGCAATCAGGCTGTGTAAAACATGTGGCGCTGATGGGATAGGAGAGATTTTGGCTTATGAGATGAGTGGGAGTTTGGGAGCATACCCCTCTGTAATGAGCAGCCTCTGCCAAGGTGTGGATCCAGCACAGCAGCAAGGCACGGGGCAAAGTCACCTTCAGCAGCCAGTGCCACGCTTGTCCCCCTGTGACAGCAACTGGAAAGTGAAGCAATGCTGTGCTTGTTGCAGCTGCTTCCTAAATATATCGATCGACTTCAAGTAGGAAGAATATTAAAGAGATGGTCTCTTGAAACAGGCAGCTGAGCTCTAAAAGCAGGATTCGAGCTTTCCTCATTTGGGTGGAGAAGAGAACGCTGGTGCTTCAGAGAGAAGAGCTGTCATGAATAAAGCAGCCAGATGGCTGGCGAGCCGACGGGCTGGAGGGAGGAGGGACATGGAAAGCTCTTGTCTACAGCAGAAAAGGATGGGATCTGTCCAGGTCTGGAGCATCTGAACTCACCGAGCAAGAGCAAGTTACAGATACGGAAATACCCCCTTGCATGAGCCGGGATGCAACTCCCAGGGCTCCTTCCAACACCCTCCTCCTAATTACCCACCCTTCGGTCCAGCTCCTGCCTGTGCCCACGCTGGGAACCAGAGTCAGAGCCACGTTCCCCATCCACCCCCTATTTATCATCTCAGCATCACCGCTGCTGCTGTGCCCTTCACTGCTGAGCCCCAAGGGACACCCCCCAGGAGCTTTCTGGGGCAGAGCACTGCAGGACCCCTCAGCCAGGCCAGCACCGGGCTTCTCTGCATCAGCCCCAGGCAGGAGCTCTCTCACTGCTCATCTTCCCTTCTTTCAAATGCAGATTTGGGGCTTTTCTGTCTCCCACCACTCACTGACAGCCCCGATGAGAGCCGTGCTCTGCGCTGCGCTCCCAGAAATCAAAGTGCTTTGTGCCAGCACTCGATAATACACCCTGCTATACATTTTGATTACATTACAAATACGATTACTATTAAGCTACTATAGGTCTGCCAGGAATAATCCTGCGCTGACTCACTTGAGATGCCAGAGATGCTGTGCGAAATAGCTTCTCCTGCCACAGTCTTGATTGCTGTGCTGCAAAGCCGGTCCACGGGCTTTAAATGCACTGAATGTGCTCCGTAAATGAAATTCCTGGGATCATATTAAAATGTAATCCTCCTGGAAAGCATTGTCATGGCGCTAAAGGACTGTGCAGAGTCCCTCTCCCTTCCCACTGACACGTACGGGGACATTTTCATTCACAGGTCACTCATGGCTGGGCAGAGATTGCTTTAAAGGTCCCCTGTCCCCTTTCTGCTGCCCCTTTCTGCTTCTGATTTGTACAGACTCAATCACACGCCTGTTTCAAGCTGAATTTCCTGTGGTTTGTATTAGGTTCCACTCTCTGCTCGGGTTTTTTGATCACCAGAATGAATCCAAAGGAAAAGCACAGCACTCTGCTATCGGATCACAACAGATGGGGGCAGAGGGCCACTTGGGGGGCTGGGGAATCACGTCCAACACCACCAACAGCTCCTGATGAAACAACCTCAGGGGTGCAGGTGCTGTATGTTACAGCCTCCAGTTTAACACATGGACATAAAACCCCAGCCTGGTTTGGGTTGGAAGGGACCTTAAAGCTCCTCCAGCTCCAACCCCTGCCAGGGCAGGGACCCCTTCCACTGGAGCAGCTTGCTCCAAGCCCCTGTGTCCAGCCTGGCCTTGAGCACTGCCAGGGATGGGACGTATTGTTCATGGAGATACATTTACAAGGAAATTGGACAAGTTGTGAGGTTGCCAAGGCAGAAATTACACTGCTGCTTTGGCAAGGGCAGTGATGTGCATCAGGAAGGAAACATGAATGAAAGCAAAGGTAAGTTGTCAAGAAGCAAAGATACATGACCAGGGCAGAAGTGTCTATAGCTCCATCCCCACAGCTCCTGGGTGCCCTGCAGCCATCCAGAGAGGCACTGGTCTGGGTAACTGGTGACACCGGGTCTCTAAGAGGGTTTCTGCCCGTAGACTCACCAGTTACTAAAAACCATTGTGCAAAGGGCCCAGCATTCAGCGTGCAGCAGGGTTGCAGCACTGGCACCAGCACTTACCATGGTCTGAAAGCAGGAGTGGAGCTGGGTCAGGAACGGAGGCTTCCCAGAGAGAGCCAGGACTCGCTTTTCAACCATGGTGCACTCTACATCATCATCCTGGATTACAACGTCCTTCTTCAAGATCTTAACAGCATAGAGCTCATCCGTGCCCTTCCTCTCCGCCAGCATCACCTGCACGGCGAGAGGACATGAAGTGGGTAAAGGAAAACATGGATCTGCAACGCTTCCAGCTTGCCAAGGCCAGCAGTTAGAAATAACACCTTGCTGTTTATCCTGCAGCTCCCATTATAACCCCAAAGGGATGCAGAAAGCTACCAGTGGTACCTCCAGAATTATTTAGGAACCCCAAGTCTAACAAGTAACGCTTCTAAATCCTTGCCCCATCATCACCTCAAGGAACACAGAAAAGGGTTTGCTCACGGCTGAGCCACTGATCACCTCTTGTCACCTTCCACCCCTGAGTCGTGCCTCAGTTCAGCACCCTCAAGGTGCAAAGAGCACTGGGGCAGGGTGTCAGGAGTTTGAACACAGACTCCATCACATTATGAAGAGGTAAAAGCTGCAAGTTGGAAAGAGTTTATAGCCAAGAGTAAGAAAACCCAGTAAGATTTTCTCTGCCTCACACCACCTCCCTCTGCAATACACACAGTGATCAAAACGCAGCTACGTGCTGGTCCATCACCCAGGCAAAGCCCCCCTCATCCGGTAGAATCCAACCTTCATTTTAAACCAGTTTCACCCATTTGAGGGTTAACTTATCACAATAAATGGGATGCACTCCTTCTGCTGGTGCAATTTGCACTGTTAATCCCATCAGCCCCAGTGAGGATCCTCGGACCACACTCCATCAATGTAAGCTGCTGCTCAGGCTGCTGCAAAACAGACTCTGACCTTGCCTGCATCCCTCCTCCCCGCACTCTCTCATCACATTAGATTCAAGCGCTCAGTGGAAGTGAATTGCTTTCCATTCAACAAAGTCTGCTGAAAGCCTCCAGTCACAGCAGCAAACGAGCCTGGGTGTTTTGAAAATAAACCAGGAGAAGCCAGCATCACTGGGGTGGAACTGAAACGCATTTCAGGCTGGAGCAGAGGGGCTCAGGAAACGTGAGCAGGTCTCACAGATGCCTTTTGAGACGCTAAGGATGGTGGAATTCACCCTCCTGTCAGCCCAAGGCAGACATGGGGCTGGAGCCCTGTGCCCCCTGCGGCAATATGCCCGGATTCCCCATGGAGCCCTGAGCATCCCTTTGGAGCTGGAGCTGGGGCAGAGCCGGTCCCAAGGCAGAGCAGCCCACCTCGGGGTTTGGGGTTCAGGCAATGCTGTGCCAGCCCTGGAGCACTAAGGCAGGAGGAGAAAGCCTGACAACAAGGCAGGGAACACAGCTCAAGGACTGGGGACAAGGCAGGGAACGCAGCCCAAGGTCTTCAACGCTCACCCACTTGTTAGAGTGGAGATAACATCACGCTGGGGAAGAGCCCTGTTGGGAACACGTGGCTCTGGCTCGCCCAGGCACTTGGCTTCTCTGGGCCTGGCTGTCCTTGACACACTGCTGCTCAGGATTAGCTGGGAAAGGCACTGAGGCTCCGCAGCGCCAAGTGCTTTGGAGAAGCCTCTGACATTCCCATCTCCATCAGCAGGGCTGGGACTGCAGCAGCCACACAGCGTGCTCGTCCCTTGGCAGGGCTGAGCAGCACAATGACAGCTTCAGCGGCTTCAGGAGCTCATTTATTTACTCCCTGATGTTGGAGGGAAGTTGAGAACCGGAGCCCGGAACAGCTCAAAGTGCTGCTGTGATGCAGCCCAGTAAGGCACTGCCACTGGGACCGTATTAGTGCTTCATCCTTGCCACTGACAGCTCCCTGAGGGGTCTTGCAACAGCCCTTTGCACCCAGTGATGAGCTCAGAGCACCCAGCAGCGTGGGCAGCCCGGTGCCCTGCCTGCAGCCAGGGCAGCAGACCCAGCAGCTCCCCTGCACCTCTGCCCTCATGCACAAACCAAACAGCCCCTTTCAGTCCATCACCTCCAGTTATCTTCACCATTTATACACGAGTTCAGATTTACAAGTCACCGTGGGCAGGTGCTAAAAGCCAGGGCTGGTTTTTAAGTGATAAAAGCAGATGGGTTTTGGCCATTCAAAGGTGGTGGAAAAAGAGACACGATCGCTCCAGGAATGCAGTTTATGGGAAGAGAAAACTAGGAGTAAGTGCACTTTATACAACATTAATTATATACAGCCCTACCTTGCTATCATAACCCTTCCAGAGTAACTAAACCAGGGAATCCCCGAGCTCACACTATGCTTTACTGCCCCAGAGGGACCACCAAGACATCCATGTGTGATCCCCACTGGACCAGGGACGTGGCTACCGCCACCACCGCACACTTGGGCTCTGCAGCACAGCGAGAGCCAGAGGTTGGCTGGTGCACCACAACAAATGCAAACCACTGCTCCAGGGTGTGCATGCACTGCCAATGTTTCCCGCAGCAGCTTCCCAATGACGTGGCGATCCCGAGCCACAGCTGAGCCATCCAGCCCTGCTTCACTGCCATGTGAAAGGAAGAGGACTCTGCAGCTGCCTGCACCCAGCTGCACCCACAGCGAGGAGGCCCAGAGGGAGAGCGGGTGTCTGGGCGAGCGCAGAGGATGCCGATACCCTCACGTCATCCCTCACATCTGGGCTGGCAGAGCGAGCGGCTCCAGATGCTGTCGGGGTGTTGCAAGGACTGGCAATCTGCTCACAGAGGGGATTGCAGGCTCTGGTCTACAGCCAACAGAGAGACTACCTCCTGCACCCGGTGTGACGGGCACGGAGAGCAGGCTTGGCCTCCTCTCCAAGCAGAAGATGGGGCTGTTCACAGCCCATGGGTTTGTGTGACTGTCTCAGGGCACTGTCTCGCTCCAGCCCTGCCCGTGGCAGCTCGGTGGTGCAGGGCCGGTGTGACAGCTTGGAACCACAGCTCATCCCGCTGCGTGGAGGAGCCTGCCCTGTGCTCGCCTGTGCCAGGGGCTGGCTCCTGCATGCTGGCATCACAGCTCCTGTGTGACTGCAGCATGGGGACAGGTAAGGACACAGGAGGACGGCAGCCACCGATGAGCCAGCTTCATGATAAGGACAAAGGAAAAGATTGGGACCCACTCACTGCAGATACAGGAAGATTCACACAAGTGAATGCCCTCAGCACAGTTTCATGATGAAAATCATGGGTGAAGGAGTGAGCGGGAAGCCAGACCCCACTGTGTGCCCAAGGACAGGGCACAGCTCTGCGAGTTACAGAGCAAGACCAGCCCTTCTGCCACATCTCGTACCAAGAGAGGGGAGAAAAGCATTTTACAGCTCAAAGATTATCACCAGGACATGGAAATCGTCTCCCATTGCAATGTAATCCATAACTGCACAGGCAAAAGAATCAGCCCTGCTCAGAAATACACCATAAAACCCCCGGGAAAGATTGACAGCTTGATAGCATGACAGATTGATTAGCTGCAAAAATATGAGCAAGCCACATAATTTAACTTTCCTCTATTTATATTACAGCGAAGCAAACCCAGGGTGGGCTGTGCCAAGCGCTGCCTTCTCCAGTCGGGAACATCTCCCTTCCCTGTGCCAGCCCAGTGCCGGAGGACTGCCAGCAGTCACTGCTCCTGGGGGCCCTGATGGACCCCATGCCAGGGTGGGCAGCAGCAGGGACCAGGCCAAAGCCACCTAAACCCAGCAAGGAGCCCCCAGGGTCACCCTGTGTCCCGAGGCTGAACACGCTGAGCCAGGACCAGGCACATCCCAGCCCCTGCCCGAGCTCTTTTCCAAACAAATTCCAATGCAATCGTCCAGCCCCTGAACCTTGATGTTCAAGGCCAGGTTGGACACAGGGGCTTGGAGCAAGCTGCTCTAGTGGAAGGTGCCCCTGCCCCTGGCAGAGGGTTGGAACTGGATGAGCTTTAAGGCCCCTTCCAACCCAAATCAGTCTGTGACTGTGATTTATTCCTGTACTACAGAGTCCTTGTTTGGGAATGCTCCAGCACAATAACTGGAGATATTCTGATGCTGAGCATAGAACAAGCAAGTTTATTGAACTTCACCAAGGCCATCACATGGGTACTCCTGACCCTGGACACCACAGCAGTGGCGGAGGGAGGCAAACACCGGTCAGTAAACCCGGGTGCTGATGCCCAGGGGTGAATGAGCTTATGGCTGAGGCAGACTCCCTCATGCAGGGTGATCGTGCTCAGAGAGAGCCAGGCAGCAGGGCCCGCAGGAGGGATGCTGACAGCATGCAGCCAGCACAGGAGCAGGCAGTGCCAGCCCTGGAGGAGGACGGTGATGGCGTGGACACCACCCAGGGTGCCGAGGGCTGGGAACCGGCAGGATCCAACACCGGGGAGCTGGGCTCCTCTCCCACAGCATGGCACGGATGAGGGCACCTCCGGCTCCTTCCAACACATCCAGCACCTCTGTGAATGCACAGCATGCAGGCAGCAAAGTGTCCTCTGCACAGGGCCCTGTGGGCACCATTGACCATGCCACCTCAGCATCCCCACGCCTAAGCCAGGCAGCGGGACATCCGGAGGGGATCCGCAGGGAATGCTGCCCAGCAAGGCGCAGGCACACGTGAGGGTGAGGCTGCACCGAGCCATAGAAACCAACGTGCTGTTTTAATTAGCACGAATTAGCATATTTATAACATTCTGTTCCAGGGAACAGTTTCTGTCACACATCCCCTTATATAAGCCACGATGCCGACGGAAGCGCTTGCTAATGTTTCTCAAATTGAAAGGGGGGGGGAACTACAACTACAGAGTTTCCAGATGCCAGGCACAGATTTAAAAGGGATTAGGTGTTGGGAGGGAGAGAAAAGGGGGCAAAAGAGACGTGGAAACTGGGATGTGAACGCATTCCTGAGGGAGAGCAGCACAGGCACAACGCACGGAGCTTTCCTGCTCCTCGTGCTAACACACAGCGAAGGTGTAAAACACAGAGTAACAGCAGCCTCCTCCCTGGCAGCATCGCTGGTGGATGCTCCACGTGCTGGGGACCATCAGGAGCTCCCCACCCTCCTCCTGTCACAGCTGTTTCAGTGCAGGGAGCAGGAGCCAGCTCGGGAAGGCAGCTTCACCCTCGTGTTCAGAAGACGATGGGTGAGCATCACTGCCCTGGCATCCCCTCCCTGCCCGCCTGAAGGCAGAGCAACATTCCCTGCAATTAAGGCAATTCCCTCGTCAGAGCAGTGCTGGGCCATCATCCATCACAGCAGCAAACACAGTGCTGGTGCACAGCAGACGCAGCCCCCTTCCTCCAGAGCCCCAGCAGCCACTTGAGCGCTGGCATTCCTAATGGAAATCATGACAAGGTTGGCAAGACCCCAAGAAAAAGGCAGGCTCCGAGTCCCGCAATTACTCGACGAATGAAATCCTGGTACCACTCACAACGCGTCTGGAAAGTTAATTAAAATGTTCATGTATATTTGTAATTATTGGAGGAAAAAACGGCCACATCAAAGAGGACTTTAAAGGCACAGCACACGCACTGCTTCCCACAGAGAACCCCTGAGTTCTGTGGTGGTCTCATCAGTCATCTCAGCTCCTCACCACTGTGACACGGCAGCACACAGCCCATAAGAGAGCCAACAAGCTGGGTTCCCACCACCTTAACACCAGAGCTCCCAGTCAGAGCAAGGACAGATCCCGCTGGGGCAGCCCCATGGCCGCAGCACACGTGTTCAATACGGAAAGCATAAAGGTGAGTGTTGTGTCCCACCTTCCCAAAGCTCCCTTTGCCCAGCACCATCAGGAAGTTGAAATCCGACAGTTTCATCCGATCTCTGCTCCCGTTGTTGTCGAATTTGGAGATGGCATTTCTTGTCTTCTCATCCGCAGCCTTGGACACCGTTCCAATCTTGGCTCTCTGCAAAGATGGAGATGGGATGGGGAGAGAAGAGAAGGAATTACTGAAAACTGGGGAGAGAAGTCATTCTAAACCAGCGAGTGCTGCTGAAACCCCACATTCATCAGCTCTTTTCCAGCTCCCCTGAGCTACAGGAACCTTTTCTGCAAGAGACCTGGTCTACTGGGAGGTGTCCTTGCCCATGGCACAGGGGTGAAACTGGATGAGCTTAAGGTGCCTTCCAACCCAAGCCATTCTAAGTGTGACAGGGACAGAGCCAAGAAGGGCACTGGAGGAGTCCCCAGCCCCAACACTTTGCCCTGTTTATTGGGCTGGTTCCCAGTTAAATCTATGCAAGACGATCTGGGAACCAAATCTGCCCATTACCTCATCACCCCCACTGCAGCCTCTGCATCCTGGAGCTGCCCCATAATGCGCTCTAGGCCATCCAAAGCGCAGAACAGAGGCTTAAATAAGCTTTTTTGCTTTCCCCCTCAAAACCGGCTTCTGTCTCTCAGCCCACTAGAAAAGGGCAGATGAATATAACTATATTAAGGTAAAACACAGGACTTTTTATCCAGCTCCACCTCCGTTACTCTCTGCTACTGATGAGAATTGCTCTCCTGTGCCGGCTGAGGCCAAACGTGGGAAGCTACAAACGCATTTGGAACAAAGCAGAATAGAAAGCACAGCTCCTGCTCCCCCAGCATCCGCTGCATCACAACTGCCTATAAAGGAGCCTCACAAACCCCCCCAGTTTTAAACACTGAATCTCATCAGTGGCCCTCGCTGGGCTGGGGGCTCTCTCCTTTGCTGAGCCACCGTTTGTAAAAGCTATCTCACAATTTCAATGTTTAGAAACAGGCGATGGGATGAGGCTTGCGCCGAGCTCAGTCTAGCATGAAATTCCATTAACCTGATTCCAGCAGTTCAATTTGGCTGCTGCTCGCAGCTCCTCCAGATAGGAGCCTCACGAGTAATCTCCAAGCCTTTGCTGCTGCTAATTGGTTCTTGCAGGGTTCTCCGTGCTGTAGAAACCTCTGCTCAAGGTCACCTGCAGCACCTACAAGCATCCCAAAAACTCCAGCACTGAAAACTAAGGGAATCGACCCTGGGAATTGCCAACATCAGCTCTGCACCGGGGGGGAGGCAGAACCCTCCCAGCAGCCGCTGGTACCTGCTGCTATGTGCGCAGAGCTGCACATGGGATGTGATGGCTTTCCAATGGGAAAGGGGCATGCACTGACAAGGAAGCAGTCACCTCTCCCAGCGTCCAAGCAGTTTTCCTCACTGTAATCCTTAGGCTTCTGCAACGTCCCCACAAGAAGGGGATGCTGAATCAGAGCATTCTACTTCAGATCAGCTCAGGTGACACAGAGCAGCTCAGGTACCAGCCAAAGGCAATGAGGATCCAACGCTGGGACACCCAACAGCAGCAGCCTCTGTGTCTCCCCCAAACCAGGCCTGTGCTGTGTGACTCTGCCTTCAGCAACCCTCACCCTGTTGCAGTTCAAAGCCATCTTCAAAGGGGAGGTGTACTTAGCAGCAGCTATATTCCATGAAAGCTTCCTGAATACTCTATCACAGATGAAAAACAATCTCATCAGATCAGCCCTGACACCAAACTAACCTCTGTGAGAACAAGCTGCAATAAAATACAAGGGCACTATTATGTTTCTGTTAAATGACACCCAAAAGCAGAGCTCTGTTCCAGAGGAGCCCATATTCCTCCACAGATCCGCAGCCCAGCAGCACTGCGCTTGGCCGTGGGACCCCATGGAGCATGGACCAAAGCATGGCAAGGCTTTCAGCCCTGGGCAGAGGGGAAAAGAGCAACACAAAGAGGGGAGAAGGAAGAGGATTCCCATTCACTTCATCCCAGCAAAGCAGCCAGCTTCAGCACAGCGTTCCCACCACCCAAGGGTGAGAGTGACCTCGGGTCCCTCCTGCTGCCTGCAGCTGCTCCCGAGCCTGTGTCTGAAGAGGGGCTGCTGCAACCACCCTCGGTCTCGCACTCAACCTGCAGTCGTTCACACAGGATGTCCCCAGGAGACAAGGTGAGGACACAGACACAGCCCAGCATCCCTGACACAAGGGTATCAGCAGGCAGCCTGGCCAGGAGGGAGAGGGCTTTCCAGGGATGAGCCCAAAATAAGAGCCGGGAAGAGGTGAAGATCATCACCGCAGCTGAAGTGTCCTGCTTTGCCTATCGAGTGTCTCTAACGTCTCTAAGTGAGTACAAAAGACCTTTAACCTACATTTAATAGGCTCACACCATCTCAAGACCTCTTTAAGGTTTGAACCGTGCCAAATACTGCTCACATATTGTGTTAAAAACACACCTGACCTTCACTGCCTGGCTCCATTTGTCAGCGTGAATTTACTACACCTGAGCCTGTGCTATAGCAGCGGCTGAGGCTCCCATCCATCAACCTGTCCCAGCAAGCTGCTGATAAAGATGGAGCAGAACTGGCAGCTTCCCGCAGTGCTTTTGTGGTGTGAAGCCTGGGATGTGCAGGGTCTGGGCCCCCACGGGGATCGCTGGTGCCCTGTGCCACCTCACCCAGCCATTGTCCTCCTCAAACCCCATCCTGGCCCCAGTGCACCCGGCTGGGCACAGGGGCTGCCATGATGTGTAAAGGCTCAGAGAGGTTTCCTTCCCGAGACCAGATCCAAATCCAATTCTATTAATATCTTAATTCACCTCAGTTGATGATATTAATTCATAATCAGCAGCATGACATTAAAAACGGATGAACAAATCCTGTTATATGGCACCTCAGAGGGTACAACTGCTGTACCACGTGCTGGCATCAGGAGCACGGTTACATCAGGTCACTCTGGGCCATCCACTATCCTCACCCCTCTTCAATCGGAATTAAGTGTTGGAAACACGTTAACTGATGATAACGTGCAACCCCTTTGAGCTGTACTTCTTTTGGCCACCACAAATGGTGAATTGCGTAGCCCTAACAGAAAGACATTGAAACAGAGCACATGAAAGTGGAGTGTTTGTTGTGCTGCGAGGAAAAAGGATTTAGAAATGGTGTCAGACTCCTTCCTGCTCACCGGTGGCAGGGGCAGGGGACCAAGCACACCCCTAGCAGAGCACAAGGCATTACACAGAACTGCGCTGCGCAATAATCCGCTGTATCTTCAACCTGCCCTAAATGCTAAAGCATCGTTTGCATCTCTTTCATCTCCTCACCCCCCAGAAGTGACTGCTCCTTTCCGAGGTGGCAGGGAGGGTCCCTTGCGAAGGGCATGGCAGGAGGCAGCACAGAAAACCCCCAGATACGCAGGAGAAATCAATTCACCTCAAACTTCTGCCTCAGCTCCTCGTTTCCTTCTTCTCCCTCCGGAGGCACCGGGACATTGAAATACTCGCCCTCCTCCTGGCTCAGCAGCTTAAACCTGGAGGGACACAGGGAGATGTCAAGGCCAGGGTGGGAGGCAGGGGGAAAGGTCAAGCAGCAGCTCAGAAACCATGGAAGCGTTGCTCAGATCTGAGGTGTCTCACATAGCCCAGGGCAAAGCCTGAGCCTGGGAATCAGCTGGGTGCTATCCAGAGCCTGCACTGAAGGGACAAAGGGGATAACAGAGGGGCAGGCTCTTCCTTTAAGCTTGTTTTCACTGCAGTTGTTTAGGTATGAAATATACATCAGAGCTCCTTCTAGAGTGCACTCCAGCCAAACGCTGTGACTTACATTTCCACTTACAGGAGCTCTAAAAGGCTGGGAAAACAACCAGGCTGTGGCAGTGCACCGGCTCCAGCCAACACACGCATCCCTACAGGAGACTGGGAATCGGGGGGGGAGGGACACTTTTCTCCCGTTTTCCAGAGGAGAAGCCTCATCTCCATCAGGGTCTGGTCTGTGACAACAGGGGCTCGCAGACTGAGCCGCACAACATCACAGCCAGACCCTGCTGCAGCCCTATGATGGGTCAGGGCTCCCTGGGAACACCACGGAGGCAGCAGGATCCAAGGAGGGCCCGGTCCTAGGTGGATGTCCAGCCCATCTGCTCCTTCTCCTCCTCTCCATTCCCTGCTTTAAAAGAGATAAATACTCCTTCCGTGGTGGAAAAGGCAAGACGGAGTCAGGGGTGTTTGCTCAACTGGTGGAATGCAAATGAACAGCACAGGTTTTGGTTTCCAGAAGACATAATATCTATTTCCAGTTATTACATTTGACATGGAAAGGGAGCAGAGCTCTCAGGCATCAGTGGCTGGGGAAAAAAACCAAGGAAATAAGCAGCATGTGTCCTGCTGGGGGAGATAAAATGGAAATGAAGAGACCCATTCAGTGCGGTGTCACAGACCCACAATGCTCACCTTCCATATGGGAACAAGGGTAATTACGCACTGGAGCATTCCTCTTCCTGGTGAACAGTGCCCCTTGGCACGGGTTCTGCTCGTCTGAGTGCTGTGGAAGGGCTGTCCCTGCCACACATCACAGTCACAGAGCGTTCACTCACAAGCTCACAGCCCGGCTCTCCTACCCGGTTCAGACACCAAGGAATGCAACCAGAAAATGCTGGAAAATGCTGGCTTGGCAAATGCTTGGGAAGTGAGAGCCTGCGGGGACACCAGGCAGAGCCACCCATGGTTGTTCCTGCCCACGGGAAGGAAAACCCCACCTCCAGCAATGCTGTGAGGGGCAGAAGGACACAGGAGGTGACACAAAGCCAGCCCATGCAGGGACGCTCAGGCACCCAGCACCCACAGGACACCCATATCCTGTTGGAGCAGCACCCTCCATGGGAGCCACAGTGACTGCTGGTCCTTGAACAGAAGGATGCCGGTGAGGGACAATGGGCTGCCACATCTTCCACCAGGTACAAAACCCATCAGAGCTGCTTTTGCCCACTGTGTTTTTAAAGCAATCGCCACTCTTACCATCCATCGACTCCTGACTTCTGCAGCTCAGAAATCCCGAAGGACAAGGAGCCCATGAAATCATTCCTGCTGGTCAGATCCCAGTCCCAAATCTCCACAGACAACCGCCTGTCTTTGTCCGCCTCTTTCAGTTGGCTGGAAGAGAGCAAAGAGAGAGGGCTGGTTTAATTCCAGAAGCCATTGCTGCACCACCATGCCCCTGAACACTCCGTAAGAGCACGGATGCAAACGGAAAGGATGGTCCTCAGTGAGTGTTCAATGCTCTAATATTTAATTTCCCAACCACATCCATTTCAGACGGAGGATGCGGAATTCCTGCCCTCAAACACTCAGCTCTGATCAGGGGGCAGGACAGAGGTTTGCCTGTTTCCGAGTCCCACTTACAGGACCAAAAGGAATTATTTCCCATTGAATCGGCTTAATGCCTCTGAATAATTAAATCAGTGCAAACCCAATCCCATTAGTTCTTAGGGGTGAGAAGAAGGAGTTGAAAAGTTTAAACGTTTTTCTTCTACTCACAATTTAAATGTCTCGTTCCACTCAGGATTCAGGGAGCACTTGATAGTTTTGGTCTTCTGTTTGCTTTCGTTTTTGGGGTCAGGGATTAGTTTAAGCTTCACGTAAGGATCTGACAAGCCATTAGGGTCCATAGGAACTAGGTTTTTAGCATCTCTTACTGGGGAAGAGAGAAAGGATTAAATTCAGTATCCAAAGTACAAAAATACCCAACAATTGACAACTTCCCTGTGCGCCAAGAGCAAGTGTGAAAACAGCGATTAAAACCGGAACCAAAACCGAGTATGTGCAGACCCAGCCATTCCATGGGGAGTGACGTGCAGTTACCAACGCAAAGCAAGCACAGCTCCAACGGGTGAGGGAGGCTGAAGGAGCAACTAAAGATAATTTTCCTTTTCTGATGGGATTATTTGTTGTTTGCTCTTGGGTTCAAACAGTTTAAAGCTGCTTTTGCACCTTGGTAAGCAGAATTACACTGATTTGCATCCTTCTTTTGGGAGAGGTGGGAGCATCGGGATGGTACTTCCCATGGAGAGTGGAAATAGGAACAGAACAGGGTGCAGCTGGCACCAGGATCCACCAGCCCAGTGGCTGAGCACAGAGCTCTCCCTCTGGAGCCCCTTGGCTTCAGATGCCATGGTCCCAAGGGGATGTCCAAGGGAGCAGGAGCAAAAGAGGGGAGAGCAAACCTGTGGGCAACCTCGTCCGCTTGCAATTGGGTTGCAGCTTTGACAACCTGAATACAGTCAGTTTGACACAAGCATCTCTCCCCAGATTAAGTCAGAGTTTGTCTCCTGGGAGAAGGGTCTTGTCTTCCCTCCAAGCCCCATAAAGACACCACAGATGGAAAGTCCAATGGGATGTGATGGAGCAGGGCTGTAACTGGGGGAAAAGCTCCTCGTTGGGAGCCCAGAGCAGGAACTCCCCTCCCCTGCACTGCAGCCGGTGCTCACAGCTCCTGTGGTGCCTTTCCCAGGCTTTCCAACCCAAACCCCCCCAGGTCTGTGCAGGCAGCACTGATCCTGCCAAGCCCTGTGGTTACAGAGCCCCCAGCTCCTCCTTGGTGCAGCATCAGCTCCCCAGGCCAGTGCACGCCTCAGGATCAGGCCCATGGGTTGTGCCGGGAACAGGGAACGTGGCACTGCCCAAGCTCCCGTTGGATCAGCCAGCTCTGCTGCAAGGTTCACTGGGGACACAGCTTCACCCCCTAATCCAGCTGCGTGTGCAGTGCTGCAGGATGTTAGGAGATCCTTTCAGAGAGTCAGCAAGAGCAAACACAATTGCTCTGTTCCCAAATCTCCAGTGAGGCGTTCCCAAGGCAAGGCTGGGAGCCAGATAGGTTTGAAAAGCAAATGAATGCTCCGAAATCTGCAATCTGCTGCTGTCCTCCTGAAGCATCGCCCAATTTCCGGCTCTGGAAGAAAGCTCGTAGCCAAAGCTCCAGTTTGCATGTATAAACCAGCTCATTTATCAAACGGGACACCCCTGACAGCAGCTCGTGAAGCACAGAGAGGGGAGCCTGCTGGGAATTGCCTGCTGCCCAATTGCGGGTGCCCAGCAGCTCTATCGATTCCACAGCACTGGATATTTCCCAGACAGGTCTGAGGAGCCAGAGCCACCTCCTGCCCCTCCGGCAGAAGGGGAAGGAATGACTTCATCCCTGACAGCCCCACAGCAGTGATGTACAGCGACCTCGCTGCGGATCCGTGGTCCCTGGGGCAGGTCAGATCTCTGCTGGGAGATGGAGGCTCACCAGTGGTCCATGGGGTCAGGGATGCAGATGCAGCATCAGCACTTACAAACAGCTTTCTGTGCTCAAGTGTGAGAAGCAGAGGACATGTGGGGAGGCTCTGGTCCCCCGGGCAGTCTCTTCCTGTAAGGTGTTTAAGCAGCAGTCAGCCCATCTTCCCAGCAGGGATGAACTGTGCCAGTGCCTCAGCACCCTCACAGGGAAGAGCCTAAGAGCTCACCCAATCTCCCCTCTGGCAGGTTAAAGCCATTCCCCTTGGCCTGTCCCTACAGGCCCTTGCCCAAAGCCCCTCTCCAGGTTTCCTGCAGCCCCTTCAGGCACTGGAGCTGCTCTCAGGTCTCCTCTTAAGGAGCCTTCTCTTCTCCAGGCTGACCCAGCCCAGCATTGTCAGCCTGTCTCTGGAGGACAATAAAACACCAGCCACGTGGGTGTCTTTCAAGCCAATCAGTTATTGCCAATGTGTTCTGTATTGCACAGGCTGCTCTCTGAGTTCGGGTCAGCTTTGCCCTGGGCCATCCACCTCTCCATGGGTAGAAACCCACAGCAGCACCAGCCCCTGATGTGTGTTACCTGCTCTGCACCAACCTCATCCATGTACTAACCTGCACAGCACCACCAGCCCAACAGTCACACCTTCCTCTGTCTGTAACCATTCCCCGCGACACACAGTGAGACTTCAGTTCTATAACATCCTAACAATCACTTGCATGTGCCATTTAATGAGTCTTCCCCAAAGCCTGGACATCAATCCCCACTCTGCACTTCAGAGGATGCACAGCGAGTACTCTGCGGCTCATTGGGGACTCTCAGGCAAACCCTTCTGCTCCAAGCTTTGTACCACATGAGCAGACAGGCTTCCAATCTGCTGGGGGAGATCTCCAAGTAATGGGTTTAATTTCCAAGGGCCCTGCCAAGGCTCTGCACTGATAGAGCCGAAACGCCTTCCCTCACCCCTTATCACAGAGGAGAAGAATACATATTTTCTCATCATTGTTACAAGCTTTTATCTGAGCCTTTTTTGATAGGGAAAAAGGCAATCTTTATAACCATGCTTTTGAATGATAAAACACAGAAGTGTATTAGTGAAAAGCCCCACGGTAAGTCCTGCCGAGGCACTGCCTGACTCCTTTTATAACCTTCCTAGCTTGAAAATGATTACAAAACCCTATTTTCAATGACCCTGGCCATCTGCATCATAGGGAGATGTTGGAGCATTGGGGGAACATCCCATCTCCACACCAAACGCAACCCACTGCCGTCGTGTAGGACCACTCAACCAGGCAAAACTGATGTTGTTGAAGGTGTCCTTGCTCATTGCAGGGGCTGGATAAGATGAGCTTTGAAGGTCTTTTCCAACCCAAACTATTCTATGATTCTATTTTGTGATTCTCAGAAGCCATTTGCCCATGGGGATCAAACAAGACCACGTCCCCTCACAGAGAGAGGATGCAAAATCATCTCACACTGAATCAGTGCTGCACGTTTCACCAATGTAATGTCCGCCAGAGACAAATGAATAAGGCTTCAACATTTATCAGGCCATTGTTTGCTTCTTTAAGGAACAGAAAAAGTAATACCTGACCCTCACAGTTAATCAGTTTATGCCCTGAGGCATGAGATTTGATTACCTCTGTTACTATCTCAGCATGCAGGCCTAAGAATTTCATTAATGGGAATAATTTTATCTATTCATTTAAAAAACCCCAAACGCTTCTGCCTGACCTTAAGTAACTCTCTGACTTTTTCAAGCAGAAATCAACAATTAAGTGAAAGAGAAATAAAAGCCCCCAGAGGTGCAGCAGTAATACCTTGCCTCGGGAGGAGCGCGCTCCTCTCCAACCGCTCCCAGCATTTCTATGACAGTTGAATTTCATGGAAATTACTTTCATATCAGTCACATTCTGACAGCTTTGTGCATCATTAAGAAGTAGTAACATCATTATTAATAGTGATGAGTAAGAATATTACAATCCCATTTACAGCAGCTGGTCTTAAATCACTTTGGGTACCAAGCTGAAGAGAAGCTGCTCTGGTTGCAGTCAGGAGGAGGCACTGAAAAGCCTTGGACTTCCCTGGAGCCAGGGGGGATCTGGGGTTGGGGCCATGCTGACACATCCTCTGCACACCAGCAAGGATGCTCAGGGGGTGTTCTGTGAGGAAGAGCCTCTCCCTTACCCAGGGAGTGCTGCAATGGGCTGGGGACACCAATCCATCGCCAGGGAAGGAGATGGCACCAGCTCCACCCCGTAGGGCAGGGCAGGTAGAGCTGGTTGAGTGATATGTGAATATTTTCCTGTCCAATATGTGCAATAGCTTCCAAATTATTCAGACAACATCTTCTAATTACTCAGCCAGCCGTAACTGCAGGAACAGGCTTGGGAAGAGACACTGATTTCAGACACCCACATCTCCAATGGAAAACACGGGGAGAAACAGCACTGGAACAAATGCCCAAAGCAGGAAGGAACACAGCCCTTTCCAGCAGCTTCTTCAGGCCATGGGCAGGAGCTCACAGTGCCTGTGGGAGCAGGGTAAGGCCCTTGCTCCAGCCCCGGCAGGAGCTGCACCCTGGAGAAGCGGGACCGGCAGTACCGGAGCTGCCAAATGCCATAGGTTGCCAGGCTCCCATGGGAAGGCAAGATGAGTATGCTGGATAAATAAAGACCAGAAAGTTCTTTGCTAAATATGCAGCGCCATATGGGGGTTCACTTTTATGTTCAAAAAAGAAAGCCTACAACAAAACCCACTCCCACCCCGCTCTCAAAGACAGCTTAAACCGGCTGCCAAATCCTTCACCTTCATCTCTGAGTAAGCAAGGCCACCACCACACAGTGAGGGCAGAGAGCTCTGCTTCCCACTGCCCACCAAGGACAATACCCTTCTGAAAGCCCTGCTCACAGCAAGGAGCGGTCAGAGCTCAACACCCCATCCCTGCCTGAGCACCTCACCTCAGGCTCAGCCAGCAGTGCTGTGCCGTGCCTGTGGCACCCCCTTTAACACCTCCTGGACAGGATTTGGAGAGAGGATGCTCTTGGGCTGTCCTGCGGCTCTCATCTTCCTCCCTCCAGCAGCACACACCAGCTCCAGCCGGGAGCAGCCACATGCCAGCGAGCACCCGGCGCTGGCGCTGGGATTAACACCCTCGTGTGTTAAAACGCTGAATTGATGCTCTGTAGGAGCATCTATTTGCACATGCTTCTGCAATAGGAAAGGCTCGGGACTCATTATGGCTGCGTCGTCCTGGGCTGGTGATTATTAATTAACACACTTCCAGCTCGTTTATCTAATCACAGAGTAATTGGTTTCAGTTTTGGTCAATGTTGTACTTCATCAGCTCGGTAAATAGCAATGCTCCGGTTCCGGCAGCCTCTGCTGTAACCTCAGATGGAGCCTCATTCCACAGCTCCCACTGCGGTCTTGGCTTCGGAGGAGCCACCCTGGACTCCCAAGAGAGAGGAGGGAACCCAACACTGTCCCAGCCCTCCAGCAGCCCCTGCACAAGGACAGGACACACTGCGCTTTCACATGGACAGGGCTCAGTCACCTGAAGATGCTGAACCGTCTCCATCTCCCGTATGTACCCCTGAACGTGCAGCATAAATCTGTCGAGTTTTTTCTGCCTTTAGAGCCTGTAGGTCACCACTTCCCTGAGACAAGCAATGAACACACTGACACAGCGACAGAGGACAGCATGGTTAAGCAGCATCCAAAGGGAACTAACTTGCTTTGGCAAGTTTGAGTCATCTCGGAGCACTGCTACATACCTAAATCACATTCACCAGGTCCAAAAGATGACTTCTATTTTGTCAAGCAGCTCAAGGTGCAGGAGGTTCAAGTTGTGAGAAGCTGTGGCTGCCCCATCCCTGGCAGTGTTCAAGGCCAGGTTGGACACAGGGGCTTGGAGCAAGCTGCTCCAGTGGAAGGGGTCCCTGCCCGTGGCAGGGGTTGGAGCTGGATGGGCTTTAAGGTCCTTTCCAACCCAAACCAGTCTGGGACTCAGTGATTCTATGATTCAAGCTAAATAACCAGCCCACGCTACCTCCTTGGTATGACAAAGCTGTGAGGAAGAGTTTGCCATGGCTTACATGGTGGGTGAGGGAAGCAGAGAGCTCATTTTGCCACCCAAGGAGAAGCGACAGAGCAGTCCTCATCCCCATGCCCAGGCTGCCACCACTGGTCCCAGAGGCTCCGACAGCCTCCCAAACACCACACAACTTGCATTCACCTTGGCACAAGTGGAGGAGACTCCAAACAGCACGTTATGAATGTTGTGGTGTAAGGAAGCCAAAGTGCTGAACAGGCTTCTCCCTTTATGGTCTCCAGGAGGGTGACCCACAGCAGCTCAGGTCGCTTGCATCAAGGACACACATGGGACCCAAATCATCACAGCACCAACTGCAGGGATGCTCTACCCTGTTTTAAACCAACACACTTTGAAAGCAGAGCTGCCAACACAGGCAGCCATTTCTAGCCAGCTACTCGAGGTTTTCCAGCCTCCTGCACCGATTCCCTGGGTCTGGTCTGTTCAGCACTGAAATAAGCACTTTCAACACCATCCAGCCTGAGCACACAGAAACGCCGGACATTCAACACATGGTCGGACCAGCTGATCCCTGAGGTCCCTTCAACCCGGGATTCTGATCTATGCTCTTGGCTCATCAGGCTTGAGCCAAAGCCAGCTCCATCTCAGGACCTCGCTCACGCGCAGGATGCTGATCACACAGTCCCCACACAGCTCGTGTCGATGCTTCAGAAGCGCTTGCCAAGAGCGCGTATCCAAGTGTTCCTGGACGAGATGCAGACTGGTTTGTCCCCTTATTAACAAGCCCTCAGAAACCTCCTGCATTTTGGAAACCACCTTTGGCTGATGGAGTTCCCAGCACGGAGCTGGGGGACACGCTGAGCCAACAGCACCAAGCCACACGCGTTAGGAAGGTGCCATTTATTTGCCCTATTATTAGCCAAAGCCTGGGCTGTCCTGTGCACATGTTGTAGATTTTGGGCGAACCGGGGGTTTGGCTACTGAATTTCAACCCCTGCCTCTGCCCGCAGCCTCAGCAGCCCCCCAAGGACGGATATGGATGCTCTCGCCAGCCTCCTCCCCTCCAGCTCTGAGATTCATCCTGGCTCTTCAGAACCAAGAACGGGTTAAAAACATTGACATTTGGATCCTTCGCATGTTATTGTTATGATTTCACAATCCCAGTATCTGGCAGACCGTGCCGTAGGCAGGCCCATGTTGTGCCAAGAGCTGTGCACAAGCAGAGCATGAGCACAGCCCTGGCACAGCCTACGGCTGACCCGGGGCTGCTCCATCCCTGAACAACACCCACTTCTCCATCCCTATGCTATGGCAGGTTTGGGGTCAAACCCACAGCCCGCAGCAGTGGGATTCACGGTGTGAGTCTGTGTTAGGTGTAAATACATCTCCTCCTTTCCTGAGCTTCATTTGTGAGCTGAAGATGGGGAATGTTCACCACACCGGACCCACAGCGTCTCCTACCTGCTGCCATCACACAGAGGAGGTCTCAGATCACATAGATTGGGGGGGAGAAACACCGGCCATGGTCATCTTCAGAGAGGACGATGCAAGCAGATGCAGCTTTTTAGGCAGCTAGCTCACCAAAGAGGTCATTCCAAGTCAAACAACGCACTTTGTTTAAGCAAAAAGCTGCGTTTCGCACCGTGAGGAAAAGGTTTGCTTCAGAAAGAGCAGGTTTTAAATAGAAAACCACGCTGCCAAAAGGCACACGGCAAAATCCTGACAGATTCCTCAAGTCGATGATAAAATGAGGAAGGAAAAGCTTTGGCTGTGCCTGTGCTGCCGCCTGCAGGCATCTCTCCCTGCCCAGCCAAGCCCTGCTCGCTCCAAGGGCCAGCAACAGGGGCCTCCCGCGTTTGACACCACAGATGTGATGCTTTTTGCCATGGGTCAGCTCACTGAAGCTCTGGGCAAGGGTCTCCATCCCTGGTGGGACAGAGAGAAGATCCTGCCCTGTGTTTTACTGGGACCAAAGGCACCACTGACAGTCCCTTGGGCACAGAGCCCAACAGCTTCAGCCCGCTGCAGCATCCTGCACCTCCTGCTTGCGCCAGCAGAGATGTATATGGGAAAACAGGGATCCCAGCACCCCAATTTCAGTCTGGTGCGACCAAGCTCTGCCTGCCAGTATGGGCAATCCTGTCCATGCTCTGCTGAGCCTCTGCCTGCTCCATGCACACCCAGGGACAGGCCTGGAGCAGGGACAGCACCCAGAGTGTTGGAACATGCTGACAAATACTGGGACTGACTATGGGAGCAGAGGCTCATCCACCCCTTAGTGCAGCTCCCGGGCCAGGAAACCCCATCCACACACCAGACAAGGTCCATCATTAAGTTTCATGTCCGTGTCCCTCCCTGGCAGCACAAACAGCAGTGCCCAGCCTGTGTCCCCACAGCACACGGCTCCCATGGGCTGGGTGCCCACGCGTGCTCTGGTCTGAGCAGACTTTTCCACCTCCTTCCAAGTTATGGAGTGGGAATCCCGAGCCCCTCACCAGCCTGGAGGGCAGGAGGGATGGACAGGCTGCATGCCCAGTGTGCTCCCTCCTCCTCCTCCAAGCGCTCCCACTCCTCCATCAGCTCTGCAGCAGAGCTGGGGAGCACAGTGTGCTTCCTGCCTTCTGGAAGAGCCAACAGATGACATGCTATCACCAACACCTCCATAAAGGGCCAGAAATAAAACAGCCTTTCAAAGCCAGCTGAAGGAAGGAAAATCCAGCTGCACAGAAAGGGGCCGGGGGAGTTTCTCCCTTCCCTTTGGAGCTATGGGAACACAGCTCCGGTGCCAGCAGGAGCGATGGGAGGCTGGGTACCAGTCCCGCCTCATCCCCCAGAGGGAAGGTGCCTGGGAAGCAGGGTTCTGTGAAAGGAAGCTCTGTGTGGTTCATTGAAGCTCTCCTTTAGGGACAAATCAAACCCCCAAATTAACACATTTTTAATGTGTTAATGTCACACTTTTTGCATGAATATTTTCAGCAACTTCATGTTCTTCTTGAAAACACGTCTGATGGTTCATTAGGCCAGAGATGATCCTGGCTCTTCTCTGCACTCCTGGATCATAGAATCATACAATGGTCTGGGTGGGAAGGGACCTTAAAGCTCATCCAGGGACCCCTTCCACCAGAGCAGCTTGCTCCAAGCCCCTGTGTCCAACCTGGCCTTGAGCACTGCCAGGGATGGGGCAGCCACAGCTTCTCTGGGCACCCTGTGCCAGCGCCTCAGCACCCTCACAGGGAAGAGCTTCTGCCTAAGAGCTCCTCTAAGTCTCCCCTCTGGCAGGTTAAAGCCATTCCCCTTGGCCTGTCCCCACAGGCCCTTGTAACAGGTCACCCAACACCCTGAGGACGGGCTCAGATCACCCCTCATCAGAATAAAGAAGGGGCAGGACGGGCTGGTTTGGGAGGCTGGGATCACACAGGTTGTAGCTGTCTTCATTTGGCTCTGCTGAGCCTGCCCTCCCAGCAAGGAGCATCCCAGAGCAGCAGCTCAGCCCCGCAGCCTCACACTCCCCCTGGCACTCATCAGAGCGGTGCTGAGCTCAGTGGGACACCCCAGAGCTGACCCCATCCCACTGAAGCAAACCCTGTGGATGTCACAGCATCTCCTGCTGCCAGCCCAGCCGGCCTGCCGGAACCAGATCGGTGCGATGCTGGAGGATCTGGTCCTTGTTATCAGCATCATCAGCCTGGCACCCCCCGGCACCCCGTTTGCAGCGTGGGCAGGAAGGTGGCATTTCACACCCCGTGGTTTGAACTCATGCTGTGAACAGCTTGGGAACCCTACAGAGACCAACTGGACCTCCGGAGCTGCCTGCTTACCCAGCTCTGCGCAAGCTGCCTGCAGTGCCCACAGAGAGCTCTGCCTGCCTCCTACCCCCGCCAGCACCCAAGGCACCAGCCCCCAACAGGGAGTCACATCTCCAGTCTGATCTCTCCGTGCAGGGAACAAGAGGCTTTACAAGAGCACAGTTTATGTTTCACAATGTGCCTAACAGGTCGTGGGGGAAGCAGCATCCCCTAGGAACTCAAAGCCTTTAGGGATGGGATAATCCTGTTTTCTGCCACAAGCTGAGAATGGAGGAGTTCCAGGACAGAGGAAACCGGGATGAGGGACAAGGGGCTCCCAAACGGGTGGCTCTTGGGTCCCTGGGACAGAGCAGAGTCCAGCACTGCCTGGCTGCCTCCACCAGCCCCATCTCCTACCACTGAGATACCAACCAAGACCGGTGTGGGCCCAGGAACTGTTAAAAGGCATAGGAAGAACAGTAGGAAAGGGATGTTCACCACCACAGGGACAGTACAATCCAAAACACGTGCTTTTCCCCATGGCACAGCTAAACAGAGGAACTTTCTGCCACCCCTCCCTAGGGATGCTGGAATTCTACATGATTCAAAATGCAGTTTGAGAAGTCTCTGACTGGAAAAGCCACTGAACACAGGGAGCCCCTGGAGCACCAGCCAGGGCTTGCCAGAGGGCAGGAGCGTGCTTGGAGGAGGCCGAAAGCCTTGTCCCACCTCTCCTGGGGCTCACACATACCTACAACGGTGAGCACGTCCTTCTCGATGTCAGCCCTGATGTAGATGCGGCCGCGGCGCTCGGTGTGGTCCGTCCCGCACAGGCTGGGGACGTTCATCACGCAGCGCTTGTGCACGTTCATCATGCAGGCTGCAGGGGGGACAGGAAGAAAGGGACAGTCAGTGCTGGGGTCACCCCTGCCCCAGCTCACAGGGTTTGAGGGGATGGGGGAGAACTTGTCCTCGTTTTAAATGGGGATGCTTTAAGGGATTCCGGGGTAAACATGCAGCAAATGGAGCTTCAAATGCAGCTGGAGACTGCCAGAGCCCTGCCAGGACACAGGGACCCACCACCCCCCCCCCCAGCTCTGGGTCTTACCAATGGAGATTAAAGGATTTCAGCCCTTACTCTAATTACTTGAATTTTGCTGGTTTGTCAGACTTCTCCTCCATCACACCCGTGGTGCAATGCTGGGTATTGAGTGGGTTCACCAGGAGCTGACAGGGGGCATTAAATATCACCTGCGTATGTGCATTCATATACACGTGTATAGAAAGTTACATATGTATAAAATATATAAATATATATATCTGTAATTTTTTATTCTAAAGAAATTCCTTTCCACTTGGTAACATTTTAAAGGTGATAATGAATACACTGTTCCCACAACAGTCAGCAAGCTTCTATATTTATGGGAAAGGCAGCACATGGCGAGCAGCAGAGTGTGCTGCTCCCCGCCGGCAGCACGAGCACGGAAGCAGAGCTGTGTATTCACAGTCCTTTTAAATAGGAACGTACAAGATTAACATGGAAAATAACTGATCTCTCCCTCTCCATCCTCTCCCTGTTCTTTCATCCCCCATTTCCTCCTCTTTGGACAAGAATTCCCTCAGTTTGCAGAGCAAAGCGCCCTGCAGAGGCTGTCTCACTGCAGCCAGCATGGCCACGGGGTGTCAGTCAGAGCCAGCTCTGTGAGAGCTGGAGAAGGGATGCGGGAAGATTGGAGGGATGCAGGGATACTGGGGGGGGATGTGGAGGATGCTGTGCGGATGATGTGGAGGATGCTGAGAGGGGGGAGATGATGTGGGGATGCTGTGTAGGGGGAAAGATGATGTGGGGGAGCCCCTGCCCAGGACCTTGGGGTGCCAGAACCCCCCGTGGCTGCAAGAGCCGTTCCATCACTTACTGTCACATTTCATCCCCTGGTGAATGAGCCCGTAGAGCAACGACCCGCAGTGGTCACAGAAGGTGGGGCTGGAGTACGTGTGGATTTTAAACTTGTGCTTGCTCCGGGGATCCTGGGAGGAAAATACACGATCAGGATTATAAACTTGCATTAAACATTGGCAGGGCCCCACCGTGCTCCACGTTTCACATGCCAGCTGGCTACGGAGCTGCTGTTAATGGACTTCACTCAACTGCCACCGACTGATGTGGACCTTCTCCAACAGGCGCCAAGATCCAGCGTTATTACTCTTTGGATGTGTTGCCATAACAATGAGAAAGCAACGCGTTGGCTTCTCTGGCGATACACTGCTGTTAAATAACTTGGCCTTAGCATAGAAAGCACCAGGTGAAATTGGTGCCTAAGAACCAGCACAAGGGCTGGACCCTACTCAACTTCCGTGTAAAGCACAAAAAGCCACTCGTTATTTCCATCTGTATTAAGGGTACCCAGTGAACACCTTGGAGCTCCGGTGCCAATCCCTCCCCAGCACACTCCGGGGGAACTGAGCTGCTTAGTCAAATACTACTTGGGTATTTGGGGCTTTCTTAAAACCAACAGCAGATTTCCTGCAACAGCAGAACACACAAACCGGGAGGCACCGGTTTATCTTGGACACTGGCTGCAGTCCTGCGCAGCCACCTTGCAAACAGGGCTCCTCTACTGCAACAGGGATCTACAGAATCATGGAATGGTTTGGGCTGAAGGGACCTCAAAGCTCCTCCAGCTCCAACCCCTGCCACGGGCAGGGACCCCTTCCACTGGAGCAGCTTGCTCCAAGCCCCTGTGTCCAACCTGGCCTTGAGCACTGCCAGGGATGGGGCAGCCACAGCTTCTCTGGGCACCCTGTGCCAGCGCCTCAGCACCCTCACAGGGAAGAGCTTCTGCCTGAGAGCTCAGCTCAGTCTCCCCTCTGGCAGGTTAAAGCCATTCCCCTTGGCCTGTCCCTACAGGCCCTTGACCAAAGCCCCTCTCCAGGTTTCCTGCAGCCCCTTCAGGCGCTGGAGCTGCTCTAAGGTCTCCCCTTCAGGAGCCTTCTCTTGTCCAGGCTGACCCAGCCCAGCTCTCTCAGCCTGGCTCCAGAGCAGAGCTGCTCCAACCCTCGGAGAAACAACTTCAAGAGGGACATCGGACCAACCATGGGGAGAAATGACTGAGGCAGACCAAGGATTTGATGTTTCTTGGTATCTTCCATGCAAGACAAGATAATTCTGGAAGCCCTGATCAACCTCAGTTATTCAGACCAACACTGAGCATCGGGAAGACAGCACAAAGTTATGTCAGAACCATACAGGGACCACATGAGGACCAAGGGCACACTGGGGCAGGCAGTGCTGCTCCTGCAAGGGAGCCCAGAGCATCTCAGCGCTGCAGAGTAGGGTGCTGGCAGCATCTCACACAGCAGAGGAGGAGGATTATGGTGAGAAGCTGCTGGCTTCGTCCCATCTCAGGTTAATTGCAGGGTTAGGGATGAGGCACAGCTCCCGGCTTGGCCATTTGAGCTCAGTGGCTTTTTAATGGCCTGGAAAGGAGCCCAGGCGTTAGGAAAGACACCTTTACAGGGCACCGCGAGCCACGTAAATAAATAAAGAGCGGAGCCAGAGCTGAGCTATAACAGAGCTGCCAATACATCACCTCCCCCATTCCAATTCATTTTCCTACCACTACTGCACTGAGCCTTCCAGTCACGTTAATCGCTTCACATTCTGCATTATTTCACAGCACCACAGATAACTTGAGTGATACCAGGAAGGCGGAAGAGTAACGGAGCTTCATTTGATTCAGTCTGTTGAGTGCCAGGGATCAGGCACATGCTTCAGCAAGTTTATTGTATTTGAAACTGAAATCATCTCACATCTTAGCCTAAGCAAAGCGCTCCTATGCGCGGAGCAGGGCTTAGCTCTGTCTGGTAGCTTGTGTGTCAGCTGGGAGGCAGAGAGGATGAGGCTTCATGGTTAACCTGGCTTCTGGGCAGCCCCAGCTGCCCAAAGGACAGCTCTCCAAGTGACACTGCGCCTTCCAGCCTTCCCCAGAGAGGTAACAGACCACAGAACACCCCAGCCTGGGTTTCAGGCTAGAAGAGGGGTGGAAATGAAAGCTTTGCTAGGCAGGCTGCAGGCAGGGGGCTGGAGCTGGGCAGCCCATGATGCAGGCAGGTACCACCGAGCACTGCTGCCCAAAGGGACACCCGGATGAGCACACCCCTCCTAAGAGGCTTACAGGGTCAGTGCAATCCCTGCGCTGGACGTGCTGTAAGCCTCTGGAAACTTGATTTTATGACCTGAGCTCTGCTTGCGCAGCAGCTCAGGGACATCCCTGTAAGCAGCTTTGCCCACACAACACGGCGTGAACCAGCTCCGGCATCTCCCATGGATGGGCCCATGTCACCGAGGGCCTCATCTCATGGTGTGTGAGCACTTGCAGGGACGGTGACTGCAGCCCTGCCCTGGGCAGCCTGTTCCAATGCCTGAGCACCCTCTGGGGCAGGAATTGTTCCTCAGCTCCATCTAAACCTGCCCTGGTGCAGCTTGAGGCCGTTTCCTCTTGTCCCATCCCTTGTTCCCTGGGAGCAGAGCCCAGCCCCTCCTGGCTCCATCCTCCTGTCAGGCACTTGTAGGGGGCGACCAGGTCCCCCCTGAGTCCTCTGCATCTTGCAGAGCCCTGGGCACGGCTGCAGAGGACACCCCGGGGTGCTTGGGCATCGTCCCATCACCTTCAGCAGCAGGATGAGGTTGATGCCATGGGGGCAGCAATAGCAGAAGCCACGTGCTAAACCCCAGCGTGTGACACGGGGAGGAATCGCCCCCGAGCACTTCAGTTTCTGTGTTCCCTTCTAGAAACAGATATTCCTGTTTAGGCAAATGAAAGCTTTAGTCATTCATAAAGAAAAAAACCCAACAAACCACAGGCTTAATGCAAAATGAGACAATTGATGTGAAGGATGTTAAATTCCCACTGGAAACGGGAGTTAAAAAAGACAGAGCCAGAAAAGTAAAGTGTGCATTGAGCCATGCTGCGGCAGCAACAGCATCTCCAAAGTGCTCCATCAGCATCCCAGCCCTGCTCAGAGGGAGCTGGACCCCTCATGGGCTTCACTTTCTGCTCCCACCCCAAGAGCTGTGTTCTGGATTGACCCAGCACCCAGAGTCCAAAGGATGTGAGGGTGATGGATGCAGCCAGGCACAGGGAGGCAGAACTGCTTCTCTGGTGCGAGGGCCCTGTTTCACCTTGACCAGGCTTTAGAAGGTGCCAGAAACTGGAAAGTCTGGATATCATTTTCGACCCAGGCTGAAGTCATTTTGCAAAGAGCCTATTTTTGTACCACAGAGACAGGGATGACGAGGTCCCTGTGTGTGCAGATGCTGAGACTTACAGCAAGAACGTTTAAAAAGAAGTTTGCCAAGAAAAGGAGAAGCGTTCCTCCTGCATCCCACCAGCGCAGAGGAGCAGGGCACAGGGGCTCTTCTTCAGAACAGAGCTGAGAAACACCATGAGGAGAGTTTTGCTGCACTGCGAGGCTCTGCCCTTTTGAATCAGCGCTGCCACAGACCCGTGATGCTGCAAGGGGAGGGATGTGCGTCTTGAGGATGTGAGCCTGAACGAGTCCGAGCATAAGCTAGGAAAGGGAAGAAGCTGTTGGCTTCAACCTGGTACCCTGCAATGACCCATTAGAGGTGGCTTCTGCTTCTCAGCTTGACAGCAGGTTTCAGGTCTGAAATGAGCCAGTGCTGTATCGCATCCTTGACGTACTGCAGCCGACCTGCAGAGCAGACCTCGCAGACCCCAGCTCTCCCCAGAACCCCACACACCTCTCGTTGCTCCCACCCTACTGTGCTGGGTATGGGGGTCTGTGTGTGCTGCCTGCAGCAGCCCCAGCTCTCCTGCACTCCCAGGAACACAAGGAACGTGAGTCATAAGCAAGGAACCAAGTCCTGCCCTTTGAGGCACTGTGAGCACAGCCCTGCCAGAGCCTTCCCCAGGCTCAGCAGTCACCTGCACCGTTCTTCAGGGTCATACCCACCCCTGAGCTCCCTCAAGGACCACACCAATGTCAGGCACCTCCCGCTGAACCCTGATGGAGATGCTGATGCAGGAGCTGCTGCTCACCGGTTCCTTGCCGGCAGGCAGCTGGTGGCATTGATCAGAAGGACAATTTATGTGCTGTTCATGGGAGCCAGCATCCCTTTGCTCTTGTGCAGCAGCCTGCCTGGGCAGCGGCTCAGCACACAGCGGTAAGCCAAGGGGGGAGAGCAGAGCAGAGCAGCACCACGCTGCACGACAAGCAAGGGCGTTTGGCTTCAGCTATTCCTCATGCCAAGTCCGCGTCCTGGCAAGGGCAGCAGCCTTCTGTCATACACAGGGTGCAAACCCTGGGCTGGATGCTGCCTGGGTTTAGACACTTCTGCACTGCATCGGTGTTGCCTCTCCTGGTGCAGGGAGGAGGTGGGATGCAGGGGGAGACCAGACCCTTCCTCAGACCCAGCAGCCTGAGCCGGAAAACACTTGTAAAGCACATCCAGCTCACTTGGGTTCATCCCTACAATCAGTCACACATGAAGGGCACTGAAATGTCTTCTAATCCCTCATGCAAGTAAACCCCCCCACATCCCAGGTCCCATCGCCATCCCTTCAGCAGGGGCTGGGGCCCTGCGGTCCCCAGGAAGCCAAGAGCCCAGCCGATGGCTGATGCTGCTTTAATCCTTTGTACCGACAGTTGCCGGACCCCACACAGCAGCCCCAGAGGTTTGCTGCAGGATGACTTGCCCCTATTTCCCCATCTCAGTGCCGAGAAAGCTTCAAACTGCCTTTTCCAAAGAAGAATTAACACAGTTCATGTGAAGAAACTATTTCAGAGTGAATTTGCTGGCAATTTTAAGCTGCATAATAGCAGAGCAAATAGAACACAGCATGAGCTTAGTGCCTGCACCTACTGAAACCCAGGCAGCAGACATAAAACCAGAAACCTTGTGCTTTGTTCCAACATTTCCCCTGGGAAAATCCCCTCCGCTATGCAGGGAACACCTCAAGCACACACAGAAGTGGCCTGACAGTGACTCTAAAGGTGATGAAGGAGGGAAAAGCCTCTCCTTCCTTCCAGGGAAGGACAGTTTGTAAAGGGCTGGGTCAGGGATGTCCATGGGAGCTCTGGGCAGCATCCTTGGTTTGTGCCAGTTCTTCTTACTGAAGCCAGGAGACAACGGGGAAGGTGAACTGAAGACAACAGCGGTCACCAGAAACGGGACCCCGTGCTGTTGGCAAGGACAGGCTCTCAAGCAGCACTCACCGGCACTATCCTGTTTGGGACCTGCAGGCAGGAGCCAAGGATGCACCTCCCGCACCTTCCCACCTGCCTGCACAGCGCTGGAGGAACACCTCTGGTGAGAAACAGCTCTAACTCCCAGCAAAAACCACGCAAGGGAGTTAAGGAACAAGCAAACAGGGTCTTGGCTCCAACGAAAGGAAACCATAGGGGCTGCACTGAAAGGAGGTTACACACAGGAGGAAAACACAGGTCCTGGTCATGGCAAGAGGACAAAGGTCTGGGGTCCATCACCAGAGCATCTTTCCTACCAGTACTGAACTCCTTGGGAGCCACATCCTGAAGACAGTTTGTCACCGCTGCACCAGCAAGTGGTACCAGCATTACTGCTGTGGTCTCAGCCTCCCAGCACAGGGCCCGAGGGCACAGCAGTGCAGGCAGCGCCTCTGCCCAGACCTTGGCTGTGGAAGGGCAAGTGGTCCCTGAGCACAGCCGGCAACACAGCAGCAGCATCACGGCTTGGGCTGCTTCCATGTCAAACACCCAGCCCCGGATAAAACCTGCCCTTGACAGCTTCCCATGACAGCTTCCAGCAAGTGAATGCATTTTTATTGACAGGAGATCTCATCTGCTAGTCAGACAACTGCAGAGGGCTACGGCTGACAGTTATTCTTCTCCTGCTGCTGCCAACACTGAATAAAATGCACTCTTTTACCCAGCAGCACAAGAGAAAAAGCCAAACTCAGCTTTTCTTCCCCCGAGCAGCATTAGCAGCTCTGCATCATTCAGAAATGTTTGTTATCCTTCACGTACCTCGAGAGTCATGTCATTATAGCACAAACTCTGAAAGAATGGGGCTCCCACTATGTTTCCCTGCTCCCTGCAGCATCAGGATGGCCTGAAGCAGCACAGAGAAGCCCCCCACGCCCACAGGACCCCTGCTGGTACCATCTCCTACCCCACCGTCCTCCTCATGGTGATGCTCTGCACAAACCCAGCTCCGATCCAGCCATCCCAAGCCCCCTCCTTTAACCAGAGGGGCTGGAATCTTAACAGGCAAAACTAGACACACACAGACAGCGAGAAAACAAGAGCAGCTTCTGAGCGATGGGGCTGAAGACATGAGCAGGCTGGCAGGAGGAGAAGCCGGGCTCCAGCAGCGCCCAGGGAAGCACCAGAAGGTGCTGGGGGGGAGAGCAAGGCAGAGACATCTTCATCCCACGGGAGCTGTCAGCGGCTGGCAGGAGCAGCGAGCATGTGCCCTCGCGCAAGGGGCAGATGGCACTCCATGAGATGGAGAACTTCATTAGCAAGGCAAGGGAGAGCAGCAAGCTGCAGCAGGGATGTGAGGATCGGCTCATGCACCAGGCCCCGGGCACCCCAGGGGTATGTGGGGTGCGAGCAGAGATCAGGATCCCGCTCCCTAAGGCAAGACCTGGGCAAGAGGGTGCTTGGGGTCTTCAGGAATGTCCTGGCTCCATGGGCATGTCAGAAGGAAGGGGAAGCGGCTGCACATCGCACCCTCCAACCTCAACAGGCAGAGCTTGCTTACAGCCCCGTGACGTTACCCTGTGCAAAGGGACTACATGGCAACAGGCATCCCTTTCCCACTGGAGATAACCCCACAAAGGAGAATCTTGAACAAGCTGCTAGTTTTTAGGCACTACAAATGGCATCCTCAGTTATTCTCACTGCTAACTGCTGCCAGCCCGCATCTCCCAAATCCTCTAGGAGAAGAAACCAAACCTGGGGAAGCACAATGAGCCTCTGCATGTGGCTACAGGAGCCAGCTTGGATCTGGTGACGCTGTGCATGGGCAGAGCGACCACGTACCAATGCTGGGAAGACCACATCAGGCTAACGCCACCTGTATGAGCCACACTCTCCTAAGCCAGAGCGGCAACAATGCTTTCTTCTGCACAAACACCCGTCTCCAGAGCTATCTGAGGAAGGAGGAGCCCAAGACGGAGACCAACTGATGCTGCCCCCAGCAAACAGAGCCTGGAAAGACCAAAGGCACCGTGGTGACAGCATCACAGAAACCCTCTAAAGCTGCAAACAGTGGGAAAATGAAATGCAGATTTGCAATGACGCTGCACTGGCCTGTTACCTACCCAGAGCAGCTCTGGGATTTATTAATGCATCCTGATTAGATGACCTTTACCGGGATAAGGCAAAGAAGGTCATTTTAATGATTATTTTGTCTACAATTTAAATAATTATGCATTCTACTAATAGTTCCTACTATAATTAGGTTTGCCAACTGCATTACATTACACACGCCCGACTTCAGCTCCTGAAGACCTTGTCATACTTGAGGAAGCTTCAGCTTGAATGGTCACGCTCGCTCTGCCTCCTGTGAACAGGAGAGCATGGGAGCATCAGAGCTTGTCATGGCAACCCACAGAGTGGCGCTGCTCCTCCTGGGCAGAGCAGCTCACAAGTGGTCACTTTGGGAGGCTGGGGAGGGACCCGAGAGCTCAGCCCTTTTGGAGGGACCATGGAATAGTCTGAGTCGGAAGGGACCTTATACATCCTCTAGTTCCAACCCCATGCACATCACACAGCCATGTGAGCCCTGCCCGGCAACGTGGTGTGGGTAAACCACGCAGCCCTCATCACCAGCGCTTCAAAGCTCAGCACAGCACAGGTTCAGACAAAGGTAGAGAAGGAACTGGTAAAATCTGCCCTCAGCGAGCCCGTAGCATGCCCCAGGAGCACTCCTCAGCAACAGCACCACCCAAACCGCTGGCCCACCATCGCATCTCCAGCCATCAGAAAAAGCCATGTCCTGCCGTGACTTCAGAGCAGTCCAGCGTGAAAGCAGCCCTGGCGTCTTCAGTACCAGCATTTACAGCTCCAGCTTCATTCTCCGTTGCAAGAAGCAATTAGTTTTCATTCTCTTTTCCTCAGGGGCCCTCTCTCAGTGCATAATTAGTCCTCTCCTAGATGGAAGGTTCCTATTCAGTGGGCTGGGCGAGGTTAAACACACGCACGCTCTCCTCAAGGATGTTCATGCACAACCAGATCAAACAGAACCAGCTCCAAAGCAGGATTAGTCCAAGTCTTTCTGTTACCATTGACATTTCACTGCTCTTCACTTGCTTGGTCATGCTCCAAAAAGCATAAAGTGCCAGCACCCCTTGGCTGCTTCACACATGCACAAACCACCCTGTAGACTTAAGCACGTACTTAACTTCAAACAGACTCATTTTAAGTAACCAGTATTAGTTGGGTGTTTAAAATTAAGCATCCATATGCACCATAAGCACTTTACAGGACACAAAACTGTTCTCTCCTTGATTCTCAAGTGCCACAAGATACAGAGATCAAGGAGCAAAGATAGAAATCCTTTTTGGCTTTGATGTATGTTTCCCTTGGCTCCGTGAGTGGAATACCAGAAAAGAGCAGCTCTAGGGATGAAACCCAGCAGCCAGCTGGCACTGAGAGCTCCAGCCAGGCTGGGATCCGGCTGGAATGGCAGCATCCATCTCTCCGCTGCATGCCCAGCCTCTCCTGCCCCTGCAGATGCCAGCTCACCGAGCAGCCCTTCCCTTCCCTCCCCAGCTCAGCAGAGTCACGCGGCCCTCTGAGGATGAGCACACTGCGAGGTTTAAACAAATGCAATAAATCAGGCTCCGTCTTTCGGCAGGATTACATTGGATATTAATTATTTGTGCAAGGAAAGGCGGTCACCAGACTGCTGCACCAAATGAGACCGGGCAGGGCCATCAGCGCCACAACCCAGGTGCCACCAGTGCCTGACAGCATCGGTCGCGCTGGATTCATGCTGTGGTTCCTGGCAAGAGCAGAGCAGAGGAAGGCTCAAGCTCTGCATCATCACTTCAACATGAAGCATTCCCAAAGCAGACAGGGCATTGCTGTTTGCTGGAGTAGTTTTACATCTCCCGATTCAAAGCTCCTTAAGGATTATAGCACTTGATTGACAGTGCTGAAGGAACGCTGCTTGCTCTGCATGAATCCCCTGTTACAGCCCAGGGAACAGTTGTGCAGGGCACAAACCAGAGGGCTCTGCTGAACAGCGAAAAGAGCAGCTACAAAAGGGCCATTTCTGCTCCTTGCTTTAACTCCCAAGCATCTGTGCTCCTCTACTTATCTTTAGAAAGGATCAGAAATGAATCAGTTCACGCCAGCCTGGTGGCTTTTATCCATCTGCTCCATGAGCCACGGTAACAACCCTCACCCAGCGATAAGAGCAAGCAATAGAGAACCTGGTTAAAGGCCTTTCTTGTGCCCTGGTATCAAGTGGCCCCTCTTAAAACGTGAGAACTTAATTTAGACCTTTCCCATCCCAGGCAAAGGCTGTCCACAGTAACCCATCACCAGCGGCACAGCCACAGGGCAGGAGGCGTGTGTAGAACCCCAGCCTGGCTTGTGTTGAAGGGACCTTAAAGCTCCTCCAGCTCCAAGCCCTGCCACGGGCAGGGACCCCTTCCACTGGAGCAGCTTGCTCCAAGCCCCTGTGTCCAACCTGGCCTTGAACACTGCCGGGGATGGGGCAGCCACAGCTTCTCTGGGCACCCTGTGCCAGCGCCTCAGCACCCTCACAGGGAAGAGCTTCTGCCTAAGAGCTCAGCTCAGTCTCCCCTCGGGCAGGTTAAAGCCATAGGAAAGCTGCTGGCCCAGGATCAAAGGGCTGTGCTGGGGGAAGGACCCGGCTGTCCAATGGCTCCTCACTGCTCCTGGCTTGCTCTAGATTGGAATTGCATCGCATTCACTTGAGCCAGAGCTGCGCAGAACCAGGCAAAGCACAACGCCGGTACCTGCTGCTGCTCCACCAGCTGCTGCCCAAGTGATGATGATGATCAAGGCTGGCGGGCAGGCTGCCCAGTGCTCCAGAGGTGGCATCTGGATCCCAGCCCTCCCTGCTCTCCTGCTGTCAAACCTCATTTTCCTTGAACAAGGTTAAGTGGCTCCAGCATTCCCACCTCCCGCTGCCGTGGTCGCCTTCGCTGGCACCTTCCTGCTGCTTCTGCATCACCCCAGGGCAGGTTCACACTCTGCCACTCCACAGGCACCCACATCATCCTGCAGCACCCACCCTGCTCCCGGGGCTGCTGCAGCAGCAAGGGGCCACTTCCAGCCATGGAGCTGGTGGCCTTTTGCCCGCTGCCATCACCTCCTCTGGGTACCACGGCCCAGGCAGGGATGGGAGCCAGGGCTCAGCTCAGACACCAGCTCCTTCTCCCCCGCCATAAGCGGCTGCCCCCAGCTCTGACCCCCCCCTCCCCAAAACCCCCATTTGTCACCACCCCTGCGACTGACACCGTGTGTTTAGCCTCAACTAAACAACCCTCACTGCCTGTTGCACCGCCTGCTCCCACTGCTGCTATTTTGAAGGGTGAGAGTTGCGGAGCGCTGCCGTTTCCCCAATTCGCTCCCTTCCCTCCCAGCAGTTCCCCAAATTAGCCAGTTTCCACGGGAAAACACACAAACTGCCAGACAGACCCGAGAGGCGCTGGCAGAGGAGCCGCAGGCAGCAATGCTGCTCTAGCAATCCCACTCGCAGCCCGGGGATGCTCCGGGAAATTAAGGCCTTGTGAAATCCGGGATGGGGATTGACTTAGTGGGAATTCGGGTGGTTTTCTGGTCTTTTAAAGCACAGCAATGCTGTTTTCCAACAGGCACACCTAAACCGGGGCTTCCCGGGAAACCTGCTGTCCTTGATGGTGCTGCCCGGTCTGGGCTGTGCTTTCTGGGGGAGTCGGAGCAAACGCAGCAACACTGATGATGCAAATCACAGGCATGAAATGTGCCTGTGGGCTGTGTTTCCCCCCTTGGGAAGAGCAAACGTATGGATAGGTTGAGTTAAACCTGCAAGATGAGACGGAACAGACTGAAAACCTGCGCCTGCTTTTAGTGAGGAGACCCCTGCAGTGAGGAGGAGGTAATGCTGAACCACGGGGCAGTGCAGGACCGACGTGGCAATGGTGATGTGGGGCAGTGATGCCTTCAGAGTAAGGGATGAGCTGAGGAGGAATGAGCTCAGGCACACTGCCCAGGCTGCCTCCAGTCTAGCGGCACTGTGAGCATCTTAAATGACAGCTAATGCTTTCAGGTGTTTCACTTGTGGCAAAAGGAATCGATCAGGACTGAACCAGACCCTGCCAGAAGAGTCGCCTTCAGCCCAGGGCACATCAGCCAAAGCCTTAAGGCAGCTTTTTAGCCCTTACTGCTTCATTCATCTTAATTAAGCCCAAACCTAAAACCTCAGCTCAGGTGGCAGAACCTGGAAATGTCATTTTACCAATGGGGAAACTGAGGCTGTGACTTGAGGGACAAAAGGGAGCTGCAGACTCAACCCCAAACAGAAACGTCTCTGCATTCCCACACATTCTCCCTGCTCTCAGAGCAAGTTATTGGATGACTTGAAAGTGTTTTAAGTGTCTCAGAATCTCAGAGCCCCCACGACTGTGAATAACAATGAAACCGAGATGCCTGTGAAATAACAGCACAGAACTGCCATTGCCAAGAACACGGTCTCCAAATCGCTGTGAAACACCATGGTCCACAAAACACCATGTTGTGCCTTCACCCAGGGCACTGGAGCGGGTACTTACATCCGAGGCAGGGCCTTTATCAGCACCAGGGCAGGAGAAGGTGACGAACTCATGGCACCGCTTGTGCACAACGAAGCAGCAAACTGCAAAGAGAAGACAGCGACAGTGTCAGTCACACGTTAAGGGATTGGCACCACGACAACCCAGAGCTTAGGAAAACAAAGAGCTCTTATGTCTGACTTAGGATAGTCAGGACTCTAAAGCTGTGGCAGGTTTTTAAACCCTATTGAGCATCACCAGCTGGACCCACTGAACATCACCAGCTGGACCCACTGAACATCACCAGCTGGACCCACTGAACATCACCAGCTGGACCAGGCACTTCAGCAAAGGCAGAGGGCAAGGTGCTGAGCAGAGGAGGGCTGGGAGCCCTTCTATTCACTTGGAGCTTGCTGTCATCCATAGCGCACGCTCCGAGGTCACCCCGGGTATGAAGAGAGGGAGAATCTGGCATTTGTGGGGATCGGAGCTGAAAGTGCATGTGTCCAAAAATGGAACGGTGTACCGATGGAACAGGTGGGCATCTCCCTCCCACAGCCCTGCTTTGCTTCAGCAGCTCCGCAGCCTCCCTCTGCCAGACCAGCAGACACACGTCTCCCTCTCCTCAACGCACGCAGTCGATGACAGTCACCCTTCTGGGAACGTTAATCCCAACAGGCTGCTACCCAGACTTTCAAGCCTAAGTATCCAGAACTAAATCCACATCCCTTCAACCACCGAACCCTCACTGCACACACTAATCTGACACTGCCAGCCCTGGTTTTGCAATCAAAGCACTCTACTTAAAGGCTAATTTCTTCCCTAAATGCAAAATAAGCATCTTATTTTCAGCAAAGCTGCAGAGGGGCTTTGGACCAGGGCCTGTAGGGACAGGCCAAGGGGAATGGCTTTAACCTGCCAGAGGGGAGACTGAGATGAGCTCTTAGGCAGAAGCTCTTCCCTGTGAGGGTGCTGAGGCGCTGGCACAGGGTGCCCAGAGCAGCTCAGCTCCAAGGGCTGACACCATACACAAGGGGAGCAAAGGGGATAAGAGAGCAAAGCAAAGATGTGCAAAGACTGCCTCTGTCTGGGGAAACCTGGGCAGCAAACTCAGCTCTGTCGCAGGGCTCTCTTACTTGCCACATCCCTTTCCCAAGAGCCGTGGTTATGCTAAAGGAAACAGTGATGAGAAGATCAGATACAGCACATAACCCAGGCTGAGCAGCGCAGGCTTCAGCTGCGCCGCTATCAGACTTCTAAGGAACAAGAAAAAGGCAAGTGACGTTGGCTATTGAACTCACAATCCCCTTATCGTGCCCTGCTACCTCCAGCTTTAAATTCCTTTTCCATTTTTCGTTGTGAAAAGAACAAACCCAGGAGCTTTCAGAGGCACAAGAGCTGCCAAGAACCCTCTCCTCGCAGGGCCTCTCATTTGCCTTTCCAGCAAATAAACAGCTTCTTGAAAACATTGCTCACCATTGCTGTCATTGGATACAGAGACAGAGGCATTTGGGAAGCAGGAAGGAAGAAATTAGAACTCTATTAGCAAAGATTTGTCCTGAAGTGTGGGGATAAACTCAATAAAGCTCCGCAGCACGCTGGGCGCAGGCGCTGCCGGGAGCTGCTTCCGGCATCCAGGCTGCAAGAGCTTCCCAGTGGAGCTGGAAGGATTCCACTTCAGAGCAAAAAATACAGAGCTCTTGGGCTGAACTTCCTAGTGCCATTCCTCTATGCCAGGGCTCGGAGCAAGCTGCTCTAATGGAAAGAGTCCCTGCCCATGGCAGGGGGTTGGAACTGGATGAGCTTTAAGGTCCCTTCCAACTCAAACCATTCCCTCATTCTATGATATTCAGTTGCCACAAAGATGACTTACAGGAACTTGGTTCTCATTTGCCTATATGAGCTGCAATACAATGTTTTGAACATTTAAGGGCTTCTTGACCTAAAGCACTGAGAAAACCCCTTGAGAAAAACCATAAAGCAATTGCCAAGGAGATCACAGATGCTGCCGAGCAGAAAAACCTCATCAAAACGTGCTCGTGGAGTATGAACATTGCAGAGCACACGTCTGGCTGCACCTCGACATGGGGGGACCTCCTGGGGCAGCGAGGGCTGCGGGTGTAGCGCAGCAGAGGCAGAACAGCCATTAACACTGGCTGCTGCCAGCCAGGCCAGTGAGTTAAAGCTTTATCCAGCAGCGTGTGGCCGGGAGCGTGTTCGGAACAGCACCGCAAATCACTGCAGCGGACAAAGCTGTTGCAAAGTCCTCGGCAATGGCAGGAGGGAGAAATCCAGCCCTTGGCTGCTCTGCATGGCAGTATTGCTGCAAGAATTCCCCTGCTTCCTAAGGGCTTTTGTCACTGCAGACCCACGCTGTCGGGCAGGATGAGCTGCACACTGACCTTGGCCATGGCTCCCCTCCAGCACTGCCTGCCCCGGGGTTTCTGTGGGTGTCCCTGACGCAAGGCAAGGTCTTGCCCCCATGCTGGCAACCAACGTTTGGTCTAGTGAGGTCAACAGCACAGAGCAAATCAAACCACCGTCAAAGTGAACCATCAGAGAGGACAGACCCTGCCATTATCCAGTGTGCAGTTAGGGAAGAGCAGGCACCTCCAGCGTCATGACCTCCAGCCACCTTAAACGTACATCACCTTAGCATGGGGAAGAGATGTTGGGAACATCCAACACCGTGCACCCAGGGAGCTGCACAGGGCTCTGGCACATAATATTATAGCATGGGAGCTGCTCAACACACAGGAGCCAGCGCAAGTGTCTGTGTCAGTAAGGCACTGGGCAGAGCCACTAATCAGGCATTTCCTTGCAGCCGCTGCAGCTTGTCCCATAGCACAGCCAGTCCTGCAGGAATGGAGAACCCCCTCGTCCCTTCAACACTCCCAGCAGAAACCTCTTTGAGGAAGGGAGCAGGAAAAGACATTGCAGGGTGACAGGACCAGCATTTATGCCCATCAGGGCTTGCTTGGGCAGCACAGGGCAGAGGGATGCACTGCCCAACTCTCCTTCTCAGGGGCTGTGAAGGAGCGTGGTCCCCCTCTTCCTGCCCACCCTGTGCAGGGAGCAGCCCCAGCCATGAGGCCAATGCCCACCCCTGTGAGGGGCTCCCATGACTGATAGCCCAGGGAGGAGCAGAGCAGCCCTGCCCACGCTGATGAGCATCACAGGTATCACTGCCTTTGTGTCCCCAGGTCTGGTCCCAGCAAACAGCACCCATTTGCTGTGCCCCTACACATCCCCTTCCTTCACCAGCAGAGCGTTTTCTCCTGTTTACAAGATGTAAACAGCTGGAAGAGTTTCCCCACCACGCTCACCTCACATGCTCCGTCTCCGTTCTGATGCCTTCCCAAAAGCAGACAGTTGGGCAGTTTGCCCAAAGAGACAACGATGCTGAAAGGCTCGCTCTTAGAATACAAAATCCTGCCCAGGGCAGCAGTTCCTGCCCAGGAAAAGCCCTTTAAGAAAGCTTTAAGCTCCTTACACTGGCAGCAGAATACCCAGGGAGGCAGCCCAACAGGAGCACAGGTATCCCCAGGAAGATGAAAGCCCAGAGGGTGTCAGGGTTCGTGTTTTATTTGCAAGCTCCAAGTGCCTGAGAGTGCTGAGTGCATCCTGGAGAGCAGCAGGACCCAAGCACTGGAGCTGTATCTCTGTGCTGTTACTGCCAGGACACACTGCTCAGAGCAGGTCTTCTGGGGTATTTTGGGGTCCCATTTTTCCACTTTAACCTTGCTCTGGATCAGGTTTTGGGGATGCAAGAAGAATATTCGAGTGGGAAAATGGCCTTGCCCTTGCTATGGACCCACTGCAAGGTGCTGGGAGACTGTGAAGGGTCATAGATGCTGGAGGCAAAGCGGCAGCATGGTTTCACCCATGGGACCACATCTCCACACAGCCCAGGAGAGCCCCAGAGCTGCCTCCAACAGCCCTGACAGGAGCCCTTGGCCACCAGCACAGGGCCCTGGCACCAGCCCACAGCCCAGGGCTCACCAATGCCAGGAGAGCAGAGACCTGCGAGGTGCTGGCAGGCAGAGCCAGGCTGGCTGGAGATGCTAAATCATTTCCTGACCCCTGCACACTATCGGCTTGGAGCTGCCCCATGGGATCCGATTAGCCTCATCTCCCACATGGAACATTGTTAGCTGGCAGGAAGGTATCCAGCCCCCCTCAAGCCCAGACGCTGTGACAAACGACTTCCTGCAGGAATGAACCCTGCCTAGCAACTCCATGCTGCATAAAGCGGAGTTGCCTTTTATTTGATCTCCATTTGTTGCTCTAATTTCATTGCATGAACTCCCTGCCCTGACGTGCTGCAGAAAGGGCTAATCCGTTTTCCCGGGTCCCTCACAAAATGAGTTATTCAGGGAAGTCACCTCCCATGCCTCCCTCCAGCGCATCCCTTCCCAGAACACACGTTCCTTAGGAAGGGAAGCCCTCTGCCCGCCTCCACTGGGCAAGGGAGAGGGCTGGAGGCACCCAGACCAGTCTCAGATATGTTGAATAAAGCAGACAGATGGAGAGTTAACAGAGACAGAAGAAGGTTCAAGCCGGATCCATCGCTAAAGCAAACCCAGGAAGGAGCTCAAACCTCCCCGGAGAGCTGACAGAGCCGTGCTTTGGCAGATGGTTCCAATAGCACAAAGCTCAAAGATTATTTCGAGCGTATCGCAGTGCGTGGCTGCTCCCTTACAACCTGTGGAAGTTCTCATTCGGGTAACATTTCCCTGCCTCAAGAGCTCGAGATGCAGGAAGCAGCTTTGGAATGAGCATTGCCAAAACTGGAGAGAAAACGCGATTAAAAAAGGCTTTTTAAAGGAGCTTTGTGGCGCTCCACCTACGCCGGGCAAACCCACGGGGTCGGACGCATGGGCCTGGCTTTGCCCCGCTGCTGCACCGAAATGCACCGCAGCCAGCACTTGCCCACAGTTTTCCATTCCCACGTTACAAAATGAGCCTTGCTACATCAAGCAGAGCCAGAGGAGCGTGGTAATCACAAAATAAGGGGAAAGAAGGCTTCCAGGAGGGGAAGTCCTGAATTTCTGACGGCGCTTTGCAGCTTCTAATCACTGAGAGCACACAGATTGAAGCCGAGCTAAAATTTATGCTATTTGGATTTAATCCCCAGCTTTGGATGAAAGCTTTCCGGAGTTCTTACAACACAACAAAGATCTTCAGCTCCTCATCAGACTTCAGCGGTTTCCCATTATCAGCTCCGGGGAGACGCAGTGATTGGGAGTTTGGGGCAGTGGTTTTCCGCTATGGAAACCCACCAGGAACAGCTCCAGGGACTGAGGAGTGGAAAGATAGTAAATAAAAGGATAGCCTGAGCCATCCAAGTTCCCTTCTGCGAGGTCTCAGCAGCCTCATTGCTCACGAAGGCTCCGATTCCCCGAACAGCGACAAAGACTTTCAATCCAAGGGAGCAAGTCTTATTCAGACCAGTTAATGCTGCAGGAACGGTACAAAGAAACCTTCATTACAGATATGAAGAAGCCCAGCCCTGCAAATCAGTACTGAGAAAACTGTCACTCAGTGCCAGGGAGATAGAGCTGCATTTCCTGGTATTTCTGCTGTAAAGCAGCAGGATATAGTTTTTTAAAGCTATACAATCTTCCAGCCATTATAAAACCAACTGGCTCTGTCCATTCCGCTCTCCAGCACACCCCATCAATGGCTCCCGAGGCAGGGACCACATAAGACCCTTTAACACAAGCAGGACTTGCACCCATCATTCCTCATCCCAGGCTGGCTGCTGGAAAGGGATGCAGCACGGACAGAGGATGCGGACCTGCCATCCCTTCCCCAGGAGCCCCTTGGCTGATGCCATTCCCTGTTTTCACAGGGAGAAGAGGATATTCCTGCTCATCCCGGCCCCCGAGGCCCTTCCCCAGCGCTGCGGGAAAGACTGAGCCTTCCATGCGAGCAGCTCAGTGACAGGGATTAGGTGCCTGAAGAGGAGGAATCCTCTGTGCAAATCCCTGCTGGGGAAAAGGCAGGCTGAAACATCCTGATTTATTCAGGCTCCTTGTCTGCCCCAACACCCGGTACCAGCTCAAGGCTTTCTGATCGCATCTCCCACTTACTCCACAGGCGGTGTTCCCAGGTCTCCAAGAATCACAGAAGGGTTTGGGTTGAAGGGACCTTAAAGCTCCTCCACCTCCAACCCCTGCCACGGGCAGGGACACCTTCCACTGGAGCAGCTACCTCCAAGCCCCTGTGTCCAACCTGGCCTTGAACACTGCCAGGGATGGGGCAGCCACAGCTTCTCTGGGCACCCTGTGCCAGCGCCTCAGCACCCTCACAGGGAAGAGCTTCTGCCTAAGAGCTCATCTCAGTCTCCCCTCGGGCAGGTTAAAGCCATTCCCCTTGGCCTGTCCCTACAGGCCCTTGTCCAAAGCCCCTCTCCAGGTTTCCTGGAGCCCCTTTGGGTATTAAAGCAAACCCAACTCCCTTGCTCATCTACTGCCTGCTCTTTGGGAGGGGAAAAGGGCCAACACCAGCTCTGTGAAGAGACCAAGGATGCTGCAGTAAGAGCCGCTCTCCAGGACTCATGTCCCAGTGCTGGCGATGCTGACCCGCACCCACCCCAGGGCTGCAGCTATTTCCAGAGACACAAAGGCATTAATTTTGCATTAGAGCCTGATCCCGGCTCGGGGAGCAGTTAAATACTTCATCAGCTCCCTCCAGCCCCGCCGAGCAGACTCACTTGCACGTTGAATAATTCAGCCCCGTGCACGCTCCCGGCCGGGGCGGCACAGGAGGAGGCAGCCACGGCCCTGCCAGATGTGCCGCAGGGACCAGCTGTGCCAGCAGCAGCTTGGTGAAGCCCCCAGCGCTTCAGCAGTGGCATCAAGCAGAAGGATGCGCCACAAACCCCAGTGCTGAGCAAAAGGCCGGCTGTGCCAGCCTGGCTGTACCCTGCCCCCAGTTCCTACGGGAGTTGCACGAGTTTAGGGACTATCCAGGCACGTTCCTGCGTTAGTGATGCCCGAGATAGGGAGGAAAATGCATTCTGGTGCCAAGGGGTGTCCTGGGCAGGATCTGGACTGCTCCTTGCTCCGGGTAATTTGGAAGGCTCCTGCAGATGCCATCATCTCCTCTCCTGCAGCTCACGGATGACTGAGCCTCAGCTTCTGCTGTCTCCACGCTCTGGTGCTCATCCGCATTTCCATGGCATCTCCCACCCATGGCTCAGCATGGCAGCACCCACCTCATCTCCAAGAGCAGGCTGGCTCGGATGCAGCTGCCGAGCCCTTCCGCACCTCCGGCAGACGGGAATCTGCTGCCCATGCCCCTGCTCACACTGCTGCAGCAGGCAGGACACCCAAGGGAGCTCTCAATGCATCCAGCAACAGCATCACTACCTTCATTCCTCCCACATACCCACATGCTATCAGTTATCTGTGCCCCTTCCTCATAACCCTGTCATGGTCTATACGCTATTCGAGCTCCTCCACTTTCTCATGGTGTTTCCCATGCTCAAGGGCCACATGAACTCGGCACACCCCAATGTTGCCCCAACCCTCAGCCATAGCACCCACATTTGCTGAGGGGGCTTGGGGCAAGGGCTCTAGTGGAAGGTGCCCCTGCCCATGGAAGGGGCTGGAACTGGATGAGCTTCCTTCCAGCCCAAACCAGTCTGGGATTCTATGATCCATTAAAAGCACAAGCAATGTGGGGAAATCAGTGCCCAGAAACATTATTTAAGGACTTAAGAAAACACAAAGAATACAAAACCACAAAGACAACACAGCCTTGCAGAACTGTACAAGGACACCTTGCTGTTTCCTTTGCAACTGGAGGGCTGAGAGGCCCTATAGGAGGTGTAGGGTCAAATGCTCTCCTGCTCCAGCAGAGCTCCCTCCCTGCTCCATCCAACATCCCTCCAACACCAGGGAACATCCCTCCAGCACCAGGCAGTGTTCGGGTGCCAGAGCTGGGGGTAGCAGTGACATCTGTGGTTTCCCAAGGTAAGACCCTGCCAACAGAAATCAAGCGAATGCAGTGCCTGCCATGCAGGAGGAGCCCACAGGAGCTGTGCTGAAGAGCAGGGGCAGGATGGTTGCTCTGCTGTTCACTTCCAACAGAGACATCCTTAATAGTCCTTTCTTTTCTGAAAGGGTCACATACTTTGAGCCCAGCCACGCACTTGCAGAGGGATTTGTGTATGTAAGAAGAAAACATTGAAGAAAGTCTGCAGTTCTATATGGAATACCAGTAATGAACTGACAACACCCTCTGCATGACAATGAATGTATTGTAGCCATGCGGGATGAGGAACATCAATCATCCCTGGCAATGCAATGGGTGTGGGTGGGGAAGGGGATGGTGATAGCGTTAGAGCTGGGATCAGGGAAAGATCTTCCTTCTCCCACTGCATGTGCCAGAGAAACACCTCGAGTCACATCCAGGCTGCAGGGATGGGGATGCTCAGAAGTGCTGCTCCGGGAAGCACACTGCTGCTGACCCGGCTTGTGCAGCTCTTGCTGGCATAGGGCTCACTGAATGGGGCAGAGGGTCCCTCCACCCAGGGCATGGCTCAAGTCCAGCTCCTGCTTCCTCTTCCATGTACTTTGGGCCGATAAAGCTGCTTGGAGCAGTGAGCAGAGCACCCCAGCCGCTTCATCCCAGCATCCAGAGGCACCCCATGGGAGCTGCTCCATCCTCCCAGCCCCCATGCAGGCAGGGATGGTGCTGCAGGTACACAGCCAAGTCCCACCACAAGCACACTATTGAGAGACCAACAAAAGCCCCAGCAGAACATCTTGCCTGCAGGAGCCTGTACAGAGAGCCTGTTTGCAGTGAGCAGAGCTGCACGCCCAGCACCAGGATGGAGGCAGCCACATGGACCACGCACGGTGCAGGCACCACGCTGATCCACTCCTGCTCTCCAAGCATCCTGGGATGTAGCCGGGGCCAGCAGAGGAGTTCAAAGCAAGGGGAACGAAGCCATCAATGTGTTTCCCTACGTGAGGCACAGACACCTTTCTTCTCTGCTCCTTTTTCCTGTGCCAGGTGCTGTTGCAGAGACCCACGCACAAAACTGCACCAGCCGGGAAGCTGCCCACACACCGGCCCTGAATGAACGGGAGGGAAACATGCCATTCCCTACCTAATCTCTCATTATAGCCAGGTGACACGCTGCAGCAGCACTAACAGGTAATTTTGCAAGTTGGAATTTATTTCTTTCCATGTTAACATCTCCTCTAACCTGTTTCTTAAAGGCCCAAATCACGATGCTGCACACAGAGGACTTCATCACGGCCTCAGGGGTGAGCCCATGCTGAGCTGGAGCAGGGTGGTTGCAGCTCCTGGACCATGGAGGCAAGCAGGGATGCTGATGGGAATGGCAGGCATTAGAGGAGGAGCACCCAGACACTGGCTGAGGGTAGGAAGATGAGAGGCTTCTCAAGATGCAGGACCAATGGACCAACTCAGTTTCTACCTTATTCAAACAGGGACAGGCAGCATCGAGGAAACTGCTGCATCCACCTCAGAGCCTGGTCCCTCTCCAAGGGGAGATGGGTCCCTAGGGACAGCCTGGGGGACAGCCCAGTGCCTGCAGCCAGCTCTGCTCAGAAACACCCACCCAACAGCTCCAGATGCAGCCCAACCCCACAGAACACCCTCAGCATCTCCACCAGCGAGCGATGTCAGAAGCACTCTGTGATTAATCCAGGCCCCGAGGGACCAGATTAAAGAGTCTTGGCAATTAGTTCTGGATTTCTTCGGAAGGCGCTGGAAGGCAGTGGAAAGCTGCTGCAGTCCCTGGAGGATGAGCACCAGCTCCTCTCGGAACCTGCCTCGCCTGCACCAGTTACACAACCCACCGCTGCCATGTGCTCCCTTACCGACGCTCTCAGCGCAGGGATGGAAAGGAGGCTTGGAAAAACCCCAAAGCCCTGCACACGACAAGAGAGGAGATCATTAAAAACCTGGCAGACCTACTTCGACTCCGGTGACCTGGTAATTTAAGATTGTAATTGAAACTCGGGGCCAGCCTCTTGAGAGCAGGCAGAAATACGGCAGATATCCCAGCGGGATCCATCCTGCCCAGAGAACAAGTCAGCCACTGGGAGGGGGCAGTCGGGGTGCAGGTAACCCATCATCATCCCAGTTGCTGCATCGCAGAGCCCTGGAAGATGGCTGCCCGCCCGCTTTGAAGGCGACGCGTTCGTAACGGTGTATTAATCCTATTTAGGGAAGATAAAAAGCCAGTCCCCAAAGCGCTAATAATGTAACTGAGTTAAAGCTGAGTTTTGTCACTTATCTCCAAGACAGAGAGGGGAATTTCACTCCCATTTCCTTCCTCACATCCCCGCCGCCTTCAATTCTCCTATCTGAACCGTCTTGTTTCCAAAGGCAGAGACCAGCGTAGCCATTAAATAGCAGTGCTCAGATAAACACCACCTTCACCTCCAGCGAGCAAGGAGGCTCCAAGGGCGCCAGGCTGGGGAAGGATCTTTCAGCCTTCAAACAGTTGCTGGTGCATGCATCCTGACCCCACGTACCACCGACACGCTTCCGTGTCCCATCACCCTGCCCCAGCCAGCTCACCCTGAAGCCCAAGTGCTGGCAGTGCTCAGCAGAGTGGGTATCAGCTCCTCTGCACCATCACAACCTTTGTGGCATCAAGGGAAAAGCCACTCCATCCTCTGTCCCCGCTGCCTGCCCTTTCCACAGCGCTGGCTCTGTGTCTGCCCCACCAGCGTTCCAAGATGCTCACCCCAGCAGCACCTGCCAGGCTTGCCAGACACAACCAAGGCAACCCAGTGATGCTTTCCCAAATGGGATTGGAAGTTAACGGCAGAAACAAGGCAGCTTCTCAAAAGGTGTCATTCAAACACCTTCAAACAGAGGAGCCTCTGGGGAGGAACCGGGCGTCACAGGTACACAGAGGGGTCAGGAGGTGCTTGTAGTGGCTGCAAGGAGACCTGGGCTCGCTTTTCTGGGCTCCCATTGGGAGCTCAGCAGGGTCTGCAAGGGCCCTGTGAGGGCAATGGGATCTGCACAAATCCATTGTGGTTAGTTTCATCTGCCTAAAAGGGCTAGTGTCACGTAAGCCTCAGTGATGCACCACAAGCCATAGGTGAGCAACCCTACAGGCAGCTCCAGCCTGGGAACAGGGACACTTAGCTAAGGGAAGGGGATGAAGGAGCCTTTTCTATACATGGCAAGCATCAAACCAGCTTCCTGTATAAACCATGGAGCTTGTGTAGATTCAGAGCATCTCAGGATGATGGGACCAGGGTCAGCCTCATGCCTATGATGACACGTGAGCATCTGACCCATAACCATATTGTCAGTGGTGTCCCCACATCAACTGCCCCAAGGCCCCACAGTGGCTTGGGGTGCAGAAGTGCTCCAAACAGACCATGTCTTCCTCCTGAACTTGCAGCACGCTGAAACCCATAGATGGAATCAAAGCAGGATGAGGATTTCACAGTGCTCATGAGCCTCTGGCCAAGAGCCGTCATAATCCTGATATCAACATTAATTTTCCATGGCACTGGAGATCCAGGGACAGACTGAGCCGCGTTTTGTTCCTGAACACTACGGCAAGAGGAATTTATGCTGAGCACACAGTGCAAGATAAAGCACTCGTTTCCTTTAGAGGCTCTATTTTGGGTACAGAGCTGAGCCTCTGCATGGGTGAGAAACTTCTCAAGCACCCTTGGCCAGAAGCATCACTTCTGCCTTCCCAAGCACCTTCAGGTTATCTCCAGACACTCATAGCCAGGTGAACCCAGGCTGGAGCTCGAAACTGGCCCCAAAATGTGAAGAACTGAAGGTCTTTCACCAAGGCAACATCAAGAGCAGCATCAACACGAACACGGAGCTCCTGCCAAGTCTGGGAGGCACTTGTCTACTGCTAAAACCAGCATGGTCTATAATCGTGTTCGCTCTATTCCTAAAAAACAGCCTTGAAATAAATCAGACTAATCCCAGTTTGGGGAGATGTGTAAAGTAAATCCATTCAGAACAAGAGAAGGGGCTTCATTCCTCGCATCACTGAAGGAGCTCCTTTTCCCTGCATTCATCGCATGCACCACGCAGCATCCAGACCCCACACGGTCCCAGCACTGTAACCGCACTGGAGCTGCTGCACAGTCCCTTTGCTTTCCAGGAAGGGCACAAAATAATCGCCGTGCATACAGCAGCAACACTCATTTGTGGGTTTGGACTGATAGGAAGAGTGATGACTTCCCTGCGCTGCCTCCGGCTTCATCCGGGCAGGCTGCACCTTGGGAGCTTGTTCTCTATACTCCAAGTGATGTCTGAAGGGTTCCTTGAACCCCCAGGAACAGCAAGCACCAGATCAATTTGAGTACAGCTGAAAGCAGCAGTTACCCAGGGTCTCTGCAAGGTGAAGCTTCCTACATAGGATTTATTAAGTGCTGTAACCGTGTCATGCGATTGTGCCACCGGCCTGGGTTTCCTGCAGCGAAACACTGCTGTCTGTGCTCTGCTGCCTTCCCCAGATAACCCAGTGCTCACCAGCACCAGCCCAGCATTGCAGAGGGCAGGCACCCTCCGCCCTGACAGCGCTTTGAACACAGGCACAAACAGCACAGACATTAACATCCCTCCCATGCATGCCACCCATCAGAAGGCAAATGGGAGGGCTCAAGACAACCTCAAGACACTTCTCAGTTTCCCTCTGACCTTTCTCCCCTGCAGAGTGCTGCGTGTGATGTTCTGCCCCAGCTCTGCAAGCCACAGCCCAAGGATCAGACCCAGAGCGTCCTTCAGCCCTTCCACTTCCACCTGGTCAACGGGCAGGTCTCCCAGACTCATCCAGCACGTTTTGGAGCCTGCAAGCCCATGAGACAGCCACAGGCCCTGAGGTGCAGCAGGAGATGAAGCTCCATCCCTGCTCCTGTGTGGTGGGAAGCCAGAGAACACTCCAGTGTGGCGGGCCATAGGCAGGCAGGCAGGCTCCTGGAGCCCCTGGGATGTGGGATTGTGCTGCTGCCCCTGCACCCAGCCAGAGAGCAGCCGCTGGACTTTATCTTGGTATTGCAACCACTTCCTCCTGCATCACGCCAGCAGAACACGGGCTCAGCTGCAATGGCTCTGAAGCAGGGTAGAGGTTGCCTTTAGTGTTTGATTCTGCCACGAGAGGAACATGGGTCCCAAACCCTCCCCTGGGGTTCAGGGGAGGGACTGGGGTCTGTGGTCCAAGCACAGCAGCAGGCAGCAGCTCTGCATGGCCAAGCCTTCAGCAGCATCACGGAGGCCAGGAGGAGGGTCCAAGGGGCTGAGCAGGGCTCAGCAGCCACTCCCTGCAAGCAACAACCTCAACAAGAAGTCGCTCTGCATGCATCAAGTCTATTTTAAAACAGGGAGAACAAAAATAACCAAGTCCTGCTTGGTCCTCACTGTCTCTGCTTTAAGATCACTGCTAACATAGGCAGGAGGAACAAATGCCCCAGGAAGCCACAGGCAGTGGCAGGACATCCTGTGATAGCTGGGATGCCTTCCATCAGCAGCTCCCACTGAGGTGCCTCCCAAACAGCCACCAGCAGCTATTTCCCCTCACTGCAACATCTTCATCTAGGCAAATTAATGCTGCTCAATCAGCAACTGCCCCATTAAGGCTAACAAGGAAGCCAGTAGCTACTGCACCTTCAGCAAGCAAAAGCCGCACAAGGCACTGAGAGGACACAGCAAGGGAAGAGCAAAACCTGAGTTTGTTGTCACCCCAGCAGACACTGCTTATGCCATAGAACCACAGAATCACGGGATGGTTTGGGTTGAAGGGACCTTAAAACTCCTCCAGCTCCAACCCCTGCCACGGGCAGGGACCCCCTTCCACTGGAGCAGCTTGCTCCAAGCCCCTGTGTCCAGCCTGGCCTTGAACACTGCCGGGGATGGGACAACCACAGCTTCTTTTCAAGCCTGTTCAGTCCTAAACTCCACAGGGGAATTTTGGGAAGTCTCGCAGGCTTCCTGCTCCCTGTGCTGCAGATGGGAATGTGCTGATAAGAAAGCCAGCCACTTCCTCTGCAGAAAACAGCGTTAGTGAACAGAGGGTGAGAGCAGAGCAGCTCCAGCAGCACACAGTGCTGGGGCGAAAAGGAAGGATGCTCAGCCCCGATTCCTGCTGCAACTTCACCTCTCCTCGGTCCTGTTTGTTCCGTCAACGTAGCAGAGCCCAGCCAAGGCTCAGGGACACTGGATTAATGCTGATTATGGATCCTTGGGGATTTGCCCACAGCAAGTCACCAAGCACTGGACCCTGCCTGGCTGCTACAGAGCAACAGGAGGGGCATGAAGCCAGCTCTCACAGGAGGCAGGATGCTCACCATGGCGCTGAGCGCTTTCCCGGCTCACCTTGGCTGCAGCCAAGGAGATGGATGCTCACTTCCCCGGAAAGGCTTGCCAGCAGCACCACAAGCCTCAGGATCCCCCTGTGCTGACCCCAAGACAAGGGCTGCCACTCTCCAGCCCCCACCTGGCACAGCCGCCCTGCTGCAGGAGGGATGCAGATCGCACTTTTCCCTCCCTTGAAAACAGGCCATTATCTCACGGCAGTTTGTAGCACTATGTGTTATTACACTGCAACAGTACAGCCTTTAAGACCTTCAAAGGGCTGCAGCTGGCAAGATCTCTAGTGTACTTGGCACTGCTTTTGATGCTCTACAGATAAGGTATTAAAATAACATCTCCAACATGCAGATGCTCTGTGTCTGCTCGCTCGTCTCTCTCCAGCCAGAGCTGCTCAGAGCAAGGTTTTATTGACGCTGCAAGACAGGCGATGCACAGCGCAGCACGGGCTGGAGGAGTCACCTTGCTGTGGGAGGCAGCTCTGTCCTGGCGAGCTGTGTGTCCCTGACCCAGGTTTTCCCAAGGGAAGCTCTGGGATTCGGCACTGGGTAGGATGAAGGCAGAAGCCTGTTCAACACAATGGCCATGGAGAGCTGATGGCTGAGGGGCACCGGCACTCACGTTAAGGGAAGTCTCGAAACACATTTTGGGGCAGGAAGAAATAACCCGCTTAGTGCTTAACTTTGCTTTAAAGCTACTGCTGTTTAGGTGAATCTTGCTCTACGTGGCTGGTATGCTCAGCTCCTGCTTCACTCACTGAACTTCAAGCCATGAACTAAGTTGGGCAGCCATCCTGTACAGCTCCATGCCACTGCTCTGGATTAAAGCATCACCCAGGCTGCCAGCCTGAGGAAAGGAAAAGAGAAGAGCCGTTTCATTTACATGGAGCTCTGCAAAGAGCTCTCTTGGCTCCCTCTCCACACCATGTCCCTGCTGGCCAATACAACTTTATTAATGTTTACGATGTGGCCTCCTTTTTAATGCTGCTCTGGCCCAGGGAAAGAAAGAATCCATTTGCATTTTTAATGGCATTTGGATAAGCAATTTGAGCCTGGCCTCCATCCCCCTCAGCCAAAGCCTGTGGAGTGTCAGCCCGAGGTTCCTGGCTTCTGGACGTCCAGGTACCTTACAGAGCATCCTCCTCACTGGTGGGGATCACTGTATGCCGAGCCTGCACTGCTGCAGCTGGCACGGCATCCCCTCCACGCTCAGCACAATAAATGTGGGCCATCACCAGTAGCCCACAGGCAGCTTTCCATTCAGTTTATTTTAATAAAGCAATAGAGGGAAACGCGCCATACATAAGATACTAAATGGCACAATAAAAACCTTTAAGCTCGCCTGAAATCTCTCCCAGCTGTGATGTAGTACTTCACAGACATGAAATAGGGCAGATTTCACAAGCACTGCGCCGAGTTCTGCCTGTGCACTCCAGTTCCCACTGGCTTCTCCTGCTCTCCCTCTGCCACAGAGGGTACAGAGAGCACCCTCTGTGCAAGCCCTAAGGAGCTGCCTGCAGAGCTGGGGGAAGAACAGAAGCTTCCAGTAGCTCTTTGGAAGTGGCAACAGCCGCTCACGCAGCAGCCCCCAGCCCGTGCCCACCTTTGCCAGCCTGACAGACACCCCGGCTGCTCCATTGGCTGTGCCACGGCTGCCGCAGCATCCCTCAGCGTGGTCTGGGGATGAAAACCTCGTCTTCAGCAGAGGGAGGTGCTCACCTGCTCCATGCTACAGAGCCAGGCTGGTCAAATCCTACCCCTCCATGCAACCTCCCTTGGGCATCTGAAATTCCCCCTTCTCCTTGCAAGAGGCAAGAATGCAGCATCCCCCCCATTGAGCCACCTCAGACATCCTGCAATGGCTCCCAGCACCTGTAGAACCCAGGGGAATCATGGATGTCCCCAAAACTGCTTTGTGCAGCAGCTTCTTGCATAGCCCTGCATGGAGATGAATGCTCCTCAGAACCTAAAGGCTGCCCAGAACTGTCAGTGCTGAACCAGGAGGCACATACACGAAGCCCCATCACTGGTCAGGCTTGGAGCTGGTGGGCAGAGACCCACCTTGAGGGGGTTATGTGGAGGGAGCTGCTGCCCATGGCCCTGCAGCAAGCTCCTCATTGCTGAAGGATGCTCCCCCACCGTTCTGCCTTCAAAGCTCCCTGCAAAGCCACCCAAAACCCTTGCAAACACAAATCTGTGTCTGTCCAAAGTGTTTGGGATGAGAAAACCCCTAAAAAGGGTGCTTTCCCATCCAGATTTCATTTGACACACACCCCCCCCCCCCCCCCCCATTTCATGCTGCCTTCCAGTCTCCCCCTGATACCTGCACCATGGTGGACCACCTGCAGGGTCCCCCCAGCCCACTCTGCTCCCCGGCATGCTATGGGCTGGGCTGGAGGAGCACTGACAGCCCTGGGATGGGAATGACATCCCCTGCCACATCAACCACAGCTCAGATCCAGCCTCATGTGAGACTGGCAGCTGCCTGGGGGTGGTTTTCCATTCCTGAACGCGCGGCACCCGCTCCTCAGCACGGGATTAGTAATAAATATTTGGAAAGATTAGTTATTCCATATAAACAGCCACAACCTATTGCAGAGGCTGGCTCAGAGCCTGCTCCTTGCTCAAAGCTCTCCGAGGGTCCATGGTGCTGCTCCGAGCCCTGCCATTGCTGGGAGCGGCCCGCTCCACACCACACACCCCAGCACCCAGAGAGGATGCTGCAAGGGATGCCAGATACAGGACTCCCTCATCCCTGACTTCTGGTTCTTCACTTTGGGTCTCCAAGCTGTGAGCAGCCTCCCCAGAGCATTACCAGAGCATCTCCTCTCGAAGCATTACCAGAGCATCTCCTCTCGAAGCATTACCAGAGCATGGCACGAGCGCACACCTCTCCCAGCTCTGTTTTCCTAGCCCCCCCTTTGCCATGGGAGCCTTGAAACATGGGAAACCCCAGGCTCATCCTGCTTTCCTCCTTTATCTCCTGCCTGCTCCCATCCCCGAGCACCAAGCAAGCCTGTCAAACCCGCAGGAGACCCTCGAGACCCCCACTGCAGCTCTTCAAGTGATAACAAATACAGCCCCTCTGTAAATCACTGCAAACACACAGGCTGCTCACCCTGGGACTGATGGAGACAGGAGCTACACAAGCAGCAGGTTCAGCCCAGGACACAAACCCATTTGCCAGCCACCCCCAGGAAAGCACTTCTCTGCCCTTCAGATTCCAGGAACATCAAACACACACCCACAAAAAGGTGTTTTCCCAAAAAAAATCATCTGGTTTACACCCTGCCAGGATCCTAATTCACTGGGAACGTGCTTCCCAAGCACAGCGCATCCACACAGCTGAATCTCCTTCCACACTGCATGTTCTCCTGCCTTACATCATCCTTGCTCCTTTAGCAGCTCCAGGACCTTCCTCCCTTCTGTCACCACTGGGGCACTGCTGCTCGGCCGTGGCCCAACATGACACTCGCCTGCCTGTGTCAGCTCTATTCCAACTCTGGAGCCATTAATCACAGTTACATTATAATTCTGTTTCATTATAACGTTATGTGGATGGCAAAGGCCGAACCCAGCATATTCACATTGCTAATGGAATTAACCCCTCTCCTCCTGCAGCCCCGAGCAACCAGGCAAGCGGGACCCTTGTGCAAGCATCAGCTCATTCCAGGCTCCCAACTCCAACCTGCAGACAGGTCCCCTCATGGCCATGTTCACAGCAAGACACTGAGGAGCTGCCCAGCACCTATTTAACAGCCCTCCAACCCTGCAGTGAACAGCCTTTAGAGAGCTACAGGTTTACAGAGCCAGCCAGGAGCACCCAAAAGTGAAAAGGAGACTGTTAAAAGCACGCTTTGCCCATGCTAAACCCCATTACTCCTTGAGCAAGCTCCTGAAGCCCCGCTAGTGAGACAGGAACATTGTGGGCAACGCTTGTTCAAACCCCCGAGCGTTACAAACCAGCTCGAGTTTGGCTCATTGCCTCCATCCTGCAAATTACAGGCTTGTGAAGGCCTCCCCTCCCGTACCTGCCTCCAGCACCTTACAAAGACATCCCCACCTCTCACTGCATTAAAGAGAAAACACCCCAGCTATCAATAGATGCAGTATTAGAAGCCAAAATACCCTCCCTCTATGGCAACCTGAAAGGTCTTAATTATCCAGGCAGGTGGCAGAGGGAGCAGCCCCGGGGCACACGGAGCTGCCGAACTTTGCTTTTGATAGTGGGTATTGAGGAGCAGACAAAAACACTCTCATTGAATCCCTCGGGAGCTGAGGCAGCTCTTTCATTAGCCAGAGACATTGCTGAGGTCCCCGCACAACCTGAGAGACTATTGTGTTCACAACTCAAAATCCATCCCCCTGTCTTAACTAGGAGGGAGCAGAGAGCAAAGGAACTGAATCAGGTTTCCAACCCGTTCCCGTAGCAACGGCAGCAGAAGCCAGGTTTGCCGCATGCAGATTCCTGCTCCGGATGGAACAGCCCTCCCCATGGAGCAGCCCAGGATGGGGTGTGAGCATTTGCCTTGGGAATTATCAACTCCCCAGTGCATTCCTGAGCAGCCCCATGAGGTGGGGCTTGAGGGTGCTGAGGCGCTGGCACAGGGTGCCCAGAGAAGCTGTGGCTGCCCCATCCCTGGCAGTGCTCAAGGCCAGGTTGGACACAGGGGCTTGGAGCAAGCTGCTCCAGTGGAAGGGGTCCCTGCCCGTGGCAGGGGTTGGAGCTGGAGGAGCTTTAAGGTGCCTTCAACACAAACCAGGCTGGGATCCTATGATAAAGATCAGAAAAAAAAAAACAATCTTCAGCAGAATCAGCCTGAAAGCAACTTTCAAGTCAAACTTGTGAGGTGACTCTCAAGCAGAAAAAGCTCCTTCTTAATCCAAAAGTCATCACGAGAATGAAATGCAACCCTTGAATCTCACCACTCCTCTTTAGAGATTCATTTTTCAACCAGCTCTACACCGACAGTGACCCAACGTCATCGCACAGTGATGCCGAGAACAACAACAAACATGTTCCCAACGCACTCTTTCCAAGCCTGACACACAAATCAGGGATTCTGGCTCATTTCTGTCGCAGTCTTGTGGAGCAGACCTCCTAAAACCACCCAGAAGCTTCTAACAGAGTTAAGACTGAAGAGCTTGGCTGTCCCCATACAAGAGCCGAGCGCTGTATGTGTTTACAGCAGCATCCATATGGCACAGGGGAGTTACGTGCATCAGAAGCCAAGCTGCTGTACGTGCAACGAGGGCACGAGCTCGCCATACATTCAGCTCACACTTCTCAACTGTGGTCACCGGAGTCCCACCTCCACACAGCAACAGAGCAAGAACTGCACCAGCACCAAACTGGGCCTTGGGCACACCAAAGTGAGCCGTGTGCCACCATCACACTGGAGCCGCCGGCATAGGAAGCGCCAAGCATCGCCAGCAAGCTGATGTCCAAGGACTCAGTTTTCCTTCCCGCAGCACCCCTGTTTCTTGCAAATGTTTTCCATGCAATCACGGACAGAGCTCATTGAAGAAGATTCACATTTGGTGCCATAAAGGTTTGGGCATGTTTGGTTGAGAAGAGGCAGGAGCACAGCTCTGCAAAGACACCGCAGAGGCACTGCCTCACCATCCACCTTCAGCTGCCAGAGAAACCTTTGCCTTGAGGATCCACGTTAGCAGCTTTAGGACTCCAGCTTCAAACAAAAGCAAGTGCCAGTGAGCCCCTGGAATGGGAAAGGCAGGAAAGATGCAATGGATTTTAAGAGCTACAGGCAGGGCAGCAGATGTTGAAAGGACTGACCCAGCTCCTGCATGCAACAGCATGGCATTCATACTGGACAGAAGCATTCCTTCTGCAACAGGGCTTGTGCACAGCAAGAGATGTGCCCATGGAAAGCCCTCACTCCATCTCACCCATCCCTGGGACCTGAAGCCTCAGCTGAATCCCCAGGTTTGCCCGCCCCTGCTACACGGCTTCATTGCAGGGCAGCCCTGAACCATCACTGCAGTGAGATCCAGGTTCCCATCTCCAAGCCCAACCTCAGGACTGCAGCACAAGAGGCTTTCTGCAAGCACAGCCCATGCAGAGCAAGGGAGCTGTTCCTGCACATCCCAACACCTTCAGCCAGAAAAGCCTCCTGCAAATCCCATTACCAGTTTCTAGCAGCAAGTCTGGAACAAGGATTTCTTTAAGCGAAAGGAAACGACTGAAGAGCCAGCAGTAGCCAAAGCTGCCCTCTTCATGGGGCTGCAGCAGAAACTTCCCCTCAGGGCAGCGTTTTGACCTCCCTTGCCTAAGAAGGGCTCATCACAAACCAGTCCTGCTCAGCTGACATGCAGCTCTAGAAATGAACTGCTCTCACCGAGCAGGGGCAGTTCTCTCATCCTCAGCACTCCAAACTTCAGCGGCTATATCAGCTTTTCACTTGAGACAAACCCAGCTCAGGCTCCCACATGGGTGATCCGATGCAGGACCCAGTCCTGCTCCTACACCATCCCCATCCCACTACCCATCAGCTTCAATGGGAACAGCCCCGAGCACTTCTCACCCCCGCTCAGGAGGCTTCACTCCAGCCCTTGCATCCTCCACCTTCTCAAGAGGTGGATGGACCATTCTCACGTCAAAGGAAAGACAGACCAAGTCAAAACAGAGGAGATGCCTTTCAAATTGACCGACTGCGGGGAGGGTGCTGGTGCTGCTGACAGAACCAGGCAGCGTCCCCAGGGACGCCGCTCAAGACAGCTTTTTGCCTGAGTACAGAAGTGGGAGAGCAATTAGGAAGAACAGCAATGAGCTTCTCCCCCCTCCAGCCTTCCCACTCATGAACACCTTCCATCGTGCCGCAGTGCCAGGGAATGGCTCCCGCCTCACTGGGGCCCCCCAGCACCTCCACACCAACCTCTGCGTGGGGGATTTGCCCCTTTAAGCACCACAAGAGGTGACAGTCAAAGCCATAATGAGGTTGTAGAGGGGCTGGGGATGGAGCTGCTGCCTGGTCTCACCAGTGGGCAGAGATGGGCTATTGGAAAGCCAGGGCTGCCACAGAGCAGCAGCACAGGGGACACCAGCAAAGCAGCATTCCAGCCCCGGCTGCAAGCTGGGGTCAGTACTGCACTCAGCATCTTGGTTTTTGACTTAGCAAGCAGAGAGGGAAGAGGAAAGGCTGTAGAGCAGCACAACGAGATGGCAGGAGAGCCAGGATGAGGAAGGCGGTGAGCTCCTGTAGGCTCCTTCCACGGTACCAGCCATCGCTGCGCCTGTACAGAGACTTCCATCTTGCCTTACAAACCCTGACCCACTCAAAGGAAGCTTTATCACAACAGGGCAAGTCTAATTTGGCCCTGATGCCCCAGTTCAGAGAGCAGAGGAGGTGAACCCCATGGTACCGATGGAGAAAAACAGTGCTGGGGCACAGGAGGAAGAGGATGGACAATTCAGAGCCAAAAGCTACATGTGGCAGCAAGGACATGCTGAGCACAGCACAGAAATCCCCTGCAAGGGGAAGGATCCTGACTGCTGCCCAGGGGAACAGCTGGGGGCTTCAAACCTCAGTCAGTCCCCAAAGGGTGAGCATATTCCAGCCTCCGCTGCAGGACTTCCAAGAACAAGCCCAGCTGGAGCGGGGATGTCCAGGCTTCACCGTGCCCAGGCTCTGCCGGTAGCAAAGCAGGACAAGCTCAAGCTGGTCAGCGAGAGCCCCCAGCTCCACAAACAGCTTTGGGGAAGCGATACTCGAGCGGCTGCTCCAGGGCACGCACGGGGACTTCTCGGGGCGCAGCACCCGGCGCCGCTGCAGCTTCCTGCTCTCCCACGGGCACCAGGACCTGCCCCAGCCTGCGTGCTGCCATCTCCCCTCGGTTTCATTTCTGCTCCTGTGCCTTGCTATGAAGTCATGCGTTGAAGTTATCGGAGAGCTGGAAGTGAGTCAGCGCAGTCAACGACAGCCTAAGAATGGAACTAATTAAAACTATTCACTCAAGCCAGCATGTTCCAACGTACTCAAGACCCTAAACAAAGCCAGTTGCATCAGTGGGATGCAGCGCACAACCCCGGTACGTTGGCTCCCACCTTCTGCAGCAGATTGTACAAAGAACGAGTCATTCCATCGCAGAAGTCAGGGCTTCGCTACCAGGGACCACATTCCTCAAGGGAGAGGAGTTTTCAGAGAGCTCTCCTCCAGCCTCAGGGGCTGCAGAAGTCGTGCCTCAGTTGAGGGAACACCTGAAGCCATCACCAACCCACCGAGGGGTAGAAGGCGAAGAGCAGCGTTCGTACGAGACTGAACACGTTGATGACATGGATGCAGCAAGTCAAGCCAGCAGCAGAAATGAACGTGCAGGATGAACCAGGAGGAGCACGTCAGCCAAAGACCTTGCTACCCTCAATATATTTATCCTCTCCTCCTCTTTTTAAGGGGTGGGAGTGAAGTTTGCTGACCAAGACTGACAGACCCTGAGGTGATGCAGGCGAAACAGGGATCTGAGCCCACAAAGCCTCCCAGGTCCAAAAGCCATGCCTTAGCCAGGTCTGCTGGGAAAGACCTAACTGCTCCACTGTCACCAAAGGGCACTGCTGGTGTTATGGAAATGCTATGCAAATGGATGCTGGGACATCCATTTGCAGACATACCCACAGGGACAGGTCTGCAAAGCTGGGAGGAGAAAAGCATGTTGTTGTAAGCGCTCATGGGCATCCCATGTGCACAGCAGTGAGGAACAGGGCTGCCTTGGTTCTCATCCCCCACAGACACATAAACCAGGGTGAACATTGAGAGATGAGTGGAAAAGGCACCTACCATACACATGTTAACATCCACACAGGCTGCCCCGCCAGTCAGTGCCTCCTTATACACCAACACCGCCCATTACAGAGCACAGGAGCAAGGCAGATCAAAAGCATTTTAATCACCAGCTTCCAGGAATGAAGAGCATTTAGTTACAGACCCTCTCTGCTGCAGAGAGCGCTTCCTTTACACAACTGAGATGGAGTATGAGAGCATGAAACCAGATCCAGCAAGTGCAACAGAGATGAGGAGGGTGAGGAGGGCAGCAGAGCCTGCAGCAGCATCAGCCGTGTCAGCCAGTGATGCCATTGAAGCCATCCAGGCACACACCACAATGGGGCAACAGACTTGATTTACGAGACCTCTAGAGCCTTTATTTGGCATTAGCATACAGAGATGCTGAGCACTTTATCACACTACTCCTCTTCCTTCCAACCAAGATAAAACATAAAGATCCAAGACCCCGTCATGGATCATTTAATAAAACACAAGTATGCGATAAGACTTGGCTTATGCTAACAAACTTTGACAGAACATAACTAACCATCCAGCGAGGAGCTGCAAGAATAACATCAATTAAATGGCACTTCTATAAATAGAGTACCTGACCTGCTACCACTTGTGACTATCAATCCAGCTTTCCCTGCAGAGAAGCTGCTGAAGTTGAGTCAAACCTCAAAATACTGCCTCAAAATAGTTGTTCTCGCATGTGAAGCGGTGCTGTGTCTGTAAGCGATCCACCCCTTCCTCCATTTAGATTGCTCAGAGACCTTCGCAGAAGGATAAATCACTACGTGTCAAGGCAGAAGCAGAGAGAGACAGATATTGATTGCAGCAGCGACAAAAGCGGTTGCGAAAACTGGGGCGAGATGCACACGCCTCTGGAGAAGTCAATGGGGAAGGAGCAGGCAGGGCTTGGACATCAGCACACGCTGCCTGGGGAGCTGGAGCTGCCCTGTAGGAGGTTTAAGAAATGAGGCATTTGAAGCCTTTGAATCACGGTTATCGTGAGCTGTTGTCCAGGCAAACGAGACCAGGAACATCCCAGTTTGGCAGAGGCGCCTTTAACAGCTCCTCTGCTGCTGCTCCAGCACTCCCAAACCTGAAAGCTCTCCCGGATCCTGCTCTTTGACCCTTCAGCTTCGTTTCCATCCACCTGACAGCAACAAAAAACCATTCACAGGAAGTTCCTCTATGGTTTCCGTGTTACTTCAGCATAGCCCCACTTACGAAACCTGGACCAAGGAGCTCTACGATGTGCCCCAGGGTAGGACCAACGCCACCAAAAGCATCCTGCCAGGACTTGCCACCTCCTGCCCAGGTCACCAGCAGCTGGCAGGGACCAGGGGTGGCAGTTCCAAAGGACAGGCAGCATTATGGCAGCGTGGGAGCCAGAGGCTTCATAGGAGACACGCAGCATCCTGCACTGCTCCCCAGCTCTTCCACACGAGACAGGGTAATTATCACATCCTTTCTTCCCCCTCCAACAACAGCTATAAGGCTGTGTCGGGATGTCTCCTGACAGCACAGCTGAGCTCAGACATCACGGGAACAGCATCACAGTGCACAGCACCCGGCATCACACAAGGAGCCCCAGTCTGGCCACACAGACACCAGAGCTTCCAGCCAAGCTTCACAATACAAACACATGGCTATTAGTTGAGCAGACTCTAGCACGGGATCCAGCCGTCCTTACAGAGCATCACCCACCACAGGCTGCATCCGGAGCTCATCCCCTCCGACATCTGCTTCCATCCCCTGTGCTGAGAGGGCTGCAGGCTGCACACCCCAAACATTTACAGCTCCAATAACAAAGGAAAAGTGGTTTTGTTTTTCAGGACACCACAAACCACCACTTCTTTCAGCTGTTTCAGCTTGGGTTTGTTGTTCTTCCTGGGCACAAGCAGCACCAGAGCTCGCCGCCAGCTCCCGCTCCCACCGATGCGATCAGCGATGCTGAGCCACAAGCCTTCCCAATTAGGCTGCTCATTTCACTATAATGGCTTGGCAGTCCCCATACAGCAGGGCCTGGGCAGCAAATAAAACCTGAATGGGACAAGACCTGAATGTGCAATAACCCGATCAAAGGGGAACAGCTGCCCTGACAAGCAGCCACCTCCAGAAGGCCACTGCAGAGCAATTTGGAGGCCAATTGTCTCCGCAGCGGTGGAAAGATGAGATATGAGTTCTTTATTAGACATCCATCAGCCCTCGCTCATTAGACAAGCACATCAAACCCAATAGCCAATAAAGAGGACTTTAAATGCAAGCAGCAGGGTTCATTTACAGGCACCTCTGTTACGAAAGGACCTGGCAGCATCTGCCCCAGCACATGCTCCCGAGTGCTTCCACGCTTCAGGGTCATGAATCTGCCCCAGAAGTGTTATGAACAGAAGTGTTAAAAGAAACTGCTTGACTCCAGCTCTCTTGAAAGCTCAGGTTTGGCCTTGTAATAGATGGACAAGTACTAACAGCTCCTCAAAGCAGCAGATCGTGGTCCTGAGAGAGACCATCTCAAAGCACATACCCTGTGTGGGTAAGATGCAGATACACACACCTGCGGTCTGGCTAGAGCCCACCAGCACTTGTTTGCTAACTGTCATTCCTACAGCCATAAGCTTTAGCTCCCCATACAAGTCAGCAGTGAGCTGACAGCTATTATTTTAGGAGTCCATATGGACCCATCACAGCATCTTGCAGCTCTAATTCAGGGCACAGGTGGACATGGGGCGGATGGCTCTGCTGAGCAGAGGAGCTGTGGGAGCTCAGACCCTCTCACCCAAAAATACATTCAAGGAATGAATGTCTTGGGGGGGGGGGGGGCAATACCCTTCCCCTTGTGCATCGCTCACCATGATGTGGAGAAGGGATCCTGCTCCAAAGACAGCAACAGCCACCAGGCAGCCAAACACCCCTGGGGAGCCTGAGAAGCTCCTGTCAGCAGCACTGTCAAACCCCAGAGGCATTTGACAGCACCCCCTTGCCCTGCTTCCACAGTGCCGAGCGGTGTGTGATGCAAACTGGTCCCACTGCAATGCCGTGGGGCTCCTGCTTCACCCACACCAGTCAGCACATCCCTATGCTCCTCAGGGACACCAGCCTCCATTCTCCCTGCCCCAGCGCTGCTTCCCACACTAACCAGCCGCAGGCAGCTCCATCCAGCTGAGCCCACTGCAATGGCTTTAAACTGACAGGGGAGATTTAGATTAGATGTCAGGACTAAGCTCTTCCCTTAAGTTCAGGACTAAGTTCACCCCCTAAGTGAGGGTGCTGAGGCGCTGGCACAGGGTGCCCAGAGAAGCTGTGGCTGCCCCATCCCTGGCAGTGCTCAAGGCCAGGTTGGACACAGGGGCTTGGAGCAAGCTGCTCCAGTGGAAGGGGTCCCTGCCCATGGCAGCGGTTGGAGCTGGAGGAGCTTTAAGGTCCCTTCAACACAAACTGTGCAGCGGAGAGGATGGCAGCCGAGCCTGGCAGCCCCTTTGCTTCCCCATTTGGAAGTGACCAGAGCAGCCACGTTATTTTGAACCCCCTGCTTATTCACATGATTTTCCTCTTGCTTTTTACAGAAGTGCTCTTGTTTCACTCTGACACGGTGGAAGGAAAATGACAGCCAAGCAGGCAGCGATAAGGGAGGAACTCGCAGCTGAGCTGCGGGGTCTGTAGCACCCAGACACTGAGCAATAAAGCCAAGTCCCTGTGCCCCATAGTCAGGCAAGGCTCCTATGCTGCTGGAGCACCAGGGCTGTGGGGACACAGGCTTCAGGAAAGGCTTGCTGCCTCCAGAGCCCCACAGATGGGAAGAGGTCTGAAAAAGGGCAGGATGATTAAAATCACCAAGTTGTTTCCATATGGAGGATGATGGAGCACCCCGTCACCTGAAGGGGCCATAAATGGAGCCTATAGAATCCTAGCTGGCATTGCAGGGGTGAGGACCAGCTCCTCTGCCTCTTCCAGGACCAGAGCTGGAGGCCATCAAACACTAGTGACAGCGGGGGCAAAAGCAGACAAGAGGGTGGTAGTTGAGGCTGTGGGAGAGCAGGGGCTACCCATGCAGCCAGTCACAGCATCACCAGCACGAAAGCACAGAGTAAATCTCAGTTTGGTGGCTCTGGAGCAGAGCATCCCAAAGGCAATCCGCAGGTAACCGTTGGATGCAGTATTCCTTTACAAGCAGCACAGCCTTATAATTTCTGCAATTAGAAAGGGAGGTTTTCTACCCTGATCTAAAATAGAAGTTTTTGTCGCAAATTACCAGCTTTCACTCCCCTCATACCTGAGCTTAAACTGAAACCAAAATGGAAATTTACAGGAGAATGAGAAAGTGAGTCAGTCTGCCCTTCCAACAGCCGTTTATTTTCATCCTCACGGACTCACTTAATAGTAACATCAGAGAGATTAAGTTTCTTCCAAATTTCCAAGGCCCAGAACAGGGGAGGTGGCTTTGGAAGGGAGCTTCACTGTGCCACGGACCATAGCAGCGCTGGGATTAGCTGCTTGGCTTCCCGCCCCATCCAGTGCTACGATCCCATCTTTTCCTACCCACACAAGCAAGCAGCTTTGTACCAACTGGAGAAACTGGCTAAAACCAACCTAAGAAGCCTCTTCCCCATCACCTGCTCTTTGGCCGACCTGTAACCTGGCGAAGGCAGAAGGAACTTTGATTCCTGAAGCATGGCACACAGAGGCCAAACCCTTTGGAGATTCCCAGCTTCTCTTTGGGAAAGGAACAGCAACCACTTGGAACAAAGCCCGAGACCAAACAAAACCAACCCTCCAGAAAGATCCATGCGGAGAAGCCTCTCGAGCAAGCTCAGAGGGAAAAGCAGCCCCAGGTACCCCATAGCCCAGCTGAGCAGGGGTCCTGGGGACATCCCCTTGAGCAGCACAACAGCAGAGATGGATGGTCCTGCCCCAGGTGAAGCCCTGGTGACACTGCCTTCAAACACCCAGCCTATGCGAGGCCATCCACCACCAGCCGCATCCATGGGGTAATGCGGATGCAGAGACTGGAGCAACAGCCAGCCCGAGGTTAAGAGCTCTGTTCTTTCTGTCGTGACAGCACTCAGCACTGTCTTGTGCAAGCTACAACACGGGCAGGAGCAAGGAGAAGTTTCCAGGATGCATTTCAAAGCGCCCGGTTTTCAGCAGAGCCGAGATTCAGAGAGCACGCTGCAGAGCTCCTGCCCCAGTACACGTCCCCCAAGTATTCAGGTCAGAGGCACTGCTGTTCGAGGAGAAATCCTTTCAGGTATCTAATAGGGGAGAATCTAATTCTGCTCCAAGGCTGCGGGAAGCAAGCCATTTGTCAGGCAGGATTTGATGGCAGCGCTTGTCCACAGCCCAGACAAGCCCTCGCTTCCCTCACAGCGGAGCGAGAGCAGCAAACAAAGGAATCCAAACTCCAAACCTCCTGGCACCAAGACAGATATGCACAGATTCCGAGAAGGAAGAAATTCCAACTGGAGTTTGAAGCGATTTTAGAAACATTCTCTGCCAGGGTTTCGTGCTCAACCAAAATGCAAATCCCCACCATGGCTTCCCAAGCAAATGAGCTAGTGGTGCTTTTTTCCAGCCCAGCAGCATCTTGCTCTGAGATCTAAGAGCAGCCCTACTGAGCAGCAGCTAATTAAAGCCCTTCCTCCTGCCAAAACCCCAGACTCGGTCTCTCAATGACCCAGTAAGGGAGACTTTTCCCCCCTGCACAAGCCCTGGGAGACTCCAGGTCAGAAGCTCTGCCCTTACCGTGCACCACGCAGCTGTGCATGTGCCGTGTTCTACCCACCCGTGGTACCCAGGGCACAGGTAACATAGAGTGATGGCAGGTTGGATGGGGCTCAGAGCAACCTGGTCCAATGGAAAGTGTCCCTGCCCATGGCAGGGGGGTGGAACTGGATCAGCTTTAAGGTCCTTTCCAACCAGGCTTCTGGGACAGCCGTGTGCCATCCTCCACAGAGGAGGACTCGCAGGACAAGGTGTCAGACCAAGCTGTAGATAGGGATGTCCAAAGCAGGGAGAAACCCCAGAAGCAAACTCTTGGAATCAGCTCCTCAAGGTCACTTTGTCTTACCCAGAAGAATAACTCGCTGCTGTTACAGACCTACAAGCCTCATTTCCAGAGGACTCTGGCCCTGAGGCACCACTTCATCAAAGACAAACGAGTAAGACAAATTTGGAACTTAATGGACTGAGCTCCTGGAGACGGTCCTTAGACACATGATGTGAATTAGTTCAGTCTCACAGCTATGCCTGGGGCAGCCAGCAGCAATCTCCTGCAGCAGAGGTGGCCTGCTCAGCCCCTTGCTCCCTCCCCTTGCACACAAGGATGTGGCAGCTCCATCATCCTCAGAACCTCTCTCCGTGGAAGGGCACTTTGCTCACATCAGATCCCCAAAGGGGAAGTTATTCCATCAAACTCCTCAGAAACCACGTCAGAGATGTGAATAACCCCTCCCATAAAGGCTGCTTTCCCAAAGCAACCTGAAGTTTTCCCAAAGCACATAAAGGCTGAGGCAGCCTGTAACAAAGCTCATCTCCATCAGGACAACACAGCAAAGGTTGCTCCACAGCAAAAGCAATGTCAAGCTCTGGGGAGTCTATAAATAACCATTTTAGGGGAATGTTTCAAGCTGTGCACAAAGTCTTCCATCAGCTTGGGAACAGTGACAATGCCTTGGCTTACCCTGAGCCACAGCAGCCGAAAGCAGCGAGCACCACAGAGACCACGCCGGCACAACCTTGTGCTGCAGGGTGGGGAAGATGCATCCATCCCAGTGAGCAGGACACAGGTTTTATCCCTTAGACAATCCTCCTCTAGGTTAATGGCAAGTTATGGAGCGTTTCCAAGTGGTTTTTCGTAAGCCAAGCTAAAGTTGAAGCGGTGCAATGAATGCAAAGAAGCAAAAAAAAAAAACCAAAAACAAATTACTCAGCCTCTTGGGTAGGCACAATATTAGGCACCAATGACAAGCACCATCATTTTGCTTACAAGGCAAGTGTTACCGGTCCCTGCCAAGTGAAACGCCGAGGTAATGATCTCTGAATCAGCCTCTCTCCAAAGCATCGCATTGATAAAGGCACCAGATCTGGAGATGGTAAATAATGACTTTGCACTGCGTCAGGAGCTAATCCACTCAGTGATGCAAATTGAAGTCGTGGGCCACTTCCCCCTCACTCCAGCTTCTGACTGATGTTATAAAACAATCTCCGTACTGGCTCCTGACTCCGGAGCGATGTCACCCAGCAAAGTTGGGTGAAGCCATTCAGGAGAGCCAAGGCAACTTCCCCTCCTCTTCACAACCTTCCTCATTCTTCTCCTATAATTGGGAATCCTGAAAACACATCTGTTCATGTGCTAAGAGCGTCAACTTACTGAATGTGCTCGCTGCTCGGGCCATCAGAATAAGGGTATTTAACTGTTCTCTCCAAAGGTGAGGCTATGACTGTTGCATTATTTCACGTGGCAACAGAAGACGGGGAGGAATCTACCAGCACAAGCACCAGCATCACAGCATGAGGAAGAGGAGGAGTGGCTGAAGGCTGGGATTCAGGCAGCAGAATCTTTTTTAGCTTCCCTGCTGCTGACTAAATATCAGATGTAGGAAGACCAGAGCAGAACTACAGGAAACTGAAGCTTTTAAACGTGATCCCCAACTGAGAGCAGAGGCAGAGCCCCCCTTGAGCAGCCGGTTATTGCCATTGCTCTCCCTCCACATCCACCAGGGCTGCCTTTGCAGCTCCATTGACCTCCCTGCAGAGCCACTCATTATCCCCCTATTTCCCCAACCACCCCCCAGAAACATTCACCTGCTTCCCTTCTGCTTGCAGATAAAAATGTTCTCTTGCTCAGAAGGTTGCTCTGAGCACTCCCACCCGAGGAGGAAGAACCCAGATGTCACTGGATGCAAAAGAGCCAGTTTAAGGGGAGCTGCACCATAGCAAGCCCAGTAACTTGCACACACTGGGACCTGTTAACGCTGGCTCTTCTGGCAGGCTCTGCGTGGCCAGCGAGGATTAGCAGCGAGCCTGTCCTGCTCGTCATATTTAAACAAGATGTATAAACCTGGCACTAAAGCAACACCAAATATGGAAGCAAAATGTTTGACCCAACCAGATCTAACCCAAATGCATTACAGGTATCCTGCAGCCAATGCACATCAGCTGGGGCAGGGAGACTCGTGCTCCTGTGCTCCACCAGTTAAATTAGCATGAGCCAAACTCTCACTGATTCAAGCACCATGCTGGGAACTCGCTTGGTTTGGGTTGGTTGGATGAGAAGAGCAGGACAGCTACAAACAGCCGAGGAATCAGCCCAAATCCCTCAAAGCCAACAGCTTGAGAAGAGCTGGGATTATGCCCCAGGTCAACCACGAGCCACAAGGCCTTGGCCAGCCAAGACACGTGGTTCCTGACTGCAGACACCAGCCCACCAGCCTGCGAGCACCCATGTGCTGACACACGCCAGCAATGCCCTGTGCAGGCAGCCGGGGCATTTAGATCTTCACCTAGACAGCATTTATCAGCACCTAACAGCAGAGTGATGCTTGTCACCGCTCGGGTCTGCCTGGCCTTGGATAGCTTCCAGATAGAGATGCTTTATAAACAAGAAGAGAAAGCGGCTTCAAGTCACCTCTTTGCAAGAGGATGACAACGAGTCCCATCCAGTTTGCAATGAGCATTGGAGCAGCAACACAATTACAAGGAACCGAAGCCACTGATGTGCTGCAGACCAGCCCCTGGCCATGGCTGCAGCAGATGCTGAGATGAACAACCACGGCAGCGCAGCTCCATCTGCACAGCAATGCTGCAGCAGCAGAGCTGGCACCTTCACAACATGCCTTTCCTGCTATAGGGAGCCAGGATCCTTCTACAGGGAATCAGGATCAGCCGCCAGGAGCAACGGCGAGGGGCACACTGCATCAAGCGCGACCCTGTAAGGACTCCTCATGCTTCCTCCCTATCAATGAACAGTTAAATAATCCTGAACAGGGGAAAAAAGGGCTGCTGCCTGCAAGTTATTATTGTAATTACACAGAATTCAGGTGGCCTACTCCAAAAGAGAACATTTCCTTTATTTCACTTTCCCGGTGGGGGCCGGTCTGACAGGACAGATAAATCCCTTGCAGCCGGTATGAAGGTAATCAGAACAGAACAGCGGTGCTGCCCCAAGGCAGCCGTGCACCATGGAGATCCCCTCTCCTCAAGGCACAGCCCACATCAGCCGCTGCAGCACGTGGGGCCACGCACCCACGCCAGCACCCCAATTCCTGGCACGGGAGGGGTTTGCTCATCCCCTTGTCCCCACCAGAAGCATCTCCCCTGGGGGAGAAGCTGTTGTAGGAGGCAATGGCTTCCAACCACCTCCCCATGCACGGCTCCGGGGCTGACCAGGACCGAACACGTGGCTGCAGCTCCACGTGGTGCCGCAGGGATCCTCCTCGTCCCAGGAACGCGAGCCAAGCGCTCGGCTGCTTCTGCCCTTGCGCAGCATCGGGCGCAGCATTCCCCAGGCAGCATGCTGCTTCCCGGGAAGCGGTACAGCCGGCACCGCTGCTTCTGGGAATGGGTCTGCTTGAGACGAGGCGCTTGGCTGCTACCGAGCACCACTCGAGGGCAGCTTTCTTCCCGTCACCCATCCCTCCTGGGGCTTCTGTGGAAAACCAGACTGCTCGGTGACGGCTGCTCCAGGCCGGACAGGGCCAGCCAGGGTCAAGCCTCCTGGTGACTTAACCAGGGATAGCCCCATGTGCTGAGGCTAACATCAGCCCCAGTGGGAGTGAAAGCACCGGAGAGGTTTTCACCTCCATCCACTGGGTCACTGTCTGGAGCACTACAGCATTTACTGCACCCATTTTACACCTCGGCAGCACTACCGCCTCTCTGCCTTGAGGGACTCCTGGTCAATGGTCACCACCAGCAGGTTTGGCTTGGAGCAGGAAGCAGAAGCCCACAGACATCCTTTCCCCACAGAACATGACACCCAAGGGACAGCCCTTGTTTCTATTGCATTAGGAATCCCAGCCTGGTTCGGGTTGGAAGGGGCCTTAAAGCTCATCCAGCTCCAACCTCTGCCACAGGCAGGGATCCCTTCCACTGGAGCAGCTTGCTCCAAGCCCCTGTGTCCAACCTGGCCTTGAACACTGCCAGGGATGGGGCAGGGTCCAGGTACCCTACATCCCATGTCTCTGCTTGGGTATAAGATTCAACTGCAGTGCCTCCCTCCAGGAAGTCCTTGCAGAGGTCCCACTCCAAGGAGTGCAGTGGCTCCAGTATGAGTTTCTGCTGAAACTCCAGGTACAGGACACCAGCCCAGGGGATGAACAACTCCTTGGCCATGTTTTGTTTCCTACAGCATCATTTGGAAAGCCTGAGGGGTCTCTGGAACACTTTGCCCTTTCTCCTCCTGCTTCCCCTCACCCAGCTCTTGGAGACAGCACCCCCATCAGCAAAGCAAAGGGTGTTTGTGCTGGTGACACGCAAGGCAACACCAGAACACAGCAATGGAAACCCAATCTGCATCCAGGATCATTGCACAAGCGCTGCGGCTCCTCCAGTTTTGTTTCTATTGCCTTTTCCACAGGGCTTGTTCTCCGCAGCCTGCCTTGGGTTGCTGCCCACAAGACCTGCAGTTACCCCTCTCCTACAGGGAGCCTCTCACCTTCTCTAAAAGGTTCTAATTCAGGGGCTCTCAGAACAATGATTGTTGAAGCCACCGGAGGACTGACCCGCGCAGCGCTGCGGACGCCCTCCACCACTGCCCCGTGCTGGCCTTCACACCAGAGCTTACCCCGGGCAGGCTCTCTGTGTGTCCTTGCACAGCTCTAACACGGCACAGCTGGCTCCTGCAGGAAAAACCCACCCAAACATTCCTCTTGGGCAAAATCCCATCCAGCCACCACTACAAGCATCCCTTTGTCCTTAGCACACATGTTCCATTCAGACCAGGGGACACGCTTTAACGCTCCCCTTCTGACCGCACGCTCTACAGCGATGTGTTTCAAGCAGCTCTGGCCTGAGCTAAATGATGGGCACAGCTCGTGGTTGATTTCTTCGCCACTGCGATCATGCAGCTCATCTGCTGATCAATCCGAAGGGGACTGGATGGCATTGACAAGTGTCTCCAGCATTTTTAGACTGTTGTCTTTTCAGACGCAGCCTGCAGAGTGAGGAGCCGTGCTGGGAGGGAGGGCAGAGCCCACCACAAGGGCTGGTGCTGCTCCTCTAGCTCGAGTTTCTAGATAAAAGCCCATCGGTTGACAGAACTCACGCTGACTTTGGAGAGGAGATTCAACCCCACCTCCTGTTCTACATCAGATATCAAACCCTCAAGGTCTTGCTCTGCTTTGCAGCCCCAGCATCTTCTGCTGGCACCGAGACCAGTGAGCATCCACCCACAGTTACTGCTAGTGCAAGATGCCCTGCACACCCCTCCAGGAGCCCGTGTGCCGCAGGGATTTGTAGGATCACATACACGTGAGCCGGCAGACGTACAGAAATGCCTGCACTGTTTGCTGAGATGTATCCTTAGAGACAGCCCAGGCATTAGATTCCCCTGGAAGACTCAATACGCAGAGAACAATCACAGCAGAAGCTCCATACCGGGGTGGTTTAAACCCTGCAGTGGAGTCACAGCTGACAGACACCAGTGAGACGTGATGCAAACCTTCCTGCCACCCCCAAAGCACCCAAACACCCCAGGGCCGGCCCCGAGACCCTCTGCCCAGCCTCCTGGTGCTGAGGCTGGTCAGTGACAGATACCCTGGGAAGGAAACAGACCTCCTCATTAGGAAACCCTAACATCATTTCAGGATGACAGCTACCTCAGGAGACAGAGAAAAATCTACCATGCTCACTGCAAAGGGGGAAGGAAAAGAGAAACCACTTGCACATAGAACCCTTCTGCACTGTAAGGAGGCACTGACGGGGCTCAAGAGATCAAGTGATCCCTGCTGAATGCCACAGGCACCGACCCAGCGCTGTGAGAACCTTCTGCAGGTCCAGATTGCCTTCCAAACCAGATCCACTTCCCCATCCATTCCTTTGAGCTGAGCTGCAGGTGTCTGTGCAGGGGAGAGCAGGGTTAAAGAAACCAGCTCAGGCTTTAAAACAAGTCTCTGAATGAGACCTGAGCCTTCAACCAGAACACGAAGGGGTCACATCTTCCCATTTCCCCCCAGTTAACTGCATTCACAGCTCTGCAGAACCACAGACCAGCTGATGGCTGCAGGGAACCAGACCCACTTCCCCTTTCCATTCCTACCTGCCCCAATGGAGGGAGATCCACGCTCCAGCGTCAGGAATTGTATTATCACTGCAAGGAGCAAAAAAACCCCACACCCTCCAAAATGATGTTTCCAATTTCTGCAGCATTATATAATTAGCATCGTTTGTGTTGCAAAAGTAATTGCAGTAACATTTTTAATTAGTCTATTTGAACACTAACATTCCTCCAGCGTGCATAATATGTTGACACAAAATTACTGGGTTGGAGGCAACTCTGAAATGATTGGAGTTTGTTTTGCTTTTGTTTCTCACTTGCTTAATACAGTCAATAGAAACGCACGCTGGATGCCTGCATGAAGCTGATGGTGAGAACCCAAAACCCACAGCAGCAGGAGCTGCAGCGAAGACCAGAGCTGGGCTGGGTTTCACTTCCTTCTGGAGGGCAGCGAGGAGGTGGGGGAAGGAAGGGTGGGTTTGAAGCAGACAGCAAGAGAAACACTCACTGGGAAGGTAAAACCTGGGTAACATTCACCACTGGCTTGGGTTTGGTACCTAAGGTTGAGTCGTGAGCACACAAAGCAAAACGAGAGCCCTGGGTTTGGGAAGGAGGAGTTGTGTTTGGTATGAAGTTTGGGAAGAGATTCACTCAGAAGAGCATCTTGGCTTGCTGAGCCGTAACCAGCGATAAGCAGCAAACATTTCACCCAGAAAAGTTACTGCATCCAGTACTACACGATGCTTTTTTTGTTTCCCTTAAGGAATCGCATTCTTCTTTCCAAGACCTTTACTTCTTCGCACACGTGAGCGCAGTAACAGATGCTGGTTATTTTTTGCTCCTAAGTGAGAACTGGGCTGCCTGGCTCTTCGCCTTTACGTGCACACCTCTTCCCGAGTTCCCAAGGTGGGAGCCCAGCCCAGCCACTGGGATTGTGACTCTGGATTAAACAAACCCAGCTCTCAGCAAGGTGCCCCCTCACAAAACCTCCATGCACCAGGTACCCTGATCTACAGGGGACCAAGCACTTCTTGAGCAGCAGGAGAAAGATACCCCAAGGATGCCAGAAGGGAACACGAGCAGAGCAGACGGAGAAAGCTGCCAGCTCCCAGAAGCGGCACATTCCGAGAACGAGACCAAGAATTTCCCCCTCGACAGCTTTCAAACCAGCTCCTTCAGCATCCTCGAAGCGCTCGAGTGAGAAGTGAGTGGCGAGCAGCAAAGCCATCGGCTGCAACTTGGCATCCTGCAGTAGCGAGAGGCTGCTGCCTCCCTCCTCACATGGTCCCTGGTAACGGTATCGGGCAAAGGGATCTCGAAACCCGGGAAGGGGAGAACACATACACCCCCTCTTTGTTATTTATCAGTTCATATGAGAGCTCAGGTGCCTCCCAGCTACCACAGAGCCAGAAACCTGCTCTGTACCATGGACTGACACAGCCGGGAAAGATTCCCCCAGGAAGAGCTGGACTTCCAGGCACATCCCCAGAGCTTCACCCTCCCAGCATCCACAATACATCAGTGCTCGCTGTTAACCTGCAAGAGCCAGCCCTGCTCCTTGGGGCAGAGCTGCTGCTGCTGCCCAGCACCGCTTCTGGGCTCTGAAGAGAGCTGCTAGCCCAGGAAGTGATCAGATGCATAAGAAGAAGATGGTATACAAGGATAAGAAGCGGATTAGCAGGCAATTAAGTGGCATTTGTGGTATCTGCTAGTACTTCAAGCTACAAAGTGTCAGTTTCTGCCAACTTCCTGCCAAAAGTCACAAGCACCGAGCTAATTACCAAACTAATTATTGCAAATGCCCTAGAAAGAAACCAGGGCACAGGTGAAAACCCACTTAGAGCAAGCACAGCAGTAGGAGACAGCTCAGGAACGAGACAGGAACACGCCTCAGCTGCATTCCCAGCCATTCCTCTGAGGAGCACGAGAAAGCAGTTGGGGAAGTTGTTGAATTCAAGCTACATTCGATAAAGAGAGAGCTCAACACTGCAATCAAAGCTGACTGCAAGCCTGGAGGGCTGAAGGGAAAGAGCCCCTAAGGAAAAGCTAGTCCTGAGGGCTGCAGAGCCACCGGAGCCTCTCGGGGTAGCTGCGATTCCCAAGCAGATGGCAGGCGGCACCGACTTCCAGCTCGTGCTTGACTTTCCAACCTGGAAGCATTGCACATGGAGCCTTCCTTTGAGTGGCATCAGCCCTGCGAGGCTGTCACTAACGAGGATCGCACCCACAGTGACCCTCGCTAACGAGAGCGCTTCCAGCAGGGACCTCAGAGCCTTGCACAAGGGGATGTGCATGAAAATTCGCTTTTGGGGAAGCGTTCAGGGTAAAGCTTGCCCTGCTCTGCACAGCGCAGCCTGCAAAATTTCCCACTGCAGCACAGTAACGGGGTTTTCATGTCTGTAACAGCAGAGAAACCTTGGAAAGTGGTTTCGTAGGGTAGAAAGGTACATCGCAGACACCCTTAGAGGTGTCAACAAACAATCCTGCAGCGCTTAAGGCAGAAGGTAAGTCACAGACCACACACACGGCAATCCCACCGCTCTCCTGCAGCCTCACAGGGCTCCAGCTCCAAGATGCACACGCCAGGACCACGCTGTTTGACATCCACGAGCTGGGGAAGCTCTCCCCATCTGGAAGCCAACTACTGCGTGTTAGTACCTTGGTGAGCACTATCACAGGTACCAATTTGCTGACCTCACACAAAAGACTGGCTTAATACTGGTTAAAAGCTTTAAAGAATAAGCCCCGAGGCATGTGCACAATGGCAGGTTTGGACAATAGCTCCTAATGGCTGGGAGAGAGACTTGAAAAGGTTCCAGTTACCCGATAATGAATGCTATAGGTAAAACTGAGGGAAGCACTGGGAATGACATAGGAAAACCCTGCCTGGCAGCACACGACCCCCCCCCAGCTTTTCTAGCTGGCTTCACATTTGGGGGCATCGTGTTCGCACAAATCCAGGCGGTGTGAGCTGCCTGCACCATGAGGGAAGTCGGACAGTTAACGCCTGGGTGAAGCTGGGAAGACCCACAGCAAAGGCTGAGCTGCACAAAACTCTTCTGAGCAGCGTGACCGCCCAAGTATGAAACCTCAGGTGCCAGGGGAAGCTGTGACCTTGAGAAACACCACTAGGACACGGTTTAGCCTCCACATCTGCTTTCCTCTGCTTGCCAGCACCAGCCCAGTCTTTTCGGTGGGGGTTTATGAGGCAGCAAGGAAATGCTTTTGGTATTTTAAGTTTATATTCCAAAGGATGCAGGGCTATTTAGACTGGACTAGGCTTATACTGCTTGTAGAAGCGTCTGCAGAGATACTCCCGAGAGCACACAAGACAAAGTCCTTCTGCTTGCAGGCAGAGGTGCCCCCCCCGCCCCACCAGCTTTGGTTCTGCACCACACCATACCCGGGGGAGGGTCTGTTTTCTGCTTCGGATACAGAGGAAAGCTGCCAGGATGAGCTGTTCTTCAGATACCAGAGCTACAGCACGTTCATTTTCATGCTAAATACCTCCACTCGCCATTCAGCCACCTGCCGAAAAAAACTCTGCCCCGAATACTCCCGAAAGCAGAATTTCACTGCCAGGAGCTGCAGCAGCAGCAGCCAGCGCTGCCCGAATCCCCTGCCCCGACCCTAACCTCACGCAGGTGGGACCCACAGCATCATAACAAGGACTCATCACCGGCACCTGAGACCTGCAGCTGGGGAGCACCGAGCAACCGGGCACAGCCCCGTTAACCCGCCCCGGTGCCCCGAGGGGACACCACAACGTCCCAGCGCTACCAGAACAAAGAATTCTGGCCGTAGTAACCCAGAATCTACCGCAAGACATTCGGTTATAACGCCCATCTTTCCCTTCACGAGCAACGCACCGAAGCCGTTCAAGTCCCGCCGGGGCTGCACAGCCCCGGTCTGGCACTGCCGCTCCTCCGTTAAAACACCCGGGTTTGGGTTAAGTACGTTTAAAAACAATCAACTTCCCTCTGCCTGTTCCGGGGGGACGCAGCTGAAGTCTCGGGCCCCTTTTTCCCTGCGGGCGGCACCCAAACGGCTTCAAAGCACCGAGCGCTTGATTGAAAAAATGACGAAGCTGCTTCCCCGGTGCCCGCCGGCCCCAGCCGCGATGCTCGGACCCATCGGGGGTCAGACAGTGAGCCCCCCCCCCCCCATTCCCGGCAGCGCAACACTCACCTTGGCACTGGAAGCCCTGCTTGCCGAAGCCCCTGCGGAGAGAGAAGGCGGTGTGAGAGCCCGAACGGGAGAGAGCGGCCCTGGCCGGTGCGGGGAGCGGCACAGGGGGGCGAGGGGAAGGGATGCGCGGGGAGGGAGGGGGGGTCCCGGCGGGGCGCTCACCAGATGAAGTCGGTGCAGTGGCTGCAGAAGGTGGGCTGCTTGAAGAACCGCGCCGTGAACTTGTGGTTCTTCACCTCGTGCACGTTCTTCTGCCGCAGGGCGCCTTTGCGGGCGAACCGCACCGGGCCCTCCTCGCCCTCCGGGCCCGGCGCTGCCGGCGGCTCGGCCATGCTCTGCGAGGGCTGCCGGCCGCCGGCTCCGCTCGGGTCGGTTCTGCCCGGTGCGGGTCTGACCCGTTCGGCCCGGCGCGGCTCGGTCCGCCCGCTGCAGCTGTGCCCGGGGCTCGGCCGCGCGCACCGTACCTCTATCTGCAGCTGGCGGGAGGCACCGACACACGCCCGGCGGCGCCCCGCCCCCTCATTTACATACCCGTTCCGCTCCGCCCATCTCATCTGCATAACGAGCCACGCCCCCCTCCTATCGCCCCTTCGCTGTAAGACTAAGGCGCTCCCTCTGATTTGCATGTTAATTTGCATAGCCCGCGCGGGAGAGGCTCCGCCCATCGGCTCAGTTGCGTTCAGCATCTGCATCCCCAGACCCGGGCTGCTCGGTCCCACCGGGGGACCCAGGGAGGGACCGCGGAGTGACCGGCAGCCACACGGGCAGCGCTGTCAGAAGCAGTGTGGGCTGCACTGTGGGCACTGGTGTGGGCTGCACTGTGGGCAGCAGCACGGGCAGCGTTGCAGGCAGTGGGTAGCAGTCCCCCTGCATGGGCAGCCCTGCTCTCCCCAGGCCAGCCCCACTGCAGGGACATTGTCCTCTCTGATTGCATTGCTGCCCATGCGGGCAGGGTGGGGAAGAGAGCGGGAGCCCATGGGAGGTGGATAAGTACTAATAATAGTGGTAACAATGATGGTAACGACAACAGTAAAACCCCAAGGGAAATCCTGCTGCACTGCTGGCATCCACAGACACTGAAAATCAGATCTGTCGGCCTCCTGCTCCAGCGACCAGTGCTGCTGGTCTGGGAGCCGAGGAAATGAAAATCCAAATCCAAGCAGGACACAGCTTTAATTGGAACAGAATCGTGGACTGGAAATGTTCAAGGCCAGCATGGACAGGGCTTGGAGCAAGCTGTTCCAGTGGAAGGTGTCCCTGCCCGTGGCAGGGGTTGGAACTGGATGAGCGTTAAGGTCCCTTCCAACCCAGACCAGGCTGGGATTCTGTGATTCTATGAAATATTTCTGGGAACAGCAAGACTTTCTAAATTGTCACTTGCAGGATTTAATCCCAGCTCTGCAGCCATGTGATTGTTCTCCTTCTGCAGCTCCAGAGCGTCCCTGCTCCCCTGCGTTCCAGCCCTCCATCCCACAAGCTCTTTCTCGGATCAACGCTCCTCCAGCCCTATGGAATTAGGCACCCAGGAGACTTCCCAGAAATAGGCCCAGAGCTGTTATTATGCAGCTGCTTTAAAAGGCTCATTACAATAATGAGACGTAACTGACCTGTCCTGCTGATGTCGTCCTTCCATCAACAGACAGGCTTGTCACTAACACCCAGCCCCGTGCGCTTTTAGCGCTAAGAGGAGCTAAATTGCAGGCATCCCTCTGCCTGCCATGCCCGTGCCACGAGGGGGTGAAGGGAACCCTGCCAGGCCTCCCGCTGTCCCAGCACTGGGGCTGGTTCCGCCCTTGCTGCGGGGTGTCCTCTGCTCGCTGCTGGGTGGCACACAGAAATCTTCCCGACAGAAATAACTCCTTCTGCATGCGGAGGAGCGAGAGCAGTAATGAAAATAATAACAGGTCATTTGGATTCCTTGCCTCTGTACTTTCCCACAGGAGAGTGGTGCATTACCCTCAGCACAGGCTGCACTTAACGCGTAGCCATGCCAGGCTCAATTCCTCTCATTTTGATTGTAAACCCTGGGCTTTGCCTGGCTCTTCTTTGTTCTACTTTCACTGTATGTTCCCATTTTCCAAGCCCAGCCCGCACAGCTGCTGCGCAGGAAACCCGGCAGCAGCAGGAACCACAGAGAAAACGGCTTTAATTTCCCCCTCCAAGCACTGATGCCCGTGTTGGTATTCATGCACGAGCTTTCCTCACCCTGCTGCTCCGAGAAGTACAAAAGCCAGGTACAGGCCGTGCTCTCGGGGGGTGTTTTCTTGTTTCCTTATTTTGCCGTTTCATTATTCAGCACACTCAGGGCTCCATCACATTAAAGGGAGCATTTGCAAGACCACGCTGGTTTTCATGGGAGCTGGGTATCCACATCCCCTCAGCAGTTTGGAACGTGGGGCTGAACGTCCCAGAGCTCCTTCCTCTGAGGAAATGGCTGTATTTCTTCATGCAAGCGAAGTCCCCGCAGGTGTGGTGAGGGGACTTCACAAACAGCTCTGACCCCGCTCTCTCAGGGGAGCAGTGCATGGCCCAATTCATTCCCATTTCCAGGTTCTTATCACATTTTCCCCTCCTGTCATCAGATAGAGCAGGGCATCGACACCCAGTCGGTGATACAGGCAACCAGGGTCAGTTTTCCCTGTTGGATACCTCCATGGAGCACAGCACTGCAGAGCCCAGGCTCACCTTGACCCGCAGGCTCAATGGCCTCCCTGTGCTGCTGGGGGTGGGAGAGCAGCCCCGCAGGCACCGGAGATGCAGAGACAACGGGTGCAGGAGCAGGCTCCCATAGAGACATGATTCACATCCTGAGGAAGGGACCTCATCCTCCCACCAGGCAACTGAGGAGCTGCTTTGTGGAAGGGAAAGCGCCGGGTGTGCTGCAGGGAAACGTGTGAGCAGGGAGCCTGGCCTGAGGCTGCGGGGTCAGCGATGCAGCAGCCAAGCAACACAAGCCTTTGCTGACAAAACCCCTGCACCACGGCAAACAAATCACAGGGTTCGGGTCAGAAACCCGCTGCAATCACACAGCCCGGTGCCCTGCACCAAGGCACGCTGCAACCGCTCCAGCCCTGCAGCCTGGCTCTGCACCGCAATGGGGTGAGCCAGCCCCAGCCCTCAGCAAAGAGTCAGAATCCCAACAGACACAGTAAATTATCCCTGTTTCCTAAGCAAGCCCTGCCTCCAGGTGCGCAGGAGCCCCAGACAATGCTGGTGTGGATGGGACATGAGCAGGAGCTGCCATCCCAGAGCAGCAGCTCGCATGGAAACATAAGTGATCTCCTGGCGAGCACGCTGCAGCCTCCAGCCTGGCACTGATGTAGGGATGCTGCTCCCTTGGTGCCCACATTGGCATTTTCTAAAGAGCTCAGAGTAGCTGGAGAGCAGATTTTTCTCCTCTCCTCAGTATTATGTTTCTGAGGGACCTAAATCCGCTGCAGGAAACAGGTGGAGGAAGAGCCAAACTCTAATTAAATATCAAGGTGTCTCAGCAGCCTCCGCCTGCGCTTGCAGATGCTCTCTTGCCCCTGAACATGCTGGCGGGACCAAGGCAGGGGTAGGGCACCCTGGAGCAGGGACAGGGGATGCTGGAGCAAGGACCTGCTGTGCCCTCCTTGTGCATGCAGCCAAGCAGCAATCGCTCCATGAGCAGGCAGCCTTAGCTCTGGCTCTTACACTGTGCATCAACTCATGCGGCTCTGCAGAGCTCATGTGGAGCTTTCTGAGGACATTCTGAGCACACTTCAAGCTCACAGGAGTGGGATGCAGGCTGGTGGTGTCCTGGGAGTGATGCTCAGGCGTGCATGCTGAGGCAGCAGCACTGTTCCATTGGGTCTGGGAGACATAAGAAGAGTTTTAAGAGCTTTCACCCAAAATGTTCTTGCCAGGGAAGGGCAGATCCACACACATGCTTGTTTTCTTCTCTCTTTGGAGGAAAGCCCTGGTTGCAGGGACCCGCAGAGCAGTGTGGCTGCAGTAACAACACACAGGGCAAAGGCCTGTGGGGCAGCTGGGGCATCCCTAGCCTTGCTGCTGCTCTGGGGATGGAGTTCTGCTCCAGACCCTGTGGGGAGCAAAAGGGCTACCTTGCAGGACCCTGCAGCAGTGCGACATCAGCTGTGCTGGTTTTTCCCTTCCTGCTTTCCCAGTTTGGGCATGTTTCACGTCCTCCGTGCAGCGAGGATGGAGAGAGGAAGAGCAGAAGCTGCATTCATGTGAGGAGAGACCTAGTTACCCACCCACCAGAGGCAGGAGCATCCTTCGCAGCCAGCCGCTGTGTGAGAAAACGCATCCCAGACGTTGGTGCCTGCACATTACATAAACCCACACGAGTGGCCAGGGTGGGGAGAGCACGGGGAGAGCCGCAGCAGCACAGCCAGCAGTGATGCAGGGTGCAACAGCCACTGCTCCTGTTCTGGATGCCAGAAGTAATCATCTTCATTTACCTCCACCCGACTCCTTGAGCAGCCTCGGGTTGGTCCAGCAGTGGCTGCCAGCTCTGGATGTGCTGGATGGGAGTCGAATGGAGCTGTTTCAAACACAGGGAGCAGAGACACCCAGGTATATTGGGCAGAGAGGAGGAAACCTGGGCAAAGAAACAAAGCAATGTTATCCCAGCGGTCCCCAGAGTGCAGGTCATTCAGCTGGCAGAGAGCTGGCATCCACGCAGTCATCCCAGGGCACAAGCGAGTGAAGGGACTTCAATAAATGGCAGTTAACAGGGGTCCATCCACCCAGAGCAGAGCAGACAGGACAGCATCTCCCCGTCACACCAGGGGACCCAGCTGCCTGCAAGAGCAGAGCTCATGTCCCATTTCCAGGCTCCCAGCCGCTCTGTGCTCCTTTGCCTACACCCCACAGGCACTCAAGAGCAAGATGGGATGTGAGGACAGCCCAGGGGTGCAGCCAGGCTGTAAGGGACCAGCCGGTCCCTGCTGCAGCAGCGAACTTGCAGTGCTGGTGTTCAGGGCTTGTGGAAGCTCACTGCTGTTTTTCAAGCCCACCAATGTTTCTTCCATCCCCCCCTCCAGGCAAAGCAGGCTGCAGATGAAGAAATGAGATGAGGAGCCTGTGCTCCTCGCTGCCCCATGCTCCATGCTGCAAACCCACCACAGAGCGGCAGAACACGGGTACCCCACACCTGCGTCACACCGTGGTACATGCATGGTTCAGCACATCCCAGTCACGGTTAGGCTATTTAAATATTTCATATTCCTGCTGCTGGCTTTCAGGGAGAACAAATTAATTCTGTTTCATGTGCCCAGAAAGGGCCCACATCAAGCTGCCTTCCTGCACTGTTGCTTTAACAAAGTCACTGCTAAAACCCTTGAGCTTTTGCTGTTTGCTTCCAAGCCCATTTGGCTGGTAAGTGGCTTTCCTGCCCTATGACTCTAAGGTAGGAAGTGGTCATCACTTCTTGCTGTTGGTCCATACCTGTGGGCATTTCCCGCTGCCTTCCAAGCTGGGTTAGCACCCGGGTGGACTGAATGGTGACATTACCACCACCATAGGTCTCACCAGTGGGCACGGGATGCTCCAGGCTCAGGGCAGCAGTTCAGGGTTAAGAACAGCATTGCAGTTTTCTGCTGGATGATAAAAGCAGGATTTAAACTGAAGAGCATCGAGACCAAGCTGTAAGTGATGTGCTCAGGCTGATGCATGGTGATTTCCCATCCCGCTGCGCTGATGTTCCCTGTGCTACCTGGTGCCTGGCACACTCCTGGCTGGGCAGCTCTTCGTCCCTCTCCCTTCCTTGGGATCGGGCTTGTCTGGGCCTAAGCCCAACTCTGGAGGCAGAGCAGAGGGGAGCTGAAGTGCAGCAGAGGTGCCACCAGCCCCTGCAGTCCTCTCCCACCTCTCAGCCCTGCAGCAGCCGCCTCCTCTGGGATGCAAAATAACACTGCTTGTGCCATGGCAAACTCCAGCTGCTCCCGCCCAGGAGCTGGATTTGAATCCTTCTCATAGGGATGGCTGGTTTTATACACACGGTTCATCACATTGCTCAGAAAAATCATCTCATGATGAAGTTATTCACCCAGCCCCGCAAGGAGCTCCATTTAAATAACAATGAGGCTCAGTTACAGGCGCGGGGCTGAGCCACTGCGCAATGACTTCTTCATTAAGCTTTGCCTCCGAGGGCTTTCCTCACAGCTGAGCCATTAACCTCTTCCCTCACAGCCACTTTCTGCTGCTCCGCACCCAGCGGGTCCTGCCCTGACCCAGCAAACCCTGACCCACAGAGCCCCATGGGCCAGGCTGCAGGTCAGGGATGCGCTGGGGGATGCTCTGGAGCATCATCTGCCTGTGGAAAATCCTGAGGGCTGGAAATCCTCAAATACACGTTCCTTCCAGAGCTTTGGCTTTTGACCACCCCTGTTTATCCTGGCGTTGCTGCTGGCCCGTCCTTGGCACAGTGCAAATCCCTTCACACAGAAGCATGAGCCTCAATTGGCTGGTACCCCTGAAATACGGCGCTCGTGCTCTGCTCCCTTTCCCGCAGCAGCTCTGCTCCCCCCATTTCTCCAGCTGCTCCAGTCATTTCCCAGCAAAATGAAGCCCGGGATAAAGCACAGATCTCCTGTTTGTGCAGGGTGGGGGTTGCCTGTTCTTACCGACTTTATCTTGTGTCATTTCCCACTGGAGATCATTCCAGCTTGAGGGCGAGAGCTGCTGGCCAGGCCTGCTGGGGTCCTGCACTGCTGTGCTCCTACATCCCATTGCCATGGGCAGGGACCCCTTCCACCAGAGCAGCTTGCTCCAAGCCCCTGTGTCCAACCTGGCCTTGAGCACTGCCAGGGATGGGGCAGCCACAGCTTCTCTGGGCACCCTGTGCCAGCGCCTCAGCACCCTCACAGGGAAGAGCTTCTGCCTAAGAGCTCATCTCAGTCTCCCCTCGGGCAGGTTAAAGCCATTCCCCTTGGCCTGTCCCTACATCCCTTGTCCCAAGCCCCTCTCCAGCTTTCCTGCAGCCCCTTCAGGCACTGGAGCTGCTCTCAGGTCTCCCCTTCAGGAGCCTTCTCTTGTCCAGGCTGCCCCAGCCCAGCTCTCTCAGCCTGGCTCCAGAGCAGAGCTGCTCCAGCCCTCGCAGCATCTCCATGGCCTCTTCTGCACTCCCTCCAACAGCTCCGTGTGCCTCTTGTGCTGCTGCCCCAGAGCTGGACACAGCCGCTGCTTTGTCACCGACTTACGGCTGCGGCTGCAGCATCACCTCCCTCAGCTTGGTTGCTCCTCTCCAGCAGGTCCAGCAGTGCAGGAGTGAGCTCCTGTTTGTGGTGCCTTCCCTCCAGCACTGGAGCTGCAGGGATGCTGCTCTGTAACGCACAGCATGGAGCACTGGGGGGGCCCAGCAGCACTCGGACCACAAACGTTTCAAATCAGGCAGAGCTGGGGAGGAAAAGCAATGGAAGAAGATAAAGCACTGGAAGGTGAGAACAGCCCACTTGTTGATGGGTTTCCAGAAATGATTTAAATTAAAAAATGGGGAAAAAAAAAAAAAAAGCCCCAGGAAGACTTGCTGCTAATTTAGAAATCAAAAGAACTTCTGAATGGAAACCATTTGCATGAGGCTCTCACACCTCTCTAACTAAATGACTGGGGGTTGGTTTTGGATGGCAGCACCTCAGCTGCTGCTGGGTTTCAGTTACCCCAGAGGGTCACAGGTTGGAGGGATGGGGATGCTGGCATCCTGTTGTGTCCCCTGGTCCTGCCCCAGGCACTCACCATCAGCCGCAGCATCGGGCGGGTGTCACTGTGTGCTGTAAACCACAGCAGGTTGGTCATTCCATCCCTGTGAGGTTTAGTTCTCCCTCCCTCTGCTCCCTCTGTGTTTGTCACTCACATTGCACCGGTTCCATCTACAGGAAGCTGTCACTTACTCTCTGGCTCCTCCAGCTCCTTCCTGCCCCTCGGAGCATCATGCATGACCCAACCGCTGCCCATGGGATGCTGGAGGGGATCCAGGTCCAGGGGCACAAAGCACCAGAGAAGCCCCTGTTTCCCAGGGGATCTCTGCTTGTTTCTGTGTGTGGATGCCAGGCCATGGCCAGCCCAGCCCCAGAGCTGCTGCAATGAGCTCAGGTGAACACAATCCTCATCACCAGCGCCGCTCACATAGCGGTGACACAAGGGCAGGGTCTGTGCTGGAGCAGCTTCCCCAGCTCTCTCCCTGCGTTCCTCTTCCCAACCTCTCCATGGAACCCAGTCACTCCCACACCATTAAGGGGGAGCAGTGCGATGTCACCCGGGCTTTCCCAAGCATCCTGCCTGCCCCTGGCACAAGTGGAAGGTTGAATCCTCAGCTCAGTCCGGACCTCATCCACCAGGATCCTGAAAGCTCCCTAGGGACCAACGTTTGGCTTGTCAAGAGCCACCCTGCTCTTTCCCCCCTTCATTCGAGGTGGAATTTCCTCCCCTAACAGGACCTGCTGGATGTCAGTGGGTATCTGAGCATAATTAAATCCCGCTGCTATTCCCAATGTCCTCGGAAGCCTGACCCAGTTCTGCTGCATCCAGCGAGGGCAGTGCCGTGGGGGGCTCTGACTGCTCCAGCCCTTCCCTGGGTACCACCGCGGGCCTGGGGGTGACCATCAGAGAGGGAGAGCTGCTCGCAGGGGAAACGCCACCTGCGGGAGCCCCCAGCCGTGTCCCCCCGGCTGACATGGGATGTCACCGCTGCCATGGCAACGGGAGAGCTGCAAAACAAAGGGAGAAAAGGAAGAAAGGGGGAAAAAAGAGGAAAGGAGCTGGGGAGGGGATGCAGAGGGAGGGTTGGTACCCAGAGGCCATCCCTAGCCCGCAGGGACAGTCCCCAAGCAGGGGGATGCCTATCAGTGTGTGCACCATGGTGGAGAGGACCCAATCCAGCCCCCATGCCCCAGCCCAGGTTTGGGAGGCTCTGCAGAATGGGAGGGGGTTCCCCATACAGGAGAGGGGATCCTGGGGCTGGGAACCAGTCACCTCCCCAGTATTGGCCCAGCATCACCCATGTGAGACACTCAGAACCCAGGAATGGTCAGTTCACCCTGTCCCTGTCCCTGTCCCTCTGCGACCACAGCGTGAGAGATTTGCGCCATGTCTCCGTGCTTTTCCTAAATCAGTGCCATGTCCCAAGTCACAACATTGTCCTAGGGCCTGGAGTTGGGAAATAACATTGGGGATGGGCAGTAAAAGCAGAGCTGGGGCAGATGGCAGCCTGCAGGAACAGGAGAAACCTGTGTCGGTGAAAGATGTTCTGCAGCTCAGCATCCTCTGCCCAGCCCTCCCCTGGCCTCTTTGCAGAGCATCACCAGGACCATTGTGGCTGCCCCATCCCTGGCAGTGCTCAAGGCCAGGTTGGACGGGGCTTGGAGCACCCTGCTCCAGTGGAAGGTGTCCCTGCACTGGCAGGGGATGGAACTGGGTGAGCTTTAAGGCCCCTTCAACCCAAACCAGGCTGTGGTTCTATGCCCGAGCTGCCAAACCCCAGTGACAGGGACCAATGTCCCTCAGCTCCCAGCGCTGCCGGTGCCCTGCACCATCCTTCCCACAGTGGTTGTGAAGAAGAGGAAGAAGCCTCGGCAGCACCAAGGCGCCGATTTCTCCTTCATTAGCAGCCGATGTGTCTCTTCATCAGCCCTGTGCCTCTCTGTACAATGTTGATCATTTTGATGGAGCATTTGTTTTAATTTCCCAAATGAGGAAGCAGTCTTGTAAATATTGTGCAGTAATTAAAATGGCTATTTGTCGTGCAGCATTCCGCCTGCTGCCAGCACAGATCCCATTAGCATTCCCCTTCCGCCCAGCCTCTGCTCCAGCCGGTCCTGCTGCTCCAGAGAGATCCTTCATCCTCGTGCCTCTCATCCAGGCAGTGATGCACAGACCAGGCACATCCACACACATCAGTCCTGCTGCTGAGACTCCTCGTGCTCAAACCCAAACGAGGGTTTGATGCCCTCCAGAAGCTGAGAAACCCAGTGAAGAGCAGGAGAACCTCTTGTTTCTGAAGCCAAACTCATTCCTTGGGGTCGTTGGTAGCAGTGAGATCAGCCACTATGGGGACAAGGGAATAACATGGGGTCTGAAGGAGAGGGGTGCCCTGGGTGCAGTGACCCCTTTGCCAGCTTGGACCCCAGGTTGGGGGGCTCCTGCCTGCTTTCTGCTTGGCTTGGGAAGGATGGCACCTGCCCGAAGGATTGTGGTGGTCCCGCATCATGCCCAAAGCTTCCCAAGGGAGAGGTGAGAAGCTCATCAGGAACTGCTCTTCTCCTTGGGCTCCCAGCCCCGCCATGGGGCCAGGAGGTGATTTCAGCCCATTTCAAGAGCATAGGCTTGTGTCTGTGCAAGGGGACATTGTCCCAAGGACAGCACATGGTCCCAGCAGAGCCCATGAGCAGCACCAGGGACCTTGGAGGAGGACATGGATGGGAATGGGGTGTATGGTCATGTGTGTGGTCGTGCAGTCGGCTCTGCAGCCCCTGCATGGGGCTGTGCAGCACGAAGCTGCAGCCCAGCGAGGGAACAAGAGGCTGTGCAGGGCTGGGGGGGGGGGGCAGGAATTTCTCCAAGATGGTTCAAAATCCTCATCCCAGGTCTCCATGGTGACCAGGAGCTGTGCTGGCTCCGGTGCTGGGTGCACGGATGGAGGGCAGGCAGTGGACATCGCAGTGCTGGGGACCACAGAGTGCCAGGGACATGCTATGGGGTGCAGAGGAGCCCCATGGCTTAAAGAGTGGGACCAAGGGCTCCTCCACCACCTGCACACACACCAAGCCTTATGGTGGGGGTCTGAACGCAGACTTCTCCCCCCTCTGCGTGAGCGCAGGTCGGTGTCTGAGGCTTTGCCTTGCGTGTTTCTGTTCATTTCCTCTCCACAGGCGTTCACAGTGGCAAAAGCTGCAATAAACCACAACCAACTGGAAATAAACATCAATCCAAACGCACCCGAAACCCCTCCAACGTGGAATCCCTTCAGCTCCACGGTGCTGGGGAAGCGGGGCTGAGCGTCACTGCGGGTGCAGAGAGGAGGCTCCGCTCCCCCAGGAGCCTGGGGCAATCGGGGATCCGGAGGTCCCGGCCCCCCACACCGCCCATAGGATGTCAGGAAACCCAGGAGCCACGTTCCTGTGGGCTCCTCTCCAGAGAGCCCGAGTGGGCTGGTGATGACAGCGAGAAGAAATTGAAGATCAATAAAATGAGGAGCTGGAGCAGAAGCAGGGGGTGGGAAGAGGAGGGATCACCCCTTCTCACCCATTTCCTCCACCAGCCGTGCTCCAGGGCCTCTCCCACTCTGATGTGGGGGGAGCCAGGTTTGGGAGTGCTTTGGCTCCCAAAACCATGATGGAGAAGGTGTCACCATGAAAGACCCCAGGTCTCTGCCTGTCGTTGCTTGCAGCAGCCCCTGGAGCTCGTTGTGGTGCTAAGGCTCTGCTCTGTGCTCTGATGCAAGTCAGGGGGAGGCTGCTCCGGCATCCGCACCAGGTTCTTGGGCAGCAGCAGCAAATGCAGCAGCAGAGGATGGTGCAGTGATTGGGGCTGCACACAGGGAGGGATGTGGCACATGGGGAGGGATGTGGCACACGGGGAGGGATGTGGCACACGGGGAGGGATGTGGCACACAGGGAGGATGCTGTCCAGCCTTGGGGGCCTCAAGCCCTCGGGCACAGGAGGGCAGGATGCTTCCTCCTGCCTGGACCCCGCTAATGGCTTCGAAAGCCTCCCCAGAACACATTTCTACTCCCACTCCCTTCTCCATCGCCTCGCTCCCGTCTCCTACATGCAGATGCCAGCTCACGCGCGGCACCGGCTCCGCACGTCATCGCCCACCTCCGCTGTCCCCACGTCCCCATGGCAGTGCCCACACAGCACCCGGCAGCGGCGCCCCGGGGAGCTCCCCATGGCACCAGCACCCGGGCGGAGAGCGGGGGGCTCCCAGGGCTGCTGCAGGCACCCGGGAGATGAGCATGGGGTGGGCTGGAAGAGATGTGCCAGGCACAGCATGGGCTGCATGGGAAGCACTGCAGGGCTGCCGGTGGTGTGAGGGCTGCAGGAGATACAGGAGCTGCTGGAGACATGGGACATGCGGGACACGTGGGACATGAGAGAGATGCAGGAGCTGTGGACGATGCAGGAGATGCAGGAGCTGAGGACAATGCAGGAGCTGTGGACAATGCAGGAGATGCATGAGCTGTGGACAATGCAGGAGATGCATGAGCTGCGGACAATGCAGGAGATGCAGGAGCTGTGGACGACGCAGGAGATGTAGGAGCTGCGCTGCTCCCTGTTCCTTTGCAGCTCCTCATATAAGGCTATTGCTGCAGGTGCAATTTATGGGATTTGAAGATTTCTTTGCGCAGGCTGGTTCCAGAGCCCCCCAGTTTGCTCCCACAGGAAGGAGGGAGCCAGGAGGAGCAAACTGGTGCCATGGGTCCAGCTCTGCCTGGTGAGGGTTAGAGCATCCTGCTGTGGTTCTGCCCAATGGAGAAAATGAGCTATGAGAACCCAGTCACCCTTCATTTCCAAGGCTGTGATTGCTGCAGCTGCAGGCTGCCAAAGCCTTTCCAGCAGAGCACAGTGAGGATTCCCAGATGCTCTCATGGGGCATGTTCTAAAAAGCATCCATCCATCACACTGTGCCGCAGCCGCACTCCTGGCACCTTGTGCTGCCTCTGCTCGGGGATGCTGCTATTGTAAGAGAAGGCTTTGGGGAGCACGTTAAGACACCCCCAGTCCTTCTGAGGGGAGAATGTGGAAGGAAAACATCCGGGAGCTCCTGATTCCCTTGGCAGTGGGGTCAGGGGTAGTGAGGGAACAGAGAGGCCTTGTTCTGCCCACGGGTGAATGAAAAGGCTTTTGTGAGCCTCGCTGTGCGCATGGCCCCGCTGATTTCCTCTTGTTATGATCGCTGTTGTTGCTAACACACGGTTACTGCTGCTTCTGCATGTCCTTCCTCACTGCTTGGACCATCCCTGTCCTGGAGGTGAGCTCAGGGGTGCTGAGGCATCGCTGCGGTGGTGGAGCCGGGTCTCTGGCCATAAGGGACTCAGTCCTGCAGCATAGAAACATGGAACCACAAAGTGGTTTGGGTTGAAGGGACCTTAAAGCTCATTCATTTCCAAGCCCCTGCCATGGGCAGGGACACCTTCCACTAGAGCAGCTTGCTCCAAGCCCCATCCAGCTCCATTCCTTGAGGAACGGCATTAGGACGTTTACCCCAGTAGCTATGTATTTCTTGTGCTGAACTAGAAGCACTCCAGCTCCACTTGGGTCTTCATCAGGAGCCTCCTGCATGGACAAACCCCAGCTGCTCCCTGCCGTGGGTGGCACTGGGATGCTCACCTCAGCACGGCTTCTTCCCCCGTCGTGGTTTAACCAGGGTGTTTATCCAGTGTGGAAGAGCTGCAGCGTGAGGGCAGCACAGACAAACATCCCATGGTGCTCTTCCCAGAGCACACCCTGAGTTTTGCCATGTCCCCAGAGCGCTGGCACCAACCGCAGCCGGTAACACCCTGGTGAGGATGTGCAGGATGACTGCAGAGCCTTTGGGTGCCCTGGGATCCCCCCGGGGTCTGCATCCCTCAGGGGTGTGAGCATCAGGGTCCTGCCAGCCCGCACCTCACCAGTGTCCCCCCGTTAGGCTCAGCTGCCCCACTGCCTGCTCCCAAGCAGCATCTCCACCCCAATGCATGTGAAAAGCCCAGAAAACACCAGGACGCATCCCAGCTCCGTGGCAGATCCATGTGCTGACAAACACACGGCGCAGACCCATGGCCAGGCCTGACGCAAATTGGATTGAAGGGGAATGAGATGTATTTTATGTCCTTAAAACACATCAAGTGCTTGGGAGTTAATTGGTATTTAATTAGCATAAATTAAGCTCTTTAATAATACTCCAGGAAAACAAGGCACTGTTACAGATGCTTTATGAAGAGTCACCCTGACGGATGAACCCCATGTGTGCTGAGCACAGCAGCAGCAAGACAGGGGAGCGCACGCAGCCCTGCACAGGACATCCTCCTTCTGCCTCCCTTCCCTGAGCCATGCGACAAGGGCTGATGCTCAGGAGCATCCCCACCGCAGTGCGACCTGAGACCCTGCACCCACCAGAAGCAGCACCCTAGGGTGCAGCAGGGAGTTGGGGTGCAGCAGGGAATCAGCTCCATGCAGAGGCAGCTGCAGCCACGAGCGTGTTTCCTGCACACCCTGGGGTGAGGCTTCCTCTCAAAAGGGGAAGGTGGGCACCCACCATGCCCATTGAACCCACAGCCCCAGTCACTCAACAGCCTGAGCAGGGCCCAGGACAGGTTGGGACTCCCCCATCAGCTCCCCATACCCCCAGGCTCTCTATGGGGAGGAGGCAGCGAGGTTGATCCTTGCTTGGTTTGGCACTTTTGGTGGCGTTGCCATGACAACCAACCCAGTGACATCTTCATGTGCTTTGTCTCCTCCTGTGGTTGCATCATTTTCCTCCCTCAATGAGCAGCTGCCTGTGCCCTGGTCACCGGGGCTCACGCTGTCCGTCGTGGGGGTACCACAGGGTACCACATCCCCCTGCCCAGCCCCTGTGGGCAGGGATGCAGGCAAACACCTCCCTGCGTCAAGGATGCTTTAATTCTGGCACTTCCTCACTTCAGCATCTCCCCAACCTTGTCCTTTTCTAAATACAGACACATCTCTGTGCGTGTGTGTGCACGTGTGGGTCACCTCCCAGGCTGGGAAAATAGAAACCGAGCTGGAAATAGAGAGGAGACAGCGTGTAGGGCTCTGCCAGCCCCGCGGGGACACCGGGAAGCTGGGAACGTCCTCCCTGCCACAGCAACGGCTTCCCTGCCTCTGCGTGGAGCAGCCTGTGAGGAGAGGTAGGAAGCAGCTCCTCTATCCGGGGGGATTCCTCCCTCCAGACCTGCTGGCTGCAGGAAAAAGGGAGAACCCAGGGCCCAGCACATGGGTCCTGGCCCTGGAAAGATGCTGCTGCTCCCGCCTGCAGCAGCCTGGCCCATTCGCACTCACACCAGCCCTGTTCACGGATCGGGACCCCGGTACGGGGCTGGTGGGCAGCCCCATAAGGGGGACACGGCTCTCCCAGCACAGCCCCTTCCCCAGGGCACGCTTGTAGGGGCTGGGAAAGCCACGGCCGTTTCCCAAGGTAGGTCTGCAGCATTTGGAGTGACCAAACCCAGGTGAGCTGAGGGGCTCCCGGCGGGGAGCATTCCCAGTGACGCTGGGTGCTGGGGATGAGCAGTGGGGATGGGAGGGGGTCCCTATGAACCCCACCTGGGGAGCCCACACGATGAGTCAGGGCAGAGCTGCCGTCGGGGCCGGGTACCGCTGACGCAGAGCCCTGCGCTGGCTCCTCTCCCCCTGCCCACACAGCTCCATCACCCTCCTCCTGCCGGCTCCTGCTTACGGCAGCAGCTCCCGCTGGCACACAGCCCCTCCCCTCGCCCCCCGGGCCCAGCACTCGTCCTGTGGCAGGGGATGATGGACCCACCCCGAGCTCTTGATGGCTGCATCACCCCCTGCTCCTCATGATGCTGAGAGAGGCCATAAATCAGCTGTCACCAAAGATCCCTCCTCCCATCACCCTCCTCTGTGGCAGCTTCTGTGGCCATCATCCTGGACCTGCTTGAGGAGCCACAGCACAAAATGAGGAGTGGGATCCCCTAGGGGAGCATCCTGGGTGCTGGAACGTGGGATCCCCATGGGCTGAGTGCTGAGAAGGGAGCAGAAACCCGAATGGGAGACATGCAGGAGCCAGCGTGGAGCAGGGGATGGAGCCTGCCAGTGTCCATCAGCACGTTTGGGGCTAGGGAGCTCTCGCAGGCCCGTGCCAGGGCAGAGGAAACCACCTGCATCAGGGCTGGGAGTTAACATTGTTGTTAAGTTCAAAAGCGATCGGTGTCACACGGACCCCAGGCAGGGCTGCATCACCTGAGCAGGGTCAGGCAGGCTCCCCCCGGGGTGTTTGGGAGCCAGCAGCTCTCACTGCCTGCACTAGGGAGCTGGAGATGCTGCCGGCCACAGCCACGCACACCAGAGCACAAGGGGATGGGCGCTGCGCACTGCCGGTGCCCCGTGGGACCCCGTGGACACTGGTGCAGGTCAGAGGATGCTCCTGGGGAGCTGGTCCTGGGGTGCAGGGGTGATGCCCGGCCCTGCTGCCAGCGCAGGGATGCCCAGTTCAGAGGTGCTGCTTTCCATTGTCCCTGCAGCATCCAGGGAAGCATCTCCTGAGCTGGAGCTTGTGAGGAGAGGCAGAGCGGAGGTGGGATGGGGAGGAGCAGGACCAGGACCGGGAACAGGGTGGGCTTCACAGCGGCTGTGCTGAGCTGCACCAGCCCCGTTGTCAGTGACAACGGCACAAACACAGCCCCATGGCCAGCATCACTTGAGGAGCAGGCGGGTGCTCCCGTCACCAAGCAGGGTCCTTTGGGGAGGTAAAAGAGAGAGAAACCTGGGGTCAGTGCTTTTGCCATTGCAAGCACACAACAGAAACACAGTGACAAGAGCCCGGTGCCAGCCTAAGCCTGAATTTGCCCCACACCACAACATGGATGGAGCAAACACACGGATTAGGGCACAGATTGATGTCGCCCTGTCCTCATGAGAAGGAGAGGGGAAAGGAGTCTCCAGCCTTGGATATCTCCATGGAAAAGGGGTTGCTCACAGGGTGCAGGGCAGAGCCCTTGGGTGGAGGCATGTTGGGATAGGGGGACTCATCCTGCACAGCTCCTCTCTCTTTACCACTGCAGCATCACCTACCTCACCAGCGCGCTGACGAGGAGGGCAGCGACCATGGGCCCTACCCAGTAAACCCAGTGATAGTCCCAGTAATTGGCCACCAGAGCTGGCCCGAAGGCTCTGGCAGGGTTCATGCAGGCTCCAGACACAGCACCTCTGAAAGAGAAACCAATCAGCCACATCAGCCCTTGTGGGATATGGGACCAGCACCCGGCCTTTCATAGGGTGATGCTCAGGGCAGCAGCAGCACCCTGGACCACCCATTCATGCATGGATGCTTGGTGCTCAGGTGGCAGCCTAAGGAGCTGCAGCACAGGGACCATCCCAACCCGGGCAGCTTCTCCCCACCAGGCACCTGCCTGTGCTCATGAGGACTCACCAGTTATAGGGGAAAAGCCAGCGCTGGGTGGAAGCACAAAGGCTGAGCCTATTCTGGGGCTAAGGAGGAGCTGGGCTCTAAGCAGGGGATGCTCGGGACCACCCCTTGGAGCGGGGCAGGAGGAGCAGCAGCGCTTAGAGATGAAAGGAAGCTGAGATGGGTAAATATTTGCAGAGGGGCGGCTGTGCAGCGGTGAAATCACAGCCCCGGATCCCGCTAGAGGGGGCACTGCCTTAACTAAAGAGCCCATTAACATGCGGGACTGCGCGCTCGGTACCCACCGCAGCGGCACCAGGGCCCGGCCGCACCGAGCGGGTGCGGATGAGCCCGCTCCGGGCTGCTCAGGGCTTCCTCGGACAAACACTGCCCTTGGGTGCTCTCGCCCCATGGCAGGGCCATGCAAAGGCTGCTCTGGCTCCAGCGCAGCAGCTCCCCCCAGCACATCAGAGGGGCACCTGGGTCATTGGCAGCCTCCCCGGCTTTCCTCAGTTTCCCTTGCAGCAGGTCCTGTGCTGTGCTGCAAGGGGGCACATCCCATCCCATCTGCAGGCACTCTCCCTGATGCAGGAGGCAGCAGCCAGGATGGAGCAGGGAACCATGATGCTGAGCGCTATGAGCTGCCCCTGGCACCGCAGGACACTCTGAGCACCAGCTCCATCCGTGCAGCCGATGGTCCCATCCTGACCCCTGCTCGGGGCACCCTGAGTGGTGACAGAGTTGCAGGAGCAGACAGCACCAGCTGCCCGATGGGAATGTGCATGGAGATAGGGCTCACGAGCTCACCCTGCCAAGATGTTGACCGTGACCGAGAAGCCGATGCAGAAAGGCGCCAGCGGGGTCTTGGTCTTCCCATTGGCAGCGCCCATGCAGACCACGAGGACGAGGAAGGAGGTGAGGATGATCTCACCCCCGAGGACAGAGGGGACCTGATCGTCAGCTGTGATGATGGTGAAGGCTCCTCCGCTGGCGTTCCCGTACCGCTCGCTCGCTGCCACAGCCTGTGCGGGGACAGCCCTGGTTGCGCCTCCATGCTCCACACTGGGGGCTTTAGAGGGCACATGTGCTCACTGTCGGGACAGCGTGGGCAGCATCAGGTTAAAGGGGAGCTGATCTCATGGCTTTGCTCCTGAAAGCCAGGCCTGAGCGAGTGTAAACTCATTACTGAGGGCTCTTAGCATCAACCCAGGTAATAATGACAATGAGCCAGCCCCGCTCTGCCTCACCCAGCCACCGAGGCGCCGTGCATGGGATGCCCGGGTGCGGGGAATGGGCAGCGCCAAGTTTAAACTAACCCCAGAGCGCAGGCAAACACTGCGAGTGAAAATGGCTGGAGCTGCAGAGGCACCGTTCCGTGCACAACCCGTGCCCACAGAAACCTCTGGAGAGCAGCTGCCGGGGAGGAGGAATCACCCCAGATGTGCCCCCCCCCCCCCCGCATCTGCACGGCGCTGTCAGCCCCAAACCGCAGCGGGGGCGACTTGTCTGAGCCCTGCAGCCAGACTGTGAAAGAGCTGGAGGAGGAACCAGACACCCGAGCACCAGACAAGCCCCGAGCCCACACAGCAGCCTCCGAGCGTGTCACCCTGTGAGCAATCAGCCTGCAATCACCCGCAGAGCCGAGCACTGGGTCCCCCTCAGCCTCCCCATCACACACACACTGCAGCTGGAGCCCCTGGGGGTGTCCCTGTACCCCAAAACATCCGTACCTTTGCCAGGCCGGCTCCTATGGCTGCTCCGCAGAGCTGGGAGACCCAGTAAGGGATGAGCATTGTGATGTTCAGCCCCCCGACCAGCCACATGGCCAAGGACACGGCAGGGTTCAGGTGGCCGCCGCTGTGAAGAAGAGAGGAGCATCAGTGCGGTGTTCACCCCTGGGGTTGAGCACTGTGCTCACCACGGGCTGGAAGCACAAAGGAGTCTTCAGCCCTTCCCATGGGAAGATGCTATGGACAGCAGAATCCGGACATCTCCTGTCTCTGCAGCAGCACCACCCTGCCTCCAGCACGCTCTGGAGCAGCTCCTCCAGGGGCACAGGCTCGGGGATCAGAGTCATTCCCTTTACCCAGAGAGCAGCCATCCCTGCCCTGCTGCGGGACGGGAGGCACGGATGGAGCTGGTACCCAGCCTGGCAGCACCACATCCCCACGGAGCTGTCGGGAGGGCTGAGGCCACCCCAGCACTGCAGGAACCCACTGGGACTGTCAGGGTGTATCTCCCCCTGCTCCGTGCCGAGGTGAAGGCACAGGGGTCCCTCTGCATCCCTGGCCACCACGGCCCCGGGAAGGGCTGGACCTCGCCTCCTTACCAGCCCTAAGTCATTCATCTTGAAGACCCCATGCAAGACAAGCTCAGATACCTTCTAATTAAAAGAGATTATCATGAGACACACTTTAATGAACAAGTTTCATAACCAATCAGCCCTAATAATAATTGCTGGTGCAGCCGATGACTCAGAGTGTCTAGGAACTATAATCACATCTTATTCTTCAGCTGTAATTAAAGACCCATCATAGGAGAGCAGGAAGGGGGGTTGGTTAGGCTGGAAATGCCTCTGCTGGACAGGGCTCTGGCTGCAAACACCCCAGGGATGGGTGGGATACCGGGAGCTGGAGGAGGACCTGGCTGCAGGTAAAGCCCTGGCTAGAGCACCAACCACCACCCCATCCACGAGCCAGTCAAGGGGAAGGGAATGAAACTCCACAGGGGCTGTTCCAGCTTCTTCCTTCAGGATAAATCTGTATCTTAGCATCAACCAGCACATTGCTCAACCAGCAGGTTCATCTAAATACTGCTTTTGAGGTACTGAAGCCACTTGTAAGTGGAATCCAGGTTTCCTGCCGGTGAATACACAGGGGAATAGACTGCTCGGGTCAAAACGTTTTGCTCTGACATCCTTTTAAAGGGAAATTTCTCAGCTTTCCACAGGAATGCTTCAGCTTTGACCGTTTCTATTAAAAGGGGCTAAAAATAAAGGGTGGCAATCACAAGCCAAACAAACTCCCCCAGCCCCGAGGTGTTACCGGCAGCCATACCCTGTGATTCATCGCAAGGAGTGGGTTTGCCCTCCCCTGCCATTCCTCAGAGTGCTGCCGGGCTGTTTCTGGCACGTGTAAAAAGCCACCCAGTAACAGAGAGGCTCGATGGCAGCGCAGCGTTGCTGCAGCCGCCAGTACATGGGCAGGGAGGATCCGACGGGCAGTGGGGCAGCACGAAGCATCTCTGCCCACCAGCAAGGACCGCGCAGCCCCAGGTACCAGCCTGCTCCTACCTGATGTCTCCCAGGACGGCGATGCTGAGCCCCAGGGCCAGCCCGTGCGCCAGAGCCGGCTGCAGCCTCCCGGTGCCCGCAGCATCCTCCACCGACGAGAGGCAGCCGACGCAGACGAAGAGCACGGTGCCCAGCAGCTCGGCCACGCAGGGCTGGACCCGGCGCTCGTACCAGTGCGGCTGCGGGGGCTTGGCCTTGGTGTCCATGTCCAGCACCAGCTTCACCGGGTGGTGACTGCACCCAGCTGCGGCCATGGGGTGGAGAGCCCTGGGATGGAGCAGGGAGAGCCCTGGGGGCAGTCGGACCCGCAGGCACAGTGAGGAGATGCTGCAGAGCAGAGGCTTGAGGGACTGGAGCTGCAGGCTCAGGTCTCCAGTGGGTCCTGGTGCAGGGACGAGGAGCACTTGTCCCACTGCAAGGCTGGCAGGCTCCCCCTGACCTGTATGAAGAGGTAGTGGATGGGAGGCTCTACAAATGGATTGGATTTGTATTGCTTAAAGAGAAGGGAAAAAAAAAAAGGGCAATAAAAGGCGATAGCCCAGCCCCCAGGAATATGAAGCTCTTTATCACCGCCCTGATAAAAACTCCTTGCTTCAAGGTTCTGGGTTTATTTTTTCCCTGTGGGTATTTTCTATCATTGCCAAGAGCTGGGATGTGATTCTGTCCCCATTGCTGCCCATAGCAGGGAGACCTGCGTGAAGCCCTGCTGGCTGCCTTCACCAGGTGGCTTTTACCATGCCAAGAGGCAGCACATGCCATGGGGACAGCAGCACTGTGAGAAATGGCTGATGTAGCTCTGGGGAGGGAAAATCCACTCCTGCAATAAATCACTCCCATACAGACCCATCACCAAACCCCTTCTACAGACCCCAGAGAGCAGGTGAAGTGCCTGATTCACTTCAAGTTACCAAAGGAGCCTGAACCACAGTGAGAGCTGGCGCCCCTAAACCTCAGCCCAGGTCCTGCCTGAGCTCCTCAAGTGCCTGTATCCCTCTCGCTCTCAATTGAAGAGAGCTGGTGAAAGTGCCAAGGGATCTGGGTGCTGGCAGTGTTCAAGACCAGGTTGGGTGGGGCTTGGAGCAAGCTGCTCCAGTGGAAGGTGTCCCTGCCTGTGGCACGAGTTGAAGCTGAATGAGCTTTAAGGTCCCTTCAACCCAAACCATGCCATGATGCGATGGCCCACCAGCACCTTTGAAACCTGATGTTGACCAAACACTTACAACCTTCCAAAGCCCCAGTGCACCCGGTAAGGGATCACTGCCCCGAAAGCCAGATCCAAGCCACAGCAGAGGCCGTGGAGCTGGGAGTCACCACCACAGGCAATGGGCACAGTGGTACAGACACACGGTCTCTGTGGCGCAGAGGATACAGCTCATCCCACAGGGGATGAGCCCTGCAGCTCTTCACCTTGAGCAATCACCCGCAGTGGCTGGTGTTTGTGGTGGGTAATTAAGGATTGGGTTTATAGATGGTTTTTCCCCTCTCGTAAGCAAGGGTAAAGAACAGCACGGGTGGTTTATGGTGTTTTCACAGGACACTGGGGACTGGAAGGAAATTTCCACTTGCCTGTCCCAGGGAGGCCTGTTGCCGGCCACACAGTGGACAAACACCAGGCTGGAGCTATGGAGAATCCAGGCACCTCTAAATGAGCCCCTGTCAGCTCATTTCTCCTGCTGAGTGCTTGCTTCCTATAGACAAAAGGTTATAGAAATCACAGGAATATGGAGAGGGAAGGCAGGGGTCGGTGAGGCTTTGGGGCTCCTCTTTGAACCCCTTATGTGGAACTATGGAACAGGAAAATACCTGAGTCAATGTCAGCTGGAGCCAGTTTCCAATGGGTTCATCGAATCCATCCATCCCCGGGTCCCGCAGCACAACCAGACGGGGGTTCCGTTGAGAGGGACTTTAATTCAGGCAAAAGGAATCCAGATTTCATTTGTTTGTCAGGGTATTTATTATGAGAGATTAATGTAACACATTTCCACATTTCATCTGGTGCTTCCTACCCGCAGCTCTCAAAGTGCTGGAGGAGTGATGCTGGCATCGTGTCAGGGCACCAGGAGGGGGCTGAGCTGCCCCATGTCACCAGGCAGCAGCAGTGGGCATGGGGATGTGCCCTGGGAGCCAGCCCATGGCTCTGCCCCTCCTTGGCCAGGCCAACAGCAGGAGAACAGCTGCTTCCAGATGCTGATGCCACGTACATGGTGATGAATGCGGCCGATGGCAATGCCACTGTGCCTGGACCACGGCTGTTCAGGCTGCTCATGGTGACTCCAAGCAGAGCAACAGCTTCAGAAGGTCACAAGCCAAAAGTGAGGACTACCCCCATGTCCTTGGCTTTTAAACATTTACTGTCATTGTCTGCGGAGCAGGGACGTTTGCCTGAGACTTCCATAGGAAATGCTCCGTGTTCAGGCAACAAAGGAATTCATTATGGATAACCAGCCACAGGGCAGGGACCCCTTCCACCGGAGCAGCTTGCTCCAAGCCCCTGTGTCCAACCTGCCCTTGAACACTGCCAGGGATGGGGCAGCCACAGCTTCTCTGGGCACCCTGTGCCAGCGCCTCAGCACCCTCACAGGGAAGAGCTTCTGCCTGAGAGCTCATCTGAGTCTCCCCTCGGGCAGGTTAAAGCCATTCCCCTTGGCCTGTCCCTATGTGCCCATTTACAAAGCCCCTCTCCAGGTTTCCTGCAGCCCCTTCAGGCACTGGAGCTGCTCTCAGGTCTCCCCTTCAGGAGCCTTCTCTTCTCCAGGCTGACCCAGCCCAGCTTTCCCACCCTGCAGCTCTCAAGCACAACACATGTTCCATACTGGACTGCTACAGACCCATTTTAAGCTCCATCTTCCTGCTATGGCACCTGGAGAAGGGGCTCCTCCAGCACCCATCTCCTGTTGAGAGGCACCACGAACATGCAAAGCAAACAACCCTGCGCTCAGCACCCTTTGCCCCTCCTGGATAAGATTAAATACTTGGCACTAAGGTTTGCTCAGTGAGCGGCAGAGAAACTCCGCTGGGGGAAAGGCGTGGGGATGAGCAGGGATAAATCTGCTCATATTAGCAGACACTTATTTTTGTCCTTGTTTGTGCTTGCACCGATTTGTTAAATGAGTGACAACAGCAACTGTGTCAATTGGGAAAGGAAACGGTGGCACAAAACAAGCAACAGCGCTGAGAAATCCCTCTTAGGAACGGCAGGGAACAGCTCCCATGTCCATCTCCCTGGGTGGGAAAGCCACAACACCCCTGTTTTACCCAACACCCACTCCCCACGCATTTCATTCTGTTTCTCCTTGCTTCACCCTGCAGATCTGCGGCGCTTCAGTTGCTTTTCCATAGGAACCATAGCACCCAAACTCCAAAAGCACTTAAAACATTTAAGAGCATCTCCAGGTGCCATTAACATCTATGAACACTGAAGTGCAGGACTGGAGCAGATGTGGACTCTCTGCTGACCCAGTGCAGGTACATTTCACAGGACAGAGGTCCCACTGGGGTCTATACAAGCAATCACAAAGGATTTCAGTGCTGCACAATGGGGTTGCTTCGAGGAGAGACCTCAGCATCCGTGGTCAGCTCTTTTAATAAGCCATAAAAGCAAAGGCAACTCATTTGACACTGCCTTATCTTGCCAGTGTTTACCTTGGAGCTCCAGAGCCCGAGGGATTACACAACTGTTGCTGAATGAGGACCTGCAGAAGTATTTGCAGCTCGTAGCAGTACCACGGGTGAGCTGACCTCTGCCCCCTTATAGAGCCTATCTTGCAGAATGACTTCACCTCCGATCGCTACCATCCTGCTCCAGCGCAGATGGAAAATTCCAAGGGTTCTCCACACACTTACCATTGTCTGCTGGAAAACAGGGACAGATTCAGGGCAGTTCTGGGGATCGAGAAGGGAAAACAGGGGATGAAGCCACACTCAAAACCTTAAATTTGGCACTTAACGTTAAAAGCCAGCAAGCTCTCGAAGGAAGGGATGCTCCCGCTCTCAGGCAGCTCACACACGTGCACATCTTCCCAGCCACCCCGCACTTGGCTCCCTGTGACTATCCCATAAGGCTGACAACAAGGGAACATTTCCGGCCTCAATATCCACATTTCCCTTTACCCCAGCAGCACAGACCTCAAAACCTTTGTAAGCATGAGATGAGGAACGGTAACGCTGCAGAGAAGCTTGAAATGGTGTGTGCTAAACCAGCAGCTGCTTTTCAGTCAGGTCCTAGAGCCAGAAAATCCCTGTAAGGAACTAAATGATTGAATTTTCTAGAAGGGGACTTGTTTTATCCATCTTTTGAGCAGGCAATGCTCAGACACGGGTAACGTAGATGGAACACAGGCACAATGAAGTGTAATCATCTGAACTGTGGTTGAAGCTTGGACAGAGCGAGGACCGACACACAGGGCTCAGCATGGAGCAGATCAGAGGATGTTCTTGTACCTGACAGAACAGTTTGTGACAGCAGCTCAATGGCAGGCAAGGACCACGCTCGGCTCCCTCCCTTTGCCATGGCAACTGGGCATCCTCATCCTGCAGATGCTTCACAACTGCAGGCAAGGGGAGAAGCAGAGGACTAACAGCACCTTCCTTCATGGACAGCAAGCATGACCAGACGTGTTACCCACCTTTCCTGGTTGACCTTCCTTCCTGGCCCCCAGCTCCATCTCCCACCTTGCAGTCAGAATGCAGCAGAAGGACACGAAGGAGATAGAACTTTTTAGGTGCTCCACAACTCACTTGCAACACAGAGAGGAACATCACAGGCTCTGCGCTGCAGGAGACTCGAAGAACTTTTCCATGGATGACATCAAATCTCCTGCTGTTATTGTATTTACAGACATAGAAACTATATTCAGTGGGAAAGAGGAAACTTGTTCAAGTACTTTCAAGTGATCTGCAGCAGAATGGCACAGGTATGGCTGTGACACACAGACCAGAGCTTGATGCAAGGCCAATATGGGATATACCAGTAGCAAAGCGGACAGTGCTGTGCCCTTACTCACAGGTACCGGGAGGCAGGGTCAGGCTAAACCCTTGGAGCATCAGAAGATGCTGCCAGAGGGGAAGGAGGTTGCAAAGGGAATGCTTGAGCTCCATAGCTGGAGCAATGCCTCCCATCTTACAGTTCATTCAAGCTTAAATGACTTTCCTTTTCCCCTTTAAACAAAGGATTTGCAGGGATGAATACCCCTGCACTGTCAGTACCAATAAACCAGGCAAAAGTTTGGGCTGGGAACAGAGGAGAGGCAGAGATTTGCCACGCAGCTCAGTGGAGCCGCGGCTGACAAGCGCAGTCACACAAAGCACAGCAAGCAGCAGGCAAAGGCCACCTCTCCTGGCTAGAAAACCTCTCTCAGCCTTCTACTTTGCAGCCAAGCAGCGCTGTTCAGCAGCACCAGGCACTCTCAGACCCAAACACTCCCTGAATTGAGGCGGAAGATCGATTTCAGTTGGTGTAATCACAGGAACCAGACTGCCCACACGGGCTGCCAGGGACCACAAACCCCTTTCATCCTGGTGTAACCCTGGAGCACAAGGTGACCTACTTCCTCCACCACTGCTGCCACCAGTCTCTTGAAGAGCTCTTGCAGGAATGGTTCCCCGTCTCCTAGGTGGGTGCTCATCCATTTAGCTGAACGGATGCAAGACAGACTCATCTAGAGGAAGAGCAAACAGGGCACCATCGTGCCTTCCATCCCACAGCCCCGGCTCTGCTCCTGTGCCACATCCTTCAGTGCTTCCCTCAGACGAACAAATTATACAGGGACCTAAAATAGAAATTGATGAGCAGCAATTCCAGCAGCATCTGCCTCATGCTGGCAGAGACATCATTTCCCAACACAGACAGGATTAAACTATGACAGAGATGACAACAAAAGCAACTGACAGAGCACAGGATCATCTCCTGCAGCGAGCCACATTCAAGGCCCATTGATATGACAAATTCAACAGCTCAAAGGTTGCATCTCAGATGTCAGCTGGTTCAAAGGGAACAGATTTGTTCCCGAGCAGGTAGGACCACAGCTCCCCCTCATAAGGAGGCCCAAGAGGAGTTTTGCCAAAATTAAATTGATAGTAGAGATGGGCTTTAACACTACTAAATCAAATGTATTCATCTTACTGAAAAGGAATCAGCAGGGTAGTCTTGCTGCCACAGAACAAGCATTAGTCACTGCACTAGACTCCTGCAGTGCAGAGGGTGTTACAGGGCTTCTGGTTTGTTGGTGGGTTTTCAGTTTCTTTAATCCCTTGTTCTTACTAACAGAGAGATTAACTGTCAAGTAACATGTCAAACTTGGCTATGAGCACATCTGTGACATTACACATTGTCTTGTTTCTCTCATCTTCATATTTAAGCACCTTTGACTCAGCTATTTCAGACAGTTTCTGCATACTAATTGAAACCAAGAGGTTTTTCAGGACACCATGTCCCATAAGTGCTCATGCAGCACCCAGCAGAGGTGATGCCAATGCCAGCAAGTCAGACCAGAGCTGTTTGTGGACAGAGATCAAGGAGCAGAATATCAAAGGCAGCAAGGCAGAGCAGCTGCACAGCGGGACTGAGAAATATTCAAACACTCTTGTGTTTTATGTAAGCACAGTGTGAAACCAGAAGGCAAACCCAGAAGCTGCAGGCCACTGAATGCAGCAGGATAACTGCCCCTGCTTCCAAGAACCTGTCTGCTCCCAGTCCAGGGAGCAGGCAACTGCGTGGGAAAGCACCCAGAGGCAACCCCTGCAGTCCCTGGTCACAGATGCTGTGCTCAGGAAGGCACTTGGATGGTAAGGTGTAAAAATGAAACCTGCCTTCCTGGCCTCCTGCATCTGCACAGAGAAAGGCTCAATGCTACTGCAGATACAGCCTGCACGCACCTCTTCATGGAAGAGGGGTGCAGGTAAGCCCAAACATCTCAAACGTGCAGGCATCAGCATACCATTGATATTGTTATCTAGGAAGCAAAGGTTATAAGCTCCTTTCATAACTGCACAGTCCATCCCTTCCCTTTGGGGACACAGAGCTTGTGTGAACACTGCAGAGACTGAGCAGAACATCAACCAAATACTGTATTTCTGAGCCCTGGCATTCAAGAAACCAGCTTGACACAAAGGTGACAGCAGGAGGCCTGTAGCTGCCAGTGACTAAACTCGGTGATGGAGAGGAGGGCAGTGCAGGGAAGGCTGTTTCCTTTTACTGCTTCTGTTCCTCTGCAATTATCACTGGCACTTCTGAGAATTCATTACTTCTCCTGGTATCTCAGTAATCCCCTTCCCACATCTCCAGTCCAAGCCCACGTCAACTATTTCCAAAGCCAGGTATTCCCACACCACAAAAGTCACACACAGCATGAAAATTGTTGCTTATGCTTGCAACTGCTTTAAAAAGATACCCTTTTTGGCAAGGCTTTTGGTGAAAGAGGAAAAAAGGCAGTCACTAAAGCAGATACAAATAAGTAATTTCTAATGAGTAAGACACTGGGCAAATTATAAATACTAAACATTTATTGTTTTTCTCATAGGAAGGTTGCAAGATTCCATCTCAAACAATAGGGAAAGGTCTTTCGCTGCTGCTGGGATTTTGTTTTGTTTAAGGGAAAAGAAAGAAGAATGAGAAACTGGTGTAAAGATACTACCAGAAGCAGTGCAAATTTAGAGTCATCTCTTTCTTACCTTCACCAGCCCAGTGTGAACTGCCAAGCTAAGCCCTTCCCAGTTAAATAAAGCCTACTTTCACATCACCCAGCTTCTTGTACATCACTGACCAAGACCCACACCTCCCCTTCTTCTTTCCGAACTACAGGAACACACCCAGTACAGTGAGAGCCCTGCAGCACCAGTAAAGCCCGGAGAAAGCTGACACGGTGGCACTGCATAAAAATGAAACCTCCACATAATGAGAATGAACAGGATTTAACTTTCATGATCAGCCATGCACAGTGCAGAGATACCCAATAACGCAGCTCACCAGCGTGCGCTTTCCAGCTTCCTGTCACAAATACATTTTACACATCCACAAGAAGACAAAAAGAGGAAAATGGTATCATCCAGAACACTTCACTTCCAGTTTTAAACTAAGGAAGGCAAACTTTTAAACAGGAGTTACTGACATGTTATGGAAGTCCATCATTGTGTATCTGGGAAAGGGGGGAAAGTCTTGCCTGGTAACAATTGCTCCCAATGAGTGCCAACAGTCCATTAGAACTCCCAAAAGCCAACAGGGCAGTGACACCTGCAGCAGCCATCACCTCCTGCACTGGCACTGCTTGCACAGAGGCCAGATGGAAGCTGGCACATGCAAAGTCCCATCATTTCTGTGATCTTGTCTCCAGCAGAAGGCAGAAGGCAGTCACTGTGGCTTCTGGGCTCAGCTTCCCTCCAGCAAGCCCATCAGAACGCGATGTTTGCAAGACCTGTTTGAGAAGGGGGTGTAGAGAAACAAGTGTTTAATCTTATCCTACAGGTACTTCACTACTATTAGGCCAGTGAGACATGGGAAGAAGGATGCTTTGAGAATTTCTGGGTTTTTTTTCAACTTAAAACACGAAGGAATCGGTGGGAGGGGAGGAAACAGGTTGAGCTGTACTTTTTTAGCCCTTTTCTGATTGTGATGCAGCAATTAATGTGAACAAGCCAATCTGAAGGAGTGCTGAAGCTCTTCGTGACAGAAGGAACACCACAGTGTCTGCCCATGACATTTAAAAAGTGAAAGCTGGGGAAAGTACCATTAAAGAGGGCAGTGAATTCACACTGGATAAAGGAAAGCCGCTTTAGATTAAGGCACAGCCACGCATTAGACATGTGATTACCTCCTTTGAGATCTGTCTTTTCTGACTTCTAAGGTACACTGTAACACAACCTCAATACCCCAAATTGTCCTAAACATTCCTCTCATCACAGCAAAGAATAATGCTGGAGTTCCCAGAAATACTGGCTGCTATGAGCTGGGGAACATTTTGGCCTTAGCTCCTCTAGTTCTGTATTGCAGGCATCACCTTTTAGCTGTAAGAAATCAAACGAAACCCCATTTCTGCGGCTCAACACTATCAAAGCTGTGGATTCAGGCAGGCAGAGACCACAAGCTCACATCTCGATTACAGCAGGGTATTGAAGATCTAGTTTTACCAGCTGTATCAGATGCTTTGCCGCTCAGTCTGGCTGCACAGCTTCAGCCAATTACATCTATCCCATTTGCTCAGGAGCACACAATAGAATTTGTTCCTGAATATTGCTCTGTCAGGAGCAAGGGAAGGGCAGAGAAGGAGAAGAGGAAGGGATAAAATGGTGGGCAGAGAATTTTTCTAGAAAGCCTAAAGTCCCTGAAATTGCAGGCAGAAATAAAGCTAAAACTGAGCCTGCAACAGAGTTGTCTTTCTTATTTGGACAAAGAAGGGCTGGAGATACCCATCCTTCGCCTGAATCATGATCTCGAGGGAATTTTCTCCCCCAGGTGAAAGGAGCACAGAAAACCTAAGTCCCAAGTGGATGTAAATGGGGCCAGTGCAGAAGAAGACTGGGCTAAGGAATGCAGATTTATTTTTACGTTGTCAGGACACCATGATTTCATATACTGTGTGCCCATATGGTGCTTTACATGCCTGGGATTTGTAAACCTCTCAATTAGCACTGATAGTATAAAGCAGGCAGCTATTTATGGTAACCCATACGGCATCTTTCAGTGTGAGGATTCTAACTCCCCTCTACTGCATGGGCTTCCTGCTGGGCAACTCAGATGCCTTACACAAACCCTCAAAAGGCTGTGGAGAAACAGCCATGAGACACCCCTTGGGAGGTGTTCACAGCCCCAGTGACACAGCAGCAGACCCTGCTCCTGTGATGGGGCGCTTCTGTCACATATCTGGTGTGCACAGTCCCAGCCTTCCCACATCAGATCTCAGTGTGAAGGGTCACCTACTAGGCGTTGAAGAACATTACCCAGATTGCTGCTGTCCTTTGAAGCCCAGCAGATGCAGTAGTGCTGCATTAGTTGTTCAAACAGCTCCTTTTCATCTAGGAATTCAAGTCCTTCTATCCTGTAGGAATAAAATACAAGTTGTGATGCCAGCTGGAGCCTCGATACAGTTTTTAATGTATCCTTTCATGTGAAAACTAGGGTAAATAAGGCAGTTACCCCTCTAGTAAATTAATACAGGTATTTGTCCACAGTGAAGATACCACTACTCCTTGCCTTTGTTGTCAATGAATGAAACAAGCAACCCACAAGATGTTTACAACTTCTCAGCCCTGGAAATTCATGTCTGGGGACTAATATGTGTAACTTCTCACAAACCCCAGTACTTGTCTTCTAACCCCTTTTACTGCATGTACCTGATCTTGCTGGATGTAAGCAGACACACTAGTACATCGTAATGGAAGGAGATTTATCTTTACCAAAGATTACAGTGAACAGTTGAAGATGGCATTTTCTCCAGACAATAACAAGTCCATATTATGTCTTGGAAGAGTGATGGGTACACCAGTGCCGTTCTAACAACTCTCCCACATGAGCTCATGATGAAGCACAAACCAAATGGCATATACAAGATCTGAGGATTTGTTTTCCTAAAATGGCTCCTGCCTAGGCTTCTTAAAGCAAGATCTTTGAATGTCTTCCACCAAACAAATGGGAGAACTTCTCCCAAGCTGTGCTTGCTTTAAAAAGTTTAACCTGGCACATTCCTCTCTTTCTCTCTACTTGAATACCAGAGTGCTTAATTCCCATGCTAAATACTTGGAAGGGCTGCTACTGGGGAGCTAAAGTGGGGCAAAAGTTCTTTACAGATGTGCAGATGCTGCAGAAGGCCGCTTCTGTGAACACTTCCATAAACAGAAAGCATTATGTGCCTCATTAATACCAAGGGACAGAGTTTACGTAACCTATCTCTCGGCACCTGGAACAAGAGGAAGGAGCTGAACAGACCTAAGGTAGACAAAAATGCTGCAAGAAAACAGCACAAGTTATGCCTCTCCACAAGTGCCACATGGTGCAGTCACACAGCCAGTGTTCCCATTTAAACAACCTATGACTTCCAGTCTCACCTGTTCAGTTCCCCGCTTTGAGAAATCCCCATATGTGAACACTTATTCTGACCAAGGTAACTGGTTTGGCTAATTCCAGCTATAGTTAATGAATGACCGAGTAATTCACACTTCACATTCTATAGCTCAGAAGTCACCCAATAAAAGCAGTTTCCCCCTCTTTAGCTTTTCTTTAATGCAAAAACCTTTGTAAAATCCATGGAGATTAATGTTACAACAGCCTTTGGTTATACCCTCTGTGTACTAAGCTTTGTCTGCAGGCCCAGCAGCCTAGCTCCTGAAGATGGTATGAATGGAAGATGCATCCATCTGTTGAGAAATAATCACACCACGCTGTTGGGCACACTTCTCCTCCCTCTCCCTCTTTGCCTGCACAGTAAACCAGGTCACAGCTCTACATTACTGCCCTGCCTTGGCTCATTACCTAAATATGCTGCCAAGAAAGAAGGGAGGGAAGATCAGGCCTGGCCATTTTCCACTCGTAGTGAAAATGCAAACAGATAAGTAGTCTCACCCAGGCCTGGAGCAAAGACCTGGATGTCATCTCCCTTGGGGACATGAAAAGTGGCTGCCTGTTCCGAGTGTATTTTAGGACTTCACTGCACGCATCTAGTGTTGTGGAGGCTGGATATCCACAAGAACCACCTTAGGTGCTTTACAAACACAGCATTTCTGTAGCATCTTTTAGCTGCAAACTGCTGTCACAAGATGCTTTAGATCACACCCAAATAAATCATGAGCACTGCCAGTCTGCTCCTGGCAGCAATAACCCCCTGGATCATTAATGCTGCTCCAGGCATTAGCCTTCAGGCTCTGCAGAGCTCCACTCAGATATGTTGTCTACTTAGCATCTGCACAGAGCCTCCACTCCATTATAGCTGGGGATCCCGTACTACATATCAATATGAAACTACCTTGGAAATGGCATCTGAAGATGAGTTTTGGCTGCAAGCAAGCTATCAGTAATACCTTTTGACATCGGCCTGTGGCAAAAAGCTGTACACTTTCATCATATCAATGGCATGTGCCGTTTCCCAGCCATTTAGCAGCAATCGTTCCCTCTGTGAAGTAAACAAGCAGCACAGTTTTCAGACAACTCAAGGAAAAATGCCAGAGAACAGTTTTTTCCCTAAGGATTTTCTATGCCGTCTGCCTGACCTGTTCTTTGAAGAGCTCTTACACTCTTTTCTAAGCATGTGCTGTTAACCTCTGTGCAGAGAGGACAGTGGGATAGGTGGAACTGTGTTGTGATCTACTGCAGTTCTTGTACAGTTATCAAACAAAGTGATAACAGGAAACCATGGCACTGATTAAAGGGAACCGTGTAAGGGGGATGGGAAAGGATTTCAGCAGGTAGCAGCTGCTCCACCAACCCTGCTTTGGCCATTGCTCTGAGCCTCTGCACACACAGAGGAAGAAGTTGCAGACAGGTTAAGTTTGATATCAAACACACACAAAGCTCTGTGCCCCTTTTACCTGAGAGTCTAAGGACTTGCAGACCTCCACCCCAGCCAGGTTACACTGTCGTCTCTGCAGGTTCTCAATCATGATCTGTCCAAACCGGTCTGTCATGTTCACCTCAGGTAGAGAAGGAGACAAAAGTGTTCCCCCTTCCGAAAAGAATGTAATCCCAGTGAAAAGCAGTAACTTGGTTAAACTCTTGAATTGTCCACGTCACAAAATGCACAGGGTAACATTAAAGTAAGCTTTGTGTTCTTACACCAGGTCTCATTTCCCACTGCCACAATCTCCTCAGCTACCTCAGGTTTATAAGTTGAGTGCTAGTTTAATTGGCGACAATGCTGCCACTGGGACTTGGGCACTGAAAACTGACTCTGCTTCAAGTTGCTGACAACTTGGTTCAGCTCTCCAGCAGTGATTTACAGCTTGGAAGATCCTGTTTCTAATTCCTGGAGCCACCTACTTCCCCCCAAGCAGCATTTACTTCCATAGAGAGGAGCTGAGTTCACGCTGATGTGATTTTTGCTCCCCTTTGGCAAAGAACACAGAGAGGCAATTATGTAATGTTACATACTCACATCCGACATTCAGCACCATTTCTTCCTCCTCTGTCTTAGTTAAACCAATATTCTGCGGTTTTTTCCACATATGGATTAAGTCTCAACTACTTCGGCTCAACATAATCCAGAAATTGTCTTTCAGAATAGCTCTATATTGCATACAATGAGCTTCCCCATCTCCAAGGTAAAACACATTACAGCAGAAACTGCTCTCCCTACAAAAGGACATGGCCCACTCTTGTTTCACACACAGAACTCCCACTCTTGATGACAATAACTCAGGTCTAAAAGTGCCAGTTTTGTTTTACCTGCTCATAGTTGATGAACATCGCCACTGGGAAGGTGCTGGCTGCCCACTTCAGGAGGCTTGCAGACTGCTGTGGGGTCATGTAAACCAGCACACACTCTGCTACCAGCAGCGTTGGCAAACTTGGAAACAAAACACAGGAGAACTATTTCTAGCAAAAGAACAAGTAAAATCTATAAAGAATTATAAGCAAAGTAATTTTATGTTCCCAAAATCGCTTAAAAGAACTACCCTTTTTATGAACTACATATTTAAGACTGAATAAAATCACTTCAATTGACCAGAACTGGGTTTTCTGTCAGGCAATGAATTAACCACAGCGAACTCCTGGGGTTACAACACAGAGACTTTGGGAAACAATTTCCCCATAGTCAGCCACACTACTGAGGAACATGTATTCTCCAAGTCTTCTCTGAGCTGTGCGCATGAACTGAAGTGCATACTGAAAGTCATGCTGCAGAAGAACTGTTCCCTGTATACACGATGTGCTCTCTTTCAGGGATCAGTTAAATTAGGAATAAAAATGGAAAAAGTTTTCTCTTGAAAGAAGTTCCATGAAGAATTTTAATTAGACAAAAGTGTTCAGTATCTGCAAAATAAGCTCCACTTTATTATCTAGCAAAATGCAATCTACAGTTTGCACATTGCCTCTTCCCCCTCCATCCACAGAGAAAGAAAAATAGACATCTATACAAGTAGTTTTGCTCAGAATTATGGAGTTTTCTTTTAATTGCTAGAATGAACAGGAAAAAAAAAGTCACTAGAAGCAGGAGAAATCCCACAAGGAGCAGCAATGTAGGCAAGCAAGGCAAGATTTCAGAGGATGGAAGTGTAAAGATTTAAATGGCAATTTGATGCATTCTGCTTGCCCATATGCTCTCTCCCACCCAGCCAGATAGCTGCTATTTATATATCTTATATTTGAAAGGTATGTCCATCATCCACTCTAAAAACTTAAATCTTGCCCCTTCCAGAAACCTAATGCCTGAACAATAAACCCCCAGGTATTAGCTTCTGGAGTTCAATTCTCAAAAGACACCATGGCAATCACTTGTCAAAGGTGGAGGGAACAACAGGGGGGTTAAGTGGAGGCAACAGAAAATAATTACAAAGATAAAACTCTGAAATAATTGAAGACTGACAGAATTATTCTTCATTTTAGCAGCTGAGCTCCCAGAAATCTTGACTCATACAGCTCATGGGGTGGAACATGCTCGCTGCTTTAGGTACTGCCCATCACTCAGCGATGAAACTAAATGCAACTGAACCAACTCTTTCAAAAGGCAATTTCTGACATTTGGATACATTTCTAGTTAGAGATTCCCCTTGAATAACTTGCAATTCTATTGACTAAATTTCAACCTAATTCAAGCAAGGGGTAACTCTTTGAGAGATTTCTAAAAGAGTTGATTCATGAAGCAGAGAAAGACAACTCATGTGAGCTCTGAGGCAGAAAATGGCTGTTGAGGGAACTCATCCCCTTCAGGGCAAGGGATGGGGAAAGCAAGAAGGAATCACAGCTTCCTGCTCTTCAACAAGAGCTTGAACTCATGTGAAAGGATCACAGACCCCAAAGAGAACCAGCTACAAGGAGCTCATTCACAGAAGCCATGCTTCACTCCCCACAGTGCTTTAAGAACAAGGAGCAAACAGCTCTGCAATGTTTGATCTTCCCAGGAAGGAGGAAAATGCAGTTTGCAGAACAGGCTACACAAGGAACAACCTTGCTTCAGCCGTGGAGCTCTGGAACAGTCCCGGCAGTGCCAGCAGGCTCCAGGAGGTGTCTGCACAATTTCCTACTGCTCCAGGGGCTCAGGAAAAGGTAACCATGGAAATGGCATAATGAGCACTGGATGCAGCTACTGCATGCCCAAGCCTGACTTGACTTGCTTCATGAGTACTTTCCATGAGCCCTCATAAACCCCCCGAAAGTGAAGATAACCTTACTGTGCATCCAGGTTATGCTTCTTTAGCTTTTCCTCCAGCTCTGATGAGAAACGGAGGTCTGCTCCTTGTATGGAATACCGACTGGAGTCCAGGCTGTGAGAGTCTGCAAGTTGAAAGTGTTGAAAGACTAAAGGTTACAAACAGGAAGGAAAGTGAAATTAGCAACTAAGAATTACACAGGAACACATGAATCTGAAGTGAAGGTTTGATCTGTTATACCCAGCATCAACAGCAAACTCTTCTTTCTAGAACACTAACTGCCCTTCTACCTGCCTGCTGTGGTTTACAGATGGTGATATATCAGCATCAGACTCTGCCACAAGCCTCCTCCTTCACTCGGCAGCCACTCTAATGCAGATGGGTTATCCCACCCGTTACCATGGTTTCAAGGAATGCAGAGAGAAGAAAAATGTGAAGATTAAAGGTGTGGGGAGTTGTTTTGATTGTAAAGTCTTTTTAAATGACCCAGTGTATGTACATGAGGAACTACATTTAAAAAAGTATATAAATTCCTGAAAAACTAAGCAAGAGTAACAATGTTCCAAACAATAGACACAGCTGTATCAATTAATGATACAGACAGATATATACGAGTATTAGACAGATTTTGGTACCAAAAGAAGTTACCATTTAGCTTTTTTTGTATGCTCTAGCAATGGTATTTAGTGGGGAGTCCAGTTAGAAAAGGTATTCTGAAAAACAAATATTCACCCTGGGCTACAACAGGCAGCAAGCTCCTGCAAATGCTTTCCAACATGGAGGAGGAACTAACACTAAAGTCAAAAGATGCTTTGCCATCCTAGAAGAACTGGAAGGAAGCCAGCAGCAACACGAGCATCTTGCCATCAATAATTCTGACAACCAGTTGCAATGCATTGCAGTCGATGAGCCCAGCCCCCATATAAAAGCACTTTGCACGTGCAGCATCAAACCCACTTAAAAACAAAGTTCTGCAGGAATAGATCATTGTTCTTTCATGCTTCAACTTTACTAGAGTGAAGCCATTAGGACAAAATAGCACAAAGCTTCCTCTCTTACCATACAAGGGTAACAGAGCAAGAGATAAAATAAGCTAAGCACCGAAAAACCCCACGGTGAGAGTTTGAAGTGGCAAATCCATATACGCCTGCAGTGGCAGGCTTGGGATCAGCTGCAGCCAAACACAGCTCCTGAATGGTAACACAGGAGCAGGTGACAAGAGCTACATGAAGAGACCCAGAGAAGCCAAGAGGCTGAAGAGGCAGAATGAAAGGGTTTCCATTGCAGGAAAGGAAACAAAAGAGGAAAGAAAACATTAGGGGTGGAGGGGAAAAGGCAACTTCTTAACTGAAGCAGTGCTTCAAAGTGGGGGAGATGCATCTCCATTTAGTTTTCAAGTGACCAACTGAAAACAGCACTAGGAAGTGACAACAGCATCTTTCCAGCAACGTTTTTGACCAGAGAGGGGAACCAGAACTGTTCATAGAGAGTTACAGGAGGAAAAAAAAAAAAAAAAAAAGAGAAAAAGGGAAAAAAGTTGTGCAGCAAATGATTCAACATTTTGAGTCAAGGCTTTTTTCCATGTGCATGTTCTGTAATAGCTTTACTACTTCCCACTCCCTTCTATTTCAGTTATTACATCAAGGCCATGATAATGGCATCAAAAAAAAGCCACACAAGAACCCTTCACCACACACAGGAAAGTATTTATATAGTGGTTGGTTCGGTGTCCAGAGAGAGCACACGGTGAGCATCAGCACCACGATTAGCATGAAACGAATGCAATCTTCTTGTCCAGCTTCACTGACCTGGCCACACAAACACATTCATTATAACCAGAAATAAACAACAGGTTTTAAGTGATCCAGTAACAGCAGTAGTACAGACACTTCAGCAGTAGAACTGAATGTCTCCTGCTCGCACCACGTTGATTCAAGCATTTTTATCACTGAAGAACAGGAAGGAGCAGGTTAGAAAACCACTCTCCAAAAGCAATCACCATTCCTACCATTGGTTTCAATAAGCCTGTGATACATGAACAAGCCACAGAACTTCTGTTATGCTCTGACATGGTGGGAGAGGGGACAGCCAAAGGAAGCAACCTGGAGATCCTCAGCACCAAGCTGTGCAGCCCAGTAGATAGACAGCTGGAGATGGAGGTTGTGGACAAGTGAACATAAGCAGCCATGCAGCCATAGCCTGGTTATTCAAAGTTAACTACTGGGGAGAAACCAACCCAATACCAGAGTGGAACAGGTTTCCTTAAGGATGATTTGGTTCAGTGGAAATAGTCTTCAAGCCTTAAAGCCAAATATATTCATGCCTTAACACAGGAGTTCCTGCAGCTGAAAGGCCAAGAAAGCTGACGAGGAACAGATTGTCTCCTCTCTTCAGAAGCCTTTCACTCCAAATACAATCACTTCACTCCCATTCCCAGTATCCGGCTGCCTGGTTCCCCTCCTCTGGTCCATTCAAACAGAATGTACTTGTTCCTCCACACATTTTGCTGCCAGCTTCCCTCGACTCTCCATTGACGGTTGTTGGCAAACACGAGCACAGATAGTACTGAGGCAGAGCAGCACACGCAGTACACACAAGCTGATACAATTGCTAAAAATTGTACACTTTACACATCTCTGAAAGCACCTCATTTAATACTTCCAGAATTCGTAGATTTTAACATTTATAATCCACACTTTTCTCTTGAAGGAAATGTGAGGGGAAAATACGGAATTTACACTAGCCAATTTTAAAAAGCAAGGAGAGGCACAAGGACAAAAAGCAAGAGCAAAGAGTTTAAGCTAAGCCTCCTCCAAACTTCCTTGTAAGATTTCCTGCTAGCTTCCACCTTTAGCCTGCACATGGCATTAAAAATACCCTTTTATAGCTAAAGTCAAAGAGATGACACTTAACTAGACAAATAACTTGAAGATTTTAAAAGTCTTTTAAAAGACAACAGCTCCATCACTTCACACTCAATAGCAGACATTCATTGCAAGACTGCTGAGAGCTGGAGTTGCTGTTGCTCCCAGCCTGGAGGCTGAAAGTCGAAGTACAGCCATAAACATCTCAGAAAATGATGTACTGGCACATGATATGGCACCAATTTCTACTTTATTGCAGAGCTTGATGCTCTAGGAATGAAACATTGAAAACATGCTGCCACCCTGACTGAGCAGCGCTGGTACAAGTGTGTTCTACAATAGATGTCCCTAAAGAGCAGCTGGAGGGAGAAAGCAAGTTTTGGCCTGGTAACACAGGCACGTGGTCTCCATTGATTTCTTCTTATGAACAAGAAGTTTCTTTTAACTGAATCAATTCCTTTGCTGTTAAAACCTTACCTGTTTTTCTCACTGCAGTCTCACCCCTCTGAAGGTATCTGCCACAGGGACCTCGGCAGAGAGGAGAGCCCTGCACACTCCAGCAGATCTGTGCTGCCAGGAGCGCTGCTGCCTTCCGCCCTGGCTGGGATGGAGACCCTCCCATGCTGCACTAACATGTACGTCAAGGCCACCCTGGTGTGACTCAGGCCAACTGCCCTAACACTGGGGTACAAGCAACATTTCGTGGCTTAATCCATTGAATAGCCCACATTCAAAGCACTAATTCCAACCCAGGCGCCAATACTTCATGTTGGTTTTTAGCAAAGTTAGTCATGATGCTCTTTTCTAAAGCATGGAGCTACCTTACGGTTCTGTGATGCTCACACTCAGCACGTTCAGCTATGTGCAAAGTTTCTCCCTTGTACTTGTCTGAAATGAGGGTTTGAGAAATACCAGATTCCAATTTCATTTAAGAAATACAAGGGAGGGGAGAAGAGGCTGCCCCGAGAAGCTGTGGCTGCCCCATCCCTGGCAGTGTTCAAGGGAGCTTGGAGCAAGCTGCTCTAGTGGAAGGTGTCCCTGCCCGTGGCAGGGGGTTGGAAGTGGATGGGCTTTAAGGTCCCTTCCAACCCAAACCAGGCTGGGGTTCTACCAGTGAAAGAGAGCAAGCAAATGAGCCCCACTGCTTCAGCCCACCCCCTCTGCTCAACAGAGACTCTCAGCTGAGGTGCATGCTCCTGTTATCTGTGTGAAACGCAGCAGAGAAGGTTTGGCTCTGCTCATACCACCTGGATGTGTGTTTTCCATGACTCTTGGCATACAAATAACAATACAAGCGTTCCAAATTTAGACATCATTTTGGTAACTGAAGAGCAGCAGCAGTTATTTATAGTTGCCTTCTGACCTGCCTGCAATAAAGTTTTTCTCCACAAAAACATGCCAGTAAATGTTGATTTACAGTGGCCCTGAGGCACTCACCTGCTACCTTAACACACCTGCTGAAGCAGCACTACATAACCCATCACAGGAGCACGAAGCAGTGTTTCCTCTGCTACAAGAATCCAGTGAAACAATTTCCTGGAGGTTTTCCAAGAGACAGCATGCAGGATGCTATTGACTCAAACCGACTTCATTAGGATTTTCATCCTAAGGTATCTTTAGCAGCCTTACAAGCAACCAGCCCATACAACCTATTCTGCAGACTCACAGCCATGATAAACTCTTACTCAGGTTGTTTAACTACAATATCAGAACAGGGTATGTATAGGGTACGTGTCAAAACACAAAGGCATTTAGCTTGTATTGCACACGCAGGATCATCCCCAATGCCAGTCGCCAACACCCCTGTGTACTGTCACAGGCAAGCTTGGAAATATTGGGAAAAGGAAGTTCAACCAACCAACTGGACTAGATGGGGCAGGAAGCACATGAGTGGCACTGAAAGGTAATAGCTCATTAAAGCATAATTAGCACCTGCAAGGTAGCAAAGGTGGAGTGCTACATTCCCAGCAGTGACTGCACCATAAACCAGATAGTGCCGTTGAACTTTGAAAACTATTTAACCTGATATAGCCACAGCCATGTCAAATCACGGCACAGATTCCCTGCTCTCCCTTGGAGACCTCACACTTCCTAGAAAATGCCAAAGCTGTTCAATGACAAGTGTCATTTTCTTGCATTCAAGGGCAGAGGCCACAGATATCCACCCTTGAATTGCAAGCCATGCTGTCACTGCTTTGGGTAAAGGGCAAGGAGGAAGCAGATGTTGCCCTGAAGCTGATGAAGGTGTCTATTAGCACTAGCCTCATGAAATGAAAACATTTAGTGTGAGAAGAAAAGCAGGATGAGAACAAAGAGTGATATCCATCGATACTAAAACTCAAATCCCAAAGCATCTAAGCAAATTATTCCTGATACACAAGAGAGCAATGTGGAACCATCCCTTGCAGTGTTCAAGGCCAGGCTGGACAGGGCTTGGAGCAACCTGCTCTAGTGGAAGAAATCCCTGCCCGTGACAGGGGTTGGAACTGGATGAGCTTTAAGGTGCCTTCCAACCCAAACCATTCGATAATTCTGTGAACTGATTTGGCAGAGGGAGAGGCCAAGACAATCTCACGTCCAAACCAACAGAAATAAGGAACGTTCCCCTACCTGGAAATGCTGCTTCCTTATGCCCCACTACGCTTCCTAAGACAGGAGGCATTCCCAGGACACTGCATTAGTCTAAGAGCTGTATCAGGTCAGACCAAAGGTCCCCCTACTTTGGCATCCTGCCTCTCCCAGATGCCAACAGCAGCTACGTAGGGAAAAGACAGAGCACAAACATGTGCTGCTAATCCTGGGGTCTATGCTGTTTCCTATCTTTTTTCTTAGAATCCTTACATTTGGATCTGGATTTCTGTCCCATTACTGAGCCACTGTTTTCACCTATCTATTTATTCCAATACCCAGATCTTGTATGGGGGCAGCAACATTCATCCAGCATTGACAGTCTCATTTACATGTGAGGCACCAACTATTTTTTCCACCCATGTGCATCACTTGATATTAATCCACATGGAATTTATCACCAACTCACTAAAAAACAGGATTCTTCCACAGTTCTTCACCACTCTGAAGGGTTGGGACTTGCCAACGAGCTGCCACTCACTGATCACTCCACTTTCCTAATTATTTCTTGGTGTTGAACAACAACATATCCTTAAGCACAGATCTCCATCTCCCTCCATAATGAGAATTAACAGCATATGCCTAACCTCCATCCCCAGCTCTTTATCCATATGAGAACCATTCCTTCCCCCTACAAAAGCCATGCAACTTCTTTGGCACACTTTGGTAAGTGATGCTGCCAAAACACATTAAAAACACATTTCTTAAATTCAAGCACTGATTAATTGGATGTCCTTCCCCAATATATCTGTTGACTCTCAGAGAACTCCAATAGGCTTGTGAGGCATAACTTACCTTGTCAAAAGCCACGTGGGCTCGTTCTCAACACATTATATTACTCCTGTGCTCCACTAAGTCTGTCTGTTAGAGTTTCTACTCATTTGTCCAGTAGAGATATCAGTCCTACTGGCTTGGAGTTCCCTAGATTTCTCCTGCAGCCCATCTGAGCCACAGCCACAACCTTCCAGTTCTCAGGTCCTAAGTTTTAAAACAAGAAGGTATATACCAGTTAGTAGCTGAGTGAATCCATAGTCAAGTTCCTTTACATATGTAAGAAATCTCTATTCATCTGACTATCTACTCATTCCACAGCCTCTTCTCGTGGCACTTCCATATGAAGCAGTTCCATTAATATGCCCTTACAAGATAGTTCCCACATGGATTTCACTTGAACTGACCTGTGGTTGTTGAGTGCCACTTCAAACTGGGATTCCACAACACACTCCCACCAGCTCCAAGTTATCTGACAAGATGTTACATCCCAAAGATCTCAGTGTAGTAAAGCCTACATCAGCCTGCTTACTGTAAAATTGCTACCCTAGGGTACTTAAAACCCAGCACTGAGAAAGAACAAGAGAAACAGCTTTAGAAAAATAAGCCACTGATATGTCAATTGCTGTTGGCTGCTGCAACTTGCTATTAATAGCTTCTGATTACAACACACCACTGCAACTTGATAACTTGGCAGTTGTTTTGCTGTACTACACGTATCTACAGCTGTTCAGCAGCACAAATACTATCAAACCCTTCTGATTGATCTTGTAGTGATGTGTTTTTAACAGTGCTAGCAGAGCAGATCTCATTGTATATAAGAGACATGTCATAAGAAGGTCTCCCGGCTGAAACACAGTGGTTCTTAAGAGCAGTTTTAATGAGATGGGGCACAGGGCTTTCATCTTTTGAGACCTGAATGCATGATGAGAATTCTGCCACTCAGATGACATCTAAAAGGTTGGTAGGTTAAGAGCCTCTAATATGAAGCAATAAAATGTGCATAATTTGCATTAAAATGCACAAACAAGTCAGTGCGTGGCAGTACTCCGATCCAAGTTAAAGCACAAAGAGCCGTGGGGTGAAGCACCTACACCTTGCCCCCAGAAGCACCTCCTCACTCTTTGCACTCTTCCTCACTCTTTGGAAGGCTCTTTCAAGCCCCCCAGACCCTGAGCTAGAATCATGCTTATTAAAAGCACCTATACATGTGATCATATCAGGACACAAAACATTGCTGGCTCTGCTTTAAGGTCACATCTGCTAACACAAGTTAATTGGTATGGTAGACACAGATAATCACAGTTCCTCCTAAAGGGTCCAAAGCAGCTACTACAGTGCCCAAATAGCAGATACTGCACTAAAAACATTACTCAACAGAACCCAGGATTTCTTCCACAAGTAAAGATGTTTTCAAGTTACAGTCCTGACTCAAACACAATGAGGCTAAAGCCAAGATAGGTCAAGCATACTCCACAATGTCCTCTTACTACTAAAAAGAAACAGGTGGCTCTGGTTCCCGAGGATGGACTCTGCAGGCTCTTTCTTCTGTGAAGACTGCTAAATTTAAAGACTTGTGCTCTTAATGAGACAGAAGAGAGAAGAAAACACTCCATAGATATTTTAATCCAGTACACATGACTATCAGTAGCACTTTCCTTTTTCTGTGGCAGAAAAGAAAACCTAACTTAAGCTATATAGAAGAGAGAAAAAACCCCAACAACTTTCTGGCAGACTAAAACCCCTTCAAGAGAAGACATCTCTAATATGTCACAGAACAAATGGGCAAGAGTCTGTAAGAGAAGAAAGAAGCTTCTCTTCCCTCCCAATTCTCTGTCCAAACAGCATTTCAAACATTAAAAGCCTGCCCACATAGCAGAACAAAATGATCAGAAAAGTTTTAAAAGTGCTGCAGAACACTGCAGACTTCTTTTTAGGATGACTCACCTATTAGAAGAGAGTCCCCTGAATGGGATTCCATAATTGGTTTTGACAGGGGAGGTTTTGATCTGTGGGAAGAAGGAAGAAGCATCTCTGAGCAGTTAAGCTGGTTTAACAGTGTGAATACAATTTGATTTTTTTAACATATAAATGTGTGTGTGTGTGTGTGTGTGTGTTAAAAACAGACAAGAGATACCTCTGCCCTCTACTGGAAACACAAACGTCTGCAAGTTCGACTTACTACTAAGTTGCAGTTGAGTTTTAGAACCAATGACTCAAGTTCTGAGGCAACCTATCAAGAGGATTCCTGACACTCTCTCCAAGCATCCTCCATAAGCCCTCATGTATTAGTTCAAACAGAATATGCCTGTATCACATCAGCTATCCCACCTCTCTAACTGAACATCAGGTCTGGGAATTTACTACTGTCATCAACAGTAAGAGAAGATGAATTAATGGCCTCTAATCATTGTGAGGCTTCCCCTGCCCATTCTATTTTACATAATTAAGAGTAATGCCTACTTGCCTCCCTAAAGCTTCCACATATCAGCTTCTACAGTGGGGAACAGTGGATGCAGAGCCACACGTATGACTTGCCTGTAAAATGAAACCTCCATTCTAAAATGAGTTTCCCAGAAGAGAGCTGAAGTAATTAATTGTAGCTTGCCACTCCTGGCATTTTGCTGAATGACACTCAGTTTCACACAGCTAAATTCAGGCTTACACCATACTTACTTGATGTGATGTATTTTTCTTGCAACTATCATTGGAAAATCCACTTCAAAATATTTTCTAGGGAGAAGATTTTCATCCTGAGAATTGGAGAGAAACCCTAGAATTAGGGACATCCAAGTTTCACATGCACATGACAAGATATAACCTCCTTAAGTCCTGAACAATTCTGGTCTAGTTTACACTGGCATCAGTAACAGTAGTGTAACAATGTCCCACAGCTTAAAAACCCCACTAAAGCCACAAAAACAGTTGAGAGGCATCAGAATGCGCTCCAAGCATTAAGGATATTATTTAGCTTTTTATGCAATGCAGCAATCCTAGACACCAGATCACTGGAACAACGTATTCCAACAATGTACTATCAGGATCTAGAAGAGCACAGCAACAGGAAACTATTACAACATTTACCATGCAGCCTCAGTATATTCTTCTAAGAAGGGAATCAGGAACATTTTGCACAGGTTTCCACAGAAAGTGGCCACATTCCACAACCTGTCCTCAAACAGACATCCAGACTAAACACACATCAGTGCTCCTCTGCTACAAAGAAAGGGAAAACCTCTTCATTTCACATTGTCACTATCTGACACCCTGATGGATAAACTGTGCCAAGTTTCTCCCTATGCAGCAATCCTTTTGTGATGGATTTGCACTGCAAGTTCTAGCTTGTCAACCTCATGAATTTCTAAACAGGAGATTGAATCAGCCAGAACACTGAAGTGTTCAGTTAACTGGGTCCCATCTTCTGTATGTTAATGACACCACACCTCTTCACAAGGAGAAAGAATTGGAACTAGAGGCCCCGCTTTAGCTTTTAAAATCACTGCTACAGAAAGTTAATAAAACTGTGTAGTGACAGCTCTCATAGGAATACAGGTAAGAAAAAAGCTTCACCTCTCAGAAACAAAGTCATTCTTTTTTTCCTTCTACTGAATGAAATATAATGGACTGTGACCGAGCAAAAGGCATCTAGCTGCCTTGGACTTTCTTCCAGACATCAAACGAAGAGATGTAAATGCTAATGAGAAGGCAACTAGAGGTGTGTGCAGTCAAATGATACTATCAGATAGTATTGGAGTAATCTGCATTTTTGTGAGTTAATAAACACAGAGAGACATATGTATATTTACATATATAAATTCACATTTACATGCATAAAGTAACATTTAAATCGAGCTTCTACAAACCTATACTTTGGTACCTTATTCCTGCTTTAATATAGGGTAAGACAGGCAAAGGTGCCATCAAGCTCTGCTCCTGGAAGTCCACTAGAGGTCAGCTTCCTGTCACAGACTTTTTGGTAAATAACAGTGAAAACTGCACCGAGATTTAAAGGTACCTAAATTAATCCCAAGCAAGACCAGACCTGAGGAAAGACACAGCCTGGCTGCATTACTCCTCGCCCTACTACAGAACGTAACACCAACAAGCCCTCACAGAAGAGTACTCAGGCTTCCACACAGATCCTTGTGTGCAGCCCAGCTCAATACTCCCAAGCGTCATTACCTTCAATCTCCAGAACAAGGTGTCCATGCCAGCCCCCAGATTTACAATCTGACAGTTGCATTCTGTCTTCTTCAGGAAAGCTTTAATCAGGTAACTGACTCCATGGACACGGGCGTAATAGCCTGTTAACAGCAGCAGGAAACAAGGTTTGGTTTTCATTACTGTTTTCACTTAGTACTTGATGATTAACACTTGTTAAGATTTTTAGGTAGCCTTTTAAAAATGGCTTTTCTTAGGAAGAATAATTCATTCTTTAACACACTTAAAAGGTTTGTTTGATTTTAATTATTAACAACATCTGATGTACTGATAAATCAAGATTCCTTCCAATAAAAGTTTTAGCCAAGTTTCACCTGGAACTGAGCAGAACGATGTTAGCTGGGGAGCACAATCTGCAGAGACACACCCCAATGTCCTGGGTCAAAACAACACTTCTGATTGCTTTGTAATGATTTCTGCACCCTGAGGCACAGAAAGACGTTCCATTAAGAACACAGAAAGCAAAGAAGAGTTTTGATTCAAATTTCCTATGCTCCACGATACCCAGTACAGAAAGGTTTTGCCAGGTGCTCTTCCAGAGCAATTAAGAACACATTTGAACAATCTTCATTCACATTCACATGCCAACTTGCCTCTATTGATTTCAGGTGCTTTTCTTTCTTTGGCTTGTCTCACAAAATACTGGATGTAAGGGTCCTTCCAGTAGCCAACACTTACAGCAAACCTGTCCAGCAGAGGGGGAAAATGAGAGAATTAGGAAATAAGGCCGCTGAGATTTACAGTAAAAGATACACACAGGCTGAAGAGGTCACTCTCTGGCCTGGGAGAGTACATGGAGCGACAGGTTACAACAATCTGCAGAATCAAACATAATCCCAGACTGGTTTGGGATGGAAGGGACCTTAAAGCTCCTCCAGCTCCAACCCCTGCCATGGGCAGGGACACCTTCCACTGGAGCAGCTTGCTCCAAGCCCCTGTGTCCAACCTGGCCTTGAACACTGCCAGGGATGGGGCAGCCACAGCTTCTCTGGGCACCCTGTGCCAGCGCCTCAGCACCCTCACAATAACACACAGGACTACTTCAATTAAGAAGTTACATAAAGCATAGTTAACTTTTTAGCTATTGCTACATTAAACAAGCAACTTTTCAATGGCCTCTGCGCTATTGGATGAACTTCTGCAGGTACAGAACCTAATCTCAAATGTTTCCTCCTTGAGGGCCAGCAAACACAGGAATTGTCTGCCCACAGCTCTTCAGAGCACATGCAAACTGCACTTTACTCATACCCATCACCACGCTATGAGCTGTTTGCCCTAGTTCCAGAGCTTCTGGAGACCACTTTAACCCAGACAACAGTGCTATTTCATTCTAGCAGAACTCACTGGCCTTACGGCTGATTTGAAAGGGTAAACTCTCGAAAACAAACACAACCACCCAACAATCTGCTGCTACCCCAGTAACAAAAGGATGGGACAAAAGGCAGCAATAACAGAAGGGAGCTTCACACCCATGCACAGCAGAGCAGCAGAACCGACCCCCTCTCCCAGCCCAGCCTGCAGAGAAGGAGAAGCAAAGAACTGGGGAAAATATCACGGGATATTAACCAAGATATCAAACATGACTGAAGTTCCCGACCCCGCTATCAGCGCCACGCACGCTGCCCTACAAACAGGCTCTAAGTCGGAAGCCGGGCAGTGCTCTAGAGCAGGGGCAGGACTGTCCGGAGCAGCCCTGCGGGCTAAACCCGAGCCAGGCCATCCTCTCGCAGTGGAACGCCACTGTGTTCCGAGGTTTATCCCCCCAGCCGCTCGGGCCCCGGTGCGGGCACAGGCCACCGGACACCCTCCCGCAGCCAACGGGCTCTTCCCCGTTTCCTCCAGCCCCCCTTATCCGGGAGCCGGCCCGCCCTCCGCCTGCTCTCAGTCCCCCGCAGCACCGTCTTAGCGGTGCCGGAGGACGTCGCCCCAAAACACCGCTACCGTTTGCAGACGGACGCATCCTCGCACGTCCCCCGGACCGCCTCGTCCGCCTCGTCGATGCCGGTGGAGACCAGACCGTCACAGGCAGTGGCCGCCATGGAGCGCGCGAGACCCAGCCGCCCGCCACTGCCGCCGCCACCACCCCTGCGGCCCGCTCCCCGCCGACCCTCATTGGGCGGCCTCCGCAGGGCAACCCGCAGAAACTCAGCAGCTATTGGTCCACTGCCCCATCCATCCCCACAGCTTCCAATGAGAAAGCGCGGGCTGTACCGCCCCGCCCAGGAAGCGGTAGCGGTACCGCAAGGGAAGCTAGGAGCTGTAGTTGTAGGGGACGTTCCGCGATGACGCCGCGGTGGCGCTGACCGGAGCAGGGCCCGGTACTGTGCGCTCCGGGAGGACGGCTCCAGACGTAGCCGCCGCTCCTGAAGCGGCGGCAGCAGCAGCGGGCGGATGAGCCTCCCTCCCGCTGCAGCCCTCCAACATCCGGGCTCCGGGCGGAACATCCGGGTTTCCTCCCGCCTCTCTCCTCACCGGGGGCGCGGCCGCTCCCCTACGGGCACGTGATATTGTGGGCCGGGCCGGAAGTGACGGCGCTTTGCGGAGTGGGCGGGGTGGCGGCCGGGCCGGGCGGTGTGGCGGCGGCGGCGGAGCGGCAGGAGCCCGGCGGGAGGTCGGGGAGCGGCCGCCGCCATGAAGAAGCAGTTCAACCGCATGAAGCAGCTGGCCAACCAGACCGTGGGCAGGTGGGCGCCGGGGTCCGGCGGCCGGGCTGGGGCTCGGGTGGCGGCTCCGGGGAGCGGGCGGAGGCCGCCTGCAATCTCGGTCGCTTCTAGGGGTGGGGAGGGCACCGGGCACGGCGGGGCCTGTGGCGGGGAAAGCTTCTGTCTACCTGGGGAAGGGCGGAGGATCCGGTTGTTCGGAGCCTGGAGCGGGCTCTGGGCGGGTGTTTGCCCCGGCCCGCCGTGAAGTGGCGTCGTTCCGCTGGTACCGGGGCCTCCGTGTGCCCCGCTGTACGTGTTCTCAGCCCGCCGGTGGGGCGAGGGTGGTGGAGGCAGCGCGGGTCCCGGGGGGGGGGGGGGGGTTACCTGAAGGCACCCAGCGGGTTCTCTGGCCCTGAGTCCCCGTGTCCCTTCCTGTGGTGTGGGTTCCGTCACACCACGAAGCTCATTCTCTGCGGCTGAGCTTCAACAGAAGGGACTGAAGTCTCTTAGGTCTGAGCGGTATCTATTTACAGATGTCTGGGAAAGGCTTTCTTCCCCTTCTGTGGAGAGAAACCTGAGCAGACCCCAGGTGGGTCCTTAACCCGCAGCTCTTCTCCCTGCTAAAGCCTCAGTGCAACCTCACTGTCCCCTGAGGAGAGTTCTGTGTCCCCCACCCAGAAACTCCTCTCTGCTTTTAGCAAAAGCTTCATCTGTAAGCGTACGCTGCTCCTGAAAGTATCAACTGCCGTTTTATCTGAGCTTATGTTTTCGTGGCCTGCACTTCACACGGTGGTTGTTTTCTTTGGGGCCTGCGTACATCTAAAACAGGTCAAGTATGTCAGCTAATAATGGATAAGTAGGAGACTTTTACTGGGGTGTTGGTTTTGCTTTTAAAGAGCAGAACTTCTAGCTCGTCTTGTGCCCGTTCATTCGTGTTTGATGGAAAGTAATGGAGTTTTTTTGTTGTTGCGTATTGTCGGAGTGATTATTTTGCGTGTGTTGGGCCCACAGCTCCAAATCCCAAGTGGAATTTCAAGTAATCTGCGTTGTGCTGAGCAGGATAAACATCTCGGGCTGCTTTCAGCTTCCAGGGGCAAATGAATTAAAGCTGGAGATCTGTTCAGAGCCAGGAAGGGATTGGGAGGCTCCTGATGACCTTTGACTGGAAGCAGCTGAAACCTGTGGGAGCTGTGGCTGTCCCACAGTGAAGCTTCCCGGGGTGTGGTTGTCTGTGCAGGATCTTTGCTCCTGCAGCAAGTACCTGCGGGTGCCTCAGCAGCCTGGCTCCGCAGCAGTGGTGATAAAATACAGGCAAGAACCTGCAATTGGTTTTCATTAAAACTCTTTAAAATGACATGGACTGATTCAGTTTTATAAGCTTAATAGCTAGGTAATAAACTTAAACTGTTACTCTTCCCTGTTTTAGTTGGTATTAAATACAAGCACGTTTTTATTGCTTCTCTTTGCTGTGTGTTTTAATAATAACGTATCTTAAGTTAGTTCTTAGTTAAGTATCTTTTAATAATGAAGTATCTCAAGTTAGTCATACGGATTCTTTACACAAGAATATGCAAACTTTTCTTTGAATTAAATAGAGGTAAGAAGACTCTGAACAGTGAGTGTAGTCGTAAAGCTTTGACCAGTGCTTTTTTTATGTGTAGATATATATCTGTATATATAGCAGTTATACCCTCATACTTGTAAGGGCTTTGAATGAACTAAACTGTCCCTTCCAGGGGTTCCTTTGCGTGGTCTTGGTAGCACAAACTGGTACTCACCCTTTTGTTGCTGACCTTCATATTTGATGCTTTCCAAGTTAAAGAAAAGTGCTTATGTTTGAGATAAATTTCAGCACTGTTGGGAACTTAATTTATGGAGGTGGTTTGGGGATGGGAGGGGAAGAAACAAAGCTCGGGAGGTTTGTGCTGGCTTTTGTGATGTCTGATGACTGTACATGTAGGAGCTGTAACAGTGGAAACTCGGTGAAGATGTTACCATGTTTCTTAAAGCAAAGAGTATTTGTGTGCATGACTGAGCATTGTTTTTTCTTAAACCTGTTTTTATCTGACTGTTGTCTGTGAAGAGGTTGAAAGTCATCATTTGCATTAGATGTTTGCTTAGACACAGTGTTTTAGATAGTGAGTGCTTTTGAGTGCATCAAGAAATGAAGCCCGATTAGACCAATCAGTGTACAAAGAAGGAGAAACGGTTCATTTCACAGTTCTGATCAAAGTTAACTTAAAATACACATTGTTTCAAGAGGTATCAACTGTGCTATTAATTAATTGGTGAATATTTAGTGCTGCTCATCTCCTTACACTTCATGTACGGGCCAAGCATTCCAATAATCACCGGGGTCTTACTTCATTTCCCAAAGTGCCGTCACTTAGCAGTGACAGATCTGTAACTGGTTTCACTTACAAGTATCAGGGCTGAAGCTGTTGGATTTCGGGTGGTGCTGCGTTCTGTAGTTGTGGTAAGCTCTGTAGAGCTTGTGGGAGCTACGACAGTCATCAGTGAGTGGGATCTTGCAGGCATTGTCTGGTTGTGTAAATGCCTTGAAGAGAAGCAGTGTTTGGAGGAGCAGTTTGAGCTGTGCTGGGGGTCACGTCCCCCCATCTCTGTAGGCTTTCTGCTTGGGGACATGATGTAAACTTACTTTCTCTGGGACATGCACCCTTCGATGTAATCTTTAACTGGCTGCTGCTTTTCGTGGTCCTGTGTTTGGAAGGGATATCTTCTGCTGCTTTTTCACTCATTCAGAGCTTTTCTCACCATAATTGAGGGGAAGGAGCGCAGGGATGGTACCATGAGGCCAGCAAACCTTGGCTCTGCATCAGTGATGTGTCTTCACTGGGGTTTTGTTCCCCTTAACAGGGACATTTAACTCTCAAATAATTCAGGACTTACTCCATCCAGCTTGCCATAGGTGTGAATGACATCCCAAGGTTGGCATTCTTGTCCTTTTACCATGAATATGTGACTTAAGATCAGAGGAGTACCACCTTAGCATGGAAAATGGGATAGGAAAGAGCTTCCTTGAAGCAGAGCAATGGCATTTGCAGGAAGCCTGTGAGTCTGCATGGATAGTATTCTATAGAATTACAAAATATATGTAGGAAACTAATTAAGGAGGGGATTAGCTGAGTGGAACAGGATTCCAGGATAATTAATAGATGTGTTAAATATTTTACAGCAATTACCTTGTGGATGTTGTTGGGTGCCATAAGACAAGTGTTCAGTCTGTCACCAAGTACTTAGTTTTTATGTATTAGATCTGTTGTAAGTGCTGCAGGTGCTAGTGAGGGTTTCTGTTGAGGGGAACAACTCAAGCTCTCATTAACCTGCAGAGCAGAATATCAGTTTCTTGTCTGTTTAAACTTGGGGGAAAGAGGGAAATGAAACAAGATCATTTGCCTTTCATTGGAGCCTGGCAGCTCAAGTCTGGTCCCTTTGGTTTTGTTGACTGGTGCAAGCTACACTGGTGCTTTGCAGGGACTGCCCAAGGTGGCATCAGTGCTTTCTTAGGGCAGCTGTAGCTGGAGGAGCAAACCCTGGATCATGGCATGTGTCTTTCTCACGTCATCGTGAAGGATCTCCCGTTGAGTCACAGGCAGGTCAGGGCTGGGATGTGCAGTGGAGCAGAGGCACGGCTTACCGGGAAATCGCTTCCATGTGAGCAGTGTTAATGCATCAGAATAAACTGGCACCTTGACCATGACAGATACCAGCGTATCACACAAAAGAACTAGCTCAAAGCTAATCTTCTTTTGAGCTCTACCCCAACTCCAGCCGACACAACTGGAAGTAGCTTGGAACTTGTAGTGAGGCTTAAAAAATGAAGGGGAGGAAGTGGAGAAGAAAAAGAGTAACTTTCATTCTGAACTTCCTGATTGTCAGCTGGCCTGTGATTCCCAGAGACGATCTCATGGGGTTGCTTTTAATGGGAGTTATGTATTAATTCCTCTAAACCTTCATCTGTTTTAAGGACCAAGGCTCGTATCCACTGATACGAGCGTATCTGTATGCACATTTCATGTGTGCTTCATCTGGGTACAGTGGGTTCCGAAATGGAAGTCGTGGAATGTGTTTCTGTAGGTGCCATCTTGTGTTGTGAGATGCTGCCTTCCTGCTGTGGGAAGCATCCCAGGGATGCTTCCTGAGCAGATCCTCCTCCTGGCGGATCAGCTCTGTGTTAGGCTCAGAAATCATAGGCAGGATTACATTATGTACACCATCAACAAGGTAATTGTTCAGTATCTGTAAGTGCTTGTCTTCGCTTCATACCCGTTTATAAATGACAAAGGGAGACAGGTTTTGGTGAGAAGCTCAACAGCTATTCCACTTTATAGCTGCAGTCATCTCTACTGAAAATAAATGTTCAGAGGCATTATTATTAAAGGCTTTCAAGTGACACTTTAATAAGCATTCAAACTGCGTAGCTAAGTAATTTATGTGAGGAATGAGTCCACAGAGGGGTTTGTATCACACTGTTTACTTACCGAGCACCAGGCTGGTAATCAATGGCACTTGTTAGGCTGTGTAACATTGTGAGTTGGGCTTTCCTGCCTCTGGGGACACAGCTGTGGATGTTGTGCCCATCAATTTCATTTTCCATCTTTCAGGTACAATCAGCAGAATAATGTACAGGTTAAAAATTGCTCCAGCCAACCGGTCTGGAAGGTGCAGGGCTGGTGCAGTCGTGTCAGGTCGACGCTGCTGGACGGGTGGATATACTCGCTGTCTGCTCAAGAGATACTCTATCTGCCCTTAGGCTGTTGCAGTAATTTAAACCAGGGACAGGCAGATCTGACTAATTAGAAATCTGAAAGAGGCCACAAACAACCATAGATCTTTTGTTATGCAAGAAGCTAACTGCTGTAGCTTCTTCACTAGTTTTCCACCATTTAAACACAACTTCTTGTGTACAGATAGGTTCTTCCAGGCCCTGTATGCATGACATTACCATGACACAAGGGGAGTATTTGAACGTATCTTTTAATAGCTCATGCCCTGCATAAAAGTTGCAGTGCTGAACTATATTTAGGATTTCTTCAAGCCACTTGGCAACGTGTAAGTCGTGAGTTGGGGTTGGTATGGTTGTAACATCACTATTACATTGTGTTAAATGTTGTGTTAGAATGCCTGGTAGTGAATGATTGTTCAGCGAGGAGCTGCCTACGCTTGCTTTGTACAGGGGAGAACCTGCTGGGAAGTGACAACTTTTAGTGGTGCTTCATGGGAAAAGCAGATGCCCCATGTTATTAATTTTTCATTCCTGCTAAAGTGTTATCCATTGATCCCAGTCTTTTACAGAATTGTTCTGTGAATCATTTCTTAAAGAGGTTCTTTTACTCCTTCATCTTTTGGTGATAGTACTTTGTAAGCTAGCTTTTACAAGCATCCAGGGTGGTAAAACAAGAGTGCACTCACCTCTGATAAGCCCAAACCACTTAAATCAGTGTAATATTAACCCTACAAGGCCATTTAATGTCCAAGAAATAGTTCTTTAATGTTTTTCTAGCTCTTATTTGGAAAACGCAATGATTGTGACCCCAATATTTGAAAACTCGTGGCTCACCCAAGCATCCTTTAAAAGGTTACCCATGATAAGCGTTACTTGCTTGGAATGCTTGTTGTCATTGGCAGAGATCTGTGGAAAAGTGGTAAACAACATTGAAATAACATTCATATTTATGGGCAGGGGAGAGCCTGCTTTGTGCTTGGTCTTTTAGGCTGGCATTTGGCTGCAGCTGAGTGCTCATGAAAAGGAAAAGCAAAATCTCATGTCCGTGTTTAGAAGAGTTATCTTAAACATTTCCTGTTTATCTCCAAATGAAGTTCGAGGTCTCTTTAATGAGAAAATTGACTTAGATCTTTCTGGAAGGCAGATTAATTCAATGACAGGTTTACAGGCTTGGAGGAGATTGAATTAGGGCAGATCTGTTTCCCTGAGCATGTGCAGGCGCCTGGGCTCTGTGCAACTGTCAGGGACTGATTGAAATAAAATGTGTGTGATTGCTAAAGCACTTGTGTACGAATAGGAAAGGGAATGCATTATCTAAACATCTGTGTGGTAGCAGCCTGGCTGTTGAACAGGCAGAGCAAGGAGGAGGTAAGCTTGATACTGACTGAGACACTGGAGCTGGCTCCATAAACTGTTCATTACCTCTTGGCTGCTGCCGGGCTCCTGTATGGGCTCCACAGCAGCACAAAACGTCATGAAATGGCGTTTCCATGTGAGATGTAAGCAAAGAACCAACAGTTTCCCCTTTAACACCACAGCTCAGCCCCAGCAGGAGCAACAGAGCTCCTTGGTATCTGCGTATTTATCTGTTTCCTGCGCCCTTTGGGGAGCTCGGACACAATGTAATGCCTTATGCAGCTTGGGAATCTGATTTTTCTAACAGCACAAACTTCCAATTATAGAAAACATGCAGCTATTATGTTTTCAGTTTGGGGCTGCTTCTGGTGGTAAGACTTGGCACTTGTTGATGTATTTGTGACTGCCATTAATGCAGCAAGAAACGGAAGAGCTTGGGGATGTGAATTGTGTCCAGGCTGTGGTCTAGGTTAAGTTTTGTGAGCAGGTCTGTTAATCCCATCGGTGAGTGTACCCTTCGAAGAAGATTGCTAAAGCCAAAGGAAAAATGACTTGAATTGAAGCTGAAGACTTCGTAGTGACTTTCTTCAGTTGTGTCTCAGAGGACAGGCTCTGAGCTGGTGAGGTCTGTAAGGCTGGTGCTGCTGGTGAGAAGCTGCGTTGCTGTATGGGAACCCCTGGTAAGAAGAGACGTTTTGTGTGGGAGCAGATGGTCAAGAAGGAAAGCAGTGTTTCTGCCCTGCTTTTAGGTGTTCCTCCAAGGTCTGTAAAGGCAGTCAGTATATCAGTGTCTCTTAACTCTTCAGGGACCAGAATGCTCCCCAGCTGGTTTAAAGTGTAGGTTTGTTAAGAATCCTCAAGATTAGAAACTATTAATAAATGATGCTGTGTTTTTAAGAAGCTTATTTCCCTGCAGAAGCTGTTTGCTGTGTCCTGCTGTGCTCTTGGTGCATTGCAGGGTCCTGTATCCAGAAAACCACCGTGTGAAACTGTCTAGATACTTCCCATCGCAGTTGTGCTCTTGCAGGGCAGCACCAGCTTTTAAATTGATGAGTAAGTATTTGCTCAGCCTCAGATTAAAAAGCCTCATCGCTTGTGATCCGATTCCAGACCACATGAAAACCTTGGAGTGCCCTGACGGGGCCGCATCTGCCTTGCCCAATGTCAGGGGGCACAAGCAGGATCTGCAGGAAGGGCGTGATGCTTGGGAATCCCAGATGCTTGTGGCTGCCAGTTGTGTCTGCCTTGGAAGGTTCTGGAGCCAGAGGTGGCTTCTGATGTCTGACAGCACCAGAAGCCACCTCTGAAGCACCGGGTGACATTCATACCTGATGTCTGATAGTACCAAGCGTGTGGTGGTCCCTGTGTTGGCTTGCATCATCATTGCTACGTGGAAGTCTGCCTTACCCACCAACTAGAGAATGCGTTGGAGCTGTGGCCTGCTCCCCTGCTTCTCAGAAAACCGAACTGTGATAGTTTCAGCTATTTGTTGTAACTTTAAGTGAATCTTGTATGAGACAATCATGCTCCTCTGTGCCCGCAGTGGGTGAGGATGAGGCTCTTGAGTGCATTACCTTGTTTTTCTGAGCAGTGGGTGCTTCCGGAGTAGATGAAGCTTCACTGATTTTGCTTCCCCTTAATAGAGGCAGAAATGGTTTTCAAACTTACATAACCAGTTCTGGTATTTGGTGGTGAAGAGTGACTTGGTTTAGTTGTGCTAAATTTCATTGACTTGAAGGCACCTTAATAAGACATTGTGCTTTCCAGTAGGGAGCTAGCTAAAGCCTCTTGGTGAGAAAAGTTACAACTCTGTGGCAGAGGCTGTGTGCCAGCCGCTGAGTGGGCAGCGTGTAAAATACTTGAGATTTTTTTTGTTGCAGAAAAAGAAATTAAAAGATTCCAATCTCAGGGATTTGAGGGATATTGACCTCCTGCGTGCATGTCCTCATCTCCTTTGGCTCTGTTCGCATGCTACTGCTTGATGAAACAGATCAGGGGACTGATAAAATCATACAATCCCAGAGTGGTTTGGCTTGGAAAGGACCTTAAAGCTCCTCCAGCTCCAACCCCTGCCACAGGCAGGGACACCTTCCCCTAGAGCAGCTTGCTCCAAGCCCTGTCCTGCCTGGCCTTGAAGATCACCAGGGATGGGGCAGCCACAGCTTCTCTGGGCAGCCTGTGCCAAAGAAGGGAGTGTCTGTCTCTGGAAAGCCCAGTCTTACGTTGCCTTAAAATGATGGATAAAATGTCCTTTTTGTGCAGATATTGGGTGGTTTCACAAGCATTTAAAGGCTCTGAGGCAGCCAGAATGATCCTGCCAAGCCCAGAACTTTGGGCTGGTGTCACAGCACATAACCGGAGCCTGAGTCACTCTCCCTGGCCTGGACCTGTGCAACTGTGGTGTGGAGGACCAAAGGGAAGCTGAAAGAGTAGGAAAGGATGTGTTGTCAGGGGTGTTAGGTGCATCTGAGGTGGAGGCTTTGGTGTGAAGGTAAAAATATGCTTGTTGTGAGAGCTGCTCAGCACAGGGGCAGCTGGGCACCTGCACTCATAGGTACAGCCCGATTCTTCTTGCATTTATTCATTTAAACCATATAATCCTGGGGTTACCCTGTTTGTGGATGAAGCTGAGATTCCCTCATTCTAACCTTATCTGATGGTGGCTCTTCCGAGCAAGTAACTTTAATATCAGTTTATACCCAGAGTCAAAAGCCTAAAATAGTTATGATTTAATCTACTAAACTAAGTGGAAGTGATTTACTGAGTGGTTTCAGTCTGGTACTGTAACGTGACACTTGGAATCTATGAAAGCAAACGTATTTCTTAGATACTCCCATGGTATTTTTAGGTTATGATAATGAATCTGTGCCCAGAACCGCTCTTCAGAGGTCCTTGTATTGGCGAATGAAGTGCCAAATATATGGGAGGTGGCTCAATGAAGAGTGTCTTAATGTGCTACAAATATATTCTAATATTAGGCACTGTTTCCAGAAGTAAGGTTTCATAACTTAAAAGAAGTAGGTCCATTTTTGGTGTATAATGAGAACCCCATGACCCATGTTGGGCCTTGCATAAGGCATCAGTTACCTGTCTCCATTTGCCACAGCTCTGATCCGAAACCTGCAGGAGTTTAACACTGGCAATTAATAAACCGGGTAAGGTGCGGCTGATCCCCGGTAATTCACAACCAAGGAGCATCACGGTGCTTGGTGGTGACACACCAAGTGATTTGAACAGCTCCCTGTGCTTGATTACCTCATGTTCAGGGCTGCCTCGTGGTTGCAGGTACCAGTCTTGACAGGAAAGCTAAATTTGATCCTCAGCGCCTGTTGTGCTAAAAGCAGCACTGGTGTCTAGACAAGAAGAATATGGGGAACTTCCACGTAGCCTTTTTATCTGCAAGGTTGCTTTGTTGACTGAATTGGAACATTTTGGTTAAAATGTATTCCTTAGGAACCGGATAGCCTTAAAAGCTCTGAGATTACCAGGGCTGATGGAAGCCTCGGGATAGTTGCGCATCTCTGCTTGGACAGTGCTGCTGTCTCCACAGGAAGCGTGTTCAGGAATACCGGGTGAGGTCACGAGTTGTGCTCCTGAGTGAGGTGGAGCCTATTTTTCCTTGACACAGATTGTTTTCTTGTGAAGTTAATTGCATTGCAGAGCAACAGGAACATCCTGGAGTGAATCAAGTAAGGATGAGAAATACCCAAACTGGTTTCAGGGGAGAAGGATCAATGGAGGAAAAGGTTTTTCCTTCTGTCTTATGAGTTCTCCTGTGCCAGAAATTGCTGCAGTGAGGCTTTTATACAGATACACGCACTGGCTGTATTGCTGTTTCTAAAGATCCCCAGGGCACTTCCAGAACAGGAATTAATAAAAGGACAACTGGTAACTGGTACAGCTGAGCCTTGCGCAGAGGTGGGTCATTGTTGAGAGCTGCAGTGCTATTGCAGCACGTCCCTTGTGGCATGCAGTTGTACACACATCCTTGGTGACAGAGTTAAGGCTACAGAAAACTGCTTCAGCCAGTGGCAGGAAAATGCAGTTATAAAGGTTGGCCTTTCTTAGAAGATAAATCTCCTTGCATGCAGATTTGGAAGTTGTGGCTGTGATACTGCTTTGCAAAGTGCAGTAGTTACTCAAATGAGAACCTTTTGGGCTTCTGTGAACTACCTATCAAGCAATGGATGGGAAATGTTAATCCACATGATGAAAAGTTCTGTGTTCTGTAGAAAATGAAGGTAGAAAGGTATCACTTTCATGTGGAAAAATGAAGGTGTGAGCTAAACTGCTGCAGCTTCTGTTTCAGTGGAGCATTTAACTGGCTTGTGTTGCTCTGAGCTGATTTAATACGCAGATTAAGTGTTCTGAACTGATGTTTTTTGTAGGAATGGAACAGTAGGGTAGAGTAATCCTGGATTTGTAACAGCAGGTCCAAGTGTGTGCTCAAGTGCAGCTACAGGTTGTTAAACCTTGATCAGAATATTAGTCTGGGGCTTGTATTTCCTTCTGGGAAATCTAGCAATAGAATTAACTTTGTTTCCTGTTGGAACAGCAAAAAGCATCATGTGCAGCACATGGCAGGGCGGTGATGATGTGGGGCTGTCTGTTACACACGGCAACAGGCTCTGTATGCGCTGTATCTGAGCGGTATAAACCCATATATGTATAGTCAGTGCCCTAAACCCAGTAATTGGAGGAGTTGTCTCAGTTACAGGCTAATTGTGGGACTTAGCTCAGAAACTTGCTTTCCTGTTGGTGAAACATAATAGAAGGTTCAGGCATTAAGCGTTAATCATGGCTGAAATCAGTGCAGAGGCTTCACTGTGAAGGAGTAAGCACAAAGAATGATCCCTGTTTTGTCACTAACCTGTTGGTTTTATCTAGCTTCAGGTCCCTGAATTCCCTTATACTTGTTTTACTGGTAGGTCAAAGCTCCCAGCTCCTCCTGGCATTTGTACTTTCTATTCCTACTCCATTGTTCTGCCTTTTCTGTGTTTCCTTGTTTTGCTTCTTGTGTTGATTCAGTCTGGTTCCTTTTCAAAGGCTTTCTCTTGCCAGTTTTGTGAATCCCCAGGCTTAAAATAGACCTGTCTGGACAGCGGATTAAATTGAGAACAGCGTTACCTTTGGTGCAATGTGCATTTCTGGATTGGAGTTTTTGACACTTATGCAAGGTAAAATGTAGCTGAAAGGTCTTGCCAAAAGGCAAAAAAGCAAACAAATGTGTAAAAACCACCCAGGATTATTTTTTTTTTTAGCAGTTCAGTGTATTTTGCTCATTCCTGTATTGCATATTTTTCCTATTCAAGCATGTCTGTACTGTAAGAAGTTTGTCTTTGCACAAGGTGGTCCTGCTCCTTGGAGACTTTTCCAGTGGCTGACAATGCAGGACTTCTGGTAAAAGAAATTATAACGTTTAAAAGTGGCTTAAGTTAGAGGGGCCATCCCTGTGGTTTGTGCCTAGATGGAAAGTTCAGGCCGTGTTTGAGGGACTTCTGGTGGGTGGTTGAGGTTTTTTCCCTTCTCAAATGTGAAGGAGTTCTCATGTCAGCAGGTGGTTTGGCAAGAGGCTGCTCCTCGCCTAAAAATAGAAGCTGCCAAACCCACACGAAGGAAATTCATGAGCCGTTCTCTTACCTAGGAACATCAGTTGCTGCCTTAACTATGTGGTCAGGGTGTACAACTGCAGCAGTGCTCTTGCTGTCAAGCCTCCATTCCCTAGTGTCCTTCCATTTACTGCCACTGGCACAGGGTGCCCAGAGAAGCTGTGGCTGCCCCATCCCTGGCAGTGTTCAAGGCCAGGTTGGACACAGGGGCTTGGAGCAAGCTGCTCTAGTGGAAGGTGTCCCTGCCCATGGCAGAGGTTGGAGATGAGCTTTAAGGTCCCTTTAACCCAAACCAGGCTGGGATTCTGTGGTTCTTTGTGCTTGTGAAGTTAATCTGATTGAAAAATAGGGTTTCTTCCACCCAAGTTAGTTTTCAGCCAGGTCGGTCCTTGGAGCGGGTGACTACTGGCAGATGCTTGTGCCAGGCCCAGGGGGATGTGAGGACCAGAGGGTGGTAGGGGGGGGGGGGGACACACCACAGCTTTGGTCAGCAGCTGATGTCGCCTCTTGTCAGTGAAATGTTGGCCCCAGGGTGCAGTTTCATGATCAGTCTGAGCTGCTCTCAGGTAGCTGAAGGGGACAGATTCCCCTCTGGCTGTGCTGGTTCCAGCTCCCCTGCCTGGGGACAGGGGTGGTGCAGCCATGGGGTGGCCCAGGACAACAGGAAACCAGTAATTTATTGCATGTAATTCCAGCCAGAGCTGCCTGTGTCTGCCAGTGGTACAGGGGAAGGCTATAGGGGCCTGTCCCTGAACTTGGGGAAGAGGAACTGCTTCACATAGGATTCCTGAAAGGAAAAAGGATGTAGGGAATCATGGGAGGGAGGGAATCCAACCTCTGCTCCTTGCCATGGGTTTGATGTGATGGTAACTGGAGCTGGCACAACTGAAGGCTGCTGTGGAGAGCTGGGGTGAGCAGCTCAGCAGGGGCAGCCCTGGGAGAGGAGGTGGCTGCAGGCACCTTTATTACTGCTCTTCAGCCAGGTTAATTTTCAACCGGAGCTGGTGCTCCGGTGGGACTCTGGCTGCTGCAGAAGCACAAAGGTGGGATTCCCATTCTGGAGCCAGCTATGTTGGTGCTGGGATTGTAACACTGCCCTTGAGGTGTTGAGGAATGGCAAACTCAATAATGAGTTAGGTTGCTTTCTGCTCTGCTGTCTCTTACATCAAAACTGTACCCAGCTAATTTTAGATAGAGCTCTTCTCCATCAGTAAAAGGTTGTTGCTTGCTCGGAGGAGGGAAAGACCTTGTGTGAAAACAAACAATATAGATAAATAGTGGGCAGTTAAATATTGAAGCCAGTTGTTTACTAAGAGATGGTGTGAGGGTGTTTATGCACCTTTGTTAATGAATTACATCAATAACTTGTTTGAAAAGCTCAAGTTTTGTAGTAATCTTAAATAGGGTGCACCTAGCATGGGAAATGTGAAACTGGTGTGAACTAGCAAGCTAGCAGCAGGTATTTGAGTTGCTGAGACAGTAGTCAACTGGAAGCACTCAGTTGTAAATTGAATTTGTATCCAGAAGTTAAAAGCTCTCAGTGTCCTCAGGCTACTCACTGAAACATCGCTTCTTTCATCAAGTAATTGCTTTAAATCCAGTTGTGCGTTTAAACCACAATCATGGTTTTGCTGTAAGTTCAACTTAGGTTTAACTAATTCTTGGTGTGTGTGGCTCAGTAATCTTTCGGGATCTGTTAGGCTTAACTGAAGAGTATCAAACTGCACCGTATTTGGTTTAATTCTCAGTACCTAACTTGAAAACCAAGTTATTTTACAGGGAGGGTTGGAGCTCTGAAGGGCAGCACAGGGCCTCACTGCAGTCACTGCACCTCCAAGAGTGGCCCTAAAATAGGATTTGGCGTGAGCCATGGTTGTTCTAAACAGCTAAATTTACTGCCCTGCTTGGGAGGGGAGCCTTGGATCCATTTCACTGAGGAAGGAATTTCAGATCCCCTAATGTGAACAGTCTGTCATGGGTTTCCCTGCGAAGGAGCAGCCTGCCTTCTCTCCAAGATGATTATCTTCCTAAAGCCTGGCCTGCCTTTAATTAGAGCAAGCAGGCTTCATGCCTCAGCACCGGGTGAGGAGATTATCAGAGTCATCAAAGCTGCAGCTTTTAGATTGAGGCACTGAGCAAAGCTTGATGGAGGAACTCAATGAGGAAATGAAGGAGGAAGACAGGAGCAGAAATCTTTATCTATTTATTGAGGCCTGAATTGGAGTTGTGCAGCTCCTGGGCTTCTGGAGATACAGATCTTGATTAATGAAACATTTTGGTGCCTCGGAGGTGATGCTCCATGTTTTAAAGCACTTCTAAAGGATTAGTAACTGTATGGCTTAAAATGACTTGAGTGTCACTTCAGTATGAAAGCTGGTTCTGCACCAAGGACTGTCCATAGGAAGTGAGCTGGAGGGTGTCTCCTCTGCTGTGATTTCTGCTGCTAAAGCACCTGATTGACAGCAGAAGCATTTTAATACTTGTGCAGAAGTGTATGTGGTTAATTTGGGTGGAAAACGGGCATAGCAGGCAAACTCAGTCGAATGGGTGGCTGGTTGTGAGTGGTGCTCTCTGCGTACTAATACTGAAAGTGGTGGTTATCATCTGACAGTCACTCTGGTTTTAAATTGTTAAAAATAACTCTGAGAATATTGGTGCTTACCCTTGGGTCATGCTGGTTTCAACCACACAGAGGATCCCAGTTTGTCACCTTTACTCCCTATGTGAATTCTGGGTTTTTTGAGTCAAAACCAGATTAATCTGGGGCTTGTGTGATGTAAGGAACGTGGTTTCTCTGGTACTTGGCCAAACACGTTTCTGCTGTGGCGCGTCTTCAGAACGCTGTGCAGGTGGAGCCAGACTCCTCCATCAAGCTGAGTATTGCCACGGGCTGCCAAAGGAAGCAAAATTAATCCTTTGTAATAAAGTGGGTTTGAAAAGTGGCTTTTAATGTATGTGTTTATGAAGGCCACGGGTGTAGGAAATAAGGTTCCTGCATCACCTCAATTTCTTACAGCCAAAACCAAGCAAAAAGGAAGGAAGATACCACTATAAATACTGATCTATTTCATGTTTGGGTACTGACTGCAGCAGTCGCTTCAGTGTACAGTGAATGGTATCCAGGAGCTTCCTCCCTGAAAAGGCATCACTGGTTTCTCTCTGGTCTTGTTCAGCTGTTTCAGCTCTTTCACCAGATTGAAGCTTTCATTTAGTCTTAAAACTGACATATTTGATAATCAAGCTTCATAAACTTGGATTATGAAATACAGGGTTCATCCAGCTTGGGAGGGAAGCCTGTTCCTGGAATTCAGTATGACATCAGATGAGGAAAGCTGAACCACCTTTGAGTTGCATTTTCTATGCAGTCTCTCTTATTGAATGTGAAAAAAGTGAACCTTTTAGAAGGGAAATTGTCACCTAATTCTGCATTCCTTGTTTTGGAACAGAGCTGCTGATTCTTTCACTTTTTCCTGGCAGCAAATCCTGCCTATTGTATGTGGAAAGCAGGCAGGATGTGCTGCCAGCCCGGTGAAGGTGCTCTGAAGTGTTAACTCGCCAGCCAGCGGAGTTAATCTGGTTACTCCTGGTAACAAACAACTGCTTTGTTTAAGGAAAACCAGACAGCAGGGAAGGCTGGCTTTAACTCTGGCTCATGGTTCGGGTGGATTCTCCTTGCTTCCACTGAAATCTTTCCAGAAATCAGGAATGTGGACGTGTTTTCTTGTGAGCTGCCCTCCTGCGGCATCACCTTCCGCCAGCTCCTCCTCCCATCGCAGCGCATGAGTCAAGGTTTCTGTTTCCACTTTGACATCTGAACTGAGTCACTTGTTCTGTTGTGAATGTCCAGGGTTTTGTGGCTCTTCATGTTAGGTTTGCTCTTGTTGTTTCCTTGTTAACCTTTCGGGAGTGGAAATTTCTACTGGATCCGTAGCTTTGACCTGCTTTGGAGATCAGGCCCTGGGTCAGGGTGCCCCAGTGGTGAGCAGGACCCTGCTGTGAAGCCAGTGAGACCTCAGCTTTTGTTTTGGTGAAGCTTTATTGCATTAAATCTTCAGTGCTGGTGTAATAGAGCTTCTTCATTTCACATAGGGAAATGTAAATTCTTCCTCTGTGGAAGAGAAACACTTCTATCTTAGGAATCCTCATCTGCTGTTTCCAGATGTACAGAGGAGGCTTCTGGCCTGAGAGTGTGAAGGAGCTGTACGATGAAAAAGTGAGGGCATGAGTTTTAAAGCTGTGGGGTGAGAGCTGGTCTGCACATCCTGCTCTAGGCTGAGCCAGGCAGGAAGCTGAGCTGAAGGGCTTTCCCCGAAGGGAGGAGAGAAATAAAACACTTAAGAGTGGGCCAATACGCTTTAAATGTCCCTGCAAGCTAAGGTGTTGTAATTAAGGTGTCTGCAATAAAAAATACACTTTTCCCACTCCCAAACCTCTTGGGTTTTTGCTTGGAGTGAGTTAAAGGTAATTACTCATGGCCATGCCATCCCCAAATAGAAATGGCACCAGCATTGATGTGGCATGGCACATTTCACGTTAAGTATGCTACTTGCTGTCTTGGAAAGAAAAGCTGTGTGGAGAATCAGTCTAGCAACAAAAAGCTTGTTGAAGATGACAGTTCCTCAGTGTTAGGGTATCAGAAAGGGAGAAGCTATAAGTGCTCAGGTGTCTTGGCTGTCATTCACCAGCCGAGCTGTACTCAGAGCGTGACCTGCTCTTTGCTGCCCGTCCCACCCCAGAGCTGTGTCAGGTTGGGTGTCCCGGGGTGGATTTTTGGAGCTGATTTGGCTGAGAAGTAACTGTTCCTGTCACCTTATTTCCAGTCAGCTCGGCTGCCTGAGCTGGCTTAGGGCTGAACCCGTTGTACCAGTGCAGGAGGGTGAGGAGACGAAGCTGCCACCCGCTCGTGCAGGATGTTGCACTCTCTCAGTGTGAAAAGCAGTTTGAAAGTATTTGTTTTACTGAATTCAGTAGCTTTATCCTCTTCATTTGGTAGGGGGGTAACTGTAGCTGTAACAAATGATTGTTCAGGGTTGGTTTTAAAAGCAGCCTTTTAAAAGGCAGTGCCCAATTTTAATTGGAAAACTTTGTGCCAGTTGATGTGTATCAAGGGTCTGGTGTCACAGGTACCCTGACCCTGTGCTGTGGCAGCCAAACCTCAGTTCTCAGAGACCTTCCTTTCCCATGGGACCAGCTCCATTCCTGTTTCCAGAGCCCGTGCCAGCCCAGCAGCTCTGCTCTGACCAGCCCTGGGGTGCAATGCCAAGCCCTGTGCAGTCCAGCATCCCCCAGGCTCCTGTTTGGGCCCCATCACGCCAACACCACAGATGGCACCGGAGGTGTTGGGGGGCTCCACGCTGGGCAGCTCCTGTTTCCCTGCCGTGTGCCGGCAGATCCAGCCTTCCGGAAGCACGGGGATGGCTCCTGCAGGAACAGCTCGGGCTGGGGCCTCGGGAGGGGCTGGGGAGGCAGGGCATGCTTTCCCCATTAGTAATGCCTTGGAGGGACCTCGGTTTGCAACTGAGAATTAACTGTTAGCGCGGGATCAGGTTTGGTTGCCTGGATGTAAACAGCCATAGCTGTGCTAGTCTGGGCTTCGTTATCAGTCTGGGATGGGCTGTGGTCATGGTATCTGAGGGGGAGCTGCCAGTGGAGGGTCCCCAGCTGCTGGGCTTGATAAAAGTCCTTGGGAAAAACACTCTGCAGCTAAATCTCCCAATTCTTCATCGGTTCTTGATCCCAGAAGGATTTCTTCATCACTTAGTGCTGCTAGAGAGATACAAGTAAGACCTAACAAGGAGCAAGGGTAGAACTTCAGGTAGCAGTGAAAAAGAAATGCTGTTATTTTCTACAGGTTTGCTGATAAAATAGTTGGCAGCATCCCTTGAAGCTGCAGTTAGGTGGACACTTTGGACTGGTTGTACCTGCTGCTTAGAGGGAGACGGGCACCTTGTAGCTTTTCCCTGCTCAGTAAGGATTAGGCTGTGCTGCTGTCACAAGGTGGCATTTTCTGTTTCATGGTTGTGGGCACTGAGAACTGATATTATTTGGTGGCTCTTCTTGGCTTCCTTATTAAATGTGGAATGTGGGCCTGCAGGAAGGGTGAAGTCTCCTTCTCTCTATTTCTGAACCCAACATCATCATCATCATCGGTGGCTTTTCTGACCCGATGCTGTGCTGCTGCCACCAGGGACTGGGGAAAATCCTTCCCTGACTTCAGAGGGGGAGATCCAGATTTTCCAGCTGGGGCTTTAAATCCTTGATAAACCAGTGAGGTGTATAAAGAGGGCTAGAGACAGAGATGAAAATTGGTTTGCACTCCACCTGGTGATACATAGTCTGCGGGTAGCCATGTTTAACATGGAAACAGTTTCTGTTGATACATTACTGTCCTGTCTCTGCTTTTCACTCCAATGGATATAATCCTAGGGAAAAGGAGGGGGAAGGAGAAATGAAACTTTTAATTGGTCTAAAGTTGTACGGAAGCTCTATTCTACTATTTGATGGTATTTAAATGGCCAAAGCCAGAAGCATCCAGCAACTTCACAGTAGTGTAATGAAAGGTCAGTTGAACACCGCTATGGAATAATGTTAGCAGGAACATTGATTCCTCCAAGGATAATCTCTGTAAAATGCAGTTTGATTCCCAGGAGCTAAAAGTGAGGTTCCAGTATCCTGCAGTAATTCGGTTATTGCAGCTTGGGTGGGAGGTTCAGTGACCTCTCAGGCAGTGGCTGTGACTATCAGCGGCTCTGAGGTTTAATGATGTTTACATATCCAGTTGTAAGTACTCGGAAAGCCGTTTTGAATTGTGCCTCCCGGGGTGCCTGGTTTCCTTCCTAAAGCTGCCACCGAGGGTAAGGTGGTGTCCTCTCATCTGCTGCGTCAGGTCTTCCCTTCCGTGGTGTCTGGGCTGTGTCACGGCGGTGTGTCAGCAGCCAGGGCAAGGGAGCTGCTGAAACACCCGTGTCTGATCTGACTTTCTCTTTATGCTGAGCAAGGGCCAGAGAGATACACGGGGGAGTTAGCTCAAATCTCGTTGTGTCATGTACATGTGGAAACCAGTGCTGATGTTTTCTTACACAGGTTTCTAGGCAGCAGGAGGAAACTGAGCCCCGAGTGTTTAAATCTGAATCTCTGGAGCTGCTCGAGTGAGTCCAGAGGAGGCCATGGAGATGCTGCGAGGGCTGGAGCAGCTCTGCTCTGGAGCCAGGCTGAGAGAGCTGGGCTGGGGCAGCCTGGAGAAGAGAGAAGGCTCCTGAAGGGGAGACTTTAGAGCAGCTCCAGCGCCTAAAGGGGCTGCAGGAAACCTGGAGAGGGGCTTGGGACAAGGGCCTGTAGGGACAGGCCAAGGGGAATGGCTTTAACCTGCCCGAGGGGAGACTGAGATGAGCTCTTAGGCAGAAGCTCTTCCCTGTGAGGGTGCTGAGGCGCTGGCACAGGGTGCCCAGAGAAGCTGTGGCTGCCCCATCCCTGGCAGTGCTCAAGGCCAGGTTTGGTTCAAGACACAGGGGCTTGGAGCAAGCTGCTCCAGTGGAAGGTGTCCCTGCCCATGGCAGGGGTTGGAGCTGGAGGAGCTTAATTTAAGGTCCCTTCCAACCCAAACATGAAGGTGGAGAAGGTGGCTGCTCCCCCACTTCTGTGGTCTGTTATGATGAATAATCCCTGTGTGCTGTGTGCGTGGCACTGCTGCTGTCCTGCTGCTGCTTTTCCAAGTGATCTGGCAAGCCTGAGCCACTGGCAGTGGCTGCTGGAGCTCTGCTCAGCTGCCACACTGATACTAGCTCCATGCCGATTGCTTTAACGAGAGAACCTTCATATGGCTGGAAGTGCTAGGAGCTGCTCTGAAACATCAGAGTGAAGCAATTTCCAGTCGGCTGATTTATTTATAAACTGCATCTGTTGCTGAAAGAAGTCCCTGGGTTTGCAGAAGACGCCTTGGGCTGTGTTTTTAGCAAGCTATGGCAGGTAGATACCTGTTCGGTTGCTTCCTTCATAGAGCTGCTCCCCTTCGTCTGCAGCCTCTTGATCGTGGCATGCAGTTGCTGCCTCCGTTGGGGTGGGATTTTACCCAACAGGTATTTGAATCAGTGTCTTTTATATGCATCTCAAATTCGGTATTAGAAATAGAGGTGCTCATCTTCTGCTGTCTGTTGAAGGACAGAAACCTCTGGCTGCCGAGGAATTTGTGTAAAACCATTACCATGCACAGCACTATGTTCCTAAAGAAATATCTGGTGGCTCTGTATTCTTCCATCAGATCAGTTTGCTCATGTGTAGTACTTGCTACTTTGGGTTAAAATCTGTTTAAGCATGTACTGCTATAACTGGACTAGTCTTACACCGTGGCTCTTCCATGTCATTTCAGGCGGGGTTTTGAAAGACTTAAGAAGAAAATAACTAACTCTAATTGCTCTCTAACAGGATACACTTAGGATCAGACACAACATTTCTATTAGTGTGGAAGAGAAGTTTGCCACCCATGTGTTTCCCAAACAAATAAATATTGCAGTGCTGGCAGTTTATTTGCAATCAAAGTATTGAAGCGGCTTTTGTCTTCCTGAGGTTCTGAGCATTCCTCCATTCTGGTACTTAATTATTAAACACCTTATGGGCCACAAACAGTTCAAGCAGATAATGCGCCATGAAACTGAAGTCAAATGCCTTAAAAAAAACCCCAAAACCCCCCACTTCATGTGACTGAATGTTGTCTTTGGGGGCATTTTGCATGTTCAGCTGATGAAGCCCGATCAGGAAGATGCGGTCTCTGTGCATGCCCAGCTTTGCAGTGGGTTATTACACAGATTGCAGGATCAGAAGGAAGTTGGTGTAGGAGAGGAGGAACTCTGACAGCAGCGGGGGAAACTCTGAACAGGAAAGCAGAGTACTGGAGTACCTCCAAGGCCTCTATAGCCATTGACATGCAGTAACAGTGAGCTGCCAAGTGGGAGAGATCACGGGTGAGCTAAACTTACCTTGCTCTGCTTTATCGATCTGGCCGAGGCAGGATAAAGCAGTGTTACAGCAAATGAGTCAACGCCAAACAAATCTGTGTCAACATTAAACAAATCAAAGTTTATATGTAAACTGGGATTGGGAAAAAGGTGTGGAATTGTATGTGTGAATGTTTGAGTGTGTTTGTGACAACTGTTAATGTTTTGTCTGGGAGTCTGTGTAAGTATTCAGCTGCTTTTCTGTTGAGATTAGGCCTTTACTGGGAATACTGTTAACTTCTGCTGATGGTTTGAAGTAATAAATCTTTTATCTTCCTTTAGTATTAAGGAAATCAGCAAAATGAGGTAATGGGAGATGTCTGACAGCTGTGTGCAGTAAGGTTGAGGGAAGGTCTTCAGGCTGCCATTTCCACTGACTGCTGGTTGATAAAGCTCTGCAGGGATAAAATACAAAATGAAGCTGGCTGCCCTACTTTTCTCCTGTCTTTATACACCCTTACACTCAGGTACATTGATAGCATTACCTGGTCAGAGCATGAAGTGAAATGAGATTGCTTCGGTGTACCTTTGCATTCAAGTGAAGCGATTTAGGATCCCCGTTTGCTTTGTGTTAAACCGTGTGCAGTTGGAAATACCATTTGGAGCAGTGGGATGGTGCTGTGGGCCGAGGATTCCGGGAATGTCAGGCTTTCCTAAGCACCCTGTGCTGAGCAAGCCATCTGTGTTTGATGTGCCGGGGCTGGGAGCCAGTGCTCCATCCCGAACACGGTGCTGCTTGCAGCCATGGTCGTAAGGGATTATAGCTTCAAGCTGAACTGGTTTAGTTGCTAAAGTGCTTTCAGCCTTTGACCCCAAATGTGCTAATCACTCTGACAATGGTCTTTTTTTCTTCCCTAGGGCTGAGAAAACAGAGGTACTCAGTGAAGACCTGTTGCAGGTATTGTAACACAATTAATATGTATACTTTTTCATAGAATCAGCTAGGTTGGAAAAGACCTTTAAGAACATCACATCCAACCGTTACCCCAGGACCACCAAGACCACCACTAAACCGTATCACTGAGGACCTAACTTAGCATTTTAAGTGGCTCTTTGTGAGCTTTGAACCTTCTGGGTTTTTTGGAGTACCTGATGTGGGGGAAAATACTGCAGATCATGGGGAGGAAAAGGAGGGGTCTTTGGCTGACTTCTCAGCACATGCAAAAAACTGTGACCCACTTTGAGTGGAGAAACTCAAGTACTTCTGTTTCTGCATCTGATCTTGTGGCCTGATAAAGTGGAGGAGGAAGAGTCTTGCTTTGAATTAGCTGAACTGTCTTATTAAGCTTATGAGCTAATAGTGCTAATGACTTGCCAGTCTGTCTGCTGGAGGCGGATGAGCTGGGAAGAAGCGATGATCAGGCACAGCTGGTTTCTGTCTTCATGTCTGTTTCTCTTCAAGAGGTCAACTTGGGCCTTAAGAGAAGTGGCAAAAAAACCTTGCCAAGTGCTTGCTAATAGGTTTTTCTCTGGAAGTCTGGAATTACTTTATTTAAGTGTGTAAATGCTGCTTGCTTAGCTTGTGATACTTGTTCTGAGATTTGTCACGCTGACATTTGATGTGTTTGCAGACTTGTCAGCTTTTTGCAGGCATGCCATCTAATCAAACACTACTTCCATGGTGGGATCTCAGTTGCAACTGTTACATTAACAAGGTTGACTCATTATGGGACGAATCTGACTGCAGACTTGGTCTCCATAGCTTTCTTCCTGTGGTTGCTTTGTGAAAGACTAAAAATAAAGAGGCAGAACATGCATTGTCGCAGAGGTCAGGCTTGGTGCTCTGTGAGACCTCAAGTGTCAATGCTATTTCAAAGAGATAACGAAGCATCTTGGTATGCTGAAGTTCAGGACCTGTAGATGAAACACAGAAGCCAAATCCATGATGCAGATACTTTTAGTTCAGCCCTTTCCAGCTATTTAGATTAAAGTAGATGAGAGAATGCAGCAGCCTTAAAACTTGAATTCAGCACAAGCACATGAAATCATCTTGAGTAATGGTGCAACGAGCTGACCTGCAACACTTTGCCCTGCTTTCACGGGGCTGCTTCACTTGAACCACAAATACCTCCCCAGTTTGACAATCCTGGTTTTAGTTCCTGCGGAGATGTGCGCAGTGAAATGGTGTAAAGGATGTTAAAGCACCTCAATCCCCTACGAGAACCTGTCTGTGTTCTTGGGTAGCTGCAGAATAGTAACAAGAAGTGAAAGCCAAAAGCACTGCTGTGTGTTGCCAAAAGAATTTTGCAAGCAAGGCTTTCCCAGGCCCAGAGCAGCCTGGCTACACCCAAGTGGAAGAATTTACTCACTTGTTTGTTTGCTCTTGGGGGCTTGTGGAGGGGAGGAAGGTTCTTATCTAACCAGAGGGCTGAGAAGCCCGGTACTGTTCACTTTACAAGCATGTTTCACTGTGTTCCTCTTTATATTTAGCTCCAGCTCTGACACAGGATTGCCATGGCTCTTTTTCTGCTTTCTGGAGTGCAATGCTCCATTTCAAGTATCTCTGTAAATGTGTTCCTGTCTGAAGACAAGGAATATAATTGAGTACTGGAAAGGCTTCTACAATAGACCCACTTTCTGGCATGCCCCTGTGGCATATAATAAAGCAATTGTGAGATGTTTTGTACAGTGAAGATGCCCTGGGGGTACAGACTGCATGGCCTGTGGGACACATTTTCACTTCAAAGGTAGCTTAATGGAGATTAATGTCATTCATGGTTCTTCTAGCATCTTTGAACTCAAAAGCAGATCAGAAAGGAGAGTATATTGTGAAGTTTTGGGGTCATATTCCTCCCATCACTCTTCTGCCCTTTGAGCTTGGCATTCAGGCTGCCTGGAAGAGGCTGTTGGGAATACGTGTGCCTCAGAGGCTTCCAAATGAGTGTAAGCCACCGCACATGGCTGTGTTAGCCTGCTGGGGTCTGTCAGATGGTTCAGTTACGGGATGTCCCTGTTTCACATGTGAAAAACCCCAACTGTGCTCAGTGTTTTAAGAAGTCTTCGCTACAGAACCTTGCAAGAATAAATGCAGACCACAAACAGCTCATTCCTGTTCATGTATCTTCACATGGACTGAATTGTGAGCTTGTTGATACATGCTCTGTAAAGAAAAGGCAGTGCCTTGTGCTTTCAGAGCAGCTTCTCAGCACCTTTCTCTGCCATAAAGGATTTTTACTGAGCTTTTTGAGCACCTCAGCTTGGATTCATCTTGTAGCGGCTATGAGCTTTTAGTCCCTTTAATGCCTCATGTAGGCAGTGAAACTTCAGTCTTCCTGCAGTGGTCCTTCAACTCACCAGCCCTCCTGTGCTGGTTCTGTTTCACCTTCCCTCTGGCCATGCAAAAGCTGTGGCTGGGTGGCACAGTCCCAAGGTCCAGCTTTGGGTCCTCCTTCAGGGCACTGCTCCCCTCCTCTGAAAGGGAACAGGGAGCCCAGGCCAGCACTTGCTTATGCATCAGGACAGGGCTCACACATCCAGCAGCGATGCTGTGCTGATCCACACCAAGTCCTGTCTGTTCTGTGCCTCCCTCCACTGGCATCTTCCTTGAGCTTCTCCCAGCCCACACCCTGCAGGCTTCTCCCCTCTTGGATCTCAGTCCCTTTTAGCAGCCCTAGATTTTACTCTTTGCTCTTGTTGGGACCTAATTGCATCCTTCCAGTTGTAACCACGTTAGGAATATACATATCCCAGCATAGTGGCACCAAATAAACCTTTTGGGAGAAAAACCCATGTCATTCTCACCTGGATGTGTCACATTCTCAATGTGAATTTATGGCATTTCATGTTCATTAGAACATAGCAGTCTGCCTCCTGGAGAAACCAGCAGTGTATCTCCTGCTTTAAATCCGTGGGACATCATAACTTAGCACTGAAATTGCTACTCTGCCACTTCATCTGTATTTATGATGAATAGGAAAGCTGGGGAGAATTACTGCCCTGCTGAAGCTGTAATAGCCGTGATTTTAGAGCTGTATCAAAAACTGGAAGTGGTTCAGACTATTTCTACAGATGAAATCTCCTTTTTCCCCCTTGCTTTTTAACGAGAAGCCATTCCAAAGGGCCTCCTTTTATTCTTGGTGAGTCATCAAAATGCAGATAAACCGCATTCTTTCGGAGCTGTGCGTAGAGAGCTTGCTGCCATAAGCAGTTCTGTCCCAGTGCTCATCACTTGCTTTGCTTTTGGTGCTCTTTGAAATAAGTCAAAATTCCATACTTAAAATCCCTTAAAAGAACAGTTTATTAATGTCATAGTGTCTTTGTCATGTTCACAGTCTATGTATTGAGCCGTGTTTTGAATACAGTGTGACAAACAGAAGTCGTTTGTGCATTGCTGCCTGTTTTTTTACTCCATATCCCTTTTCAATCCTATTAATCTACTGTTTTGTAGCATGTAGGAGGGGAGCTTTGTCCTTGTATTTAATGGCCAGAGAAGGAAACAGCATAGAAAGCAATGCATAGGTTTGGTGCAGTGTAAAGGAGCAGTCAGATATGTCTTTAGCCTTCTACTTTACAAGGTCACAATCAAGAAATGAGCGTTTTCCCACAGTTTTCCTCCCTAAATTAGTGTCTGTCTGCATGTGCTGTTATCTCTGATGGCAGGTATCAACCTGATTCTTGTCTGCTGAGACAAGAAGTAGGGGCAATGTTTTCCTTCCTCTTCCACGCTTCCCGGTCCTGTGAGCGTTTCTGCTGTGGGGCACTTCTGCTGAGCAGCTGAACTCGTAAGCTGGAGAGCTTGAGAAACAACGCTAGCACCAAGTGTGGGGCAGGAGGAAGCTTTCTGCTGAGGCCAGGGAAATAACTTCTGTTTTCTGTTTTGTTTTCTCTTCCTCCTCCTTCCCCCTGCACCGACCAGATCGAGAGGCGCCTGGACACTGTGAGGTCTGTTTGCCACATTGCACAGAAGCGGTTAATTGCCTGTTTCCAGGGCCAGCATGGTACAGATCCTGATAAAAGACATGTAAGTACAACAGCCCTTTGGCTTCTCTTCTGAGACCAGTCTGAATATGGTCTGGCCTGAACCCTCACCAGCTGCTGTGCCTCCAGTTATACAAGGGGAGAAAACCCTGTAGAATCATCTCATGTGTTGACGTTAGATGGTAAAACACTAACTGTAATTCCCCAGCCATATACACTACCACAGTATTGGAGTCCCTTAGTAGTGTCAGGACACTCAAGTGTTTCTGCAGTGTGCTGAGTCCTTACAGCTTTCACAACACCTATCTAAGAAGAGCAGATGCTCTGCAACTCTGGTCAAGCTCCCCCCATAGTTTGAATTCCCTTTGTGCACTGGCATCTCCAGTTAACTCGAAATGGTTACCAGTACGTGTTTGATTTCTGCCCCTCTTTAGCAAAGCCATAGGTAGGTATTTGTTAAGTGTTATAACCAGAAGTAATGAGCATTCAAGTCTTCTTCTTTTATTGAATCGCAGAGACCTTCTGAATGCACAGAATGGACCTCTGCAGGGAGACAGATGCCAAGCTTGTTTAGCTCTCAAGTTAAAGCTGTTTACTTGTCTTTGATAGTCATTGAGGCACATTTTGAGTCAATTTTGTCAACTAAGACTGAGAAGAAAATGCTTTTCAAAGTACTTGAGAAAAGGAGTCTTGAGGCTTGAAACTTCTTGTGACTTGGCATTTTCTTAAAGCCAAAGAATGAGCTGTGCATGTACGTAATAGAAACCATATGGAAGAAGAATCTTAGAGGGGATGTACTGGGAAAGCTGAAAAGGGTGAGTAGCACTAAGCTAAGCAGTGTTCCTTTTGTTCCATAGAAAAAACTTCCTCTGACAGCTCTTGCTCAGAACATGCAAGAAGGCTCTGTCCAGCTAAGTGATGAAACTCTGCTGGGGTAAGTGCTTGGCTTTATAAGTTGCAGCCTGTGACTTTGTTGCCTGCAGGGCTCTAATCAAAGACTTTGGGTGCACAAAGGCTGTTTTAAATCTAATGAAACTAATATTTCTAGATTCCTTCTCTAACCCAAAGGGAGAAAAAGTGAGCAAGCTTCTTCTGGAGCGATGCTGGGGGCAAGGTTCAGGCTTGCTCTGCGTTGCGTTCCAGAGGTTTCCAATTCTCTGCTCTCTGCAAAGCTTTAGAAAATGGCTCATGTCCTTGTGGGTTAGCAGAATTATTGTCTCCCTTTAAAGTTACAATTCGGTGTAAGTACTGCATTCTGCAGGTCGGCATTGATGGCTTTAATGCTAATCTGCATGAATGGCTTCTAGTTTAAAATAAAGCCAGTTTCCTTCTCCTGGCAAAGTGCATGCTTGCAACTTCCAGGAAAGTGGCTGAAACAAATGAATGTCAGTATACTGAATTCCTAGAGCAAATGTGTTTCCTCATCACTGATGGGAATTCATATGGAAACAGTGGAAAATGACCTTAAAAACCTTTGTGTGCATTTTTGTGAGCTCTTGCAGGAGTTGTAAACATGGATAAAAATCTTACAGGATAGGGGTTTTCCTTAGAACAAGCTTAAAACAAAGGTCATATCATGGCTTTGGACCCTGAGAGTGCTGCTTATGTGATTGCTTGGCATGATGGTGTTGAGACTTTTTCACATGAAAGGGGCTTAGGAGAAAATGAAATGCTGCGTTGAGCAGTTTCCCTGCGTCTGGTGAGGTGGAAGGATGGTCTTTGAATAGATACAAACTTCTCTGCCCTTAGGGCTGGTATAATCACCTGCATGAGTTAAAGCCTCCACAAATGTTGTCATGGCTAAGGAATTTTAGAACACAGAGGTTTAATAACACTCCTGACCTATCCCAAATTTGCCCATGACAGCATAGAGCATCTTGGGTTTGTGCCATTGAATGTTGCTTTGCCTTATGCAACACACAGCTTTCCAGAAGGGTAGCAGACAACAAAGGGCCACTTCTGTTTTGTTTGAATCATTCCTCTTTAGTCAGTAGTAACTCACATTAAATTTTCCTATAATCCTTAAAGGAAAATGCTAGATACATGTGGTGATGCAGAGAACAAACTGGCAATGGAGCTCTCTCAGCATGAAGTACAGATCGAGAAGGAAGTCTTAGATCCACTGTATCTACTAACAGAGGTAAGTCACTTCAGCCTGCCTGAGGAAATACATCTGGATTTATGTATAGACTGAGCAAAAAGGCATTATCTCCCTGCTAATAATAAAACTGCTTTAAGGAGCCATGCATTAGTGGTCAAATGTCGATAAGGAATCTACAAACAGTAGCTCATTACGATACACAAGTGAGGGTAAACCTTGACTTCCCCTTCTAGACAGAGATCCCAAACATTCAGAAGCAGAGGAAACAGCTCGCAAAGCTGGTGTTGGACTGGGATTCTGCAAGAGGAAGGTAAGAATTTGAATTGCTAGATAGTATTCATGTCAACTTCTTATTGGCACCTCATGGCATCTGATCTGATGCTGTCACTTGCTTCTGAAATGTTCCTGTGTGCATGTCAATACTTTGCTGAAAAAAGATGAATTTACATTTAAGTTACTCCAAAAAAGGACTCGTAATTACTAGATCGAAAGAGAATTAAGATTTTGGAGCTCTTACCTGCCTATATATAATTGGAAAAATGCTCAAAACTGAGCTGCTTTCCGGTTCACTTAAGTTGTCAAATAATAGGAGTCTAATTTTGTAACCATACCAAGTGCTTTTACAGCATTATATTGAACCATCTCATTGGCAGGGTCCTGGGTTGATCAATTTAAGTCCCTTTAAATGGTCTTAAAGTGTGGTGATAATTTAGATAGCAATTTCTGGGATTGGTAGTTCCAATGTATTATGCACCCATGTTAGACTGTGGCCAATGCATCATTTCTTGGCGATTTTTCAACTGGAACTATTGGATTTGTTTCCTGTCAGAAGAAACCAATTTCAAGGGAGCCTTAAATGCAGTTGCTTGTATAATATAGTCTTCAACCAACGAAAGCTTTTCTTCCACAGGTATAACCAAGCCCACAAGACTTCAGGAACAAATTTTCAAGTGCATCCTTCGAAAATAGAATCACTAAAGGAAGAGATGGATGAAGCTGGAAATAAAGTAGAACAGTGCAAGGTATGATAAGTCTGTCCTTCACACACCTCTCATTAGCAGCAGTAGCAATCAGAATAGGGCTGCTCCTGGAAGCCTTGCTCAGCCACAGGTTATGTGGCTGTTAACAAACTGTGTGTCTTAAAGGTATATTATATCACAGAATGGTTTGGGTTGAAAGGGACCTTAAAGCTCACCCAGTTCCAACCCCCTGCCACAGGCAGAGACACCTTCCACTAGAGCAGCTTGCTCCAAGCCCCATTGCTGGCCTTGAGCACTGCCAGGGATGGGGCAGCCACAGCTTCTCTGGGCACCCTGTGCCAGTGCCTCAGCACCCTCACAGGGAAGAATTTTAGTGAAGAATATTGGTGCTGGCTGAGCTCTGTCTGAATTGCTTTAATTTAATATGGTTATGGTTTATTTAAGATGGGTATTTTACATTGTTTTCTGTTTCAGTCTGAGGCAGGAGGAGGAAGAGCTGTGTCTTAGCCTTGACTGAAACACTCAGGGTGTCTGTGTGATCAGGCCACTGAGTAGCTGTGCAGCATGAGCTAGCTGGGTGAAATTCAAGCTGCTGCCATAGAAGGGACATTCTGACTATTACAGCTCTGAGCAGTTGCCATTCAGTTTCACTTCTCGATTGTCAAATACTACAGTTGAGCTGAGCCCCCAGAACCTCTTAGGAGTACTTGTGTGCAGATATTGTCTGTAAATAACATACTGCCCTACAGTCCAACTGTCACTTCAGTGGGCAACTGCTTTGCTGTATAAAACATGCCTTTTGAATAGATGTTGCTTGAAAGAATACACGTAGCAGAGTAGGAGGATTACTGGCTTGCTGTGCTGCTGAAGTGATAGTTCAAACTCACTGCAGACAAAGTAGCCATAAGTTCTCCTGTCTTTCTGTCGAAGTTGAAATGCCTCTGTGAATTTGATGTCCTATTTTGCATCCTTCTCTTTTTCAAAGGATCAACTAGCAGCAGACATGTATAACTTTGTGTCCAAAGAAGGGGAATATGCCAGATGTTTTGTTATGGTGAGTAGTTTTGCCATCCGACTTTGCAGCACATATGTGCATAGACATTCGATCCTCAAAGATCACATTTTGTGTGCTAAACCTTCTAGTCTTGTATTATGTGCTCGTCAGAAGCTAATGCTCTTTTTGTTTTTAAAATGTGGCTTCTGTTCTCAGTTATTAGAAGCACAAGCAGATTACCATAGAAAAGCATTAGCAGTCATAGAAAAGGTCCTACCCGAAATTCAAGCCCATCAAGGTAAAGTAACCTGTGCTCTGGCTGATGCTTCTCTTGCCTGTGCCACCTATGCACAATATTCTCCTCCTTTATCTCGATTCTCTTGCATGCAGACTTATTTAATAAGGCCATTTTGATCTACTTACCAATTTACATTCCCAAGCATAATTCCATCTTTGTGTTCTCTGGAGTTCTCCAGCCATACTTTAACACACTAATAAAATCCTGAGGATCTCTCTGATACCCAAGAGGGCAAAGGAAGGATTTTCCTATTTGCTTGCACTTCTTCCTTGACACCATGTGGTCTTTTGCTGATTCATACCTGGCTTTTAAAGCCAATGAAAATTTCATTGGGATTTAGGAACTTCTTTGGGTCCTTCTTCTTGAATTACTTGGTGATTATAAGAAAAACTCCCCTTATTCTGAGGTTGATTTTTTTTTCCCTTCTCATATGCACTCCTTTTTCTCAGTGCACACACTGCACTACAGCCAGCTAATGGAGTGTTTGGGTACTGGGTTGAATATCAGCAGTTAAGAAAGACCTCAGTTCTTCCCCATGCTACTGAACTTTGTCAGTGGGAGTTCAGGTGTATTATAGTGGTTTGGTAGTGAAGTTTGTTTCCTAAACACTGGCTCTGCTGTGTCTTAATCTTCTAATTGCTTTGAAACGTTAGTAGGCTGAACAAAGTCTGAGCAAAATATCATCTGAGCTGAGCAAGACTCAGGTATCTTCAGTTGTGGAATACGTGCAAGTTGTAAAAGATGAACCATTTAAATATATGAGCTTCTTGCTGAAAGATGCTGTAGAATATCTGTGCTTCATCAGTCTGGTGTGAGACGAGGTAACGCAAACACATGATGCTCACACAGCATCAGGGCTGTGTCATGGCTCAGGGCAAGGTTCTCTGTTCACAGATGTGACTGCCTTAAATTTTGTGGTTTCTTAGCTGCTTTGTACAGGTTTTTCCATAGGAACAGATTAGTCCTCCTAGGTGGAATAGGTGTCACAGTGTCCAAGTGGTCCAGGGTCTCAGGGTATGGCACTCCTTCAGTTGCGTTTCTAGTTGTGAATCACTGAGACTCTGAACAGTTACCAAGATTTCTCATCCTAATGTTTGCTGTAACTTGCAAAACTGGGGAAAATGATGTGCTCCTTGTAGAGTGTTAATGAAGAAGAACTAAGGCCTTAGGAGGGGTGTAACTGATGTGGGTAAGTTGGATGCTCTGCAGGAACGCACTGTGTCTCCGAGGACTCTGTCGAAGTCTTTCTTTCTTAACCTTTTTTCCACATAAAAGAAATAACACATCTGTACTAACAGTGACCTTTTACATCTGCATTTTTTCAATTAAGGCAGCAGAAATGGGAGAAAATAAATTGTGGGAAACAAGAAATTCACATTCAGTTTGGAGAAACTTGTGCCAATTTCAACTTTGGGTTCAGCAACATTAAGAAATGGAAGATTTGTGCAATTTTACAGCCATGGGCTGTTAACGTAATGTTCATGGAAGAGGTGGGGGCTGTTAACATCCATTTTGAGTTGCCGATTCCTTAAATCAGCAATAAATGTTGTGTGAACAGCTCAGTTTTTATCCACCTAAAATACAGCTAAAACTGAGATCAGCCCAGGGCATGCAACCTGGATAAATGTCTTCACTAAAGATTCTCTTATAACTTAATGTAGCTTGCAGCCATGTGGTGGCACTTGTGGTGAGGGGCTGTGCTCTTCTAGTCATAGAGGATGTGTGTGTTATTCCATCCAGAAAGATGCAGAAGTATTTCTTCTTAAACACCAGCAGGCTCATTCTCTCTTTACTCATGATGGAAAGGACTTTACCAATCAAGGGCTGTAAGACTCCTACTTTATTCTGATAATTTCTTTGCTGTACTGGAGGCTTTCTTCTTTTTCTTGTCTGAGACATGATTAAGGTATTTGTTAAATACTTTGCTCAGTGTTTTGATACTCTCCAACTAGACAAATGGACTGAAAAACCAGCTTTTGGAACTCCATTAGAAGAGCATCTCAAGCGCAGTGGTCGTGAAATTGCAGTCCCCATTGAAGCCTGTGTAATGATGCTTTTGGAAACGGGAATGAGAGAGGAGGTAGGTGATGCCATACCACATGGGAAGGATGGGGAAAAGGAGCTCAAACTCATGGGATGGTGTCTATACTGGTTAACAGGTTGCTTAAGTCATTTGTTCATTAGTGTAGATGATAAACCTTTTACAACAGGATCATCTTCAGCACTGTCTGAAGTATCTTTGAGCTAGACTGATAAATTAGGAATGGGCCAAGGGTGTGAGGTAACTATAAAGCACTGTCACATGGCAGCAGCGCATTTAGAGTCAGCTTGGTCATAGCAATGTAAGGTGAAGACACCAAGCTTGTAACTGTTCTAAAAGCGGCTGTCATAAAACTCCTGCCGTTTTGTGCTTGTGCTAACGTGTTGTTACCAGTCGAATGTGTTTCATTTTTACTATGCAGGGCTTATTCAGAATTGCTGCTGGAGCCTCCAAATTAAAAAAGCTGAAAGCTGCCTTGGACTGTTCAACTTCCCAGCTTGATGAGTTCTATTCCGATCCCCATGCTGTCGCAGGTATTGTGAATGTTCTGAATCAAAACCAGGTATAAACTGATGCAACACAAGTTTATGCTATTGATTTAAGCGCTGACTTGCTGCAGTGTAAGGTATTGATCTCTGCAGATAAACTAGAAATGGAAATAAGGTGCAAGTTTATTTCATTGCACAAACTAAGACGGACAAGTCTAGGGTACATGAGCTCATGTGCTTGATGTGTTCCTGTCTGCATGACAGAGGTGTCTAAAATTCAGGTGATCATAATAATACAAGTGTATTTCCCCTCATGATAAAAGTGTTAAGGTGATCAAGGGAGATTAGAGGTGTATGAAGACCTTTAATGGGGTCTGAAGAGATGATCCATAGTTTTGTAGTCCATATTTCTGTCAAATTACGGTAATTCCTGGAAGACCTTTTGTGTCAAGCATTGAGCAGATGTACTGGGGAAGCGTCTGGTTATTCCACTGTTTCACTGGAACCTGGGTCCCACTGAACAGATGAAATTGCAAATTTGAGGACAGAATTTGGAATGCAGACTGAAAGCACTGGCTAAGAAGCTCACTTTTTTGTGCTCTGCGTTGCAGGTGCCTTGAAATCCTATCTGCGAGAGTTGCCAGAACCTTTAATGACCTACAGTCTGTATGAAGAATGGACACAAGCTGCAAAGTAAGCATACTAAAACTAGGTATACAGGAGAACATTCTACATAGTCTTATTGAATTTGGTTCTTCATATATGAATTCAAAGACAAGACCAAGCTCACAGTTTACTTTGTTATTTCTGCTCTAAAAGGTAAATATTTTGTGTAACAAATTATTTTTAAATGTGGTTTAGCTTAATACTAATTGCATAAAAATGTGGTGGAATACCTGTGGTTAGACATGGGGGCTGCTTCAGACTGCTGGCTGCACAGTAATGATGCTTAAGCAGTTCTCTTTTGTTGTAGTAAGAGAGAATTCAGGGGGTTGACTAGCAGGTTACAGAATTACTGAATACAAAACAATGTGTTTCTTTGGCATAAATGGAAGGTTGTGCAGTCATCCCTGTTCACTGCAGAAACAGCAGTTTTCTGATGTGAAAGTGAGATGTAACAGGTTGGTTTTCCTTTCAGTATCCAGGACCAGGATAAGAAGCTGCAGGAGTTATGGAGAATTTGTAACAGATTACCTAAGCATTACCATGCGAATTTCAGGTGTGTATGAGCATCCGCTGGCATGCAGCACAGCCACTTTGGTGCTGGAGAGCTGCGTTTCACTGCTGGTTAACCAAAACTTAAATCCAGTGGTACCTATCTTGGCCAAATTCAGTTAGGTTTATAAAAGGACATCCTGTTTGATGGAGCAGTTGGTGTGCGTTGGTGGCAATAGACTTTCAGTGAAGTTAATTCACTGTTGACCATAATGAAGTAGTGATGCACAGAACCCTCCTACTGAAGGGTCATGCTGTTGGCAGTTGTCCTGTCTTTACGCTGGCTGTGCTTTTCATTGTATTTTCCACTCTTAGGAATCACCTGGATATATCTTACAGGTGTTATTTGTCCTTTTGGTTATTGTCTGTTGGGAATGAATTGGAACAAACCCAACCCTGCTGACTCCTGTAAGTGTGGGAGTTCCATTATAGAATATGAAAATAGCTGTTGAGTAGGGACTCACAATCTAAATAGTTTTTCTGAAGATACAATAGTTCTGTAGTTCCATTTTGCTAAGGTGGGAGATGCTTTCTTCTCTACCCACTTCAACTTTTATGATACAAGAGTAGACCTGTAGTAGCCAGCTACCAAGCAAGAAGGCTGTTTGTCTTATTTGTTTCACTGGGAGCTGTCTTTGAGTTTTTTCATTTTTGTTGCCTGCTTTCAACAGGAAATGCTCTTAATTCCTGCTGGGTAATTATTTCTTTCCCTCTTGTAGGTATTTAATCAAATTCTTAGCAAAGCTTGCACAGAACAGTGATGTTAACAAAATGACACCCAGCAACGTCGCCATAGTCTTAGGCCCCAACTTGTTATGGGCAAAGAATGAAGGGTAAGTTGTTTGAGGGAAGCCTCAAAACAGAACTTCCACGGAGCTGTAGCATTTCTTCTAAATCATGTCAGCTGTTCACAGCAACAGATTATTTGCCTAAAAACTACTTCAGATGTTCTTTCAACCTGTGCCTCCAGAGCCTTTTAGGCACGAGTCCTTTTAGGAGTGTTTTCAAATGCTTTGAATGTACTGATTAGTCTAGACTCCATCTAGTGTGAAGTTGCTCTTTGTGTGGTACTTAGGAGTCTTCATACATCATATTTAGCATAATTTGTCGTCATTTGGGTAATATGAATTAATCACTATTATTATTTACTTGCTTTGATAGAACTCTGTATAAAGTGTTGTACAAATTCCTTCTGCAGATCTCTTGCTGAAATGGCAGCAGCAACTTCAGTCCATGTGGTAGCAGTTATTGAGCCAATTATTCAGCATGCAGACTGGTTCTTCCCTGGAGGTAAATTCTTGCCATAGTTAAAAGGATTCTGTGTTTGTGATAACCGGACACAGGTAATCCTCCCAACAGCTTTTGCAGTGGGGCACCGTTTTGTATGTGTGTGTCTTAGGATGCTTTCTGTCTGTCTCTCTCTCAGATCAAGATTTCAATGTATCTGGGGCATTTGTTGCAATTCCTGCTGTTAATTCAAATCACTTGTCACACACTGGGAATGAATATGAATCTGGGACACTGGAACGGAAGAGGCCTGTTAGCATGACTGTAATGGAAGGGGATTTATTGAAGAAGGAAAGGTAGGTTTCATTCTTGGGTTAGGTTTCAATTATTAGCCCACTCCTGAGAACTGGACTGATGAGGAGGCTGTGATTAGAAACACTTTTATTGGTCTCAGGAGGAGAATTTTATGGAAGTACTGTAGGTAACAATAGTGATTTACTTCCCCCCCACGTGGCGTTGCAGCCTCAGGAAGGTTCAAAGGTAATGTAACGGTATTTGCTTCCAGTTAAACTCTGCATGATGGAAACCAAGCAGATAATTACTGCTTCCAGTTACCGTTTTCCTGTTCCAGATTTGGGGGGGTCTAAAATCCACTGAAACAGCAGTGTATATAGTAGCATCTCTCAGTGTCTAACTTCTTATATTCCATGGCTTCTTTTTCAAAGCCCATAAGCTGAGGTGGTGCTACCTGGTGCCTTCATGGTAAGACTTCTCAGTTGGTGATGGTACAGTATATACCACAGCAAACAGTAGAATGCTAAAAATAAACCCAAAACGTGCTGTTTTCCCATATAACACGTAGCGTAATGTTCATTTATTATCACTCATACCATGAATATTCAAGTGACGTGCTGTTTTGGTTTTAGCTGTTGATGCAAATGTTGTTACTGAATGTTAACTATGCCTAGCCACATGCAAATTCACAGCACTGACCCGGGAAGAAGAAAATCACTGTTCTTAACACAGGAATAAAATTAAACCGTAGAATGAATGTGCTATATGCATTCTAAAATCCATTAGAATTTTAGTCCATTTATCCTTAGCTTTCCATTAAACACAAATCATAGCGTATATCCAGTGCCTTTTCTTGTCTGTCTTGAAATCTGTACTGCAGCTTAGTGTGTAATAGAAACAAAATTCATGTGGCAAGATGTATTCAGTGAGGAGGTACTCTGGTATGTAAGGAAATGGATGTATTTACGTGTAAAATTACTGATTTTTACTGGTTTGAACTCATTGTCATCAGTGTCTGTCTTCAAGTGTAATTGAGTAGTTTGTTCCACTTATGTTTAGCTTACCCCTCTGTGTGGAGAAGCTGCATGTCTTAACATTAATGGTGTTCTATGCAGAAAGTTACAGCTTTCCTTGTTGCTGCTTTGCATGCCAAGCAACAGGGGTTGCATTTGTCTTTGTGGGTTATAACATCCACTCGTCCTGTTGCTTTAGTTACCTGGTGTTGGCTGGCGCGGTGTGTTTACTCTCTCTTCTTTCTGTAGCTTTGGTGTCAAGGTTATGGACTTCCAAGCGAACCCTCGGAGATGTGGCACTATAAATAGAAAGCACACATCCCCAGCTTTCCAGCCGCCACTTCCACCCACCGAGGCTGGCGTGCTGGCTCAGCCGGGAGCGGAGCAGCACTCCCAAGCTTCTGTGGCTGAAACAAGCCCAGTGGGTGCTGGTTTTGCTCTCTCTGCTGGCACAGCAGAACAGTTACAAAGTCAAGGAAATGAGGATGTCAGGTAAGAGGCATGGCTTCTGCTAGCAAGGGCTTAGCAGGCTGCTGCAGCAGCAAACTGATGTGTCAGCTGGATCTGCCTCACAGGGCACCTCCTCTAAGTGGCAGAAGTGCAAAGACTTTTCAGGCACGGGCAGAAGCACTGCAGGAGCTCTCTGCCACACGTTGTTCCTCTGAAATAACGTACATTGTTCTGTATGTTCCAGAATTGGTCTTCTAATATAAGAGAATTCCTGGGGGGAAAAATGATAAAAAGTACTAAGAAAAGCCTGTACTTCTAGCCATGATGACCTTTCCAAGTCACACGCTAGAGCTGTCCCCACAGTGACTATCAGTTTGTTGCTGAAAGAACAAAACCTACCGGTGGCAATACTAGAAACCTGTTGGTCTTATTTGTTGTTTCTCGTACATGTTATCTGGATATGTCTCTTTTGTCTGTAGCAAGTGTCAGTGATGACCAGACTTGGTAGAAAACAGGAAGTTGATTTATCATATTTCACTATTAGCTTCTTTAGGACAAGCACGTATATGGGCTGTTTGGTACTTTATAACTATTGGAACTGTGCAATTATGTCCCCAGTTACTAGTATACACGGGCTAATTGCAGTAGCCTTAACTTTCCCTTTCATGTATGGTGAAAGCAGTGCTTTGCTTTCAGTATTTGTGTGGTATGAGAGAGAGAAGAAACCACATATAAAGGCTGTAGCGCTCTCCAATCATCAGCCTCTCACACAGCACCTCATGGTGAAACAGCACCGTGGAGTGAGGCAGCACCGACTCTTGTTTTACACACAGCTTTTGTTCCCTGGTGATGCTTCTACAGAAACAGCTCGTTCAGAAATCCCCTGCAGACTGAGGCTTCCTCCACAGATACTTCTTGTGGGAGAGGCAGCGAAAACGAAACCTCGAGTGTCGAAAAGCTGCATTTAAAATCTGCACAGGCTCTGGGTTCAAGTACTTGCAATTTACTGCTGGCATCTGGAGAACCTAGGGTTGCAGTGTGGCAGTAAAAGTCACTGCAAGTCAGTCCTTTTGAGACAAGTAAGATGGTGCAAAAGACGAGAGAAATGAGTAAGGACTGCAAGCATGAGCAAGAGAAGGGGGCACTGCCCAGTACCCCCTCAGCTGGTTCTCACTCAAGTGCTGTTTCCTTGCAGTTCTTCATAGCTTAGGGTCAGGAAGAGCTGACTTCCCTAATCTGAATCTCGAAGGTTTTGCAGGGGTTGCTTCCTTGAGACAAGTTCTGGTCTCCCAGTAAGGTAAAAGTTTAACTCCAGCTTATAAAGGTCTAAAGGTATAGATCCAGGTATAAAGGATTGCAGATGCACTGGGAGTGGGAGGCTGTGCTCCTGGGTGTTGCAGTCAGACAGGTACTGTGACACTGCAGAACTACGTGGATTCCTGATTTGATTTTGGTAATGAATCTTTCATACAGGCTTGCTTAAAGCTGACTTGGCACTGATTTGAGGAGCTGTAGCCGTGGGAGGTCTGTGAGGAAACAGCAGCAGTTTGTGGAAGCGTTTGAGGGTCAGAACCATAGCACAGTGCCCAGCGTCAGCCTGAGCGGGTGCAGCTGATCTGGGCACTTTGCAACCACTTTTCTAATTGAAGATGTTTAATTTGCAGCACCTCAAAATCGAAGGACAACACGTCTGCAGCCACTCCTCCACCCGTGAGGAACGGCGGGCATGCCGCTGCCCAGAGCCAGCCAGCCAGCAGCACTAATCAGCTCCCTGTCAATCAGCCACAGAATGCGGCAGGTCCCAGTCCCCATCTCATGAGGAGAAGTGTGTTTCTTCCTTTGGTTTTCCAATAAGTTCTAATTCTTCACGTACTGCATAAGTGCTTGCTAAAATACCTGTATTGGTGTCTCTGCCTTTATTACAGATAATGGTTTAATTCACTTGCATTTCACTGAGGCCTAACTGTAATGCAGCTTTGGCTTTGGGCTCTTTCATGAATGCTGGTAGTAACGCTACTAGTGCTGTTTAACAAACTCACTCAAAGGCTATTGATCTGTAAAGCCTGAGTGCACATTTCTGTAGCTTCCTATTGCTTTATTTAGTAATGCACCATTTTACTTTGCCAACCTACCTGTGGGTTCCTTTGTGCTACTGATTTCTCCCTCAGCAGTGTGGTTTCACAGTCCATGACCATGACATGTCACCTCTTCTCTTACCAGCCGTTAAGAAGCCTGCACCAGCCCCCCCTAAGCCAGCCAACCCCCCACCGGGGCAGCCAGGAAGCCAAAGCTCTGCCGCTGCTGCTCAGCCACCTTCTGTGTCTCCAAAGCCACCTGCCAGAAGCTCATCTCCTCCTGCTCAACATGCAACCCAAGGAGCAGCCCAGACCTCTGCTTCCCAGGTCTCTGCACCTCGGAGATACTCCAGCAGCCTTTCCCCAATCCAGGCTCCCAGCCATCCACCACCACAGCCCCCAACACAGGCTACTCCTCCACTGCAGCCCAAATCTAACAGTCAAGCATCTCCTCCTGCTGCACCCAGCAGTGAGCACGGACCAGAGCAGCCCTGCTACACTCCTCCGCAGACTCCGACACCGCCCGATACGCCCCCTCTAGGAAAACACAATACCAGTTCCCCAGCAGCACAGCCACAGCCAGCTACTCCAGAAACCTCCCAGTCTCACTCTCTACCTCAGAGTGGTACACTGCCGAGGCCACGGCCAGTACCGAAACCCAGAAACAGACCTAGCGTCCCCCCTCCTCCTCATCCTCCTTCTCAGCTGGCTGGAGATGGTATTATTGCAAATCCCACCCAAACAGCTTCCAAAATTGTAACAGGTGAGTGGATTCTTTCATGTTCAGTGCCACCTCACGGAGCAGAAATGTAGGAAACGATGCCTGTAGCTGCAAATCTCAGGGGGAGGGACTGAGAGGCACAAGTAACAGTTAAAATACTAAATTACTCATTTCTAGTTAAAATGCCCACCACCCATTCTGTGCAGAAGGGTTTGGGGGGGAAGTGTAGATCAGCTTGCTTTATTTTCCTTCCTGCTTTGGAAGCAGAGCACTATTATAGCAACAGGCTCTCTGGGGCTTTCTCCAGGCTCAGCATCGTGGCAGGCTCAACTATGCTTATACAGCTGTTGCCAAAAAGCAAATATTTGGAGGAGGGAGAGGATGTAGCCAAGGATACACAAGGATAGCACATACAGGAGATAGGAAAATGGCTCAAGTGGTCACTGATACACGTTCTAATAGACAAGATATAACGCAGCACCCCTTTGTGAGGACAAAGTCTTCTGGTGGGCTTTAAGCTGGACATCCAGAAGCCGAGGAATCACATACACTGAATTCTGGGTCTTGGGTTAATTTGTAGATTGACCTTCATATTTTAAATGCAGCCTTCTTTTGGTGAGACATTCACAAAGAGAAACTCCTACTCACAGGAGCTTCATGAAGCTTTTAGTTACTGGTTTGGTAGGGTTAATGTTAATTTAAGTCTTGGTGGGGAAAGAAGTAGCTACTGAGGACAGTTAAAAGTAGATCTCATATTCTGCTGAGTCTCTGCTTATTATAGGAATTACTAAAGGAAGAGATGATAAATGTAGGAGACTAATGCTTTTAAATCACCTTACATTTAATAATGGTTTAAACTTTCCAATGGCCCTGCAGCTTCTCTAGACTAGGACTAATGTATTGGAATGCCAAGTATGAATTCTGTTGCCTAACAGCTTTACCCCCTGATGCCTTCACAGGTGGGGCTGGTTACTGCGAATAAGGTTTGTACTTACAGAACCATGCAATACAAGCTCAAATGCTCCTGCACAGCAATACTTTTCTTTGTAGCTTTATTTTGTATATGTGCTTTGGAATATGTGCTGTCAACTGTGTGTTACCTCATTACTACATACCATTCTGTTCAGAAGGGATTTTAAGACCTGAGCTGCTTGATTTTAATAGTACTGTGAACATAAAGGTAGTCCTTAAGTTGTGAAAATATCTATAATGAAGGGAGTAACAGTTCACACAGGAAGTACGTGTCCACAAGTGAAGCAGTGACCTTTTAAAACAGCTTTATTCTCATCAGTGCAGGCAAATACCAAAGCTGATGGGTTTTTCTCCAATCGAGTGGTTTATGATTGCAGTTTAAGGTAGTTTTTACTTCAGGTTTTCAGCTATTTGGAACTACTTGGAATTTATTTGGCAAAACACATGTTCTTGTGAATAAACCCCTTTGCAGAAGAGCACTCAGCAGCATCTGCCTTCTGGCATGTGTGCATCCTGTCAGCTCCAGCCTCACTAATAGCACCAGTCTGCTCAGTCACAGCTGCCAAACAGCACATTAATAATCTTCCTACTCATTTGTAACGGGTTAGAGATGGTGCCTTTCTAAAGTACCAGCTGCATGACAGGCTCAGAGAGTTGAGGCTGCACTCCTGAGTTATCTCAGGATTTGAGTGCTTACAGGAAGGACACAAATTAGGATTGAGAGTCAAGTTGAAAGTAGTTTTGGATTTGGAGAAGCTGGCAGTAAGTTTGCTGCTTGAGCAACTGAAAAGCAGGTTTGCTGTTTAAAATAGATCTTATCCTGATTGAAGTTCTTTTGTCAGTGTCTTTAAAACGCAGTTTGTGGGCAATTTATTGCCCAGCTGAATTCAGCAATAAGGCTGGGCTCTGGCTCTTTACAGCACTGGGAACTGTGCTGATGAGTCAAACTTCAAGGAAAGGACCTTAATTTCTAAGTCACGTTTCCTGGGTTGACAGCATCAGGGAATTTGTCTGGCTGAGGAATTTGCTTTAATGCCAGCAGATGAGCAGGGTTTGGTTCCCCCAGTGTAAACGGAGAAACAGCTGCCTTCAGACCAACACCCAGCTGGTGTGCTGGAGGAGTTTAAGTTCTACAAGGGCAGGATCTGCTAGGCGGGAGTGATGGGCACAACTGAGGCTGTGTCCAGAGCTGGGATGTAGCCCTGACTCCCTTTCAGCTGAGCTACAGGTCAAAAAGAGGCACACAACTGGGTGCATATAGAAAAATACTGACATCAACAGTGTTGAAATTAACCAGTGCTAAAACTGGAAAGACTTCCTATCACTCCTTTGAAGTGCAACCATGGCAAGTTGGCCATGAAGTTGTGTTCAGTAAAATGACAGCAATGACAGCTGCTGTGCACAGGAGAGATGCTGACAAAGGATCCTCTAGCAAAGCTGATAGAGGAGCCTAGGAAATCAAGTGCTTTGCAAAATAACCCCTTGGGGAGCAGCTGAAGTGATACCAGGCTCCCCTACAGCAGCACACTAGTGCAGGATCAACACCTTTTCCAGATGGATCACCTTTTAAAGGATTAATATTTGTTCTGAATTAACACCACTGCATATTACATGAGTAGCTGCTCTAACATTTACACATGCACATACCAGCACTTACTATAGACTGACTTACCTAATTCACAATGACAATTAGCTGGGTTTAATTCTAACCTTGAAAAAGATGGGAATAATGGAAGCCAAAATCAAGTTGCCAGAAGTACCTGAACGGGAATTCTGCATGGTTTTCAGGATACTGTTGAATTCCTTTGTCCACATGCTGGACTTTAATAATGCCTCAGGTTCTATTTATGGTGTTAAAGTGCTAAGGCCTAGAGAAGAATATTCTAATCAAAAGTTTTATTAAATAATCTAGATGTTTGACCTGCATTCAGTAGGAACTGTATTGGAAAATTAAATGGTAAGGAAAAGGCATATGATTGGCCCCAAATGTTGCTAATTCACAATCATCACGTGTGTGCTCACGCTCACTACTAACCCGTCCCCAGTAACACTGCTTGCTTGCATTACCGTTAGCGTGGCATGCACCAGGAATGGCTGTTTGATGCTCACTCTTACATTAACGTACTAAAAGTGTTGGAGACTACAATGTTCACGTTGTCACTGGCCAGTTTCACATTGTATTTATTCTGTGTACAGGAAATCCTATCTAGAAATCCATGTTTATGGAGAGGTTCATTTTGTATTTGACAGCTACGCTGTTGTGTCAAATCCCCTCCCCTGGGTCTCCTCACCCTTTGTTACCTACTCTTCTGATTCATTCTTCAGTCGTGGTGGGGAGAACTTTAATACCTGCACATAAAGCTGGAGTACACCTTTTGAATGGTACTTTTAAGTGAAAATCCAAGGTAACCCCCGGTGCTGTTAGGTGTTAGAACACAGTGCCTCTCCCTCCCCTCAGAAGAGGCAAAGATGTTCCCTGTTACACACAGGAAAGGGGTTTAAGTAATTTCTTCCTCCTGTTGTGGCAGTGCCTCCTTTTGACACCACGCATATTGCTGTTCCTTCTCAAGGTGGTAGGTGGTGGTGATGTGGCTGAGGATTTGGGTGCCAAATTTATTTGCTGAGGGACCTTAGTGTTTTGATGTGGAAGTCTGGAGTAAGGTATCACTCATAGGGGGCATGGAGGAATCTGATCCTAAATCCTACTCACTGCCTTCCACTCTTCAGAATGAATCTCTTACTATGTACCGGAGTAAAAAAGGTGTGTAGGAGAAGCAAGTCCTGAGCTTTTGAGTTTAGCTTTACCTTTCTGTGTCCATGTGTGCACACATGTGCCAGCCCTCTGTTTGAAAAGCCTTTGTTGATCTTTCCTTTCCCTTTTCTCCCTAAGGAAATGCCCCAGCAATGCAGCAGTGACAAGAGGTCACTGGCCAGCCTGCTAAACTTGCTCTTGGTTTTTTGTGCAGACTCTAATCCCAGTACCCAAGAACCACTTCAACCCCCTCCTTCAGAGCCTCTCCCGGAGACGGCGAGCAAAGAGCTGCACAACCACCTCGTGCTCGATATTGACAATGATACAGAAAGCACCGCTCTGTAGCGGAAGCTCCCCGAGTCCTCGCAGGTTCCTCTCCTGGTGGGAAAACCCAACGGTGAAAAGCTTCTTTTGACGCTGTGGCAGGACTGTGTAGAGCTGGGATGGGGATTTAGCCAGTCAGAAGAAGTGTAATGATCTGTGTCTCAACAGTGGTTTTCAGAATCCTGCATGGAAGGAACCAGTTACTGCAGAAACGTGCATAGGAAGCGTAATTGCTGCTGATACAGGTGGTATTGGCAGAGATTCCAGAAGCAGCAGAACATTAGTTATTTAAAGTGCATGTATTACGGAAATAATCTTTTTAATGTCACCGTTAGGCTTTTATTCCTAGTTCTTAGCCATTACAAGGAGCTGCCTTGCAAGAGACATTCCCTCACTGATTTGCTGCAGATTCTTTTTAAACCATGAACCAAAAAAAGCCAGAGTGCTGGTGGCGACCGCGGGTTATCGGTCGCCTGGTCAAAACTGTGGACGTACTTTAGTGCCTTGAAGGACTGTCATACTGTAGAAGGAAACTCACTGTATCTTTAATCATTTCATTGCTACTTAACAATCAGTACTTACTACTTACATCATAGTTACTTGTATTAACCAAGCCTGCTTTTGTTTATGTGAAACTCGCAACTGTTTCAGGATGCAGCTGTGGAAGTGGGGTTTGTGCTTTCCTTGGAAACGGTTGGATTCGGAGAGACCTTTGAAAATGGCTCTTTGGGTTCCTCACTGGGTGAACATTTATAAAATTAAAGGTTGTCTTTTGTCAACGTGAAGGCATCTTTATTCATGCTTGTGAGTAACGTGGCTTCCAGTGGACATGGACGGTGACACAGTCACTCCCTGGGCTTTGCAGCTCACCAGGTCTTGTTCTTCTGAGGACTGGCATGGAAGCATACCAGGAACTGGGAATGAATATGCATGTACTCTTTAATGTGTAGATTCATGTTAAACAAAAGTGAGTCCAGCTGCAGAGGGGAACACTGGATACAGCCTGTATCACGTGGAGAGATAAGATGGAACAGGCCACACTGTTTCTGTGAATAAGAGGGAGAGGAAACCAGTCAGTTGAGGTAACATTCTACAACTACTTGAATTAATCTACTTAACCTGTAAGTTCCTTAATGTTCCATCATACATCTTATTGAAAATATTAATCTAGACCTCAGGCTTAACTGCATTTCATACAAGCCTCGACAAGACACATTGCTGTTACTGTCTTCTTGATGCCTCTGTTTGAATCTTGGTGGCTGCCCCATTGATCCCTGTTCAGACAGCTCGTAAGAGGGAAGATGAGCCCTGCTACTGACTGCAGACCGGCTTTCCTGTGTCACTGCACCAGCATGGTACCAAGTTCTTGTAACTCAGAATTCAGTGTTAGGAGCCACAGTTTCTAGTTCTGTGGCTAAATTTGATGCTGATCCCAAACTGCCCCCAGGGTACCTGAGTCCAGGGTGGGTTGTGAAGGACCTAAGTAAGTTCTCAGAAACTCTTCAGGACTGGTGCACTCCTCTGCTTTACACAAGTAGTTAATTGTCTCTGCTGGGATCAGCAGCTCCCGTTCAACAGTGGGTATGCTCTCAGTCGCATCCTCGCTGTCATCCTTGGTACCAAACAGCACATTCCATGCAGTTACAATAACAGCACAGGGCTATGATGCAGTTGAAGTTGAGGATATTTGCTCAAAGCACCAGGGCTGGAGTTACTCCCCATTTACCAAACACAGCTCAGTCTTCTGGTCCTAGGAGTGCCCAGCAGGAAGCAGGGGTAGAGACAATGCTAGGTAATGCTGAGTGAATGACTTTGACTTGGCTGTGTTGGAGCAATTCATTAGTGAATCAAATGGCTGCATGAAATAACCCCCCAGAGGTCTAGAAAGAAACTTGGGATAACACAGTGAGGTTCTGTAATGCTTTAACACTGCTGCTCCAGTCTGCTCAGGTGTGTGTGCTTGTAAATGCTGCTTGAAAGGCGAGTGGGGCTGCTTGTTTGTGTGGTTTGGGGGGATTTGGGACTGAATTAGGTGGCTTTCTTACAGCTCAGTTAATGGAAGCTTACCTCAAAGCTCTGGATGGAGGCTGCCAGCTTGAGCCCGAGGGTAAGGCACCCTGCAACCACCTCTGCTGTCGACTGTGACTGGGTGGTCCTCGATGGCCATGTCACGGGAGATGTCGCCAGTGCCACTACCCAGTCTGGGAACAGTCTGGTGGGGATGGCATGTGCCACCACTAAAACTTTAATATCCTGGAGTAAAGCACTGCATGGGAAGAGAGTGAATTCCATCCGAAAGCACAGCACGGCGTTCTTATCAGCCGGTCAGGTTCCATAAACTAAGCACTGAGTTGTTGTTTGCATTCCTAGGGCTGTGCTGGGGGATGGTACATGCAGAGCATGGTGCACGCTTCCCACCCACCCAGCCAGCAGAAACCTTTCCTGACTCCTCCAGAGGGCTTGAGTGGATGCGAGGGGAAGAAATGAGCATAAAAGCAGTAGGGATTTAATAAGCAAATGCAGGAACATGACAGTAGTTTGTTCCAATAGGAATTCCATTCACAGCAGAGGAAAAGATGCAGTTTTCATGAACCTGGATTTTGGGCAATTAACACAGGGCCCTGGAGCAACAAAGCTAAAGGCAAGAATCGGCTGAGCTCTGGGGGAGTGGTTCGGTCCTGTTGTGAAAGGGCAAATAGCAGGCTGGAGGGCAGTGACTAATCGTCTAAAGATAATTTCTGGCATTCCAGTACATAAATCTACAACTGTTTACAAAGCAGGGTCCAGAAATGGCAGTGATTCCCAAGAAAGGAATTTTCCTGGGTTCTGAAGGCTATTAATGAAGTCCTGGTGCCTCAGAGATGGGCTCTAGCGCAAGAGGGCTGAGCAGGAGCCTGCTGGCAGCCCCTCAGCTGCATCCAGGAAAGCATGGGAGGACCTCGGCTCCTCTGTGGTCAGCAGGTATTCAGTGGGAGAAGAAAAGCTTGAAACAACCATCGCTGACGTCCAGCTGACCCTTAAAGAGGGCTTCTCCCGCTTCCGGTACTACAGTACTGTGAAACGCTTACCTTGAACCTTGACTTTGGAGGGACGCTAAATCTTGGATGATGAGATGGATTGTGCTGCTGCAGCCCTGCAAAGGAATTGCCCATTGCAAACTCACTGTGCATATAAAACAATTCATCATCCACCTTACGTAGGCTTTCCCTTTCAGTCACAGGCGCTGGGGGCAGAGCAGGTTATTCCTGTTGTGACAGAACATGGCATCTCATTCCATCAGGATAATGTTCTGGGCCAGTTACCTGAATCCCAAAGGTGGGATGGATCCCTGAGACACCCCCATCATTAGTCAGCTCTTTAAGCCTATGTATGGAGTCAGAGATGGGTTAGTTAGTAAGAGCTGTAGTTCCCTGGATCTAGAAGCTAAACATGTACAAAGATGCATCAAGGTTACCTGGTCGCACAGGGAATCCATGTAACTTACCTCCACTACATGGAACACATGGCTGGGGTAGAGAAGCAGCAGACCTGAGACTGGTTCTCCTCCGTGGTCCTCTAACACGTTTTCAAGCAGTTCTCTGTGATAACCTTGTTTTAAAGGAGAAGATGGCTGTTTGTCAAGTGGTTTATGGCCCTAGGTCAGCGTTAGTGCTGCGTGCTCTGTTCTGTGCGTTCGCAGATCATGCTTTTATTATGCAGGAGGGGCACCAAATCATAGAGACACGGAAGCATTGCTGCCATGGGACCCTCTTCTTGACGTAAGCACGCTGCAATTCACATTAGCTCCTAAAAGTACGCCCAAACCTGCAATGTTTCAGCAGCTGCAGCCTAAAATCCCCATTACAGGTGTCCTTTCATCGTTATCGCTGCAGCTGCAGCGCATGCAGGCCCCAAAGGTGACGTGGAAGCCGGGTCTGTGCGGCTGAGTCCTTCCCTCTGTTCACTGGCACTCACTGGTACAGGTGTTTAAAATCACCTTAATGAGCCTCCCGAATCAGATAAAGCACTGGGCACCCATGGGCTCATACAGATCACTGCTTGCAAGATAGCATCAGGCTTTGTTCATAAAGCCTGTGTGCGCCCCAGGGTTTCTCACAGCTGTGTTTCCTCTGCCAAGGCAGGGTTCCCAAGTGGCAATTCCCTTTACGTGGTGTCAGAACCCGGTATTTTCTTGCCTTATGGACTGCCGCAGTGACTGCGCTCCCCGCTGCTCCGTACCGCCGCTGGGGTACGGGCTGCGGGCGCAGCGCGGCAGGGGTGATCCTGGCCACAAGCCCGCAGCGCTGAACGCGTTCCAAGACACGGCGGTGAACGCCGGACGGGAGGTGCGGGCCGGGGCCCTGCCCTGGAGCCGTGCTCCGACCCCCGCACCCCGGCACCCACCTGCGACCACCGCCGCCGCCGCCGCCCCCTGGCCCAGGCGGGCGAGCACCAGGAGCCTGTGGAGCGGGACCCGGCCCTGCGCGGAGCGGAGCGCAGGGGAGCGGGGTCCGGTTCGCACCGCGCCGCCGCCCCCCCCCGGGGCAGCCCCGGCCCCGCCGCGCCCCCACCTCCGCGGCGCCGGCCCGCAGCTCCCTGCGCACGGCCAGCAGGTTCTGCCGCTCCAGCGGAGCCGGCTCCGCAGAGCCCGGCCGGGGCTGAGCCGCTGCCTCCTCCGCCATGGCCGCGCCCCGACCCCGCGCAGCCCCGGCGGCCCGAGCCGCTCCCGCTCGTTGTTACCGTTACGTGCGGATGGGGTCAAGGCATCCCCCGGCACAGCCGCTGGGGAAGGGGCTCCGGGGCAGGGTGGCCGCTGACCCAGGCTGCAGCAGGGGCAGAACGGGTGCGGGTGCCCGATGCCGGGGTGTTTGGGCTGGTTTAGAGCCCTCGTGGGGGCCCGGTGACAGCTCCCTGCCCCGACAGGGGACACGTGGAGGCGTTACCTCCCAAGGGTGTGGAGCCAAAGGGGAACCAAGTGGTTCTAGAAGCATCAAGAGAATCCAGACCGCCCAGCTCCAGGCAGTGCTCTGACCCCAAGGAGCGTACCTAAATACTTGCAACAACCAAACAACCCTTTCTCTGCCCTTCTCTTTACACCGATTGTGTTGCAGGCTCAGGTCTGACAGTGGTGGTGCCGAGCGCTCGGTTGCCTATCACAGCCCGTCCCCCATTAGAAATAAGGAAAGGACTACGGAGCGCGGTCTGTCTTCTTAAATAAAGGAAGAACATTTAGGAAGCAGTAAGAATTACATTGACCCTCTGCTAATTATTCTTATTTACACCAATTAACATTAGTCGCTGCCATCTGGAGTCGAGCAGGCGAGTGCTACGCGAAGTACGCCCAGAGGAAGATGCCGGCGCACACGCACAGGAGCAGGTTGATGTTGAGGACGTGCTTCACCAGCGGCTTCTCCTCTAGGCAAGCCCCGGGGAGCGGCTCGGGTTTGACCGGTGCCGTGTTCTCGGTGCTGGGCTGCTTGCGCTCCATCCCGCAGAGCCACAGGAGGGTGGTGAGCAGCTTGGAGTCCCCTCTGCTGTTAGTGGGACCTGGGGAGACAGCCAGCAGTGAGGGGTGAATCGCGCCAGCAGAACACATCCCAGTGCTGCTGTGCAAAGGGGTTTGATGCTGAAACGCACCAGTGTTCTTTAAACGCATACGCTAGCTACGCTGAGGTGTAGGGAGCCCTTCTGTTAACACCTTTGGGGGCTGCAGGACCAGTTTTCCTCTTCCCTGGAGCACTGAGCTGAAGTTCTATTCCCAGCATCATAAGAAACGGTAAGAGGAGCCTAAGCCTAAAAGCTGAGCTGTGGCTGCTCGGTGCCCAGCGGCTTCAGCACCCGATGAGGGGTTACTCCACACGTGTAAAGCGGGTTTCCCCAGCAATGGTGTGGGTTAGGACGTGCGTGACTAAAAGCTGGGGAGACAGCGCTCGTGCCCCACAGGCGTGAGGCTCCCCAGCACCAGGGCTCAGTAACTCACTCATCTCCCCAACAGCTTTTTCTAGATCAGAGGAACCGGCAGCGAAAGCTGCAGCTACATCAACAGTGTCCCGAGCCTGGCAGCACCAGGGGATGGTGCTCAGCGCTGGAAGAGGCGCAGCGAGTTGCTACACGTGTTTGTACCTAATACCGACAAGTACAAGTTTTAAACACTGCAAATCCTCCTTCACTGATCTGTCAAGCTCTCCGCCCAGGCCTCTGCGGTCTCCCTGCTGCTAGAGGCGAGCAGAAACCACCACTGCAAAACAGAAATGGAACGCCATGAAAAGAGCTCTGCTTGGCCTCCACCCTCCCCTTCGCCAGCCGCTCCTCCTGGCAGCGCCCGCAGCTAGCGCAGGGCACCGGGCATGGCTTTCTGTGTCCCATCAGCTCCTCCTTCATTCCAAGCATATGTAATGGCAGCAAGAGATGGAAGAGAAACTAAAGTGCTGCTGAGGTAAAACTGTCACTTTCAGCATGCCCTGAGGTGACTGAACGCAGAGGAAGGGGTTTAACGTTTCTTGTCTTCAAAGCCTTTACACAGTGCCTGGGGTTAAGGGTAGGTGTTACTGGGCACGACGTTGGAGCACTTACATTTATTATCATCTGAACTATTCTCAGAAGCAATGCTTATATCCAGCTGGAGAGCTGGGCGCTCAGCTTCACACACTCCTTTGGCAGCATCAGGGGAAGGGCTGACTGCTAGGTCTGTCTTGGCTGGTAGATCCCCACGTGTGAACCAGGTAAGCCGACTTATCTGATGGCATGAAGAGCGGTGTTAAAGGAAACTGCTTTGTGGTTGCTTAAAGGACTGCCTCAGCAGCAGAGCCTGTAGAGAGAATACTTAGAGGGGCCAAACCCTGTTCTCCTGCTCGGCTGGGGCAGGGGAACAGCCAAGCGCTCCCTTGGTTAACTACAGAAGTGGTGGCTACCATCAGCGTGGTGGGTTTAGTTGGGTCTGGAACACGACAGTTGGCTGCACAGCTACTCTCTGGAGGATGCTGTTGTTCTGTCTTTAACCAAGGAGGAGGCATTTCTGCACGGGACCATCACTGGATGCAGACTGAGAGCGGGTCAGTGAGCAAAACGAACGGGTATTGTGGCCAGAGAGGAATGACTCAAAAGAACTGGGGTTGTTGGGAGAAGACGGGCGGGAGTTAGGGTAATTTTCTTCAGGTATATAAAAGACTCATGAAAGAGGGAAGCTCTCAATGTCAAGGACAGGGTAATGGAACAGAGGAGCACAATGGGAAGCTGGAAAGGTTCAGGTTGGAGATGAGTTAAAGCTGCTGCTGGGAGGGAGGTGGAATCTCGAGCTGACCACGCGCCTCCGTGGGCATTCTCCCTCTCAGAGGAGGTTCAGAAAGGTGCCAGGTTAGTGCTGTCTCCGAGCAAGAGGATGCGTTGGCCCTTTGGTTTCTGGCCCTCCTTCCTCCTACTGATGGCTCTCTGTAGCCTCATTCTATCTACTGAAAGCAGTCGAACTGGCACAAACCTGTTCCAGGGGAAGTTTCTCTCTGCCCTTGAGTTCTCTTTTCCTGTGAGTAAAAAGGCTTCCTCACTAAATTAGTAAGAGAGTTGATAAAGATGACCCAGAAGCTGGAATTTCTTGGGAAAGAGAGGGAAAAAAGCTAATTTGTCATGGTTAAACACACATGTTTGAGCTTAAGAGCAGCTCTTTGTAGCATCTACTGTTGACCAGTTTCCAAGGTGGGACTCTGGATTTATGGGACCTAAGTGGCAGCAGGGTGCTGGAGCAGAGGAGGGGTCGTTGTTAGAGGTTATGGCAAGTGTGATTGTCAGTACTGAACGGAACCTTGCATTTCTGGGTTATTTATCCCCACGGGATTCCATATCCATGGATGTAGCGTGGGGCATGCAGGAAACTGTTAACAGATAACACAAGAACCCCGACGGGTGACGCACCATTGCCTCCGAGGGGGGCTCTGTGAGCAGGCTCACGACCAGCACGGTCAGCGTGGAGACGGTGGCCAGGACCATGGAGAAGTAGAGGTAGTGCATGTACTTCACCACGCCCGGGCGCAGGTCGCTCTCTCCGCACCGGGGCTCTGGGTAGATGAAGTCCAGCACCAGCCGGATGCCGCCCAGCAGCAGCCCGATCACCAGGCCCCAGAACGCGCCCTGGGAGAGGAAGGATCTGCTTTACTGGAGCAAGGAGCACGGATCCACGAGGACCCGGCCTCGTTCTTGGCACACGGGCTGAGCTGAGGCTGCCTTTTCCGAGGGTCTTTTCCTTCCTTCTCTGCTCTTGCTACCTGGGTCTGCCGGTGGTGCTTCAGGAGCCTGGTACCTCTCTGTGGGCTCAGGTGGGTCATTAGTTTTGCTGTGGAGGGGAAGGATAACGTCCTCTATGCCAGGAGACTCTCAAGACTGGTGTTTATATCCTAATGGTTGCCTTAACTGCGGGGCTGACAGCTGCTCTCTGCCTGACCAAAGCCTGGTTTGGGAAGACTTTACCCTTTGCCCAGCCCCGGTCTTTATGGAGAAACTGGAGCCTTAGGACTCCTGGTGCCGTTTGGTCTGGCTCCTTCACTCTCTGGGCTCGCTGTGCCTTCTCTAGTCCATGTAACAAACAAGCCAACGGCTAACGAGCCCCTAAGAGGCTTCAGGAGGTGCGAAGGACATGCTGCAGCGGAGCAATGCAGTCACCTCACTCCTCAAGTGCCAGTGGGGTCTTGGAAAGCAGCAGCAGTCGCTCCCTGCTGTAGCGGAGATGGATGTCTGGGGGGAGGGCTGGGTGTCTTCCTTTCCCCAGCAGGAGGTGGGTTTGAGTTCTAAAGGACTCCTGTGAGGGCAGTGAGGCCACAGGGACAGCGGAGCTGTTACCTTTTCATTTGCTCTTTTCCAGAAGCAGCCCAGGATGAACACCATCGCCACGGGGGGCTGCAGGTAGGAGCTGATGGACTGGATGTAGATGAAGAGCTGCCCTCCCTGGCCGGCCTGAACCAGAGGGATCCACAGGATGGAGACCACGGTGAGCAGCAGCACAAAGACCCTGGGCAAGAGAAAGGTGCCATTAGGCTTAGCTCAGGCTGTGCTTTTCCGATTGCTCAGCATGCAAGGGTCCAGCTGAGACCTCTGGTAACCCCCCCACCAAGCGTGGTCAGCATGAAGCTACTACATGTGTATAGGGGCAGCGGGCCCTGGGGTGTGCCCAGGTGTGTCCCTGATGCTGAGGCTCTGCTATAACACTCATGTTGTAGCTCTCTGTACCTGCCAACAATCATGAGCTCCCACTCGGAGCACCGAGGACGGAAGTGCTTCCAGAGGTCCATGGTGAAGATGGTGCTGGCACTGTTGAAGATGGAAGTCAGGGAGGACATGAGAGCTGCGATCATCACCGACATCATCAGGCCCCTGAGTCCTGGGGACAGAAGGAGAAGTTCAGCAGCCCTGAGGAGTCCCCAGTGACCCCCTTGGGGTGTCCTCGAATTCTTCTTTCAGCTAGAACAGACCTGAAATCTGGGTTTAGCCCCAGTTTTAAATGGCAGTGACAGGGAGGAGTTAGCGTTGATTGTTATCATTAAACCCTGGGCTTTATCTCCTATCCAGGTTGGACTGAATTGGAGCTCTGGGTGCTGGATCATCACCCATCTCCCATTGCATCCTGCCCCTTGCCCCTGTCCCACCAAGCCCAACAAAACCCCCACTGAAGTTACAGCTGTGGGGTATGTTCCTCTCCGAACCTGTCTCACAGACACCTTTAGGCCCGGGCGTACCGCACCCGTCGGTGCCAGCGCCAGCACCAGCACCAGCACCAGCACCAAGCTCCTTACCTGTGGGCAGCAGCTCGAGGACCAGCTTGGGATAAGCAATATCGGAGCAGCCGGATGGGTTGCCGCAGACTTGTCGGCAGATTTCCGCGTCTGCACAAGCCACCAGATCTGAAATGAGCACGGGGGAGGGAGAGGCAGGATTCTGCAGCCTGAACCCGTCGGGCCAGTGAACGCCGTCAGTCACCGGGGGGAACACGGAAGGCTTGGAAAGCCTCCGGCCCAGGACGGGACTGTCTCCACACAGTGAGAAAGCAGCTCTGGCCTTCCCTCGTTTCCCTTTTCTTCCTTCCATGCACAAGATAGCATCAGTGGAGGCAGCTGGCCTGCCTGCCTGTTCTTCCCTAGGAATGTTGCTTGCTTGAGGACTATGCACAGCCCAGCACGTTCCCACCTGGTGAGCACTTACTGACGTGTGGGCTTTCTCTGAGTGCCCCAAACGTAACTTGCAGGGGTAGCAGCGCGTTGGGTGCAGGAGGGGCCCGAGGGCACGGTCACAGCGTGGAGCAGCAACAGGGAGCAAGCTCAGACCCCATCAGCACAGCTGCTGTGAGCAGGGATGACAGCACACGGAGCAGGGCATGGGGAGCATGTGCCTGGGGTCTGCTGCGAGAGGATGTGTGTTCTCCAGCCACGGCTGGAAGGAGATGTCTTCAATGTGGGGCATTTGATGCGTTGCAGCCTTTTGATTTATTGGTAAGGGCCGGTCCTGCTCCTTAGAATAGGCACAGCCGGTGATAGAGGGAATGCAGGTGTGTACAACGCCAGGGTGGACACAGGGGCCTGGAGCAAGCTGCTCTAGTGGAAGGTGTCCCTGCCTGTGGCAGGGGCTGGAGCTGGAGGAGCTTTAAGGTCCCTTCAACCCAAACCACTCTGGGATTTTACGATCTCTCCTTCAGCACTTACCTGGGAAGAGAATTCTGCTGATCATGCCCGGCATCACCATCATAAAGAGGGGCAGGATTTTCAGGTAGGAGGTCATCAGGGAGCCTCCTTTGGCATGAGAGAGGTTTTTAGCAGCAAGGGACCTCTGAACAATGACCTAGAAATGAAGGCATGGGTTTGGTGCTGTCGGCAGAGGGGAGCAAGTGCAGGTGATGTGATACCAGTTGCAGATACTTTGTTCTCCTCTGGACTATTGAAATCCAGCAAGGGGGAGCACTGAGCTTGGCTGTAGCTCTGTAATTCTCGCTTCAGATCCTGATAAACTCACAGAATCACAGCCCTGAACGATGCTGCTTGTGCCGCCAGACCTGACCTTGCTTCTGCAGTGCACCGTGCTGCCCAGCCCGTGCCTTAACCACCCATAGTCAGGCTTCACAGCAAGGGAAAGGCTTAAGTTAAAACCAAGTTGGGATTAACTCCCAAACCCCGCCTGGCCCCTTGTTACACTGAGGTGATTCCCCAGGTTTCAGTGTGTTTATCAAGTTTTGCATCTTTAGGATTGAAACCATCAGGTTTCACTGACCCCCCCTCAGGAAGAGCAAACCAGTCCCGGCACACCGAGGGCTGCGGTCAGACCCATCCAGCCAACTGCGTGTCCTTGAAAGCAAAGAGCAAGGGGGCACGCACCTGATCTGTGCACCAGTACCACAGGGACGGGATGGTCATTCCCACCAGGACCCCCGGCCAGGGGAGGTCGGAGTTAACAGGGTCTCGGAATATGTGGAAAGCATCTTCCCTCGGCAAGCCGCAGCTGCTGTTCTCCTTGCGGGAGCTGGGAATGGCATCGAAGTATTTTGTCTGCAAGCCTTCAAGACCACCAACTTCAACAAAGCCTGGAACAGGGCAGGAGGAGCAGTTACCACCTCTGCCCCGTGGGTACCCTGAGCTTCAGTCTGTAGTTTGCTATGGGTGATGCCCCACAGGTGCTACGTGCAGCATCACCCGCAGCATCAAGTGTACTTTGCTATGGGTGACGCTTTGAAAACCCAAAGCTACGGGCTCCTTGGGTGGGGGATAGCACAATGCTAAAGGTTCTGCCTAGAGAAGGTGTTTGTTCACCTGTAACACTGCTTCTGGATGCGTTTCTTTAGAGGTTTTCAGGGGGAACTTGTGCATTTTTAACGCACAAAGAATTACTATTGCATGAGCAGCTATTCCAACAGGAGAACACAGAGAAAGCCACTCCGGACCATCAGCTCTGTGTTAACTGTGATGATCCACCTTGTCTCTAGCACTCGGTAAAGCTGTCACAGTGTTAGGAATAACCCCCAAGGAAACACTCACTGAAGACCATGAGAGTCACAGCCCCGATGAGCATGATGAAGGTCTGCAGCGCGTCCGTGTAGATCACTGCGGCCAGGCCACCTGGGAGGGCAGAGAAGCACCAAACTGGGAAAGTGGGACTGATCTGTGCTCTGCAGACTGGTCACACTGGGACTCGGAGCATGGTGGGCTGAAATTTCTCGTGTTTGAATCATAATGAGTCACCACTTTGTCACTGAAAAAGCCAAAGTCCAAAGCAAGAGCTTGTTCGGGAAATACATGGAAAAACTCCAGAGCAAAGCCCAAGCTGAATAAGGAGAAGCGAAATAAAAGGGTGTCTTTATGAGCAACATCACCAGGGGTGAGCAGTGGGAAAGGAGAAACCTTTATGGGTTTGGGATTTGCTGCTTGCTCCGTGCATGGCTCTTTTCCATTTGGCCCCTCATAAGCCCTGAAAGGGCATCCAGGATTGACAATGCTTTCCACATTCCAGGGCTCATTGTTATGTAAAGCACTCATACCTCCCGAAAGCCCAGAGGAAAATGTATTGTGCAAATGCCTCGAGCGTAACTTCTCCTTAAAGCAGAAGTGCTCTGCATCCACGCATCCCTATCGCCTGTGGCCCCATAAGGGGTATTAACTTACTCCCACCGGGTAATAGTTGCTTATCAGGCAAGTTGTCAGCTGCTTTTCCCCCTCCCCGTTATCCATACTCCTGGCAAACCCAGCTTGCATGGGAAAGGCTGGACTCTGAGCACTGGTGCACTCATCACACAGGGTCTGCGGTATGATCCGAAACTCAGCCCCGTACCTGCAACGGTGTAAACGGCCGTGATGGCCAGCAAGCCCACCACGGCGATGTAGAGGTCCCAGTGTAAGGCTTGCTGGATGAAGAGGGCCCCAGCGTACATGTCAACCTGGAGGGAGAAGGATGTCAGCCCAGTTCTAGTGCCCCTCGAAGCAGGCAGCGCCAGGGAACATGAGCATGCAGCTGACCGAGCTGTCTCCTATGGCAGAACCAATGCTGTTGGTAACTGCTCGTGACCCCCAGCTCCCCGCTGTGTCCCCTCCATGCAGCTCATCCCTCTGCAACCCAAGCTCCTGCGCACTGCGCATCAGGACCTGGCTCAATTCCCTATCGGTGTTCAGGTGGGATGAGCTTATCCCTCCCCGCAGCCCCAGAGCCAGGGCATTGTGGCACCTCCTGCATTAGCCGTGATGGGAATTCCTCCCTGACGTGGTGGCAGGGAGGAAACAGGGAGGAAAGGTGTCCTGGGGGCTGGAGCCAGCCCTGACCAGCTCCCTCTGCAGCCGGGTGAAGATGCTGCAGTTTGGGAGGGCTTTGGGATAGGCAGACTGCAGGCCAGAGTGACGGCCATGGAAGCATCCTGGACGCAGGAATCCTGTTATCAGAGATCTCCATTAAAGAGCTGGCTTTTCCTAGAGCCGCCTGCACCCCCTGGCCTGCGGCTGTTTCGGCAGGGACAAGGCAGGCGTGGGTCACACAGCACATCCCTCTTTAGCCCTGTGTGTACAGGAAGAACACCAGCAGGGACCTCTCTGGCTTCACAGGTCCCTGCCCCACCTCAGGTTAATGAACAGCAGCGAGGTGTTGCGCAAGGATCGGGTCAGTTATTTATTCAAGGCCCTGCATCAGGCAGGAGCAGTGAATCAGTCGCTCAGCGCTCTTCACCTGAGCACAAACCACCTCCTACGTCCTCATTGCTCCCGCATGTAACCGTGGTTGGTGTCTGTGCAGGCAGTACATGCAAAGGGAAGAGTCCAGGTGAGCTGCCACATGTATAAAAGCTGACAACAGACACATCCACGCTCACAGCCCGACTCCTCAACGAGCTGCTGCTCAGGATGCTGACACCCAGCTTCCCTCCCACTGCAGCAGGTGCTCAGTGGGGGAAAAGGAGTTATTCTTTGTGTGTGGGTTCTCACAATGACTGTAGTCTAACTTCCTCAGGTATTTTAATACACCCTTTTCTGCAGCCAGCAGCTGCATTTCTGAGCCTCACTCATCCCGTTTCCAGCCCGAATTCAGTCTGATTCCAGTGTTTTCCACTTACTGATATTTTGGTGAAGATGTAGATGAACAAATAGAGAATTGCCAGGAACACCTGGATTCTTTTGCCTCCAAAACGTTTCTGCAAGTACTCTGGCATGGTAGTAACCTGTGGGAGACGCAAGCCATCAGCACGGTGGTACCCAACAGCTCTCCTCCCCATTAGCCCAGGCCCTGCAGAAGGACCACAGCTGCAGCAGGAGGTGTTAAACCCAGCAGCCGAGCAGGTGCTTTAGATAGCAGTAAATCACTGCTGGGCACAACATCCACCTACGTACCCCTGCTGCGATGTAAATTGGCAGGAACAGCCAGGCCAGCACCAGGACAGAGAACATCCCCTGCGGAGCAAATGGGAAGGAAGGTGAGGGATGCTGGCAGGGATGCGAGCTTCTGGCTCTATGGGACACAGGGATGGAGTTATCCTTCAGAGGCCTCAAACACCAGCAGCCCCTGGTGCCATCCGGCTCCTGCAGCAGGACTCCGAGCCTCTGGAGCTGCCGGACCTACAGGGGCTGGAGTTGCCCTGCACAGCACCGGGGTTGCTGCTCCACACTCACATTCCACTCGTAGGCTGTTGCGGCAATTCCCGAGGCAGCTCCTGACCCAGCCAGGCCGATGAAGTGGCCGCTTCCAACATTGCTGGCAAACAGGGATGCGCCCACCTGGAGAAAGAGGGAAAACGGGATCTGGCCCTGCACAAGGCGGGTGGGAACACAGGGATGCTGTTCCCCCGCTTGTGGCTATGGAGGATGTGAGAGTCTTGTCACCCCCTGCCACCTTCTTCTTTTCCCTACACATTCAGTGTCTCTGGCTCCTTTACCCAGCTTCTTTCATTATTCACTGCCTATCGCTCGTTCTGGGGCACGTTTAGCCCCATCCTGCTTCCAAAACCATGTCTGCTCTCGTGCAGGGGAGCAGGGCAGAAGGTGGGAGGTAACAAGCAGAAATGCCAGGTCATGAGGTTCCTCTGTTAGCACACACAGACTGACCAGCCCAAGCGGAAGACCCTCAGTATAAAGCTGGGTCTGTGATGGGTAATTCTGGATGTCTGCAGGTCAAAGCACGCAGGACCAGGCTCGCCTGGGGCCCAGGCTGCAGCATGTGTCCTGCAGCAGCTCTGCTCCCCCTGTCTCCCATATGGAATAAACCAGGCAGTTTTGTAACTGCATCCATGCAAAACATGGAAGTACTTTTTGTTCCTGTTTCCCCTTTGGAGAATAAAGTTCTGCTGGGCCAGAAGCGCTTTTGGTCTTGCTGTAGCCGATGGGCACAAGTGGTGTAATGATGGAGATACTTACAGGCCACCAAACCATCTGGCCTCCAGCTAGGAAGTAGCCTTTCACAGTGCTGCGCTGCGTCTTCCACATGGACTGGGGAAGCAGAAAAGCACAACAGAGGTTTCAGCAGCCACTTCATTGTGGAGCAGGGCATCACCAAGAGGGACTTCCCCTGCGGGAGACTCTGTGCTGCCATCGGGTGAAAGCAAAGGGTTCCTGGAAGGACCTGCAGCTCCTGTTGGGAAATCCCAGGGGACAAGAGAGCAGCAGACAAGGGAGGGAGCGGCCATGCACAAGGTTTTCCACCAGCTCAGCATCCGGATCGACTGTTTGCTGTGATAAGCAAACTAAATCCCTCCAGATCAGCGAGGAAGTCAAACGGTTTTGGACAAGAGCTATGGGCATCCCCGGGTATTGGGTCTGCTCAGCGTTGCACGTGTTACTGACTCCTCTTCCTCAGGGATTTCAGGCAGTTTCATGCAACACCAGCAGCGTTATCACCACACTGGAAGGGAGCAGCTATTCATCTCTGCCTTACGACAGCCGGATTGTGCTTTTGCTGTTACAGAAGCCATGCCAAAAGGATGTCCTTCTGCCTTAATTATAACCAAACAGCATTTGTAATTTATGGACTAGAGCACTGTGGACAGGCTCAGGTGATTTATAGGACAGCAGTTCCTTCCGGGATGAACAAACCATTATTCTTAGCAATACTTTGTACTTAAACAACCTCTTCCTCACAAGGGTTCTTAAAGCTTGGCAAACACTAGAGCTGAACAGCTCTCCTGAAGCGCTGAGCACCCTTCCCCAGGCTGGAGAGAGGGAAAGGACCTGTAGACTCTTATCTTTCTGCTTGTTCAGTTGAACCCGGTGAAGTGCTGCCTGATTCAAGCCAAAGTGAAAGACTTTGGGGCCAAAGCAGCCCTGGTCTTCGGTAGAAGAGGGCACATAGGAAGGCTCTCAATGGTATCTGCTTACCCACAGCCCAACCGCGAGGACGAACACGAAGTACAGCACAAGGACAGCGATGTCCACGGCTTCCAGCGTCCTCTGGGGAAACACGTCCCACGAGGGGGTCACAGGGGTGCTGCTGGTGGTCTCCATGGCTTCCTATGCAGGCCCGGTGCTTCTTCGCCTCGATGCATGTATCTGTTAAAGAACGGGTTGCATGGTGAGGAGGGACCCGGCCTCCTCCTGCCTGTGGCTGCCCAGGTCCTTCAGCCTCTCTTGCACTTGTGAAGCCACATTTATAAGCTCCCCCCTGCCCAAAGGTGGGGCGAGGGGTGGCCTTCAGCAGCCCGGGGCTCCCGCATGGACCAGCACGGAGCAGGCGGTCGAACAAGTTCTTCCTGTGAGCACCATCGTGCAGCAGAGCACGGACCCGAGCAGCCTCAGCCACCCTGTCCCTCGCTCACAACCGGCTTCACCGCGTTGTCCGTGTGGGAAGTGCAGCTGGAACCTGCCCTGAACTCCCCTTGAGATGAGGTGAAGCCACCGCAGTCCTGCACCCATTGCCAAGGGGTATGAATGAAGCGGAGAGGACGGAGGTGCAGGTGCGGTGGTGATGGAGATGCTGCGGTTTCTCCTTGCCCTGTGTGCCCATTGCACCCAGTCCTGCAGCGCTGGGGCTGCGGGCTTAGGCACTTATGGAGAGGCTGGACAAAAACTAAGGAGTTTTCTGGTGGTTGATACCACCCCATCACCCGCTTTCCACAGCAGCAGCCTCCAGTCCCAGAGCTCAATATGGTGCTGACCCATGTTGGGGTTGAGTGGCAGTGGTAGCAGCACCAGGCTGGGACCGGGGACTTGCAGCACCTTGTCAGAGCCTCTTCTGTGCCTCATAGAGCCCCCAGATCCCACTGAATTCCTTGGGAGCTTCTGCCTGGCAAGGATGCAGGGCACCGAAGCTCAGTCTTACCTCTTTAAGAGGCAATATGTCTTGGCTGTCACTGAGTTTTTACTGGCACGCTTAACCTCTAACTAGGAAAAGACAAACAGGGTTTGGTATGTCAGCCCCGGGATGCTGCTGACCCCATGCTGACACCTCCTGCTTTCCCTATCTCAGCTCTGATAGCGCTGTTTCTTTCCATCCCAAGGCACTTCCCATCTCAGGTGGGTAGCGCGGCAGCACAGACAGCGCTATAGGATACACACGCTCGGTCCCAGTCAGGATTCAGCCCACATATAGGAGAGAGTTGTGTCCATCCCTCCAAAACGCATGCGGATTCAGAGCTCTGCAGGCATTAGCTGTGCCCATCAGTGGTGAAAGGTGGGGGATGCTCCAGGGGCGTTCGGGGGGGTGAGAGCCGCTGCCCCATTGCGGCAGCTGGAGCGGCAGGCCCTAGGGAAGGGGCAGCGCGCGGTCGCTCTGGTTTCGCATCCCAACTGCACGGCCCAGTGGAAATTTTGCCTGCTTTGTGCATGCAGCTCACGGCTCGGTGCCCTCGGCTCCTGGCACCGGCGGCAGCGCTGTCCCCGCCAGAGACCGCGGGGAGGAACATCCGTGGCATGGAAATGAAGCGGCTGAAGCCAGCCCTGTGTCAATGGTGCCGGGAGAGGCGCAGCCCACGTGGGGCTCGAGGGACCCACCGGGACCACTGGAAATGCCTCCTCTGGGGGGGGGGGGGTGTTAAAGCATCCCCAGGTACATCCATCCTCCTGAGGACACAGCCACAGCGCTGGACCGCGGCCCCCAACCCTCGCACCGACCGCAGCTCCCCGACTCGAGGTACAAGCTGAAAGGGAACTTACTGCGCTCAGCCGGGTCTCATTCTGTCCCCCTGCGCCGGGCACCACCGAGCCTCTGCCAACTGACAGGCAGCTTAAATATTGCCAGAGGGTCGGGATTTGCCAGCGGAGCCGTTACCGGTGTCCCAAGGAATGAGGAGGAATATCGATAGTCAAAGTTAAACTACTGGCCCGCAGTCCCTCTCCCGGTGCCCCGTGGCTCTGGTGAGGAGCCGCGCGTTATTTTCACTCTCAGGGCTCCCGGGTCAAACTCCACAGAGTGCCTTTCTCTTAAGCAATCTGCACAGCCAGAGAAGGGACAGGCAACAATAACCCAGCCACGCTGATGTCCTCCCGAGCTGACAGCCCGCGGCACGGGGGGGAGCTCACAGCGAGAGTGCCTGAGCCTCGCAGAGAGCACAATGCACCCATGGGATGGATGGGGTTTGTCGCTTGCTCCCACTTAATCCCAGCACCAGGCTGGAGGTTTCGACTTCAGCACCGTCGGTCTGAAAACCTGATAAACACCTACAGGCGATTCTTGACATTGATAATAGAAGCCAGTTTGTTAACTAGGAAAGGGCACCCCAGGGTCTATAATAACAGAAAGCAAAGCCTCGGTGTCTGTATTTTATCCCCTTGTTTCCCTTTTGGTTTATAGTGCAGACGAACATAACTAAAGGTCTTTGAACCTTGTGATTGGAGATGCTTTCACTTGATCTGCTGGAAGTTGGAAAACCCCGATTTCCCCCAATTGCATTGGAATTTGGGGCTTCAGACCCAGCAATCAGGTGCTTCCAGTCTGTGCCACTTTTTCCTGACTTCCAACCTTTCCATTCTGGAGCTGACACCTCAGTTTGTCTCTGTGGCACCTTTTATGGCACCTGGAAGATCATTATAGATGGTGGCCCTTCGATCCATTATCAAGATACTTAGAGAGAGGGTTCAAAGTGGTTGCACTTTGGCTTGGAGACGCCAGCCTCGTGCTGGTTTACCCCAGCTACAGCTGCCCTCGTGCCTTCACCGTGACTTTACTAAAGCTGCTCATTTCCTCTTTGAAGTCTTCCCCCCCACACCATTTCTTGCAGGGAAGAGTGAAACCCCTTAAACACTGCGAGGTTCGGGATGTAACCGGGGTTGTCAGGTCACCGCTCCCGGCTCTGGCAGGGGGGGGAAGCGGCACCCGTGGAGCCAGAGCCTGCATTCCCTGCCTGACCCCGGGCTGCTGCCTGACTTATTGTTTCCTTCCCAAGGACAGGCTTTCCTGTGCCCAGGATCCCGTGACCGGGGCTGACGCAGGGGCTCTGCTGAGCCGGGGCTGGGAGGAGAGTGCCGGGGCACTGATTCTGGGGAGAAATGCCCTCGTGTTTGCAGTTACCAAGAAGCAGCAAAGGCAGCGTGCGATGGGGGTGCTGACTGCGAGGGAGGCTCCGGGATCCGTTCTGCAACGGGCGGTGGGAGGTTTCGCCTCTGCACTGGGCAGCTTGGGAGCCTTCCAGTGCCTAAATGGGCTACAAGAAAGCTGGAGAGGGGCTTTGTAGATGGGCACATAGGGACAGGCCAAGGGGAATGGCTTTAACCTGCCTGAGGGGAGACTGAGATGAGCTCTTAGGCAGAAGCTCTTCCCTGGGAGGGTGCTGAGGCGCTGGCATAGGGTGCCCAGAGAAGCTGTGGCTGCCCCATCCCTGGCAGTGCTCAGGGCCAGGTTGGACACAGGGGCTTGGAGCAAGCTGCTCCAGTGGAAGGGGTCCCTGCCCGTGGCAGGGGTTGGAGCTGGAGGAGCTTTAAGGTCCCTTCCACCCAAACAGGTCTGGGATTCCATGGTTATCCCCAGGGTTGCACCAGAGCCAGGCTGGCTGAGCCAGGAGCATCAGGAGGGGCCTGAGCACTGTAAATGCACGTGTTCAGCAAGGGATTTCTACCTGTCATGTCTCTGTTAGCTCTGCTCAGAGCTCTTTTACAGTTGCCGGTGCTGTGGCCTCCAGGGAGGACCGAGCAGCCTGCAGCAAGCCAAACTACAACCAGAAAGCCGATAGCAGCCGGCCCCTATCTGCTTTAGTGTAAAAGAGATAAATCCCTCTGGGGACATTCCTTTGCAGGGGGAAACAACCCCTGGCTCATCCCCTCTCTCAATGCTTTCTTCTGCAGGAATACTCCACGCTATGCTAAGAATGTGCTGCTCACACCCAGCACGAGCCTGGCTGCCGGTGCTCACGCAGGGCTGGGCGCGCTTGTGCCGTTGTTTTCCCTGTTCCCAGCCCAAGCCCAGCAAGGTCGGATGCTGCAGCTCCCTCCTGGAGGGGTGAGGGTCAGCGGTCGCAGCAGTGCACGGTGCAGGATCGCACCTGCAGCCGTCGCACGAGCAGTGGCTGACACAACACGGAGGCCCATGGCGTCAGGAGGCAGAAGGCAGCAGCTTTATTTCAGGGACAGCACATAGGCATGGGGGAGAGGCTGAACCGTGACTATACACAAGTCCCGTTATCAAATAATACAACCTGAAGTCAGAAGTTCTGGTTCTTTGAAAATATTCCCATAAAAATACCAAAGGGGTTGGAGTTCTACCCGTCCTGGGGAGGTACAACGCGTAGCAAAACCTATGTACAGCGAGGGAAAAGAACCTCGGGTGGTTTCGATATTGAGTATGCGGTTAGAAAAATAAACCAAAATGAACTGAATGCAGTGTGCAGCATCCCAGACACGTGGAGCTGGGGCAGCGTCGCCCTGGCCCCGCTCTCAGGGCTGGACAACACTAGAAGCTACCTGGCACTTCAAGCTGTGTGAGCTGAGATCACTTGTGGAAATGCACTTCACGTCCTAGAGCAGGGCTTAAAACCAGACCGGATTTGATGGTCATCAGGTCCCCCTAAGTAACGCACCAGCCGCTGCAGGAGGAGCTCTGGCTGTGGCAAGAGATGGGAGGAAGGTTCCCTATGCTATGTCTTCCACCGGGCAGGATGTGGGAGCGAGTGGGGTCTGAAAGGCAATGGATGCGGGTGGCACGGAGCGATGCCTCCCAGTGCGAATGCACTGGAGCGTGGCTGCTGGCAAGCTCTGGGGGCACCGTGTCCCCCCGAGGGGCATGCACTGAGCAGGGGATGCTGCTTCCCTTCCACCCCGGGGACACCGCATCTAAACAACAAGCAGACACTGTTGGAAGGTTGGACCTGCACGCTCTGAGTTCCCTGGGTACACTCAGCATGAACAAGCGGCCATACACGAAAGGGACTCTGGGGATTCCAGCCCTTGGGAGCAAATATAGGACAGGGATCTATTTCTCACTGGTCTCTGCCCCTGAGGCACCAGAATGCCCAGGGGTTTGTGTCTCCTGGTGAGTTCCGATAAGCCTGTAGTGCTGCTGCTAAACCCTTGGGATGATTCCAAGACCTGCCAGTCTCTAACACACCTTTAAGCAAAGCTGGTGGCCAGGACGGACTCTGGCCTTCCCTTACTCCAGCACAGCCTGGCAAAACCAGACTGGATCACACCTGGGACCACGGTGACCTTCCAGAAGGGTTCTGAAGGTTGTGTTGCATCCCATTGCCACCGGCCAGCAATGGCATGCTCTGGGAACACGAGATGGGGGGGGTTTACCCAGCGGTGTCTAAATCCTGGAATGAGCTGGGGATGGAGGACGCCAGGAAAGCTCTTGTCAAGACCAGTGAGGTGCTCACCTTCATGTCCCCGTGCCTCACCCTCGCACCCATCCACCACCCCCTGTGGTACCCTTTCAGCATCCCGACTGCCCCGAGCCCCGGTCCCTGTTGTGCTGGGTGGGAGCAGGCGGCAGCAGCGGGCGTACAACCGGCCTCAACGGGAGCAAATTGCACTTGGTTGGCAATGAACGCTGCGGCTCATGGGATGCTGCCCATCACCAGGCCAGGGGAGACGTCATCCGGGGGCTGCGCTGGCTCTCGCCGACCTGCACATCACTGAGTGCCCGCTGCAGAGAGAGCAGAGACAGGAGATGGGCACGGGCCAGGGATGTCCTGGCTGCTACAGGCTTAATTCTACCCCTGCTTCCCCCTGGATTGGTCACTCCCTGAGTCTGCTTTGTGGAGCTCCAACCCAGCCTTGGTTAACCATGACAATCGCCTTGACTCTCCATGGGGCTGGTGACCCTCAACCCTCCTGCGCCCACCAACCAACCTGTGCGTTGAAACCTGGCACTTTACAGACACAAAGCCCTCATCTGGCTCCCACAGCTCACGTGCAGGTGAAACACTGACACTTAACAGGAGCCCCCTCGCCGGCTGCCTTCGCAAGTGGAGCTCACCTCAAACTTGCTCATGAATTCTGCAAAAATGCCAAAGAAAGCCTCAGAAGTCGTCATTTTGGAGTCCTCCCCGAAGAAGGACAGCACCTTGCTGAATTCCTCCATGGCCTTGTGCTGCAGATCGTCCAGGGATCGCATGGCAGGCTGGGCGCTCTCCAGGAAGGACTGAGGGAAGCGGCTTAAGGACAAACAGCCTGGTACAGGTCAGAGTCGCTTCTGCTTATCAAGTGGCTGGGTTTCATCTTGGGTCTAAGAAAGGAGTTGCTGCAGATGCTGGCTGCGAAGGGGGCCCACTGGTACACTCGGCTTCCCCAGCAGCGCTTATAGAACCTTAGGTTTTTGTTGGAAGGGGCCTTAAAGCTCCTCCAGCTCCAACCCCTGCCACGGGCAGGGACACCTTCCACTGGAGCAGCTTGCTCCAAGCCCCTGTGTCCAACCTGGCCTTGAGCACTGCCAGGGATGGGGCAGCCACAGCTTCTCTGGGCCAGCGTGGAAGGATGAACAGCTCAGCAAGCTCACTGGCTGTGTGGCACTGGGTTTGCCCTGCAGAGGCAGGGGAACCAGTGACCATCACCAAAGCTGTTTTATGCACTAAGACTGAGTGGAGAGGGAAGATCCCCCGAGTGCTGAGATGATGCTTTCCTATAGCCAGACACAGCCCCGCTGTTGCCCAAGGGGGCACAAAGACACCGAATGGTTTCACTGGAGGCAGTGAAGTCACCTGGGTGATGTGTTCCATTCACAGAAGGATACGGCCATCACAACAGCAAACCTGTCCTCCGCGGTAGCTGGCATGTTGTGACAGGCCATCTGTATGTCACTGACAGTGGTGTGCAGGTCCTTTAGGTCAGCTGTGAGCGTTCTCTGATTCACTGCATGAGAAGAGAGGGCTCAGGGTTAGGAGGCTTAGGGCTGGCTTCCTGCAGCACAGTGAGAGCCGTGGGTGAGACAAGGTCTGGCACTGGGAGTCAGTGTCGGAGTGGGCAGTGGCAGCAGTTTGGGCAGCAGTGAGCCTTCAGTTGGGGCAGATAGAAAATCCAGCTGGAAAGCTACAGGTACAGACTTCCAAGTGGGAATTTACATCCCCGGGCCTGCATTTCCTCCTTTATTTAGCCACTGTGGCACTAATTCCCAAGGGAATTGCTCAGAGACAGCAGGGGATGGGGTACAAGGGGGCTGCAGGCTCTGCTCTGTGTGCAGCCAGCCCGCTGTGACACCACCCCAACGGATGGGTGATCCCCAGCAGCTATGTGACTTGCCTGTGGCAGGCAGGGAAGCGGGACGATCCCCAGCAGCGCCAGAGCTGTTCCTGGGTGCTGAACCCGGGCCACGAGGGTGCTGTGCGCTCTGCACCACCCGCAGCAATAGCGCTGGCACCCGCGCTGGGGACGGAAGGAGGCAGGGGCTGGGTGGAGCAGAGCACTCTGCTGCACGGACACCTCTGGACTTGGGAACCGCTGCTCCAGGTCAGGAGGCTGCGGTCAGGGCGCAGAGGCACTGCCATGGGCAGCACTGAGCTCATCCCTTCCTAACCCCATCCTGTCACTCAGGACCGTTCCTCACTCATGTCGCTGCCATCCTGCTCGTGCCAGTGCTGTGCAGCTCACCATGGATTCCAGACCCAAACAGAACCAAGACGCGGGGCTCACAGATGCTTTCGTCCCTTTACCTTTGGCAGCGAGCGGCACTGTGGGAAGATCCTTGGCGAAGCCCAGGAGCTCTGGGAAGTGTTGGCTGAGTGACTTGGCAAGGATGTGCAGGAAGGTGGATTTGCCATCAACGGTCTTGGTTGTGTTCAGCTGCAGCAAAGCAAAACAGGTCAGGAGGTCCCTATGCAGAGGAGAGTGGGGTTTGCCATGCGCTCGGTGTGTCGGTCACCGGACGCACAGGGGCTCCTCTGTTCTCTCAGCTCACCCTGCCTTCACGTGCGTGGTGACACCAGCCATGATACGTGGATTAATGGTTAAAGAGGACATTTAATGTTTAGACAGCACGTTACACCCAGAGGAGTGGTGTCGAGGTGCTAATTGATGCTCTCACCCCATCCTCCACAGCAGCCCACGTGGGATGAAGACCTTTGGTTTCTCCAGCCCCACAGCCTCTCAGCGAGCACGGGTCTCAGGCCCCAGCACGCTGAAGCATCAGAGCACTGGTACAGCCTCCCTGGAGCCCACCCTGAGCATCAAGCCGGGACCCTTGTACAGGGACAGGCACTCTGAGCTCCCGGCATTGGTGCCTCCTATACAGAACAGGCACGCGTTGTCCTACCTCAGTGAGAAAGTTGATTTTGAAGCCCGTGGTTTTGCTGGTCCTGGGCTGCCCGTTGTTCAGGTAGTTCCCCATCGCCAGCACAAACTGCAGGGAGAAACCCCAGTGAGAGACTGGGCAGTGACCTCCAGCACTTACATTGTCCCTTCTCCTTCTGGCTCACAGAGACCGACAAGCCACGTGGTAGGAGCAGAGCTGAGAGGCCACCCTCTGTCTGCAGGGCCTCTTCTGGACCAGCTCACTTCTGCTAAGAGGCCCCTAGATGCGTTCATAGAGCATCAGTAATAAAACATTACCAGTGCATTCAATGGGTTAGACTGGGCGGATGGATACACGTAAAGGCAGAATTCCTGCTGGTTCTGTACACACTGGCAAGTGCCAAAGCTCTCTTCTCCCCAAAGCCTTTGGTGACTTTTATCTGTAAGGGGGTGTTTCAAAGGGAACAGTGACCAGCAGAGCCGGCTTTCCCCTCCAGAATGCTCCAGCTCCTTCTGCTGCAGCTTCGCAGCCTTGCAGGCACATCAGGACCGCAGAGCGGGCTCACCCGAGTCCCAGCATCCCTCCTGGGGCCTGGCAAGGAGCAGGGACCTCAGGACCATCGGGGTTTCAGCCTGGGGCTCTCTGTTCACCTTCCATTAACGTGCAACCAGCTTGGGGGTTACTGCCCAGGTGCCACTAATCTGGAAATGCCTTTGTCACATTTTGACCTCATTTATGCCACCTGCTGCTTTTAAACCCCCATTGAACATCAGTGTGGGGCAGCTGATGCCAGTGGGGTCAAGGAGCCCTGCAGCAGGATCTGTTCTCTCCTGCAAGCTGCTCAAGCTGCACCCGGAGAGGTGCTGGCCACAGCGCTGGGGCTGGAGCTGTGCCTGCGATGCCCAGGCTCCTGCAGGCATTCCCATGGCCTCCGGTGGCTCATAGGAGCAGGAAGGACTGTGCTGACCTCCAGGATCTTGGCCAGCTTCTTGCTGCTCTTCAGCTCCAGAGAGGCCTTGCAGATGCACTCGTAGCTCGCCTTGATCTCCTCTGTCTTCTCCTGCAGAGTGGTCTTAAAGTGCAGGCTGCGCAGGCGGATCTTGTACTCTGGGACTGACAGCATCTGGGATCAAAAGGAGGGGAGGGTTACCACTGTCCCCATCAGCCTTAACCCTCCTCTGGGGTGTTTTTCCTGGGGTATTTCCCTGTACATGGGAGCAGCATGCACAGGCAACCACACGGAGCAGCCTGACAGTGGCTGGAACTCGCAGGGCACAGCCAGTTTGCTGCCACAGGATGGGGACATTTCATGCCAATATCCACAAGTGACTTTGTCACCAGGAGCTGGGCAAAGTCACTCCTGTCATGGAGCAAACATCAAGGGATGCTTCGGCAGTGGGAGCTGCTGGATGCCTCAGCCTGAGCATCAGTGCCCAGCGGTCCCTGTGACCGGTGCCACCAGCTCTTCCCATCCCACAGCGTGCAGGAGCATCCTGCTGATTGCTCTGTGCTTTCCCTCCCTCCAGCCCCAGAGGGACATCCCTGGAGCACATCCCTGCCCGCAGGTACCTGCAGCACAAACTGGTCGGGCTCACTCAGCTTCCCAGGGTTCTCCTTGTAGCTCTGGAAGCGCTGCACTTCCTCCCCATCGGGCGCGTACAGCAGGAGCTGCTTGATGTGGGAAGGCTCCAGCCGGTCCGTCTCCATCGTCATGAGGATCTGGCGCAGCTCCATGTGCGAGAGCTTGAGGTGGGCTATGAGGATGGCTGTGGGAAGGGAGGGATGTCACTTGGAGGGGAGGAGGACAGGACCCCGGTGGGGATGGCTGTGTTGGGAACCCAGCAGCATGGGGCCAGGAGGGGATGCTCAAGGTGTGAATGGTGTGGACCGCTCCATGTACCCGCTCTGGCACAGGGTAATCCCTAGGGAAAAGAAGGGCTTCCCACTCCCCAGAGCCCTGCAGAGGGACCCCAAGGTCCCCCCCCCAAGGCTCTGGTCCTGCAGACGCCCCCAGGGCATGGCATCCTGTGCATGCACATCCCCAGTGCATCAGGCTGGGTTGCTATGGAAGCCACCCCCCCGCGTCTCCTCCTCTCCCACATCCCTCATGGACAGGAGACCTGGGTCTCACAGGGTCCCACCAAGCCCTTCCATGCTCCTTTACATCAGAAGCACATCCTGGAGAAGCAGCACTGCCCCTTGCACACCCTCACTGCTCCATGGGACCATGCAGGCTCTGTCCCTCTGCCCCCAATGCCAATGAGCCACATCCCATCTCCATCCCTTATTGTGAACGCTGCTTCCTCCCCCTGCCCAGGGCTGAGCCCAGCCTGGAGGCTGTGGGAAGAGCCTAAAGCAGCAGAGCCGTGCAGGGATTGTGCCCATGGGATTGTGCTCATGTGGCCTCCTTCCTTTTACCTTTCCAGTTCTCTACATCCCCGGCCCCATCTCTGGGCCCGTTTCGGGCTGGGTTCACCCTGATCTTTACTCACATGTGTTGTAGGCCTTTTTGTGGGACAAAATCTCAACCACGTCTTTCTTTTTAAAGTTCTCAGGCATGAGAGTTGGCTCTGGAAGAGAAACTGAGAGATTTAATCACGGGTAAGGACAGGCTCAGCCGGCTCCAGCGGGAAGAAAACTGTCCTGAAAACAGGGAAACCATGAGTGACACAAGGGATGCTTTGCACACAGCAATGGCTCCGGGAGTCCTTGAATTCAGCGATTCAAAGATCTCCTCAATGGAGGACTCAGTTGGAGCTGAAAAAGGCAAAACGAGAGGTGAGACACACAGAAAACCCCAGACTGCCCAGAAACAGCCCCAAAATGATGCATCCCATTTCATCCCACTTCCACTGCCGCTCCCAGCTGTATCTGCCCATCCTGGCTTAGCTCTGCCCATGCTGCCATCATGGCAGAGCTCAGCCATCCCATTGGCATTTTGCTTTTCCCAGTGTAAATGCGGCAGCCACGCTGCCCCATGGATCCCTTTGGGAATACTGTGGGGGACAGGAGCTCTCTGCTTGCACCCTGAATGCCTCAGTCCATGGGTCTGCAGGAGACCCCTATTTAAGAGCAAGAGGGGGGACGTGCGGTAGCTGTGGAGCCCATACATAGGTCTTGTGGGGAGCTAGCGTATTATATATGCAACAAGAGAAGTGCTGTTTGTCACGCTCTTTATGGGCACGGAAATGTTCTCGTGGCTTTCTCAGGGCCGAGTTCCCAACGCTCCAACTCCCTTCCCAACTGCAGCCATTCCCGCAGGGCCGTGCATGGCGCTGGCTGTCCCCACTGCGCGACCCACGGCAAGCAGAGGCTGTGCCCAGCTCGTTGCTGCACGGTGCAGGTTTGAGCTTCTGCTGTGGTGTGGGGGCACTGCAATGGCAACGGTGCTGTGAGAGCCGGGAAGCAGCACGGGGAGAGAAACTCCAGCTGAGCTTCCTGCCCCAACCAGCTGGAACGCGGGGAGAACGCAGGGAACAGCAGCCAGGGACATTAAGGGAGATGGGGAAACAATGTCCCCCTTAATGACCTGCTGAGCCGCACAATGCTGAGCATGAGCAAAGGCTGTGCTGGGCGATGCCGGGACCAGACACTGCCCCTCTGCCCCCCAGTCCCTCCCAGCGCCCCGGTCTCTGGCCAGCACCAGGACCTGTTCTGGGGCTCAGGTACTTACTCGTAGGCTTCTGCGTCCCGAAGTGCAGCTCCAGGTCGAGGTATTTGACCATGTCGCTGAGCTTGTCGTAGTCGGAGTCCTCCCCCAGCTGCAGGAGGAGGGAGAGTCAGGAGCCGCAGGGATACCTGCCGCTGCCCAATGGCGCCCAGTGGCCGCCTTCCCTCCGCCCCAGCTGAGCTCCATGTCCCTAAGGAACCCAGGCCAGGTCGGTGGCGCTGGAGACTCGGCCATCGCAAACCCTGGGCAGAAACCAGAGCCTGGTGAACCGGTCACCTCCATGGGGGTGGCTTCCGCAGGAGTCACCAAACCTAAGTGGTGGGACCCAGAAGAGAGGAACAAACCTGGAGATGCACCCCAGGAGCCTTCATTCAGCTTTAACAGAACCCACAGAGCCCTCCCTGCTGCTCCTCCCTTGGGATGTCATCACCACAGTTGGGTCCAGACAATTCCAATGTTGAGAAGAAACAGCATCAGGGAACGTTTGTGTTGGAAGGGACCTTAAAGCTCCTCCAGCTCCAACCCCTGCCACAGGCAGGGACCCCTTCCACTGGAGCAGCTTGCTCCAAGCCCCTGTGTCCAACCTGGCCTTGAGCACTGCCAGGGATGGGGCAGCCACAGCTTCTCTGGGCACCCTGTGCCAGCGCCTCAGCACCCTCACAGGGAAGAGCTTCTGCCTAAGAGCTCATCTCAGTCTCCCCTCAGGCAGGTTAAAGCCATTCCCCTTGGCCTGTCCCTCATATGAGACTTTCTGTAATGTTGCATCTTTAGAGTTCACTCCCATGGCCAAGGTGTTGAATGTGTGGCCCAACAAGGGGTTAGGACATCATGCCCCATCCCTGGCAGTGCTCAAGGCCAGGTTGGACACAGGGGCTTGGAGCAAGCTGCTCCAGTGGAAGGTGTCCCTGCCCGTGGCAGGGGTTGGAGCTGGAGGAGCTTTAAGGTCCCTCCCAACCCAAACCATTCCATGATTCCATGCCCTGGGCAGTGCTCAGGGATGCTCCCGATGACCTGCACAGCCTCAGCCCAGGAGCCCTTCCCCATCCCACATGGACCCTCACCCCATCGCCCCCTCCACGTCCATACCTGCCCCCAGATGGTCCCTTCCGAGTTCTCGACCTGCTCCCACCGCAGCCTCTTGACGCTCATGTGGTTGGACTCGCTGCGGCGGTGCAGGAGCCCGCGGTGCAGCGGGGGGGCACAGGGCACCGGGGGGGGCGGCGGCGGCGGCGGGGGGGGCGGGATGGGCTGCAGGTGGCTCAGCAGGGACTTGGGGGCCGGCGCTGGCACCGTCTTTGTGGCCTCGGCCTTGGCGGGGACAGCCTGGGGGTCATGGAACTGCAAGGGGGGCGGTGGAGGGGGGGGGCTGAGCGGCGGGGGGGGGATGTGGTCCGACAGCGTGGAGTAGGTGAGGGAGCTGCCCTCGTCGCTGCTGCTGATGTACTCGCTGCTGCTGACGTCGTTGGTGACGTAGCTGCCCTGGTCATCGTGGAAACTCATCTGGTGATGGAGAGAGCAGAGGATGAAGGTGGGACCTCGTCGGGGTCCTGCCCTGTGCTGTGCATCCCTCCCTCTGCCATCACGGAGCCCCGCAGGCTGCGCATCCATCCCAGTGCAGGCTGCGCATCCATCCCAGTGCAGGCTGCGCATCCATCCCAGTGCAGGCTGCGCATCCATCCCAGTGCAGGCTGCCCATGGGCGGCTCCACAGCCAGGGCAAAGACCAGGGGGCAGAGACCATCACCCCTGCGCCACGCTCACCTCCTCGTAGTCATTCTCAGGGGTGAGGAAATCATCCACGATGGTGACCCGGTGCCCCAGCTGCTCGCTGAGGGCATCCAGGAAGCGGTCGGTGTCGCGGCTGCGCGGGGGCCTGGAGAAGGTGAAGAGCTTCTTCCGTCGCGACAGAGGGCTGGGCGCGTAGTGGCGGTGCCGGGGCGACGGGGCCGGGCTGCTGTCGAGGCTGACGTAGGGGTTGGACTCGGTGCTGCTCGGGGAGGCCACGCTGCTGTGCAGGCGGTAGTAGCACTGCTGGGACGACGCCGGGTCGCTGGGCCAGGAGATCACCGACTTGCGAGAGCCTGCGGGGCAGAGCAGCATGGAGGGACCCTGCAGGTGCAGCTCTGCGGGAGCTCGAGCGTGGCACCATCACTGCTTCCTTATAACCGCACCGAGGGGTAGCTGCAAGCCACCGCTGCTGAGCCCCCCAGCACTGCCTGTCTCCATGGGGAGCTGATGCTCACCTGTAGCGTGCGGCAGCTCCGGCGCAGGAGGCGATGCTCTGTGCCGGGCAGTGCTCCCCATCTTGCCAGCAAAGCTGCTGAGCAGGCGGTTTTCCAGCTCTGCGTAGACGGCTGACATCTGCAAACCAGGCAAAGAGCTGCTGTTGATGCCTGAATCAATACAGGGCTTGTGGAGACCCCAGGGACCTGCGATGGGGACAGGACAGCCACAGCGGACCCCCAGCTCTTTAATAGAGAGCTTCACCCACCCCAAAGCTGTTCCCCAAGAGCCTCACAAGGCAGCAGGAGGATGCTGACAGACACCAGTTAAAGCTGTCTAATTGCCCAGGGAAGTGATCTCAGAGGTGAGATCTGAGGCAGGGATGCTGCAGCCACCGGCAGGTATTTACATGGGCACATCCTTTCCCATTCCCTTTCCTCTGCTTTCCTGCATTAACACTAAAGGGGTCAAACTGCTGGTGCTGTGAACGCGACGGTCCCGCACAGGTCGGCCAAGGGCATCGCACCATTTTGGGGTTGGGTGTCTCCGGCAGGGATGTGCCGTCTCCAGCCTGTCTCTCCCCAGGGATCAGCCGAACCGGGACCTCCACGGTGTCGCTCTGGCCTGTGGGGAAGGGAAGGAAGAGACAAACCAATCAGGGACCCCCCTCTGCCTGTGCCCCATGGTGCCCCTGACCCGTCAAGGTTCCCCCATCTCCTACTGGGACCCAGCACATGGTGAAGCACCCGGAGCTGCCGGGTCTGGGGATCCCAAGGGATTGACATAGGGCAAGTGATGGCCCCGTGCACGGGCTGTGTGAAACAGGGAACGTCTTACTGCAGCTCCCCTGCGTGGCAGCAGGAGTCACCCGGCAAAGAGGCATCATGTGTGCTGGGAAGCAAGTGCGAGGGAGCAAAAGTCCTCCTGTGCCTTGCCCTTAACCTCTCGCCTCTGAGTCCACCCAACTGGTAGGTTTGAAGGTGCCTGTAAATCCTTAGCACCAGAGCAGCGCTGTGACCATGGTGTTGTCACTGTGTTCCTCAGGAGTGCTGCACACAGGGGATGGTCCAAACACGGAGTTTCTGTCGCAGTATTTCAGGGCAAGAGAATTATCCAGGGCACGTGCAGGACTTTGTGCTATGCTGAGAACCCTCAGGACCCTGAGACACCGCCGTGCCTTGGGTGTTCCTTTATGGTTCCTTCTCATTCAACCTCCCTGGTAGGTGCTGGACAGGGGTCACCACATGCAGCATGGAGGCTTCAGAGTCCCAGATCTGATCCTTTCACTTGCAGATGCCCACTCAGCACCGGCCACCCCAGCAGTGTCCCTGAGGCAGGGCTCTGCAGGGCACATGAGGAGGGAGGGGGATCCTGACCCCATGAAGACACAAGGAGTGACGCTGGTTTGACCAGCTCCAGGTAACACTGTTGTTCCCATTGCATCCAGGGGGTGGATGTTCAGAGACCGATGCTGCAGCAGTGTAAGCTCTCAGAGACCCAATTTATCACCAAGGGCATGTGAGGCACTGATGGGGAGGACGAAGCCTGCAATCCCGGCCTTTCCCAAGCCACTGGAGGGCAGGCCGGACGGATTCACGTTACCCGCAGCCACCAGGCAGGAGCCAGGACACCCGAGCCCTGGGCTGGCTCGATGCTCACTTCACCTTTCCCCACCGCTCCTGCTTAGACGGGACCAGGACGGCGGCTTGGGCACAGCGGAGCCCGCGGGACCCAGCTCCTTCCTCCCCAGGGGGCCCCCCCTGTACCCACCTGCGGCCCCATCCTCGGGGCGGGGGGTCCGAAGGCTTCCCCTGCACACAGAGGCTCCTCGCACGGAGCTGCGGTACCGCTCCTCTGCCTCCGGCTCCGCTGCGGCACAGAACATCCCTGTGAGGCACGGACCCCGCGGCTCCCCCGGCCCCTCGCCATGACCCGGGGCTCCCCCCGCACTCCAACAGGACATGGGGTGGCTTTATCCAGCGGGATTGGCATCCAACAGCTTGCGGGGCACATGAACTCCAGCCCTGAGCTCGGCTGGTCCAGAGGGACCTGCCTGGTGCCTTCCTGCCCTCAGGAAGGGAGAAAGGGCCAGCCCTGAAATGGTGCCTGGAAGACCCACGGTGTGTGATGGATTGGTCCATGTGCAGATCAGGGCTCAGGCTTACAGCGGGGTGAAGATACCGGAGCATCAGGCTCCATGGTATCTGACAGACCAGTGCGTGGACAGCCCGGTGCACACAAGCACCAGAGATGATCGTTGTTTGGAAGAAGCCCAGGTAAAGGACTAACCCAAACTCAGAGATCTCTGGTCGTTGGGCTTCCCCGCATGGACACACACACAATGCATCAGAACAACCAGAGCTCCACATGGTCTGAGGTTGCCCCTTTCACCTGAGAAGCTGAAAGGAGCAAAATACATCAGGTTCCCTCTGCTCTGAGGTTTATAAACTCATTGTAGGGTCTAAGTCCTACAACACATTAGGTAGGCTGCGGCATGATTCTGCACACACAGTGGTAATTGAGAGTATAAATGAGGTGAGCAAATACCCAACAGGTTTCCATGTGCACCAGGGGAAAGGCTGTGCTACAATAACTGTGCTCCTCCAAAGGTCTCTCCTGAAGCATCCCCTCTTCTTACCTACGTTGAGTCTGGATTAAACACCTCAACACAATGTAAACAGCTTGGAATAGACAAATTTGAAAGCAATTAAGAAGTCTGAATCCAAAGGTTAAGCTATTTCAGCCCAAATTTGCCCTCACTTTTCTGCTGTCTGACTGCAAACCCCGTGTTCCTCAGCTTCCAAAAGCCTTTGCTCCTGAAGACACCATCTCTGGTGTCATCTCCCCTCTCAATGCTGTTTCCTTCCAAGACCACAAGGTACAGAAAAGGTGACCTCCTGCCTGACATCTGCAGATCAACCTCATCAGTGACAGGAGCTGGAGACCTCTTTGTGCTGCTCTACATCCCACGTGTAAGGGCAGTGTATGGGCAGGAGCCAGGCTGCAGCTGGCTCCCAGCGTGATGGACCACGGTCCCCATGGACCTGGTGGGACACAGCACATCCGTGTTGGAGTGCAGGGGCTTTCCTCACCTTCCAAGGACTTGTAACCCAGAAACCTGGCAATCTTTTGCTGGCAATGCTCCTGCTCCTCATAGGTCAGCAGCTGGTAGATAAACTGCCAGATGACTTGCTTGGCCGGTGTGTCCAGCACCGGGTACACATCCACAATGAGAGTGTCAATGTTCCTGCAGGACGGGAAAGAGAGGGCTGGGCAGTGAGCGCATCCCTACAGCACAGCCCCGCTCCCCTGGGCTCTGCTGGGGCTCTGCCATTGGGCACTGATGCAAACGGATCATTCCAGAGGTGTTGGACTATAAGGAAGGGATGAGCCCTTTGGGAAGTGGAGTTGTGCAGCTGGGGCTAAGGGGTGATCAGCAGCACCTGGCAGCCAGGGATAAAACCTGGTGCTAGGGAAGGACAGGTTGGGTTGATGGCTGAGGTTCACCAGGCTCAGTGCTGGGTCCTGCATTTGGGTCACAACAACCCCATGGAATGCCCCAGGCTTGGGAAGAGTGGCTGGAAAGGTGCCTATGTAAAAGGACCTGGGGGCATTGGCCCACAGCAGGTAAAGATGAGCCAGCAGCATGTCCCGGTGGCCAAGAAGGCCAAGAGCATCCTGGCCTGTATCAGCATGGCCAACAGGACCAGAGCAATGATTGTCCCCCTGCACTGCGCACTGGTGAGGCCGCCCCTTGAATCCTGTGCTCATTACTGGGACCTCGTGACAAGAGAGACATTGAGGTGCTGGAGCAGGGCCAGAGAAGAGCAATGGAGCTGGTGCAGGGCCTGGAGCACAGGTGTGATGGGGAATGGCTGAGGGACCTGGGGGGTTCAGTCTGGAGAAGAGAAGGCTCAGGGGGGACCTGATCGCTGCCTACAACTGCCTGACAGGAGGATGGAGTGAGGTGGGTCACTCTCTTTTCCCAAGAAATAAGTAACAGGACAAGAGGAAGCATCCTTGATCCCCACAGCCAGCAGCTCTGGGGTGGGAAGCAGGTAAAACACTGCTGGAAGACCAAGCAATGTGTGCTGCCCTGTCCTGGGATGGGATGGGAGCCTGGGGGCTTGGCTTGTGCTACTGGGGTTCATCCTTTTGCTGCTTGAGCAAGAGCAAATATCCTGCTAGGATCAGGTCTGTATTTCCCAGTTGCAGACCCCAGGGACTGGATCTGCTCTCACAGCTGCTGCTCCTCAGGCTGAAATACCCAGCTGAGGAGCCCTATAGGAGAGCACAGGCAATGATTTCTGCTGCCTTCCCCAGCAGCGCAGGCACAGCGGCAGCCCATCTGCATCCCGAGTGGGACCCAGGCTCCTGAGGAGTAGCACAGCCCAGCTCTGTGGGAAGAGGCAGAAGCATCACCCAGCACCGAAGGGGTGGCTCCTTCACTGTGGTGCAGGAAGGTTAAAGATCAAGGGCAGGAAACAAGGGCACTACCGAAAGCCTGGAGTCTGCAAAGGGATCAGTTTCAACCCTTGCAGCAGAGCAGCGTGTGCTCCATCACAGGGTGAGGGCTCTGCCAGCCGCAAGCATTCCCGCACTGCCACCAAGGGCGTGCTGCTGCTGAGCTGCTCAGAGTGAGAACACGAGGATGAAACGCTGGGAATTCACTGGAAGAGGTGGAACGGGGCTGTTGGGAACAGCCAGAGAGCAAGAGAGCCTGCAGCACAGGGGAGCAGGGTCACCGTGAGGGGTTTAGGGATGTGCTGCCAGCAAAGGGGTCTGCCTTCTGCTTGGGCATCACTACCAGGCTGGGTACCAGCACTAGAGGGATGGAGCTGCTGCCGAGTTACCGATGTTGGAAGAAGCCTTCCAGCGCCTTGCAGACCGAATAACGCTCAGGGGGGGTCAGCAGATGCTCCAGCTGCTGCGTGAAGGTCCGTCCTTGGATCTTGATGCTAGAGGGGAGGATCTCTGCCACCCACTGCAGGGAGGTGAGCGCGGAGGAGCTGCTCGGGGAGTCGGCAGCGTCCGAGTCTGCAGGGCGCGGGTAGAGAGAGGAGAGACAATTGAACAAACGGAGGCTCCACCGCGGGTTTAAAGGCTGGTCCTGAAACCAAGGGGCCGAGCTGGGGATGCCGGGGCAGGTGAACACAACCGGGTTTGGTCAGTGGGCGGGGGACGGTCGGTCCTGTCTGTGTGCCCCCAGTCCCTGCCTGCAGCCGAAACACTCACACACCCTGGGCTCCACCTCCTGGTCCTCCACTTAAATGCCTCGGATAAGGGAGACCTCAGGGCGTGGAGCCTCAGCCCCATAGAAATACAAATCCTGATGTGCTGACACAGAGGTTGTGGCCACAGGGTAGAAACAAGCAGGTTTCAGGCACTGGAAGGCAGCATGGGGACAAGGTGGAAGGGCTCATCTGGAGCTGTGACTGCCCCTGCCTTCCTGGACCAGCTCCCTGGAGCTCGTGGCTGCTCCAGTAGGATCTGCTGGGCATGAGCTGGGATATTTTGACAGGGATGCTCTCTGGGATCTATCTCTTCACCCGTGCTGCTTCCCATTTTCTGTGAGCACATGCAGATGTTGTCCCTTCTCTGGCTCTCTAAAGCCTCTGCTCATGTTTTAAAGTACTTTATGATAATCATTGACTTCAAAAGCAGCATCAGTCGAGGGTTACCTCTGAGTGAACTGAGGCTTGGAAGGGCTTTTGCTTTTCCAGGCTCATCTGGACAGGTCACTGTGCTGCCTCTGCAGTGAGTGCAGGGCAATGCAGCTGCAAAAAGGGACCTGACCGAGACCATGGGATACACTTATCCATATAGGAATATCCATGGGATGTGCTTATCCACTTAGGAATAGGACTAAAGTAGCAGGAGAAAAAAAAATCCATCTTTCCTTGGTTACTTCTGGGAGGCAGTGAAGCAGTTTGGGTGCCACTGCTCGGCAGTGTTAAGTAGTGAGGTGCTCAGGTTTGTTCCTAGCACACATACCAATGAGTTGGCATCACAGGGCTCCTAAGGTGCAGCTCTGGAGAGCCCATTTCTGCTCCAGAGGGAAAAGCCAGACCCTAATGCCCGCGCTGTGGAGCAGCATCCCAATAACACACCGCCCCTCCTGCCTTTGGAAACGCAGCGGTGACCGCGCTCTGCCCTGGCCTGTGGTCCTGTCCCTCTGCTCAAGCGGTGCTGACAGGCACCCGCCTGGCCCCGGCCGCCCTCCCCTGCTGCTGCTGTGCTCACCACAGCAGCTGAATTATTCATCCAGCAGCAGCTACGCCGAGCAGCAACGTCCACACACCACGAGGGGTTTGCGCAGCGGCCATGGATGCACAGGGTTGGGTTACTGCGGTCAAGTACACGGCACGGAAAGGACGTCGGCAAAGGCTGTCAAGGGCGATCACACAGTAGGGTGAACCCTTCCATAGAGCAGCCAAGCCGGAGATCGAGCCTGATCCCAGGAAGCAGGCGAGGGGAGCGGCGCTCCAGGCAGTGCATTGAACCTGCTGAGCCTGTGGGAGCTGCTTGGCAATTCCCACCGGGGGGAATTGGAGTTGGAGATCCAGCGAGGGGGTCCTGCAGCCCCAAACCCTCCTCCCTGGGCTCTTACCGTTGGAGAAGTTGACGATCCCCTCTTCCACCACCAAGGTGGGCATCGCCCCGCTGCCCTGCAGCATCGACACCACCTTGTCATGGGAGCAGTTCCTGGGGACACAGAGAGGCAGGGTTAGGGCAGTGCTGTGGGCAGCAGCTCAGTGAGAGCAGCACTGAAGCAGAGCTTGCAGCCACCTCTCTTTGTCTTACAGAAAGCCTCCTCTCATTGCTCAGAGCCAGGCAGCGCTGAGCCCCACTCTGACCCCCCCACACTCTCAATCTGTGCTTGGTTTTATCTGTGCTGCACAGAGGAGAGCCTCAATCACGCCCTGCGACTGAACCGGTGGTACTTTAAGCTGCGCTCAGACACAGAAGATGAGCTTCTCATTTCAATGGTGCCGTGCCGCGGGTCTCTCCTTGCCTGGCCTAATTCTGCAGCAAAGGAAAACGCAAGGTGGGTGTAAAATGTATTTTTGTAGGCAAAACCGTCTCAGAGTGCCCTTGGAAAAGGGTACGGGCCGGCCTGGGACAGTGCCTGTGCAGAGGACAAACTTCAGCTCGTTTCTCCTCTATTCCCTGGCAGTGCTGCATCAGCCCCGAGTGTGCTGGTTCAGCTGAAACGTGAGGACCTGAGCACTGACAGAAGCAGCGTCAGATGTTTGACCTTTAAATATTCATCACTCTCATCCTGCAGCCTCCTCTCATCCTTTGCTCTTGCTTTTTGGGTGGAAAGCCCAGCCCGAGGACACACGGGCTGCTGGGGGGGTGCACGCTCACCTCTGGTTTGATTGCTGTGAGTAAATAACACACAGAAGCATTAACTTCTGGGTGGAAATGCATTGCCCATGGTTCTAAGTTTATGATCCCGTTAGGGGAGCGATCCATGGGCTGGCTGGTGCTCTGCTGCTTTCAAAAGCAGAGCCCCAGGGCTTTAACATGCACAACATAACCCACAGTGGCTCGGATCAGGGTCTGGGGTGGGCTGCAGTCAGGACACCAGTTGCATTCAGTGCCATGCATTGTACATGGTTACTGGAACAGAGATGTCAAAGGAGGAGCAGGGATGGAGCTGAAACACCACTCGCAGAGCCAGTTTTCATAAGGGGATGTTAAAGGAGAGGTCCACATGGGCCAACCCCCCCGTGCACCTCAGCAGAGAGCTCTCAGGGATCACCAGGTCTCACTTGGGTTGCACAGGAGTGAACAATGAAGATGCCGGCGCTTGGCCACCTTCCACCCCAGGAGCCCTTGGCACAGGTCTTCTAAAGAGCCTCCTACCTCATGTCCAGGCCATTGAGGAATAGGATCCGGTCTCCAGCCTTGAGGGCAGCCTTCTCCGCTGGGCTCCCTAAATCCACAGGGAACAAGAGGGGCTTTAGCTGGCAGATCCCTGCTCACAGGGATGGGTCCCAGCTCTCCGACTGCTCCATGGCCAGGGAAGCCCCCCCTGGAGCAGGGAATCCACGGCAGCTGGATTATCTGAGTGGGCTGGGGCCATTCACTGGGCATGGTGATGCCAGCACCCAGCTTGCATTGGAAATGCAGGTATGATTCCAGGCTATTCACTGCACATGGAACGTTTCCCACCTTTCAAGGCAGGAAGTGCCTCAAGCCAGACCAAAATGCACCAAAGGCACCAGTTACTTTTGCCCCTTTCCAGCCAACAGCAGGTACTGAAAGCTTGCAATTCAGACCCCAGATAAATCAGTGCCTGAATCCGGTGGCTGGGGGTTTCCTTACCTGGCAGCACAGACTCGATCCACACCGGGGCATGGCCACGCAGCGTGAAGCCGAAGCTTCTGTTGCCTTTATAGACCCGCACAGTTCTGCAGGGGAAAAGCAAGGGTGAAACCAGAGCCCAGTGCTTGGTTCTTGTTCCGTGCCCCAGCCCCTCCAGAGCCCTGGCATCGCCTTGGGGAGGGCTGGAGGGATGCAGGTGCCATCCCTTACGTGCTATCACCGCAGCCCTGAGGCAGATGCAGTCCCCACTGGGACCAGGCCACCCATGCTGGAGCTCTGGAGGGCTCCTTTAGACCCAGTTACTGCTGTCTGCAAGCTAAAGCTGAACATCCATTAACCAGGGCTCCAGCATGGGGAGGTTGGAGGGTCTGGAGGAGACAACAGCTCTTTAGGGCAAAGCCCCTGCGCATGGACTTTGACTCTACATTAAATATTGAACGTATAAATCCACCATCCAGCCCTTCAAATCCAACGTGGTTTTAAAGTGGGACGTGGGATACAGCTTGTATATTGCCCAGAACAGGAGACAGCGTGCTTCAGGGGCAAGGATCTCGTCGGCTGATGAGAGAGGAATTACATTCCACTAGGAAATTTTGGAAGGAGCATTAGGAAATCACCCTGCTGGGAGGCTGATTGGAGCTGGGAGTTGTTCCCTGCAGGAAGCTGGGGGGAAGCAACGTTGCTGAGATCATTTGCAAGCACAGAGCCTGTTGTAGGGCTGTATCCTGCGCTGTCAGGAAAGGAGACTGTGCCGGAGCTGGATTTTGGACCAGTCACACCAAAAATTACCCTGGCAGGAGGTGGGATGCTGCTGAACTCCCTGCAGATACCAGCTGCAGGCAGGGGAATAGCTCGGGGCATGCCTGTGGCAGCACTGCCCATCCCGGAGGATTCCCCAGCTGTGCTGTCAGAGCAAATCCTGCTGGGAATGCAGCAGGAGGCACCGCCAGCTGAGCTCTGGCCATATGAGCAGTGGGAAATGGGTCAATCCCCTGTGCACCAGGGATTGTCCCTCTTTCGTCCTTCCTCCCATGGCCTCAAACACAGACACTCACTGGGGCAGGGCAGGACAGGACAGCACAGCCTGTTCTGTGCCAAGGTGCCTGGCACGGCCACGTATCCTGCATCCCATTGGCACAGCCAGGTACCCTGCGTCCCACCAGTACATCCATGAACCCTGCATCCCAATGGCACATCGAAGTACCCTGCATCCCACCAGCACTGTCAGGTACCCTGTATCCCACTGACACATCCAGGTACCCTGCATCCCACTGACACATCCAGGTACCCTGCATCCCAATGACACATCCAGGTACCCTGCATCCCAATGACACATCCAGGTACCCTGCATCCCAATGACACATCCAGGTACCCTGCATCCCACTGACACATCAAAGTACCCCACATCCCATTGTCACAGAAGCCAGCATCCCCTCACACCCTGCCAGTGCCACCTCAGCTCCTCCTGTGGCTCATCCCAGCCCACCCTGCGAAAGCGATGGGACAGAAAGAATGGCTCAGAGCTAGCACAAGGAGCACAAACATGCCCAGTCATCCTCATCCCTGTTGGATTCCACCCGCTCCTCACCCCAAAGGCATCCCCTTTCCCTGCCATCCCTCCACACAGAACCGGAGGCTGCCTCCATGAGCCCAGGGGCCCGCAGGAGCCGTGTTACCTGCGGGCAGCCCCCGAGGCCACATTGCTGGTGAGGAGCGAGGTGGATTTGCGCAGGCTCTTGCTGAGCTCCTCGTGGCTGCGGGGCACGGAGCTGGCGCGGGTGGAGACGAGGAGCCGCTCCTGGTGGTCCTCGCTCCGGCTGCGCCGCAGGCGGTGGCTGTGCTGCTGGCTCTTGGAGCGGCAGAGCTTGCTGATGAGGCTCTGCGACACCACCTCGTCGAACCGCTGCCGGTGCTTCTTGGGGATGAAGATCCTGCAAGAGTGACCCCAGGGAAGGAGTGAGGAGAGCGGGGCAGATGTGGCCCGGAGCTCCGGATCCAGCTGTAACTGGGAGCGCCGGCTCCTCCTGCGCCCTTGGCCTCAGTCCTCGCAGAGATGGGGATGCTGGGGACACCAGGGATGCTGGGGACACCAAAGATGCTGGGGACACCAGGGATGCTGGGGACACCAGGGATGCTGGGGACACCAAAGATGCTGGGGACACCAGGGATGCCGGGGACACCAGGGATGCTGGGGACACCAGGGATGCTGGGGACACCAGGGATGCCAGCGGCATCTCTTGCCCCATCTCGTGCACGGCTCCAGCAGGGTGAGGATGTCAGACCTCTCCACAACACTGAGACAGATTCAAACAGTCCAGACAGGACTCCACATTCCCTGGCTCCAGCCTTGGCTGTTGCCACCCTCCTGCTATGGCCAGGAAGGACCCTCACACCCCTTGTGAGATGCTGATGCTGCGGGGATGAGGATGCTGCAGACAAGAGGACAGCACTGAGAACTTGCTCTGCTTCAGGTCACCCCCCCCCTCGCCTGGTAGGAGCTGCTGTGCCAGCAGCCAAGTGGCCCTTGTGCCCCCTGAAAGGACCCCTGAACCCTCAGTGGATGCAAAGTGGGATCCTGGGAGGAGGGCACATCCACACTGCTCCCACCTCAGCCAGGATGTCACCTCTGTAACACCCCGAGACACCTTTCCTTTCCCTTCTGCCACCACAACAGTGAGACACCGACACCCCCTCACCTCCTCCCACCTCCCGTTTGCACACTTTGGGGCTTCAGGAGGAGCTGTTATCTCCGGGTGTTTCTATAGCAACTCCACACCGGGCTGCTCCTCGCAGCTGCGTTAGACAATAGCATCTTGTGCGGTTCGTTAGTGCTCATCACCTCGCGGTGCAGGAGGACGCGCTCCCTACATTAGCACAAACCCAGACACTTGTGCTGCGGGAGGGATGTGAGCATCACCTCAAACTGCCCGGGGTCCTCATCCCCTGGGGAGCATTAACTGGGGCAAACTCAGTGTCACAGGACCCACAGCACCTTGCTTTACGGGGCCGCATTGGATGCAATGAAAGTGGTTGGAGAGGCTGGGGCTGGCATCGGTCCCCTTCCTCAGGCAGTGTCACCAAAGGAACCCAAAAGCCTGGCTGAAGCCAGAGGAGAAGGAAGGGGAAGCTTCAAACCCTAAACCTCCTGTGACCAGGACATGTCTGTTTTCCCCCAACAAAAGGCAGAACTCACAATGAGCTCTGATGAGTGGGAGCAAACAGATCGCCACCATCCCGAGCCTGGCATACGCTCCCACAAAGCATTTGGTGACGATTTAAAATAAGCAACACGCTGGTACAATTCACAATCACTTTGTGATCAAGCAGCAACTAGAAAAGAGTGAGGTGATGCCAACGGATGCTCCAAACTCAGCGGTGAGCAGGCTCCTATGGGACCGCAGCCCTGTGGCGGGGAAGGATGCAGGGGAGCAGTGAGTCCCGGCCGGATCCCACACCTCTGGCCCATGCTGGGCTCCCACCAGGGAGAAGTCCGGGTTCCTTGCAGGGAAAACCGGCACGTTCCCATTTCAGCTGGCCAAATTAAGCTGCCCTGCTCGCTGCAGCGGGGCTGCCCCACTTTGAGCTGCCTGATGCAGACATCGGGGCTGAGGAGTGAAGTACGGCTCAGCTCCATAACCAGGCGAAGGACGGGCTTTAGGGATGAACTGACTCAGTGCTAGGGGTAAAGCGGTGCCTTAGCAAGGAGAGGAGCTCATTGGTAATAATAATCCCACTAAAGCATGCAAAAGGGTTTCCTTCTGCAAAACCCTCTGAGAGGAGCCGCAGTGCTGCTGGGTGCTGGACCCCCAAGCTCCCGACACCCTGTGCTTCAGCAGGGGATGCCTCTGAGCTGTGGCTGCCAAGGTCTGGTCCTGAACAAGAGACCCTCCAAAGGTAGCACATGGGATGTCATTAGACAGCGTTGGTGCTTTAGCCTGTCCTCTGCTCCAGCACAGTGCCTAGTGCTTCATGAGGAAACATGGCTATTTCTGCACCTCCCTGCAATCCCATGGGATAAACCTGCCTTTGCCCATCAGCGTGGCACTGAGGAGCAGCACCCAGATGGGGTTTCCCTCTCCCAGCAAATCCCACTGGGATGCAGGGAGTATGGATGCGCCCACCCTGTTTGGGCAGACAGGGAGGGCTTGGGATGTGTGCAGCTCTGACCTCTGGCCTTCAGCTTCCTCTTCCTCCTCCTCAGGTGCTCCAGGTCAGCCCTGGCTCTGTTTTCTGTTGGAAAAGGGATGGGAAAAGCATCCCCAGCCCATGCTCTGAGTGTGAATTCAGGGTCATTTCCAGTCCAGGAGAGGCTCCAGAGGCTGCAGGATGCTTTGCCTTCGATCTTCCTCAGAAGCAGCCCCGCTGGGGCAGCAGCACAATGCTGCAGGATGGTCCCCATCCACTCAGCTCCCTGCTCTGGCTCTCATCTTGGTCTTAGTCACACTCACTGCTTTTGAAATCCAAGACAGGCCCCTTGCAGCTCCCCTCTGGACAAACATCCCTGTTCCTGCAGCCTGTGCTCGCTGACAACCCCACACCATGGAAAACCACTTTCACAGGCGCGGAAGTCCTGTGATGGGCACCCAGCTCATGCAGACGGTGCTGCCCTGGGATGCTGGGTGCTGAGATTCACCAGTGCCAGCCGCATCCCCTTGAGCGGGACAGTGGTGGTGGCTCCAGCCCTGGTGGGAGCAGGTAGAAGCAGCTCCAAGTTTGCTCAGAGCTCGTGCTCAGCCAGGGCTGGGAGCAAGAGGACCCCAATGCTCGCTCCATCACCCCCTGCACCATGCAGCACCCCCAAACCGCATCCTCACCACCCGTCCTTTGCCGGACCACAGTGATGGAGACAAAGCAGACCCAGATGGGCTCTTCCCGCCTCCCCCCAGCTCCCACCCCAATTTTCCACCTGAGCTTCACTCAACTCCCCCCAGCAGCTCCCGATGAGCCTCCACGACACCGCCTCGTGCGAGGGACATCGCGGGGACATTTCCCACCACAGCCAGCACCACGCGCGGACACGTACCGAAAATGCCGGGAGAAGCTCCGGTCCTTTCCCATTTGTCAGGGTACGGCAGTGGGAACAAAGGGGAGACGCTTCAGATCCTCATGCAGCTGAGCCTCAGCCTCGGCTCACGCCCACGACGCGGCCGGATCCAACAACCAAGCCCTGCGCCAGCCGGTGCCGCCCTGGCACTTGTCACCCCTGCGGTGCGCGGGGACGCGGCCAGATGGGCCGGCGAGCAGCAAACCCGACCTGTGCCGAGCCCCTGCCTGCTGCCCGCCACGCACCCAGCCCCGGCTGGACCGGCACCATCCACCCCGTGCCTCCTGCTGAGCAATGGGGCTCCAGTGCCTGCTCTGCCCTCCCTGCTCCGGCTCCAGAGCCGCTCGCCTGCCCTAAGCGCTGCAGCCGCTGCGATGTGTATCTGGAAGGATCTAGCAGCAGAAAGGAGGGCACGGCTCGGCGCCGAACTCCGGGGGGGATGCCTCCCTGGTGCTAATTAGTTGACTTCTAAAGTGCTTCTGTTTAAATTACATGCTGCAATAATGGGTGAGAAAGCTTAAAGGCGAACGGCATCGGCGGCGGGGATGTGCCAGGTGGAGATGCCTTGGACCAGGACCGGCACCAGCATCAAAACCAAGGGCCCAAAGCTCTCCCCATGCTCAGAGCATCATTTAACACAGCAGCGCTGTGCATTAAGGGTAGAAGATAATAAATCCCACATCTTTAATTTAAATAATGCCGTCTTTAAGCACAGCGCTCGCGTTTGATGAAGAGGATGTGAAGCTTCCCGGAGCTGCCAACATCAGACGTGGTCTCCGGGTAGCAAAGGAAGGAAAAAAGAGAAGTGGATGGTTTAGCCCCAAACCAACAAGCAAAGGCCTGGCCTTGAGTCTGTCAGTTGTGCAGAGAAAAACACATCCCAGGGTGGATTAAAGCACTGAGCCACTCTTGGATTGGGTCTGAACTGCTCTGGGTAACAGCTCCCAGTCTGGAGAAGCGCTTCTCCACAGTGCGCTGCAGTGCTGGAATTCATGCACTCTGCACAGCCTTACCCAGTGTCAGGACTTCTGCTTGTGAACCTGTACTGATTTGATCCATCCTAACCAACCCGCGTGCAGCCTTGCACTGGCCTCCAGCCCCAGCAGCACCGACAGCCCCAGGGGACATGGAGCATCCGAACCCTCCTGCACGAGCGGGACCTGCTCCAGCCCAGCAGCGAGCTGGACCTGCAGCTTTCACAGGGGCTGTTATCCCGTTATCCCCGGTAATGGAGGCTCCATAATCACTCCTCTGGCTGCAGATGTTTTGCAGATGTGGCCGTTGTTACCATTAAATAGGAATGAAGGTGCTTTTGCACCCGAGAGCACAGACACGGTGGGATGCAGGGGCTGCACGTGGGGTTCAGGAGCCTCTCACAGCTATTCTCCAGCCACCCCACTGCTTCCTGGGGACAACCCAAACCCCTGAGCCCCACACAGGGGCCTTTGGGGAAGGTCACCCTCTCCTGACCCATCCCTACACGGGCTCCAGTGGTGATTGATGCATCAGCTGCTGGTAAGAGCCTCCCCGGAGCAGCGCCGCAGCCCATGCCTGGCTGGGGTCACCTTCCCCATCAGCCCTGGGGGCTTTCACCTCTCCCAAACCCAGTGCCCCTGTGTGTGAACCAAGAGCCGGTGGCTTTGTCCTTCCCTGGCAGGGACAGACAGCCCTGAAGCTGCTGGGGACCTTCAAAGAAGCCCCCAAAAAGCACCAGCATCTCCTGTGTCACCTCCTGCTTCCCGGAGCCACAGGGAGCAGCCTCCTCAGCCCACCGTCCCCAGCCTGCTTTCTGCTGGCAACAGCAGCACAAACACAGCTTTCCGTGTTCTGTGCAAGGTGCTGGCACGCTCAGACCACGTAACCACTTCCCAAAAGGAAAGAGGTGGCTGGGTGCTGGGGCACGGGCAGACCAGGCTGCTACAATCCGCGCTGCAGCCATGGTTTGATTGTCAGAAGAATCTGATCTCCATTTGCACCGGGGCATTCTGGCCATGACCTATTTGAACTCCGCCAATGAAAACGGAACTCTGCTCCCCAATGTTTCACTGCTGGCACAGTTTTTATCCATGCTGCCCTAATTCCCTTTTTTCGGGCAGCTGAACATATGCTGGCCCCTCGGATTAGGGATTCTTTAGAATGGAAGCAAACCAGAGCTGCTTTTCCTCCATCCCCAGAGGCTCTACGCAGGCAGGGGGACAGTGTCTGTGTGTGGTCTGAGGTGCTGCATCAGCCACAGCCAGAGTGATGTGGGATGGGGGGGTGTCACCCAATACAAGCTGCATCAGTGCCCGAAAGACCTGGAAAGCTGCCCCCAGCCCTAGAGGAGTGGGTACATGGAGGGGACCACAAGCAGGGAAGCAGCACAACCCGTAATATATAAATCCCGATGGCTCAAATGAAATTTCTTATCCAGAGACAGTCACAGATGGCTGGAGCCTTTTAATACGGGAACATGCCAAGCGCTGTTACTGCTGTGAAAAACAAGCTGAGACAAATAGATTGTGTTTGGAGCGCCGTTAAAATGAACCCGATGGAATTTCTCCCGTTATAAGGGAACCCCTGATGGGCAGTGATTTTATCTTTGTCACTGATCAAAAGGGACTGCAACCAAAGCAGCACTCGCCCAGCCCAAAGGGCCAGCAACTTGGGCTGCTCACTTTGGGTTTCCCACTGGGACAGAGGCTATTTGGGAAGCAAACAGACCATAACCAAAGCAGGGAAGTAACAAACTACCCCAACTGCTCTCCCTGCAGCAGAGCGAAGCACAACATGGCTCAAAGCAGATCCATGACAACACAGAGCAGTCCAAACAGCCCGAGAGTTATCACCTAATGAATTAATGGGGCCAGGGTGAGAGGTTGGATGTGCTCCCGAGCACACCCGCATCCCGCTATCCAAATCCAGGTTAATGGGACGATGTCCAGCGAGCGTCAATACCAGTGCTTTATGCACCAGCTTTTGTAACACTGCAGGTGAGTGGGGACGAGTGGACCTGTGTCCCCATCGCTCCCCAATTCCCATGCAAAAAAGGTAGTTCAGACCTAAACGCAATGCAGAGCACTGGGTGCAGAGCACTTGGGTGCACAGCACTGGGTGCAGAGCACTGGGTGCAGAGCACTTGGGTGCACAGCACTGGGTGCAGAGCCGGTGCCGTTCCTCTGCTGGAACCACAGCTGTGCCCTGCTTTGAAACCAGCCCAGAAACAAGAGCAGAGCCAAGGCTCTCGCCCCTGGGACCCCGGCGTGCCCAGAATAACCCGCTCCCCTCCACAAGCCCTGCACACACACTTGGTATCACCATGGGGAGCAGGGGAGACGAACCCCGCGGCTCCCCCAGGACCAGACCCAGGCTTTGCTCTTTGCAACCACAAGACAAGAGGTTCCCTCTCCCCAGCAGCTCCCCGACAAGAGCAGCCCCGCCGCCACACGGATGCTAAGAGTTAATTAACTTTTAGCACATCTCGCCTTTGCTCGGTTTGAGAATTAAGCTCTTTAAAAGCCGTTCCCCTCCCAGCCTGCCAGGAAAGGTCCATCCGTTACTCACCCGAGACAGCTCATCTTCCCCCCTCGCTGCCGTATTTCATCCTTCTTGAGCAGAACCACGGTTGTGCACTTTTACTACAGCCATATGGGCAGGGGATGGGAGCGGGGAGGAACTGGCGCAGCACGTGCGTTATCCCTGCTATCCACAGCCACGGGGATGAGGAAAATGTCAGCAAATTAAAACCTGCAGGAGCTTAATTCTGGGCAAACGGGATGGAATCCGTCTGAGCTAAAGGGAAGTAAACAAACCAGCCCACCAGTGCTGGAAACAGCCCAGCTGGAGGCGAGCAGAGGAGAAACATCTGCAGCCCTGGGTCGATGGAGTCGGGGGGTCTTGGGTTACGCTGCGCTGCTGCAGTCTGCAGGGAGCACGTTAAACCCGGGGGGACAGGAGGGGAGGGAGGACAGAGCAGCACCAACAGCCTGAAAATAAACCCAGCTGGTGCAGAGGGAAGATGCAATGAGGCCAGCGTGAGGGTCAGTGGCACATGGGGATGTAGCGGCCGCTGGGCTCTGCATGGCAGGGGGCACATGGGCACCTAGAGTGGGACACCACCATGCACCCCATGACAGGGCTTGAACAGCAGGGAGAGCGTTGGGGACCCCTGACCATCACCCTCATCATCGCTCCCTCGTCCCTGGCTGAGGGGCATCACTGTCACTGGAGGGAAGGGTGATCCCAGCCCCTCGGAGTTTCCTATCGGCTGCTCTCCTCTGGGCTCTGCAGGGCAGGAGGCACGGGTGGGCTGAGGGAGTGTGATTCCACCCCAGCATCTTGGGTGGAAACAGCCCAGAGAGCTGGGCACAGCCTCACAGGGCCGCCAAGGCTGGACGGGGGGTACCCGTGTGGTCACAAGCCCATCCTTGAATGGATCCATGTGCCTGCAGGGGTTGTCCTGCAGGATGAGCCCCAGGCAGCTCAGATGGGATCCATGTGCACCTAAATGGCACCAAGACACACCGCTGCCTGGGGGTGGCTGCTCTGCACCCTGGGACAGCCACACCAGCACCCCATCCCAGTGCCAGAGATAGGATTCCCCCTTGCACAAACCTCCCAGCACAGCCCTTCCCCAGTCCCAGGATGCTGGCTCAGGGCACAGAGCCCAAACCCCTCAGTCAGTGATGGACTAAACTGGCTCAAGCCATGGGGAAATCACCCACAGAGCACCCAGGAGCTGCCCACACCTTTCAGAGGGTTATTAAAAGCATTAAAAGCTCTTGCTCAGCACCAAACCCATCAGATGGGGAACTCCAGGATCAGCAACTCATATTGGGTACAGCAGCGCACACGGAGCTGCCCCTGGCTCCCCAGAACCCCGCAGCTGCAAAACCAGCTCCCAAAGCACCTTGATTTTTTATTGTCCTCACTCCATTAAGATTAAATGGTAAATCTTGTCCCTAAGCTGAATATTTCATTTCCATTAAACCAAGATCAGCTTCCTGATACACGGCGCGTCTTGCCCCACCGTTAACCCTTCACACAGGGGCATGGGGCAGCAGCGGGGTTTCAATGTGATATCAGGGGGGCTGTCCCGTGGTGCTGCCCCATGGCATACAGGGCTGGCCATAGGGATGTCAGCACCGGGTTCAGCCACATTCTCCTCTGCTAACATGCGGGTCACTGGGATGGGGATATTCTGAGGGAACCTGCTGTGCCCCTGCAGATGGGCTTGGGTCCGGAGGAAATACTTGGACACTTATTCAGATCCTCTCTGAGCGGGAAATGATCCTGTGTAATTATAGGGAATATGTAATTATATGGGATATGATAATCCCCTCCGCATGCTGGCTCTACAGGGCTCTGTGCCCGTCCCCACTCCAGTACAGGGGGGTTCCAGCTGACCCGTGTTCAGCCACAGCAGAGCATGAGGACACTGCACGGCAAGGGCCGCTGCCCCGCTCTTCCCACCATCCCCATCACCGGATCATCGGCTGGCGGCAGGCACGGTGGAGACCCCGGCACGGGGACGTTGTTATGGTAACCGTAATATCTCGCAATTCCACTGATTAAAGCAGGAATTGGGAAGCCGGGCCCAGAGTGCAGCCAGATGGAGACCTGATTCCCTAATGGCCATCGTCTCAGCCCGGCTGTAATCCCCGCCACGTGTCCGTGCGCTGCCCTGCACTCCACACTGCAGCAAGAGCGGGGGACCCGCTACACACCCGCTGTGCCAGGGGCTCAGGAGTTGCCCAAACCCAAGCAGAGCATTGCCAGAGCATCCCGGGATGCTGCGGGCACTGCCCATGGTCCCAACAGAGACACCCCCCCCCAGCTGCCCCTCACCTGGGTTATTTCCTGGCCAGGCTCTTGAAGAGCTGCCAGCCCTTCTGCAGCCAACCCCATCTCCCTTGGGAACGACAGCCAGAAACGGGAGCCACATCCGCGCTGCAGGAGGAGGTGGTGGCTCCATGGGGCTGTGAGCACTGCAGGGATGGGGATGGCAGGTGGCTGGTATGGTGCAGGTCCCCGATCTCCTGGGCCATGCTTGCACTGCTCAGCACCCACAGCCTGATGGGCACCCGTGGCTTATAGACCAGCGCAGGAGGTTACTGTCACCCTGTACCTGATGCTGTCAATGAGATGCTGGTGGGACTCCTGGGTGAGGACCATGCAGAGGGCATAGGCCAAGTATTCCACCTTCCGCTCCGCTGCGTATTGCTTCAGGACAGTGAACACCTTCTCCTTCACCTCCGGCTGGTCACCGAGGATGTCATCCACCTGCAACATGGGAGCCGGGAGAGGAGAGGGAAGGGACATTGAGCAGAGCAGGTAATGGTATGTATGGAGGCACTGAGGGCGCAGAAAACGCGTCCACCTCATCGCAACACCCAGTCAGCAAAGAGGGAACACGTGGGGAAGAAGGAGAAACACCAGACACCAGCCCATCACACAGCACTGCTGGGGTCCCCCACATGTCCCTGGTGGGGCTGTTCTATGTGTTGCAAACATTGCAGCAGGACAGAGAGGCTGTGCCACAGCCAGGCTGGGATCTGGCTGATCAGTTTGGAATCTGCCTTCCATTGCAATAGGCTTTTGGAGGTGATGCTTGAAACAGCATCGGCAGCACCAAGCTGCTGCCCCGTCCTCTCCACCTGTGACAGCCCTGGCAGGCGGAGCAATCAGCTAATCACCACCCAGCCAATCACCCCCAACGGGACCCTCCTTATCAGCCCCTTCCCAGGCTGGGGGCTGCTCTTTGGCCTGGGGTTGTGCTGGATGGGGGATGCTGGTGCCTGCAGCCCGGCTGCATGCAGCGAATGCATGGGGTGCAGAAGCTCCCTGTGACTGCCCTGCAGTCATTGTGTGCAGTGGGTTTTCCTGCAAGGTGATGGGTTTGTGCTGACAGCAGCTCCGTGAGCACAGGGGGATGCAGCAGTGAGGGCAGCAGAGCCCTTCACCCTTCCTTGGTGTGCATCCTGCAGCAGCACTGCATGGGAACCAGCAGCCATCACCCAGCCAAGCCCCTTGCATCATCTGGGAGCATCCCTCATCCAGGGAAGAGGAAGAGCCGAGTCTTCCAGGTGCTTGTCCCACTTGGCAGCTCCCACGGGAGGCTCGGTGCTGGTGCTGTCCCCCCACTGCAGCCCCCTGGGTGCTTTGGGTCTGCGCAGCCGCCGGCAGCAGCGCTTCAAGGTTATGGAATCTGGGGCACTCGCATTCTCTTGGGCTCACTGGTGTGCTGCCGAGTCCCAAGGTCCAGCTCTGAAATGCAAAGGACCACGGTGCTCCTGGTGGGATGAATCTGGGGGTGCTGCCGTGAAATGTTTGCCTGGGATGGGAATCCCAGGGCTTGGTGGCTGGGAATGGGGTTGCTGCTGCCTCTCATGTCAGTGCAGTCCCTGAGCATGCAGGGGACAAGAGGAGACGACCTGGAACTGGGACCGTGAGCACCTCTATCACAGGAGCACTGCACCAGGAGCACCAACCAGAGCTGAGCTCCCAGGTAAAGAGGGGTGAAGTGTTCTATTACTCTCTGCATCATGTCAAAAGATGAAGCCACTTAAATCAGCCCCCATTAACTCCCTCTGGAGAGGTGCTTGCCCACTGGGCTGTGCTCCAGCACCCAGGAGCCATTGGCACACGTGCTCCTCAAACCCACTTCTGGCCAAGGCAGCTTTGCTGGGCAAGGAAGGGATGCAGCAGAGGTGCTGCTGTGGGAGCTCACAGCACCATGAGCATCCTGTTGGCTCCGAAAGTGCTCTCCTGTGCCCATCCAGGAAGTGTTTACTCGGTTTAATGTGACTTCAGGAGATGGAGGCAGCGTGGAGCAGCCTCCCAGCCTGTTGTGAATCTCCTGTAACCAGCAGGTATCTGTTTCACACGCGATGCTTTGCCTTATGAATCCGAACCTCAGCGCACGCTTGTGAATCTTTAATGCAGAAGCTGACTGAGGGGATTCAGCTGATACCTGCAAATCTCTTTATGAATGTCTTGTTCCTTTATTAACTCAGGATCCAAGAACCCTCAGCCCTGGTTATTCTCGTAACAGTATCTTAAAAGGCCACTTTGAAATGGAAATTAGAGAGATTAAAAAAAAAACCAGCCATGATCAAAATTACAGTCAGCGTGAGGAGATGGGGTTGGTAAACTGCCCACTAGGAAGCTTTCAGGAACACAATGAAGATGTAATCATGTTGATGCTTTGTCTCTGCAACAGACTTAGAGCTAAAATGTCTGTGGGAGGATGTGCAGGAGATGGGGATCTGCCCCTGTGGGCTTCCACATGCTCTTGTAGTGCAAAGGAACAAGCCCTTGGGGTCAGCACCCAGAGGGTCCCCAAGCCCTTTGCAGCACCCATCTGTTCTCTATGGGGCTACTGAAATACAGGTGGTTGTCAGAGCCTTCTCTTGGGTGCTGATGCCCCACATCTGCTGCTCAATGCCATGACCAAGCCAGGAGCATCCCCATGTCCCAGCACGCTGCAAAGGCTGGATGTGGGGATCTCCAGTGCCTGCTGCAGAGGTGCCCAGAGCCCCACAGCCCATCCTTACCTTCCTGCTGAACTCCTGCGCTTTCTGCCTCCTCTCCTGGTGCACGGCATCAGCGCTGGGGATGGGGTCCCGTGTCCCAGCCCCACGCTGCGGCCGCAGCAGCCCCAGCTGCAGGGACCGCCCGTGGCAGGACCCCACCAGGGCAGCCACCGCCTCGGGTAGCATCACCGGCATCCCATTGACTTCCAGCACGAGATCCCCCGGCTCCATCCCGCAGGCAGCAGCGGGAGAGTCCGGGCTGACCCCGGCCACTCTTGGGGGGCTGCCGCTCGCCAGCTCGAAGCCGAAGCATCCCCGTGGAGCGGGGGGGATGTGGAGGTGCTGCAGGCGCGACACCACCCCGATGCTGGGGGGCACGTTGGGGCAGCGCCGGGCCAGCGCCAGCAGCGCCGCGCAGCCCAGGGAGGACACGGGCTGCCCCTCGATCTCCAGCACCTCATCCCCTGGCCGCAGCCCTGCTGCCGCTGCGCTGCTGCCTTCCTGCACCCAGAGGATGTAGCATGGACCAGTCCCCGTTATCTTGAACCCGAAGGCCTCGGGCCAGCCCTGGTTGGTCGCTGGCATGGCTGCGACTGGAAAAGAAGGGAAAAACAGGAGCTGTGGTGTTTTCTATCCTTAACGTCAGTTCTTGTAGATGCCATGTGGGTCCCATTGGGTGTGGGGGTGCTGCACGTTCAATTGTGGGAAGAAGTGCCCCAATGGGGACACTTTTCCTCTATATTTAGCTAAAAAATAGCTTTTACTCTTCCACCATAAGGCTGCCAGCAGTGCCAGTGCCATTAGCAGTGAGGAAGCTGCGCTGGCTGGATGGTGGGGCTATGCCTGGCACCAGGGCCATGGCCTTGCACAGCCTGTGTCCCACTGGAGGTGGCACATTCCCCACCTCCATCTCACCAGGAGGTGTCTTTAGGCTCCTGCTTGTATTTATTTGTGTATCAATCAAACTGATTATTTCATTTCCCTGGCACGTCCCATTAATGAACAGGTCATCCAGCGGCTTCAGACAGCCTGGGTTTAACCAGCTCTTTGCAATACCCAATATTGGAGCTGGTTGCAACAGCAAGATTAACACAAATTCATTAGAATTTGTCAGATGCTCTCAGTTCTCCCAGGGGTATTTCTCTGTGTCCTGTGTCCAGGATTAACCTGATCACAGCACCCTGAAATGCAAAGATGAGGATTCTCAAAAGGACTTGTTTGTGGTTACTTTGAAGGGTCAGAACCGGCTCCGTGGATGCTCAAGGAGAAAGCGGGCACATCAGCCCTCAACATCTGCAGAAGTCATCTTTGCCCCAGGTAAATCGGAGCAGCTGATGTGTGCGGCTCACTTGGATGCCCTTTCCATGCTGCCCATGTGTAAGTACCTCTGTGGATGGCTGACGCTTGCTGTAATGATTTGCATGTAGATTTTCCCTTCATTTGATCTCAGCTGTCTGCAGAGATGCTTTTTACCCCCATGTTTGTTCCATGTGTGCTACTTAGCATGTGTTAAACACTTACAAAATGAAACACAGCCTGTTTTACCTGGGCAAACTATCTTACAGAGACTATGAGGACTCAGCATTGCTCCAGAGTAACATCCTCACTAACGCACCTTGAGTTTTGTGCCCTTCAGATCAAAAAGCCTCAAACACAGGCTCAGAGGCACAGCCTAAAGCTGTCTTTTGGTTCATCCCCTTGGACAACTCCGAGGGTCCTACTTTCCTCTGGTCCATGCTGCTGCCAGCACAGCAAAGGCATCACCTCCCCACCTCCACCTCAGTGGGCAGCTTGGCTTTGATCTGAATGATCAAATGACTTTTCTTCTGCTCCTTTCAGACCTGGGAAATACTGGTTTATACCCTATTACAGACCAGGGAGATGAAAGGAACTCTTCTCAAGTCCATTTTCAGCAGAGGTAATACAGACCAGCTTGCTCTGAGAGCAGAATCGCAAGGATGGGCAGGGAACACAGCAGAAATCTGTGTTAATAACCTGAGCCTGCTCTGCTCTTGCAAACAGCTGCTCAAGGCTGTATGAGAGAGCACTAGATGTGCTACCTTCATAAGGAAATAATGAAAAGGACCAAGCAACGTGCTGTCGCTCACATTAGAAGTGTAATAATCTTGTCCTCCTCTGTAGAGCAGAGCTGATTAAAATGCTATACAAAATCGGGGATTACTGCTACTTTTTAAAGAGGAAATAAAGCCATTGCCCATGTTAACAGGTACAGATGCGAAGGTCCGGAGGAGAAGTGTCCAGGGTGAAGCACAGGGCAAGGCTGGCAGCAGCAGGATGGAATCATCTGCAGCTGAACACCAGGACACAAGCTCGAGCACTGAAGGCTCCAGCAAGTGCCCAGTAACCACTGGGACAGCGCCAGTGCTGCCGCTCTGGGCTGAGCTCCACAGCAAAGCCCAGCAGAGCAGCAGCCATCGCCTCGCTGCATCACCCCTTCCACCTCTGCACCCTACGCTCGAGCACTTACAGAAGTCTGCAGCCATCCACGCGAGCCTGGCGGGCCCTCACCAGCAGCAGGTTGGTCCCGCTGAGGGGTTGGTGCTTTCCTGGTCCTCCTCCATCACCCCTGGAAGCTCTCGCTGGTCCAGGGGTGGGCAAACGGCTGCTGCGCCATGGAGCTGGGGCAGAGCCAGGGTGGCTGCTCCTTCCCAAGGCTTCTTACTCAAGCCCTGTGCCCTTCCAGTGGCTCCCTGTCAGCCCCAGGCGGGCAGAAAGGGCTGTTTTGCCTTTTCCTGTTCTAATTAACTTTATTTCCATAGCAAAGAGAAGGAAGGACAAGCTAATTGCTGTGCTGGTCCTGGCTGAGTCTAGGGCTGAGCTGAGCCTGCAGATCTGGGGGGAATTAGGAGCTGGAAGGAGGTAAAAGAGATTAGTGGCCATGGAGGGAAATCCCTCACCCACAGGGCGAATCTGAAGAGACAGCACTTTGCCAAGCAGCAGATGCAGCAGGTATGTGGATGTGCTGAGACCTCCTCGCTGGCCCCATCACTGCCGGTTTGAGCAGGACAGCAGATTTCGGGCGTGTGATTCTGTCAGATGATGCAGGGTTTGCTGCAGGGATTTGGGGGCCTGGACCAGGCTGCTCCATGCAGGGTCCTCACAGCAGGAGCAGCTGGGAATGTTTCCCAGCAGATTCCCCCCCCCCCCCCCCCCCCGGCACTGTTTGTTAAGCTGCTATTTCTGGTTTTCTCCTCTGCTTCCTCAGCACTGAGGGATCCCAGGGCTTAGCACACTAAGAGGGTTTAGGGTATTACACATCCTGCTGCGGCACCAGCAGGAGCGGTCATCTGCATCCCATCCCCGACAACACAGCAACCCCTTGGTCTTCCCTTCGCACTGGTGTGGACTGAGCTGTCAGCAGCGATGGGCTGAAGGGAAAACAACCCTTCAGGAAGCCCAGAAGCCTTCTCCTCCTGTCCTCCCAGCCCTGGCGCTGGTGGTGCTCTGCTGGAGAGGGGACGTGGCTCCACTCTCACAGGTTCTGTACAAGCACAGATCTCCTTCTCAGCAGCTGAGATGCTCGGGCAGGCATTGGGGGGAGCATGCACTGCCCTCCCGTGTTGACACAGAAATACACACACCTCCTGCTCAGGGCATCTTCTTCACTACCCGCTGCTCAAACAGGCAGGCAAAACTGCGGTGGTTGTGAGCAAGTGAAGCAACTGATAACAAAGCCCTTTTCTGGCTGTTTGAAGACCAGGAAGAGTGGATGGAGCTCCTCAGCAGTGCAGGTGATGGTGCCCTGCTTGCTAACACTCACTGCAGGCAGCTCCAGCACCCAAACCCTGCCTGTAGACAAAACAACTTCCTTGTGTCCATGCTGATGCCATTCACCCATCCCAGGACCCCTTCTACGCTGCCAAACTTACCAGGTTACATCCCTCATCCCAACAAAACCTACCATTGTACCTGGAGCAGTGCAGGAATTCCAGTGTGTCAACAGGGAGGAAACAGCTTTTCACTACAGCCTCTCTCAGGAGCAAAGCACCTCGGGCTGCATTCCAGGATCCGTGTGCCCTGGTAATGTTTTGGGTGCATTTCTCTCCTTTAGGGTCTGGTTTAGCGCATTGAGGGGAAGGAACTTACCAGGGAAAACAAGGTCCCCTTCCTGAAACAGCCTCACCTGATGCTGCACCTCAGTCAAGCCAGTTAGCGTCCTCTTGGTGCCAATGCCGCTGTGCCTCAACCACTCCTCTTGGTACCCAAGCATCCCGAGCACCCCTCGGGGCTTACCTGCGGTGCCCGGGATCCAGCCAGCGGGACCCCCGGCGCGGGCGAGACCATCACAGCAGTTCCGGCCGCGGCTCTGGGCTGTTTCCCGGCGGCAGCGCCCGGCCCGGTTTCTATGGCAAACTCTACCCGGGCACCGTAACCCAATCGGCCGCGGAGGGCACCGGCTGCGGCGGTTTCAGTTGACAGCCCCCGCGCAGGGCACCGGGGCCGGGCTGCCCCTCCTGCCGCGCCAGCACACGGCTCCCCGTGAGACCCTGCGGGTACCGGGGCGCTGCACCCCGTGCTCCTGCCCTGCAGCGCACGGGAGGTGATGGTGAGACCTGATGCTGGGAGCTCCTCTGGAAGACCAAAGATTCCGATCACCAAAGGCAACAACTTCCTGCACATCCCTCAGCAGTGACACAAGGAATCGCCGTGCGGACCCCCTGGGAACGGTACGGAACGGCGGACCCCCGCTCCGCCCGCACGGTAAGGAGCGGCCCGGGACGGTCCGAACGGACATGGGGTTTATAACAATGATTTAACGTTTATTGCTACCGCTTTACCCTTCGCTTCGGCTGCGCACGGAGGAAGGAGCCCGGCACACGTGGCGCTGCCCCGCGGCCTCAGCTCCTCCGGGAGGCCATCGGTGGCTCCCCCCCGTCCCGGAGGCGGCCCAGCGGCTGCCCCGTCCCTTCAGCCCGGGAAACCCCTTCCGCGGAGCCGCTGGGCCCCGGGAACGGTGGCTCCGGACAGCGGGGCCGGTACCGGGCAGGCGCTCCCGCCGCTGTAGATCCCCGAGCGACCGGAGGGGGCAGGCGAGCTCGGCGATCGATTAGCCGGCCTCGGCGGGAGGGTTGGCGCTGAGCGCGCCCCCTGCCGGGCGGGGGGACAGCCGCCGGTGCGGGCTGAGGGAGCGCCTGAGGCGGGTGTCGTTCCGCCCGGTGACCCCCGGGGCTGGCGGCCGGACACCCCGCAGGCCGCGACCGAACCCCCCCCCAGGGCACCTCGGGCTCCAGTCCCCGCACACCCCAGGGCCTGGTGTGGGGCCTGCAGGTGCGCGGCTCCCCGGTGAGGCCGGGCCGGGCCTGGGCGCTGCCCCGGGCACCGGCACCCAGCGGCACGAACACGGGGCTCGTGTTGTGTTGCAGGGCGCGGGATGGACTTCCTGAGCCTGTTCCTCATCTACTCGTGCTTTGTGCTCTCTGCCATGGCTCTGCCGTGCCTCTGCTCGGGGAGGAGGGAGAGCTTCCTCGCTGGAAGCGTCAGCGCTGTGAGCCAGGTAAAGAGCCCAGCTCTCGGAGCCGTGGTGGTCTCCAATGAACTCAGCAGGTTCACTGTGCTAAATCAGTGCAGCTGCTGCATCTCTCCTCTATAAACCCACTAATATATATGGTCAGAGGGATCATAGAATCATGGAGTGGTTTGGGTTGGAAGGGAACTTAAAGTCCATCTGGCTCCAACCTGTGCCATGGGCAGGGACCCCTTCCACTGGAGCAGCTTGCTCCAAGCCCCTGTGTCCAACCTGGCCTTGAACACTGCCAGGGATGGGGCAGCCACAGCTTCTCTGGGCACCCTGTGCCAGCACCTCGGCGCCCTAATACACACAGTGTGCTGTATCTCACGTTTCATCTTATTTTGACAACTGCTCTCCAGTAATCAGGGTTGGAAATAGAACCACGCTTCCTTCCAGCTCCTGAAATCCAGCCCGAGCAGGTAGGAAAAGCCCATTTGTGTCTCATGGCTCCTGCGTGTGCCAGTCTGGCAGCAGTGCTGAGGGTGGTGGCACGCACGGGAGTTGTGATGCTCAAAGTGTGGTGTTCAGTGACACCGTAACACGTCAGCTTTGAGACATGAAATAACAACGAGGTCCCGTGTGTTTGCAGTTTCATGGTAGTTGCTGCTGTCATTAAGAGGAAGAAGGTGGGAGGAAGTTTGAGGATTAAAATAGGGAGAGAATTACAACTGGTGGCAAATGTTTTAGGGAAGCTCTTTAAGGTGAGCCTGTAATACTGCAGGCTGCTGTTCGTAAGAAGAGGGGGGGAATGAAGAGCTTTAAAAGAGGATTAAGAATTGGCATTTTATTGAAAAATCAGGGAATGAATTGATAAGGCACAAGCTTATTTTTCTGTCTGTTGGACTGTGTCTGAATGAAGAGGGGAAACGAAAAGGGGCGATATTCTTGGAAGGGAAAGGATAAGAGAATTGTCATTTAAATTATAAATAATACTTAATGCTGCTCACATGAGTCTAAACAGACTTTGATTTTATTACTAGTATTGTACTTTTTCTCATGGACTCCCAGACTGGTTTGGGTTGAAGGGACCTTAAAGCTCATCCAGTTCCAGCTCCCTCCATGGGCAAGGACACCTTCCACTAGAGCAGATGCCCCATCCAACCTGGCTTTATAGACACATAGATCACTGTGCAGAGAGATATTAATAGCTGCTTCTATGAAACATGTAACAGTCAGCAGTTCAAATACTGCTGAGATGTAAAGTCACTGGCTGGAGAAGTGAAATCAATGCTTATTCTCATGAAATACATAAAGATAATCCTGAGTAGCTTCTCTGGACACTGTAATTTAAATTGGTATCTGACTGTAAGTGATGAAGGGTACAAGCCTGGAAGTTTAAGTTGTTTGACTGTGCTTTTGTAAGAGCCTCACAGATATTCATTGTGAGGGAGATGAAGGCATTAACTCACACGGAGCACAGCTCTGAGCAGGTCAGCTTCCATCCCTGGCTGCTTTCCTTGCTGCCAGTGGTTCGGTTGTGCGAGGTGGTTATATTCATGGTGCAACTCTTCTCACTTTCTCCTGCTTCCAGCATCCCTGCAGGCACAAACGGTGTTTGTAGGAGCCTCTTGCTGTGGTGTAAGCAGTGGCTGAAATACAGGGGATTGCTGTGCTGTACATGGGGGGATGATGGGTATTGAATGCAATGTTACACCGTACTGACACACAGTTAATATTTGATGCAGGCTGCTTTCCTGTCTAGTTCTGTGTTTCCTAGTGCAGAACACAGCCTCATCTTTGAAGCAAGACTTGTCACTTGAACTGCTGCTAGAGGCATACCAGTTAAAAGAAAAATATTTAGCGTCTTCTCAACTCTTACATATGCTTTTTGCCTTCTGGGCTTTCACATCTGAGACAAGAAGCTCTCACTGCATATTTTCTTTCCATGTCAGCTAGAAATAGGCTCAGCTGCTCTAATTCCTGCACCGCTGATGGAGCAATGTGTTGCTATAGAGATCTATCACCCTCTGAAGAGCAGAGTCAGACAGCTCGGCGGTCACAGACTGCTGCTGAGGAGCTCACTGAATGAACACAGACACTTTCCTTCTTCATCGTGGCTGGCTGGTTTGAAGCAGCAGTCAGACATGGCTGGGCCATAGCTGTAGTTGAAGAACTGTAGATTTGGGGGTTTTGGTTGGGTTTTGGTTAGGTTGTGGGGTGTTTTTTTCCCTTCTGGAGGGCATCTGACTTTATCCCTTTGCTTATCTGTGCTTGCATCTGTCAGATGTCCTGATGAAGCATATTGCAGATTGGGAATTGCTCAGTTCTATCCCCTGCTTAACCAGTTACCAGCCTGTAACCCACTATAAGCTCCTTAACTTTCACACATTAACCCAGATACGTTTGTGCCTGTTGAGCTCCCAAGAACACAGAACTTCACTCCCACGGTGAAATCCCCTGCAACATTCCTGCTGTATTCTTAGGAGTTCACATACCCTGAAAATGAGCTCCCTCCCCACTGCTACAGATCCATAACTGAGGGATTAGGCAACTTGTGTTTCTGTTTGACCTTTCCACAGGCAGAAACATTGTGCAATTCAGGTAACAACAGTGTTCTCATTTGCTTCAGGCACTGTCATCTGTGATCCCTGCGCAGCTCCAGAGGGTGGCACAGAGGGTGCTTCACAGGCTCTTCCACACAAGGTATTGCACTTCTTAATGCTTTTGACATTATTTTTTACTGTATTTGTGGTTCCTGTTGTGACCTCCTACCCCCAACAGAGCTTTCAGTGTTATCCTTAGATTCTCTTTGTCAGGGGTGCTTGTCGAGGATTACAGATTCCCTTTATGGTTTGCCACACTGTAGTCTGTTTGTTCCTTGCTTATTGTTTAGAAGATGGTACCCCGAAATATTTGACAGATAAAGATGCTGTGGCTCAGTGGCTTCCAGTGTAACAGATGTTGGTCACAGTGGTGGAGTACAATAGCCTCTAGACTGCCAACCTCTAGCTGGCAACCCCCATCCTCTCCCTAAAATCCCATTACTCTCAGTCCAGCAGTTTGGGTGTCTGAGCTCAAGAGGAAGCTTCACAGCTGCCAAGGTTGGGAGCATCTTCTTGTAGCCCTGCAGCTGAGAGACTTCACAGGATCTTGCTGGATTGCACATGAAATGGTGGAGGAGAGAGCAGTAGAGGAGAGCTTGTCTGCAACAGACTTCCCCCTGTAGTAAAGTACACATCACTAGTTATTTAAAACTCATAATACAAGCCCAGCAAACTGATGTGTAATGCAGAGAACTGTAGTAAGGGAGCATTGCTTTCCTAATGTGTGGCTTATCTTGGCGTCTCTTTGCCAGGCTGCTGGAAGCTGTTCTCAGTGTGATGCATCCCAAACAAACCTGTGTGCCAAGTGGTGGTGCAACGTGCCTCGCAGAACCTGCAGCCTGGCACCAGTACTGGCCCTTGCTAACTCCTGCCACGCTTGTCTCCTAACAGCTGCTTAGGTTATTACAGGGTTTTTGAGCTCAGCTTTCACTGGGGTATTCTTTGCTTGCAGAGCAGCACATAGCAAATGTCTTCTGGCAGAATGCTTTGCGCTCTATTGCTGTGGCATGTTTTGTCAGCAGCAAGTGATTACAAGACTTTGTATTTTACTGATGGGAAAAGAAAGTCAGAGGAGATGCTAGTAGTGGAAGTGAGTTTAGCTGGTGTATTGTAAGGAGTGTATGTGGGAAGAAGAGAAGGAAGGCATTGGAAGGAGAAAATGCTATTAATATGCAATCCATGCTGGCCTGAAAACCTGAAAGGTGTCTCCTTGTGTTTGGAAAGTCTTTGCTGGTCACCTCTGAGGGGACCTGTTAATCAGGATGCTATGTATTGAATAGACTGTCCCCTTGCTGTTACAGAAGCTGTTTGTTTGTTGTCCTGCACGTAGTCTTGCAAGCTGCAGTGTATGCGGAATACACATGGGAAGTGTTTGTGTACTGCTGGGAGCTGCAGTTTCACCTCCTCATCCTCCTCCTGCCCTACCTGCTGCTGGCTGGGAATGTGGGCTGCTTCATCCTCTGCTCGCGAGCCAATCCTGGTAAGCTCTTGCTGACTGGGAGCTGTAAGCCATTTGAAAATGGAACCTAAAAAAGGCTACAAACACCATTGCTAACAGTTTCTCTTGTTTCTTTCACAGGTATAATAACTAAATCAAATCATGCGTCTTTGGTTAAGATTTATGCTTATGATGGTGTATTGTTTCAGAAGGGCATCGTGTGTCCTACGTGTGACTTGGAGAAGCCAGCCAGGTCAAAACACTGCAGTAAGAATCTTAACTTCCTTGATAAGCAAAACAGTGGTACCTCCCCAAATCAGTTCTCCAGAGCTGCAGTCTCTGCCTTTCCTCTGCTTTGCTGGGCAGTGCTGTCAGAGAAGACAAAGTCTGTGAGCTGCAGTCTTAGGGAATAAAAGAGGAAATGGATAGCACAGCTTTGGGTTTAGTATTGGGGTTACTGTGTTTGCTTAAAATCATGACCATAATTCTTGGATTTTGTCAGATGAAAAACTGTCCTAAACTGTGTAAAAATGAAATTGCGCACTTAAACCCCAAGCAACTGACCTGTCCTGTGGCTCCCTCTTCCCCAGGTTTCTGCAGCATGTGTGTGCATCGGTTTGATCACCACTGCGTGTGGGTCAACAACTGCATTGGTGCCTCCAACACCAAGTACTTCTTCCTTTACCTCTTCACACTGACTGCCATGGCAGCAACCACTGCAGTCATCTCGGCAGCGTTCCTCAACCAAGTGGTGCTGCTCTCAGGCATGATGCATGGGAGTTACATTGATGACCAAGGACAGGAGCGTGCTGTTGACATTCTCTTCCTCATCCAGGTGAGTTTATGCTGTGTGGGTTATTAGTTTGTATACAAAGGTTTAGCTCAGTCTTTGCTCTCAGGAATCTTGTTAATCCTCCTCACAGGCAGATGTGGACAGATGCAGGGGTTTACCACCTTCACACAGCTAATGCAGTGTAGAAAACTGCCATTGCAGAATGCTTACAAAGTACAGGGTTTTTCTCCCAGCATTTCATTCCAGTCTTCCATTCTTTAGATTTCTGTTTCCAGGTTCTGCTTTAACTCAGCAGATCTAGTTCACAGGGACTGATTTCACATTCCAGTGACTATTTGCTGCAGGAATGTTTAGGAAACAGTTGAAAATCCTTGAGATATCTTCATGGAGATGTTCAAGCAGGACTCTACTGCCCTGGAATTTAGATACTTGAATGTTTTCTCTTGCATACAAAGGGTGACTTTGAGCTTCTGTAGCCCTTGAACCATTTGCTTTTCAGTCCCCTCACCCCTTTCTGTAGTATGGCAGTGAGGTGATACACAGCAAATGCTTTCTCTTTTCCTCATCCTAAACACCAGATGTTTCAGCCTTGGACTGTTATAAAGGGATCTCGGTGAGGGAGCATTTGCTCATGTTTGAGCTGTACCATTCCCACTCCCCAGCACTGGAATTTAACTCAGGGAAGAGCTGCTTAAAACTGCATCGTGTCAGCAAAACCTGAAGTTGCACCAGATTGTGGCCCCTTCATTTGGCAGTTTGTTTTCAGATGATCTGCATTAATGATTTTCTTAATTAAGAAACCCAACAAGCAGAACTCTGCTATGAAATACAACATTCAGAGATAGATGGATGGAGAAAATACTCCCACTTATTAGCCAGGCTTTGGGAGTCTGCATGCTCTACTCCAGGATTCAGTCACGGAGCTGACAGAGGGCTGTGACCTCTTCCTGGGGCTCCACAGTTCCATGTGTGCCCAGATGTGCTTTGCAGCTGCACGCTGAGCACTCACATCCCTCCATGTGCTTTAATGCCCCATCTTTGTAACTGAGTTGTTCTTTTTCTTTCTTTGCAGCACCTTTTCTTGACTTTCCCTAGGATTGTCTTCATGCTTGGCTTTGTCATTCTCCTCACACTGGTTCTGGGTGCATACTCCTGTTTCAATCTCTATTTGGCCTTAACCAACCAAACTTGCAATGAATGGTATAAATCCAGAAGACACGGGTGTTGCCACCATCCAACACTGCAGCCTCATGACAGACAAGCTGTCTACAAGAACATTTATTCTAAAGGAGTCTGGAGGAATTTGGTAGAAATCTTTAAGCCTCCTGCAGTGCTGGAAAGCAAGAAGAAAACATGAAGATATCAGTGTTCTTATGTGTGTTTATAAGTTTTTTGTAGGACTTTATACCAGCAGTGAGCTCTGATGCCCAAGCAGCTTTTGTAAAAAGGTGACTGTATCTCAGTGAAGTGATTGGAAACTGTCTGCATAAAGCTGACCAGTCTGTCTGTGACACTGACATTGTACGGTGGCAGCGGCCTGCAAGTCTTTTCAGGCACAATCACAGTGCAGAAGCATTAGGATCAGCTAAAGAACACATATATAAGGAACTGGGGGTTTTATGTTTAGTTTTGTATGCTGCATAATATATACCACTGTATAATTGAGTTCCTCAGTTGCTTTAGTCCATCTTAAGTAGGTCTTCCTTCCTGCAGGAGACACTGCTATATTCCTGCAGTGTCACAGATGTGGAAGTGGCACTACTTTGTCAATCATTCACCTTTTTCTTTTGCCCTGCCGGAAAACAGTAACAGAGCTGACTGCAGTGCTCTGGTTACGAATGCCTCAGTATTTAAGATACTTCCCTGGGTGAGATCTCTGAGGTTAAGCTTGGTCCTCTTGTTTCCTTGTTGGAGGGAGCAGTAGTGAATTGGCTGTTTTGGAGAGACAAGTTGGGTCCATCTTACTGGAGTGAATCTTTCTCCCTGTGCACACTTGCAAGGGAAGAGCTAACAAAAAAAGAGCTGCTGTGAACTGTGAGGAAGCTTCACCTTTGTGTGAGTATCTTTGCTTGGGAAATGATTAACCCATTTCTGTTAATATGGAGAACACATTGCATGGATTTAGCTGAAAGACTTTATGATTACTGGCAGAATCTGAACTTCAAGAACCATGTTCTACTACAGATCCGGGTTAGGATGGAGCACCTTGAATTTAGACAGGAAACTATTACATGTGAGGTGCTTGGTGAGGCACTGGCACAGGGTGCCCAGAGAAGCTGTGGCTGCCCCATCCCTGGCAGTGTTCAAGGCCAGGTTGGGCACGGGCTTGGAGCAAGCTGCTTTAGTGGAAGGTGTCCCTGCCTGTGGCAGGGGTTGGAACTGGAGGAGCTTTAAGGTCCCTTCCAACCCAAACCAGTCTGTACCAGGATTCTGTAGGTGAACGCTAGAAGGCAGTTCATGGCTGTCCCTCAGAAAACCCTTGGCCTTAACAGCAGAAGACAAAAGTTAACTTAGAGCTGTGCAAGTGGCCTCTGCCATCCTTCTACCTGGGGATCGTGTGAAAGGCTCCAAAGCACACGTGTACTGGCTGCTTCTGGAGGCTTGTTTGGGGAAAAAGCGTTTGACTCGCCTAGTGATGAGCGTTTCTTAGGCACAAGGTCAAGGGGCCCCCATTCTCTTTCCAGACATCCTTCTGTTTGGGTGACAACAGAGCAGAAATTGGCCAGCTCTAGTAAGAACTTTAAATAACTTTATTTTTACAAAGGTGTTTATTTACATGCTGGAGCTGTACAATATGCAAATAAAAACCCAGATATGCTTTAAAAAAAAGAAACTATCATATACAATATGGCTTTACATGCCACCAGGCCCCTCTCAGGGCAGCCTGTCTGGCACTGCAAGGGTACAATGATGCATTCTTTCATAGACCAGTACATAAGGCTACTTGTCCAGGATATAAAACGAAGATACTTCAGTACCATGCCTTAGTAGGCAAAAAGGAGTGAGGTTAAAGGCATGAAACTTTGAGTGGTGGTGAACACACACCAGAACTCCTTAGGTTTGGTTTCCTTGGTTTGCTTTAAATGCATATGTTAAGTAGTCTCTTATGAGACCCTACATCTTTGTTTCACTTTCTGAATGCTTTTGAACACCAGAACACCACTGTTCTGTGGTCAGAGGTCAATGCTTTACAAGGAACCTTCCTTTATTTGAGGCAGCTGTACAAACTACTGAGACTGTCAACTCTGGTGCATGGGTCACTTCCACAGTACAACCATGCAGAGGATTTTAACTATCGGTACTTCCATTTTAAACAGGAAACATCTCAGCGCTCTACCTTCCTGTTAAGTCACTTCCCTATGGAAGCATTCCCTCCCTTGGCAAAGGTAGGACTGCTCCGACTCCCAAACTGAAAAACCCAGGAAGTTTTACATTAGCATCTGTCACTGGGTGCATGCTGCTCATCACACAATGAGAGTCTGGACTTCCACCTCCGCCTCCTGCGAGGCAATCACAAACTCTCCCGCATGTTCCATGATTTCAATGTCCTCAGATGCCACCATGGTCACCGTCGCCTCTTCCGTCTCGATGCCACCCTCCGTGGTCAGCACTGCTCCCTCTCCGATGGCAGAAGCCAGTGTCATGGCCACCTGCTCAGTGAGGCTCTCGGGGGTGGCGATGGTGATGGTGTCTGCAGCATCAGTGGTTACTTCAGAGTTCTCAGCCACGGTGACGTTCTGCACAATGATCTGGTGACCAGAGTTTGCTTGATTCACTATTTGCTGCACGACCTTCATAATGTGGCTGTCGACCTACAGGAAGAGAAAAGAGGACTCGTTATGTCTCAGTGTGGTGTTTCTCTCTTAGAAGTATGGACAGTTCTCATCACCACAAGCAGGGCAGTGCAACAGCATTAATTCCACTTCCCTCCAGCTGTTGAAGTACTCATCACTCCTGGAACAGCAGACTCCTAGAACATGTAATAGCTCACGTCACTGAAGATGTTTTGCCAGCAGGACACTTGCCACAGAATCATAGAATGGTTTGGGTTTGGAAGGCCCTTAAGATCATCTAGGTCCAACCTGGCCTTCGACACTGCCAGGGATGGAGCATTACCACTTCTCTGGGCAGCCTGTTCCAGTGCCTCACCACCCTCACAGGGAAGAACTTCTTCCTTGAATCCAATCTGAACTTCCCCTGTTTCAGTCTGAACCCTTCACCCCTTGTCCTATCACTACAGTTTCTGATGAAGAGTCCCTCTCCAGCACCCCTCAGATGTCAAAATATTTATAGACAAATCCAAGCAATGCATGCCAGGACCTTTGACCTGATAGAATCCAAGCCAGGAGCCCAGCCAGCCTCTGACTGTGCAGCAGGAACCATTTTTAGCATTCTGGAATGCGTTGCAAGGATCTAGGGTTACCAGCACTAACCCAGTCATATCCAGTATGACCAGTACAGGCAGCTCTGCAAACCTACAGAGGTCAGTCAATTGATTATCTGAAGTTGGGTTTACTCAGCATGACTTTCAGGACACCAAAAGCGATTCATTTCATCTACAGCAAGTCCCCATAATAATCCTTCACGTGGCTGCTTTACCTCATGTCTTGTTCCCTCTATGATTTCAGTAGCTTCATTGGTCTCCATATCTTCAGTAGCAGTCTTGAAAGACAAAATATGATGATTCTCTTTTTAGATTATTACCAAAACCACTTTTATTACCAAGATATAAGACATTAAGATCTTTTATAAGAGTCTGTCTGTTCCCCTCCTGCTGCAGTAGCTCCTCTAAAGCCAACTCCTCCTTGACATTACCTCCAAATCCCATTGTCAAGAGCTACTTAAAAGTAACTCGCAGTGCTCACAGATAACCAGAAGAGAACATCCTCTCTCAGCAGGACTTGGCCAACTGGCAGATTCTTCTATTGGAGAAGAACTGTGGCAGCACTAACCGGGCTCAGTAAATGAACTGTGTAATTCTGCACTGATGAGTACTGGCTCTTTGTCACAAGGGGGGAAGAGAGCAAAATGCAGAATTCATTGCTTTTGGCAGCCACAACCAGTTAAAACCTGAGATTATTTCTCTGCTAAATTATTTCTTTAAGTTAAACAGAAATGGGGGAAAATAGAAGGTAAAAGTTCAGGGAAAGCTGAAGCAAATCAGTGAGGACATAAAATGTGGTATGGTCAGTTCTCAGCCTCAGCTTTCTGATGTCTTCCTGCTTTCTCATTTTCCTGCATACATTACAGGAAGGCTTTGGGAAGGGGGTGAAGTAGGCTCCAGGTGCTCTCCTTCTGAACAAGATTCTTTAATCCTACTTATTCCTAGGGTCATGCATTGGCTAGATCCTATTTTACCTTCTCCCAAGGCCCTAGGTGAGGAACATCACACACAACTGCAGTTTCAGTGACAAAACACCGTGCTGAGGTCTGCAGGCAAAGGCACTGCCCACTTCTCACCTCGATGATGTACTCCTGAGTGTCTGCCACCACTGAAGAGAATTCCACCAGCACCGTATGAGGATCTTCGGAGATGACAGTGGCAGCCAAGTTGTCAGCAGACTGGCTTTCCTCAGACACCATCACTTCCTCCACCTCTTTCAAACCCAGGAGGCAGCCACCTGAATGGTATTCCAAAAACGCCAAAAGAACATCATTTTTCATAATCATCTCAAATACAGGAGAAGGCCATTTCTGGGTCCTCATGGAAAACGCTACACAGCACAAGTAAGGACCTGTAACAGAATACCACTGACAAGTACCAGCTACCAGGCTCTCATCCCACTGAGATCAGCCAAATGACACCAAACAGAACTGAGACTGGAGCAGAGCCACTGTCCAGTACAGTGCCAAAAGACACACAGCTCAGTTCAGATGTAAATCCATACTAGATCTCAAAAGCTGTGTGTGAAGAACTGCATATCTTTTCTTCTTACACATTTCTCTATCTACCAGGTAACTCTTTTTTTTTCCTTCTAGTGAACTTGTATTGTTCTTCGCAATCTAAACACCTCATCATCACTACCTGACAAAAGCTCAAAAATCCATGCTTAGGAGGTAAAGGAGCAGCAGGTCCAGTGCAACTAATCTGATCAAACAAGATTATCTGTGAGAACTCAAGACATTTTCCTCACAGAACATCCATGCTTTGTGTTTTTACAGTTCACCTCTTCCCCGACACAGGAATCAAGCTCTCTCTGGCATTACTTTGTGGAAATGTTAATTTTCTCCCTCTTTGTGTATAGCCTTGGACCAGAGCCCCGGTAGGCTCTGGTAGGGTGCAGGCTCTGTCTTCTTTACTCAGGACAGTGGTGACACTGCAGGGACCACTTAGGCTAGAGGCTGGAGCAGAGAACCCAGAGCACTGCTGCAATTAGAGTCTTGATGCAAGTCCTCTTTATCTTTATTTAGATGATGTAGATTATATATTAGAACTGATTTACAGCTGTTTGTTCAGCTGACTCTTGGTCACAAAAATCACAGTAGAAATATTCATTAATATAGATTAAAAAAACCCGTAACACATCTCCTGATGCAAGTGGGATGCAGATAAACAGCCCTCGACGCCAGTCATTAGCTCCACTCCAAGAAACCCTCTCCACTCAGCCAACGAGCAGCTCATCCAAACCCAACCTGAGACCACCCCACGCTCCCACCCATCGCAGCCAAACTCTTGGCCACCTCACCTTTGGTTTTGAGGTGCCTGTTGAGGGTGCCGTGCTCTGCAAAGCCTCTCCCACACCGGTAGCACTTGAAAGGCTTCTCTCCCGTGTGGTGGCGGATGTGGCGCACCAGCGAGCCCTTCTCCCGGAAGCCGCGGCTGCAGAACTGGCACACGTAGGGCTTGTCCTCCAGGTGCGTGCGGAAATGGACTTGCTGGGCATTCTGTACCAAAGGGAGGAACAGGAGAAGGGAGCTAAAGGGGACTGCAGACTGGAACAAGCAGTATTTTAGCTTCCTGGGTAAAAGTTAACATCCTTGAGGACTTCTTCTCATGTACAACGTGATAAAAATCAGGTTTTACTGTTATTACATAGAGTTTTCCAGACAGTTTCTTCACAAATGTGAAGGTTTTACTGAGATCGTAACTGGAAGTTGCCCCTGCCTACGGCAGAGCATTGGAACTGGATGATCTTTACGTTCCCTTCCAACCCAAACCATTCTATGGTTCTACGAATAGCCCTCTCTTTCCTTACTAAAAAGCCTCCTTCTGGAGCTTCAGCTCATTAAGAGGTAAGTGGCCTCTGTTTTTCAGGAGCAAAGCCTCCTAACTTCTCCCAAACCCTGGCTCTGGAAAGGGAAACCTGGAGGGCAGGCCGTGGTGAGGGAGTTCACCTTTGTCTTGTACCGCTTGCCACACTTGGGGCAGGAATAGGGCCGCTCATCGGAGTGCACTCGTCGATGCCCCTTCACGTGTGCAATGGTCTTGTAGAGCTTCCCGCACTCTCCACAGCGGAAACGCCGCTCGTTCACGTGCACCTCCTGGTGCTTCTTTAGCAGGTAGCCCTTGGTGAACTCTTTGCCACATTCCTCGCACTTAAAAGGCTTGTAATCTAGAGAGAAAGAGAGGACATGTGGTTGGTACACAACAACCCACAGGACCAAGTGTCTCCTACATGCTGTAATCGAATCCTTGCCAAAAACATGACCCAGGAGAAGGAAGGAAATTATATTAACTGTGTGTAAGGTCTTTGTCTCATTCAGAAGCGAATTCTGCTCCACTGTTGCTCTCCTGGTCTTTGGTGCCTTTCAAGCAGCAGGTCCAGCCTATGAACCTGTTCTGCCTCACCAACCTTTTTCCTGGCCTCTTCATCAAATTCCACTTGCAAGGATGCAGTGCAGCCCCGAAATGTGAAAGTTGGGAGTGTTTTGTTAGGTATTTCTTCTACGCTTTATTCTACAGCTCTCCCAAAATCAACCTTTTCACATTAGTGTGTCACTAATTGATTTTAATCAGTTGATTTTGCATGGCTAAGGCCATGTAAAGGCAAGGGAGTTGAAACAAAGCATGCTGTGCTATGTGAGACACCTCGCATTTTAGACACTTTAAGCATAAGCAGTAGAACTTTACCTAAATGACCTTTGATGTGTGTTTCAAGGGAAGTAGCGTCACTGAAGGCTTCGTTACAGTGAGGGCAAATGTAACTTTTATACCCATTTGTTCTTTCAGCTTCTGGCTATTGGAAAGAAAATGGTACAACATAAGTATGTTTGTCCTGGTGTGGATAGGAAGTATTACAGTTAAATACTCCAGCTTTGACCAGGAAGAGATCTGTATGGTTAACAGGAGAGAGAGAGCAGCTCTGTGTCCTAACACCACACTTAAGCACATGTGAAATATGTTTAACTATAAAACCTGACACAACTCCCAGGGCACAGGGAGAGATGCAGGGAGGGTAACATGCTAACAGTGCTGTGCACAGCCAAGTGCAGGCAAGGAACATTACACAATGAATCTATGTACGGAATACAAACATACAGCCTCTGCTTGTTCTACTTCAACACACTGCTCCCCACATGGCTCCTCTTCTGCTTCCACCGCTTCATTCTGCAGTCCTTCTGCAGCAGCCACAGCAGGCTCTGTGTCTGGCTTCTGCATCTCCTCCACAGCGACTCGCTCTATCACGATACCCGAGTTCCTCATGGCCTCCCTCAGCAGGTTCTCACTTGTCGCTTCCCCCTCACATGGCAGCTCCTCGGGATGTGACTGCTGAAGGAAGGAACAGTCTAGTAACTGGCACAGCAAATACACCCTCAGCCCTCTCTTTAGAGCCATTCTTTCTAAGGTATCTAGTGCTGTGATACAGGGTTGAAAAGTCAGCAAGGCAATGATCTTGGACTGGGGAGGAAGAGGAGGTGAACGTGTACTCTGAAGACACACAGTCTTAGGTATGATAAGCCTTTGCTGCTATCACAGTGTCTTGCAGCAGGGAATGATCAACAAAAACACCCTTTCACCTTGTGGGTTGTTCAGTGCATGGTGGCGAATCCTATGCATCCTCCTGCATGCTACAGATGTGCTGCTAAGCTCAACCGGACTCCAGCAGAGCAGAACCTTTATGCTTGGGTGAAATAGCAGCTCATTAACCATTTATTCCCATCACCCAGATTTTTAGCACCTATGAGAATTCTGTCTGTGAGTTGAAATACTTCACAATACTTCTCTGCATACAGCACATGACGGGCCTTTAAGAGAAAATGCACTCACATCTTGGTCCAGGGATTTTGCATCGACAACAGGAAGCTCCTGCATTTGGACATGGACTTCGTGAAGCACGTTGCCTTTTGCATCTGTCACCAGGTGAATGACGGGTGAGCTCTCGATGGACTCACTCGCTATTGAGGAAACAGTGTCTGGGTTTGAACTAGAGGATCCTGCAAGAAAAGCAGCACAGTGAGTCATGGGTGTGCTGCCACCTTCCCCAGCCTGCTGTGCCTGGCAGAAAATGTGCCTCAGAACACAAGGTGCCTGCTAAAACCAGCTCTGTTCCAGAGCATCAAACACTCTTCACAGTCACTGCCTGGCTACAGAGCTTCGGGTTAATACTTTAGCTCTATAAATTACTTTTTCCTATAAAAAATTACAAACTGAATACCACAAAAGTGGGTTTAATTTATATGCTCAGTTCTCCCGGACATGAGGCAGGTGCTGGCAACAGCACTGACCTGTTGGCAGATCCTCTTTATTGACCACTATTTCTTTGTTCATGTTGAAGCGAATCTTTTCAGTGCAGGGTGTAAGAGATTTCAGGTGCCGAGTCAAAGCTCCTGATTCCCGAAAGCTCTTCCCACATTTCTTGCATTTGTAAGGTCTTTCATCTGGGAATGACAGGAATGAAAATGAGTATTAAGGTAACCACTGCCAGCGCGAAGAACACCTTCAGCTTCCTACAGCCAGCCCCGTGCTTATCTCTTGTGTTGCCTCCCAGTAGCCCAGCACTGTGGAGAGCAAAACGGGCTCAGCTCAGCAGCAGGAAAGCAGTGAGTTCCCCTGGAAGGTAACCTGGTTCCCTACACACAGAGCACACCCCTGCAACGAGCAGTTCTTATTCTGCAGAGCTCTTACCAGTGTGACGCCGATGGTGTCGAATCAGAGACCCTTTTGTCCTAAAGGAAGTGCCACAGAGTTTGCATTCATAGTCCTTCCTGCTGCTGTGAGTGATCATGTGAGCTTTGAGGATGCTGGCCTGGGGAAAGAATTTCATTTTAAAAGATGTTTCAAGTCACAGAATCCCAGACTGGTTTGAGCTGGAAGGGACCCTAAAGCTCATCCAGTTCCAACCCCCTGCCACAGGCAGGAACACCTTCCACTAGAGCAGGTTACACCAAGCCCCATCCAACCTAGCCTTGAACACTGCCAAGGATGAGGCAGCCACAGCTTCTCGAAGCTAAGGTTAAGGATTTTAGAGGTTAAGTGTTTTACATTTCAGCTGTAAAGAAAAACAGTGCTCCTTCAGAAAGTAGGACTTCCCTTTTGGAAGCATCTCATGCACTAGAACAGCATAATGTTATTGAGTCTTGAGATATCCTGGTGAACTTCTAGCCTAAATAACTCACTAACCCAAACACACAGGATATACTTACTGTTTTAAATGTCTTCTGGCATAATTCACAAACATATCTCCCTTCTTTGTTAACCAGCAGCTTAACCTTGATCAGTTCCGTGGAGATATCCTGCTCCGGATCGTCAGGGTTGCCTGCCTCTTCTGGGACTTCCCCATCAGTGTGTCCATCTGGGTTTTCAAAAACATGATCTCCTGCAACAATGACTTCTTTGATGTGCCCACTGCCTGGGAAGAGGGTAGGACAGTTATGTCCTTTGCAGAAGAGCTTTACCTAACTACATCAATTTACTGCTGTAGCATTTCACACAGCAGGAGGAGGAACAGCTACTTAAAGCCTGAACATGGGTCATTGCACAGTTCCTGCTGTTTACTTTAGGTGCTGGAGCAGGTCCAGAGAAGGGCTACAGATCTGGTGCAGGGCCTGGAGCACAAGTGTGATGGGGAACAGCTGAGGGACATGGTAGGTTCAATCTAGAGAGAGAGGGCTCAGGGGGGACCTGATAGCTCCCTACAACTGCCTGGAGGATGGAGCCAGGAGGGGCTGGGCTCTGCCAGCAAGGAATGTGACAAGAGGAAACGGCCTCAAGCTGCCCCAGGGCAGGTTTAGATGGAGCTGAGGAACAATTCCTTCCCCAGAGGGTGCTCAGGCATTGGAACAGGCTGCCCAGGGCAGGGCTGCAGTCACCGTCCCTGCAAGTGTTCACACACCGTGGAGACGAGGCCTCAGTGCCATGGGTTAGTGGTGGCCTTGGCAGTGCTGGGAATGGTTGGACTGGGTGAGCTTAAAGGGCTTTTCCAACCTGGTTGATTCTATGATTCTATTGCAGCATAACTATTAAAATGGCCACTTCTGGAACAGAGTTTTAACTCTTAATTTATTATTGCAGGGACAATTGCAGAGCTGGCCAAGGGATGACTTGCACACCTTCAGCCCCAAGTCCTGCAGCAACACGGAGGCATCATGTGCCCGACCACACACACAGATCACCCTCCAGAGCACACCGGAGGGGGGAACAAGCTCCTGACCCAGCCAGGTACAGAACCAGGCACCCCAAAGCTCACCTACTATAGCAGAGGCATTGCTGATTTCCTCTGCTATTGAAGATGCTTCAACCACTATATGGGCAACAGTTATGGACTCCTCGACAGAAGGAACAACCTGCTGTGACAGACAACACTTTAGCAGAGGAGTTTTATGACCTTTAAAGCCAACAGCCCCGGCTGGAGGAGAAGTTGCTGTCACCTTTTGCACGTCCTGGCCGAGGCCCGGTGGTGCCGCAGGCAGAGCCTCGGGGACTCTGTGACAGACCTTCTGCAGCTTGTGGTGCACGAACTCTTCCAGGGAGGTGAACTCGGCCTGGCAGCGCCCGCACTTGTGCACGTCATCTTCATCTATGGGGGAGAATTCGGGCACGGCTTAAGAAACTGACATGGAAAACTCCTGTGCTGCGTGTGGAGGTGAGCTCCCGCACCGGAGGGGGGGGGGGGGTGTCCCGGGGCTGGGGGTGTTTCCGAGCCGGTTTCTGGCAGGGAACGGGGCGATCTTCCCGCCCGGGTCCCCTCCCGAAGCCCGGCGCAGGGACGGGACGCAGAGGGGCACCAGCCCGGACGCTGCTGACAGAACCAGCATGGTCAGGGCCCGCTCCGCCCCGCGCCGAGCACCGAGGGGTCGGTTCCGCCGGGCCGGGCGGCTCCGCGGGCCCCGCCGCCCCACCCAGGCTCTGCTTTTCCCCTCAGCTCCGGCCGGGCCCTGTCGCGGCGGCACCGCCCGCCCCGCGGCTGGTACCTTCCTCGCTGAAGGGCGCCGGGAGGCTGAGGAAGGCGGCGGGGCCCGCGGGGGTCACGGCAGCTCCGGAGCCCGCCGCCGCCACCGCCTCCCGCTCCTCTGCCGCGCCTGCCGTAAGCCCCGCCGGCCCCGCGCTCGTTGCCATCGCGGCCTCCATGTCGCAACGAGCCGCACCGCCAAGATGGCGGCTTTACGGCCGTGTCGTCATAACAACGGGCCGCGTGCCGCGGGACCGGCCCACCGCGGGGCGGAGGGGGGGCGGAGGGGGAGCTCTGCGGGGAACGCGGCCGCCACACGACGGGGGGTGATCCCGGGGCCGCGCGCATACCGGTGTCCGGTGCCCGGCCCCCGGGTGACCTCTGACCCCCGGTGCCCACACGGACCGGGAGCCTTAACGAGTTACCTAAGGAGCCCCCGCGGCGGCCGGGCGGCCCAATGGCCTGAGGTGACCGCGCTCTCCTGGCCAATGGCAGCGCGCGGGGGGCAGGCAGCCAATGAGAGCGCAGCGGCGGCGCCGTGCGGGAGGGGGCGCGCGGCTGAGGTGCGGCGGCCATGGCGGGCGGCGGAGGCGGAGGGCAGCGGCGGTGCCGGCGGCTGGAGGCCGAGGCGGCTCGGGCCGTGCTGGACGCCGCCGACACGCTGCTCTTTGACTGCGACGGGGTGCTGTGGCGGGGCGAGGCGGCGGTGAGCGGCGCGGCGGCGGCGCTGGGCCGGCTGGCGGCGGCGGGCAAGCGGCTGTGCTACGTGACCAACAACAGCAGCCGGACGCGCGCGGCCTACACCGAGAAGCTGCGGCGGTTGGGCTTCCCCCCCGCAGAGCCCCGCAACGTGTTCGGCTCGGCTTACTGCGCCGCCCGCTACCTGCGCCAGGCCCTGCCGCCCGGCGCCGCCGCCTACGTGCTGGGCAGCCCCGCGCTCGCCGCCGAGCTGGAGGCTGTCGGTATCCCGCACCTCGGACCCGGCCCCGCCGCCCTGCCCGGCCCCGCGCCCGCTGACTGGGCCCAAGCGCCGCTCGACCCCGCCGTGCGCGCTGTCCTCGTGGGCTTCGACGAGCACTTCAGTTACGCCAAGCTGTGCCAGGCGCTGCGGTACCTCCTGCGCGGCGGCACCGACTGCCTCCTTGTCGGCACCAACCGCGACCACCGGCTCCCGCTTGAGGGCGGCGCCGCCATCCCCGGTGCGCGGGGCGGGGGTGGGTTGGGAGGTGGCTCTGGGTGTCTCCGAGCTCAGCCTTGAGTCTTGCTGCATAGCAGTGTGGCAGGCTCAGTGTCCCAGAGCCTGGGCTCCACACTGAAAGAGGGAGAATCCTTGCAGAACCTTTATTCGGGAATAGCGGCGCCTTTCTGATCCCGGTGTGAGACGGTATTCCTGCCTTCCAGCAGGTTTAGTCCACCACCTGTATTGGGGCTGAGCTCTTTCCCTGCCCGTCTTGTCCATGGTGTTGTGCTGGCTTGTGTGGATGGCGAGTTTCCTCTGCAGTCCCTAACTGGCGTTTCCTGTTCTCTCCGTAGGGACGGGCTGCCTGGTAAAAGCAGTGGAGACGGCGGCCCAGCGTGAGGCATTCATCGTGGGGAAGCCCAACCGGTACATGTTCGATTGTGTGGCGAGTGAGTTCAACATCGACCCTGCCCGTACCATCATGGTGGGAGATAGGCTTGACACAGACATCCTCATGGGCAACTCCTGCGGCCTCACCACCCTGCTCACGCTGACTGGGGTCAGCACGCTGGATGAAGTGAGGGGCCATCAGGACAGCGACTGTCCGACCAGGCAGAGCCTTGTGCCCGATTACTACGTCGACAGCATCTCCGACCTCCTGCCAGCACTGGGGGAGTAGGAGAGCAGAGTGCTTGCAGCCTCTGCAGCCATACTCTCTTAATCACCCTGTGACAGTAACTAGCATACTACCCGGAGTTAGCAGCCCTTAGCAGCTTTTTAACCTTCCTGTCCTCCCGATGTGATTTTGTTTACATCTCAGTCTTTAAATGCACTTTGAAGCCAAAAGGGCATTAGTGTCACCCACGTCCTGAGGGCTTGGGGCTGCTTTTAAACGAATTCTAAGCAACAGTCTAGCCAAATGTTTGTTTTGCTCAATGTCACCTTGTCCTCTAGACTGAGTTGAGGGAAGCAGAGCTGGTTGATCTGAGGAAAAGAACCCAACATCTTGTGGTGGGTGCTTACCTGGACAGGTTGTAACTCAGTCTGGTTTATTCAGGGAAACCTGGAGTGTTTAGTGCCAGCTATTTTGAGCAATGCCTGTAGGCATTGGCAGGTGGCAGGATTAGTCTTTAGCCGTGGGTTGAATTTTCTTCTTCCAGCCCAATGCAGATGTCACAGAAACTGACTCCGTCTTTGTTTATGTGACCACTGCAGATTGCACTAATGCAGATTAGGATGATTCCACTCTCACAATACAAGCAGGGTCTTCGGTCTCACTGTGTTTGTCCAAGTGCTGGGTGTATGTATAAAGCACATGTACATACAGAGCTACCCCCATCCTAAATATATATCAGAATATATTTAAATTATAAATTTAAGTATAGTATATGATAATATATCTTGTTTCCCAAAAGGGAGGATAAGAGGAATGTACTTCACTGATCACAGTAGATCCAAGCTTTTGTATTTGGTAATGCAGAAAGTCTACCCACATAGGACTGTCCTTCACTACTGCTGCTTCCCAGATAACTGGATACATTAGTACCAAGTTAATTCTTGTACTTCCCTCAGCATCCAAATAGCTCTTTCCTTGGCTTTAGCTGCAGCATCAGAGGTGATGCTTGGCAAACAGGGGCTGGATCTAGCACGGTTTTCCTCTCAAAGAATCCCAAGGCTGTGTGTGATGGTGGCACGTGCTTCCTTCAGTACCTGAGATTCAGCTCTTCCCTGCAGGCCTGGGGCCGGGTGCTCTGCTGCAGAGCAGCACTTGCTGGCTCAGGTGATGATTCCTGTTTGATCTTGAGCTGGATTTGGGTGATGCACAGCTCTGTCCGTGATAGCTGGATCCGAGGCCGCAGGTGAAACCTTTTGCATTACAGAATTAAGTGACAAATTAAATATGCAAATAAGCTGCTTTTATCCATAGCTTCCACTGTTGGTAGCTGATTTTAAACTACTTCCTTCCTTCACCTCCCACTGTGCAGCCAGGCAGCTCTGGCAGTGTGTTGGTGCCGTTTCCTTCCAGTCACAACGAGTCACTTGTTTGTAGAGCAATAACCTTGCAGTTCACTTTGTCTTTTGGTGTTAACCAGAGTATTAGCTGATCCTGTCCAAGGTGTTCCCTTGTGTCGGGAAGCACGGATTGCCTCTTCCCTGCTCTTCCATCCAGCTGGAAGCCTATGGTTGTGTGAAGTCACAGATAAACCCTTAGAGGTAGAACTGTGGGTTAATGTGGAAATGGATGTGATGGATTTCCTGCAGGGAGAGCCTGGCTTCAGGATGTGTTCCTGGATTCAGTTCCTCTATGTGGTGCTTGGAATGTCAGAAGATGATAAGTAAAGCAGCAAACACCAGGAGAGGCCTGGCCTGGCTGGAGCCAGCACTGGCCCCACACAAGGGAGCTGTTACCTCGAGTTGTGTGTGCTGAAACATGTGGGTGAAGGTGTCAGCCGTGCTTTGAAACTCTGTGCAACTTCCAGACGGTTTTTAAGCCTCTACTTGAATTCACATTAAACTTCAAAACCTGCTTTCCCCAGCGTTGTCTCACTTTGAAGTCTCTTCTCTGATCTTTGGCACAGCTGTGCTGCGTGGAGGTTGTGGGATTTAGGGGCTGGTTTGTGGTTATTGTCTTTAGTCCTCACATGCAGAAATGGGGAGAGAAATGTAAGCTCTGGAGGGTATTTCTGGGGCTTTGGTCCCAAATCCCTTGATGGGGGCTGGGATTTGCTTCTTGAAGAGCACAGTGCTGAGCAGAACACAGCAGTCCTGCCACCACCAGTGTTTTGTAGAGGGTTTTGCTTCATTAGGCAGGGCCTTCATTTCTTAGAGCAAGAAAGTGTCTCCTGCTTGGCTGTTAACAATCTCTTTGGGGAGAACCCTCCAACTGTGTGTTGCTGCTTGGTTCTCACACCTCTTGTGCGAAGCTCAGCTGCAGGTGGTGATGTGGGAGCAGTGCTGGGTCTCCTGTGCATCGCCCAGTGAAGCAGAGCTGTGGTTTGGCTGTGCCAGTCCTGCCCTGCTCTCAGCAGTGCCACAGCACAGGGTGTGTTTCTTCAGAGCTGGAGCTCACATCCCACAGAAGCATCGTGCCAGAACTGGATGGATGCTGCCACTGAAATAGCTAACCTTTGACTAGACAGCAGGGAAGAGTGAAGGATTGCCAGTGCTTTGGTGGTGAGAAGCTCCAGGATGAGCTGCCCTCTTGGCTGAATTGGATCAGTCCTGGGCTGTGCTTGATAGGAAAATGTCCAAAAGCCTTATTTTCCCTTAACAGAGACTATATGAAGGAATTCTGAACTTTTCCTTGCCTCCATCCAGCTGCTTGCCTCTCGCTGGCAGGTCTCAAACCCACAAACCTCTATTGGGGATTTCTGTAGATGCCACAGCCTGGTGGGGCATGAACATGAGTGCAGCTGGGGTTGTGGTGATGCCTCTCTAGCAGAGATCCTTCTCTCCAGGGGCTACCTACCACAAGGTCTGCTGGAGCACAAGCATGTCTGTGCAGCTGAGGCTTGCAGGGCAGCAGCCTGCAGGAGGAACGCTTGGCTTCAGCCTGTGGAGCTCCGGCAGCACGAGCTTTGTGTTGACAGTGGGAAGTAACTGATGACAGGGCAGGCTACCCCTCCTCTCTGCTCTATTTTCCGCTCGTCATGAGCTTGCAGTGGTCCTGCCAGCAGGGAAGGCCAGGACAAAGTCCCTGACTGTCATCCTGTCCCCTTCAGCCCGCTCACAAGGAAGCACCGTGTTAGGCATTGACAGCGTCACTCGGCACTCCTGGATTCAGCCCCATCTCTTCCCCTCTGCCCAGGTGGCAGCTCTCAGGTTTCAGCCTCCCAAAGTCTGGGCTGAGGAACTCCTGGCTGGAATTATTTTTGGCACGATGGACCATTTCTTCTAGATGCACGCTTGTTTTAATTTGGGTTTCCAAGTGTACCAGGAGTTGTAATTGCATATACAGTCTGCATACAACCAGGAGGCAGAGCTGCAGGAGCAAGGTCCTCATTTGAAGTGGAGGATGGAGGGCAGGAATAACACTGGCAGCGCTGTCTCCACAGTGAGTATCCCTCGTGCCCCCTATCACAGAGGGAGACCCCGCTCTTGGCTTGATCAATTCCTCACTGAAGGGGCTGAGCTTCTCCTGTTCCTGGGGATCCTGGTGAGGTTTCGTTCATCCTGTCAGATGGATTTTCTGAGACATGCCTGGGCTTCCACAAGGCGGGGCAGGATGGTCAGGGTAGAGGTGCTGAAGCACCCCACTTGCACCCTGCAGAGCCACTCGGGGTGTGTGTGCATGGAAGAGCCTCAGGGCTGGGAGTCACTGGATTTCTCTCTTTGTACCTTTCCCATGCAGGGAATTCCATTAGCTATTGAAAACCTGCCTGGGAGCGTAGGGCTTCAGCACTATCGCATCTGGTGGGATAGGTCTGGAGGTTACATATCACCAAAAAAGATCCATAACTGACCCAGAGCCTGGAAGAGCCCCTTCCTCATGTGGCTGCAGCAGTTCTAACCACGGGCATGTATTGGATTGCTTCATGTCCTTCAGACTGAGAAACAGGTTGCTTCTTTTCTAATGGGGGCTGCACAGTTGGGATTACTGGAAGCACATCCTTTCTGCTTGCAAAGAATAATGTTAGGTGCCATTAAGTTAAAGTTGTTTCCATATAAGCATGAAGGTGAGTGCCAGGCTCTTTTCCTTCAGGTGACATCTTGGTCTGCACAAGAACAGCTGATAAAGAAGGTAAATACAACCAAACACAGAGTGGGGCACTGAAGCAGGATCGCTCCAACAGGGGCTGTTCCAAATGCTGATGGTTCTCTGGGGATTTCTGTTATAAACCAAAGTAAGTTCATTTGCTGCTAAAGCACAGCAGCAGCAGCTCCTCTTTGTGGAAAGCTTCCAGCTCCAGCCCTTCTCCAATGGCTTCCCAGCGTTTCCATGCTCCTGTGGCTGCAGGAGGAAGGTGCTCAGCTGTGGGAGTACCCATCACCAGGATGTCAGACCTGAAACTCCAGCACTGTGGGATAAAAGTGATGTTATTCCAGGGCTGCTGTGATGTTTGGGCAGTTCTGCACTCAAACCCCCTCAGTTTGTGCAATGATCTGTGTCATCAGTGGGAATTGCCTGTTATGGGGAAGAAGAATAATCAGTAGGAGGGTTGATTTTAACTCCTTTCCTTCTTGCCTTGGCTCCCAGGACAGGAGAGCTGCAGTGTGCTTCACAGCTCCACGCAGGACCTTCTGCATCATCCTGTCCATCGCCTTGCTCTGTGCCATTGGCATCAGCATCCTGGGGGTTCTCATCTTCTCCCCCAGCTCTTCTGAGGTAAGAGACCCCAGTCAGGCAGGAAGCCTTCTGCTCACCACAGCCTTAATGAGTGTCAGCACTTGGTGGGAGGGATGAATGGGCTGCTGTCCTGGATTCAGCTGTTTTTCAACTGTACAGTTGCTTTTCTCCTTCTTAGTAGCTGCTGCAGAGCTGTTTTGGCTTTAGCCTCAGAACAGAGCTGATAACACACTGATGTTTTAGTTGTTGCTCAGTAAAGTTTACTCTGATCAAGGACTTTTCAGTCTCATGCTCTGCCAGTGAGGAGGGGCACGGGAAGCTGGAAGGAAGCAGAGACAGGACCCCTGTCCCAAACTAGCCAAGGGGTATTCCATCCCACAGCACATCATGCCCATGATAGAGACCGGGGGAGTCACCTGGAAGGCTCAGATCACTGCTCAGGCTGGGCTGGGTCGATGGGTGCTGAGCAATTGTATTGGGCATCACTTGTGTTTATTATTGGGGTTTTCCTTCCTTTTTTAGTTTCGTATTCTCTCCCCTTGTTATTCCCCTTATCATTATTGTTATTGGTGGTAGCAGCAGTGGGTTTGTGTTATACCTGAGTTACTGCACTGTTCCTGTCTCAATCCATGGGATTTACATTCTGCTGATTCTGCTCTCCATCCCTCCGGGAGCAGAGGTGGACACAGATGGGGTGTGAGCATGGTTCTGGGTTACTGGCTGGGCTTAAACCATGATAGCTGTGATCTGGGCTGGCTTCAGCTGGTTCCTATTTCTGGAAGACCAGCAGGCACAGGGGCAGAAAGGTGCTGGCAGTGCTGGCGAAGTGGCTGCTAAAAACAGCATCCCTTCAAGTGAGTCTCAGTGTGAGGGCTGAGCTCCTCTGTGTCAAAGCAGGAGAGTTCCGATGTGTGGCCTCTGAGGGAGGGTGAGCTGCCAGTGAGCTGTGCTGGCTGGGGAGGCAGATCCTGCTCTCCTGAGCTCCCCCCTGCATCCAGCTCTGGGGCAGCAGCACAAGAGGGGCATGGAGCTGTTGGAGTGAGTGCAGAGGAGGCCATGAGGATAGTCAGGGGCAGGAGCAACTCCTGTCTGCAAACAGGCTGAGAACACTGGGCTGTTCAGCCTGGAGAAGAGAAGGCTCCTTAAGGGGAGACCTGAGAGCAGCTCCAGTGCCTAAAGGGGCTGCAGGAAAGCTGGAGAGGGGCTTGGGACAAGGGCCTGTAGGGACAGGCCAAGGGGAATGGCTTTAACCTGCCAGAGGGGAGACTGAGATGAGCTCTTAGGCAGAAGCTCTTCCCTGTGAGGGTGCTGAGGCGCTGGCACAGGGTGCCCAGAGAAGCTGTGGCTGCCCCATCCCTGGCAGTGCTCAAGGCCAGGTTGGACACAGGGGCTTGGAGGTAGCTGCTCCAGTGGAAGGGGTCCCTGCCCGTGGCAGGGGTTGGAGCTGGAGGAGCTTTAAGGTCCCTTCAGCCCAAACCAGGCTGGGATTCTATGATTGGTGGCACTGTCCTCTCTTTGTGCCCAGGCTGGCTCGCAGCTCATCCACCTGACACTTCAGGGCCAGCAGGACCTGCTGAGAAATCAGACAGCTTTGGTGGACAAGTCCAGGAGCACCGTGACCTACTACATCACCTCACAGAGCAACCACACCGCCGTGGTGCTGTATGACAGCAGGAATGTAAGTGTGTTAAATCACCTTCCTCGTGTGCAAGGGAGTGAACAGAGGAGCCCAGGCTGGTGGGAGAAGAGTTACAGAGGTGGGAGCAGGAGGTGTAGACCAGGAAGTGCATTAACCAGCCACTTTAGGTGCCTTTCTCTGCACCTTTAGGCAGGAAAGAACACAGGGCAAAAGGAGGGATGTCCATTTGGGGGCTGTTAAGGTAGCTGTGGGGGCCGCTGACTGCTCTAAGGGGGCACAATCTGTCTTGCAGGGCTACGTGTGCTACAAGCCCATGGAGCAGCGTGTGTGCTACCTGAAGAGGATGGACTCCTGGGACCTCCAAGCCCTACAGACACCTCTCAACACATCTGAGCAGAGAGTAAGCAGCGGCTGCGGCCACTCCTGGGGCAGCTGAGTGGTCAGGGGTGATGAATTGGGCTTTGCACAGAGTCCTGCCTTGCTGAAGGCCCTTTCCTGCAGGGATTTGGGTTTGCAGTGCTGACTCTTTAACACCAGCATCCCAGATATGGCTAAATGAGGGCAGGGGCTCTCCCAGCCGGGGGTGGTAGCAGCAGCAGTTCACTGCTTGGGGGGGCTGGGTTGGTGCCTGGCACAGGAGCAGGGCTCTGCTTTGGAGTGCTGCGTGTGAGCTCAGAGCAGCAGCTCCTGCTTTTATGGATACCCAATCTGTGAGAAACAGCAGAGCTGCACTTGGGAAGGGGGGAATATGTCCCATGGGGTGAATAGCAGGGCTCTCACAGGACCCACTCCCACTGGATTCTGTTACCTGCTCAGAAATCCAGGGAACAAAAAACAAAGGGGGCTTGTTAGCAATTCACGGGGAGGAAGGTTGGAGCAAATCATGTACACAGACCCTCTGAACTCCATGCTAATGGATGCATGGGCAGGGAGCAGATTCTGTTTCAAGAATACAGAAGGCCCCATGGTTTTGTGCCCCTGTCATCTGCTCTCCATTACCTCGGGGGCTCCTTTGCCTGCTGCTGTAGTGTTTAACCCAGAGCAGTGAAGGAGCACAGCACCCACCAGGGCAGGCTACCAAAGGGATTGCAAAGAGGAGAAAGCATCTGCCTAGCTGTGAGGCTCCTTAATGGAAGTCAAAGAGTCGGTGGTGCCTGTCCCCGCCACCAAATGGCCTGTGTGTCCCCTGCTCCCCAGGCCACAGGGCCAGGAGGGACAAAGAGCCTGCGGAGGAACTAACAGGGACGTTGTTTGTTCCAGGCTGATCAGCTGCTCCGTCTCAATAACCAGACCAAGCACTACCAGGAGTTCCTGGGTGTTCTGGCAGGGGGAGAAGTGGACCCCCAGGGCCTGGGGGAGGCTGTGCAGACCCTGTGTGAGCAGACTCCCATCTTCAGAGTCAGGAGAAGCGAGGGTGAGTGGTGTGTGTGTTTCCCTTTGCACAGGAGGGAGGTGTGGTTGTTCTAGTACCTCTCAGAGGAGCAGGTTGAGCTGTGCAGAAGCTGATGCATGTCCTAGGATGGGCTGCCAAGGGACAGGTGACCTCTAGTGAGAATCAAACCATTGTTAGTGCTCCCCAAGGGCTGGCTCGTACCCACAACCTGCAGTGAACAGGCTGGCAAAGGCTCCGAGGCCCCTTCTCCAGGCAGCACAGCAGCTTGTGCATCCACAAAGCAGTCCCCTGCACTGCTGGTGGCTTAATGCTTGTCACCTCCATCCTCACCAAAGCAGCCTGCTGAGCTCTCCTTCTGTTCCATCTCACTCCAGCTTTAATGGGAAAGGTCATTCCTGGAGGCTCTCTGCTTGGCTGGCTCCCCAGCGACTACAGGAGCTTTCCCCTCACCCTGCTTCTGTCCTTGCTCATTTGGCAGGTCCAGGGAAGCAGCGCCTCATCTACCTTTGCATTGACATCTGCTTTCCAAGCAACATTTGTGTGTCTATCTGCTTCTATTACCTCCCCGAGTAAGTCCTGCGGCCATGGATTCCCTCTCTACATACTTGAACTGGATTCCTGAGACACCTCTGATTCCAAGGAAGGTAACAGCTCCACTAGCCCCCAGAGCTTCCTGATCTCATGCTGCTGGCAAGGACTGTTTAGAGAATGACCATAACACTGCAGCTGACCATGACAGACACTTTATTTGCAGCTGTGCTCAGGGCTGCACCATGTACGTAGGTATTAGGAGATCCAGGCCTAGAGGCATTTTGTGGTGTAGCTTGTGTTACATGGCTACAAGCCCAGCTCAACACAAGGTTATTACACTTGTTGGGGGGGTTGGCTTTTTACCAGTGCAGCTCTCCCAGTGAGTCTGTGGCATACACTTTGAATAAAGGGATTGCAAACCAAGGAATCAGCTGCCTCTCCTCTGCTCAGCCTCTTCCAGCAGTTAGAAAGGCTGATTTATTTTTTCTCCCACTTTGGGATACAGGAACATCACACAGCTGTCAGCAGCTAATGCCACAGGGATTCCTCTGGCTGAACAACACCCTGCTGCCCTCGGTGGGATCCTGCCTCCCTCTCCCATTCCCTTTTGTCCAGGCAGCCTCCCTTGGAAGCCACATGTGTTTCAGTGATGATGTGCTTGGAGGTGCAGCCTGGTCCCACTGAGGCAGAGGCAGCTGCTGCTGCCAGAGCCTGAGCCCTCCACCAGAGGAGGGGATGGTGGTTGCAGGTCGTGTCTTGGGCTCCAGTGATGGTGTTGCCACTGCAGGACAAGTGACAACAAGCAGAGGTCCTCTCCTCCCACATGTGGCCATTAGCCCAAGACGCTGTCGTTGAAAGCCAGGCAGACAACTGCTTTCTGGTGGCCACTGTATTCCCTCTTGATCTCTCCTGTCTCCACGCACCAAAGTCTGGCCAGGTTGTCAGAGGAGGCTGGAGAGAAATGGGAGAAGAATGGGTAAACTGCATTAACCTTTACACTTACCTTTTAATTACTATTACAAGACTTTCCCCTTGCTTCATTCAACACTATTATTACGACAAGAGGTAAGGGAGCTGTGCAGAGCAAGAAGCTTGCTGCATTTCTGTATTACACAGAGGTTTACGTGTTATTGTGGATGTTACATGTGTGGTTTGAAGGGACCATCCTGCCTCATGCTGCAAGCAGCAGTGCTATCAGGTGAAACAAACTGCACAGGTGAAAAACATCCCTCCAGTTTAAACAGATGCCCTGTTGCAGCACAGGGAGTTAGTAGACACTTAGAGGAGTTAGTAGATGCTTAAGAGATTTTAGTAGACACTTAAGGGAGTCAGTAAACGCTTAAGGGAGTTAGTAGACACTTAAGGGAGTGAGTAGGCTGTGTTGTGGGTGTGAGGCTGGGTGCTCTCCTCACCCAGCTGGGGTTGGCAATGTCCCAGCTACAGAAATGGGTGAGTCCTGTGCTCGTGCAGGGCCCTGGAGCCCAAACCAAGCGCTGCAGCAGGGCCTACCTGTGACGATGTACTGGGAGTCCCCGGAGAAGGCGCAGTCCCACATCCAGCCCCGAGACGTTTCTCCTGGGTTATTGCTCTTAATGCTCAGCTCTGTCATCAACGAGAAGTTTGAAGTCCTCCAGATCTTGCAGGTCTGATCTGCAGAACACGTAGCCAAGAGTCTGCGAGGAAGAGACGTGCAAGGGCAGCCTCATTAGTCACACTGCACGCCCAAGGGCCTCTCGTTGACTTGGGCCTGGACCAGTAGCGACCTGGAGACCTGAGCTCATTGCAATCACGCTTCTTTACACCTACGTCATCTGCTTTACAAGATTTGAGCTGAACAAGCTTGTGAAGGACACCAAGTTCCCCACTTTGCTCCTGGAGATCAGCAACTGAACCCCAGCTTCACAACACCTCACAGCCACAAAGCTTGTTGGGATCATGGTCCATGAGGCTGGGATGCACTGACAGCAACTCAGTGCCATGTCCTGCTCCTCCCTGGGGACCTGCAGGGCAGCGTGGAGCCAGCACCAGCCACATCTGGAGGTGTAGCTGGCCTCTGCTTGCCCAAAAGGACCATCATTTCCCACCACTGGCTGCAGCACTCACGTGGAGTCGGGGCTGAACTTGCACTGAAGCGCGTAGCGGTTGTGTGCAGGGATCTTGGTCTTGGGGATCAGCTGAGTCACCTCCTCCCCGATGCCACCCGTCAGGTTCCACACGTAGCAGTTTCCCTGTGGGGAGACAGCAGGTGATGGTCGCCCACCCCAAAGCAGCCTGGACTTCCCATGTCCGACCCCAGCCATGCTGCAGGCAATGCCAGTACATGCACCTGAGCACCATAAATCCCCCACACACACACTGGATGCCATTGGGGCTCACCGAGCTGTTCACAGCTGCCATGTAACTGGCATCGGGGTCAATGTGAACTGAGTTCACAGAAACTTCAGGCTCTGGAATCAGCTGCTCGTTGTGGTCGGTCTTCAGGTCCCAGATGTGAATGGCGCCGCTCTGATCACCCACGATCAGCTCTGCCTGCAAGAGAGAGCAGCCTCGTGTCTCTGAGGAGAACCCCGCAAGCAGCAGCCTCAGGCTGATGCTCAGATCGTGCCCGTGAAGCCTTGCTCTGGTTTTAACCATCATGGTCCTGTTTCGCCTCATTATTCTCCAGCACAGGGCTGCTTCAGAGCCCTAGGAGCCTGCTGAGTCCCTGTGCACTGGGAGCAAGCAGAGCACGGACCTCACACTGCAAAAAGGCTTTACAGAAGCGTTTGCTCAGTTTATATACCCCAGAGCAGGCAGAAGCTGCCTCAGTTCCAGAACCTTTGCACAGCTCCAGCAGCTTCCACAGAAGCCAAAGGATTTTCAGCAAGTCCCAGCCACGGGCATTCAGATGTGGGTTGGCCGGTGAACAACTGAAGCACTCAGGAGTGTACAAATACCTGAGAACCTCCAGCCTAAATGGGCTTTTCTCCCTCCCGCCCCTTCTCAGGGGAAGGACAAGAGGAAGCTGAAGGGCAGAGCTCTGGCTCCACTCCCGTGCTCGGAGCAGACCATGCTGGCAGCTCTCCACTAACCCAGGGCTTTTATCGACAGCTATGCGACAGCATCGCTTCAGCAGGTTCCCTGCAGGACAGCAGGTCCCAGGACCAGCTATTCCTGTCCCCCGAGGCAAAGGCTGGCTCCTGAGGAACACAGTTTGGAGTCTTTTTGGTTCTTGAGACCCAACTTCCTCTTAGCAGCTGTAAATGCCATTGCTAAAGCCATCACTGCTGTACCCAGGCTGTGAGAAGCCTCTCACCAGCATCATGGCAACAGGGAACTGCAGAGGGATGAAGCCATCCACATAAACACTGCCACCTTTGAACTAACTAACTGCCTTCTGCTCACAGACCAGCACCTCAGCAGCATCTCAGCCAGTGATTACTTCATGTGTAAGATCTATGTACAACAATAATGCTTGGCTTTAGCATTGTACGTTCGCACAGCACTGGCTCTATAGGAGCATCAGCAGCGTCTGGGTGAAGTGTGATCCAAATCATTGATCTCAAATCGGGTCTGAAATTCCAGACTTGGAGGTTAAACCTTTTGAAGATCAAACACAAAGAAACCTTTCTGGTGCTCGCCTGTTTACAAAGGTTTGTGCTGCCGAGTCTGTGAACACAAAATGGACCAGATGGGTTATTAACACTACAATGATACCACCACCATTCCCTCCAACGCTCTGTGCTCCAGCTTAGCCTTGTTTCTCAAGCCCCAGCCATCCCTTCCTTCATCACCCGAGTGGTGAACATGAACCTCGAGCAAATCTGACCCAAGTCCTGACGGTAACTGCAGCCCTGGGGTGTGCTCCTTGGCAGAGGTAACACCCTCACACTCCCCATCCCACCCAGTGCTGCCACTACTGTCCCTTTGCAACAGCCACCAGGTAGCGAGCACAAACGTGGCTGCTCCATGTCCTGCAATGCTCATGGGTCTTTGCCACCAGATCTCTTGCTGTGGATGCTATATAGAACTCTGCAGCCCCTCAGGCCTACCCGGAGGAGCAAGAGTAAAGTCTGGGCTGTGAAGTTGCAGTGAGACCAGTGCTCACCTGGTTGGGGTGCAGGCACACACAGTTAATGGGAGCGTTCACCTGGAAGATGCGCTGGCACTGGAGGTTACGAGACCTGCAAGAGAACAGGGAGCACAGAGCGTGGTTAACGGCGTGTGACGAGCTCCACAGCTTTGGGATGCTGCTGCTGGTGGCGGTGGTGCCGGTGCCCACCTGAGGTCCCAGATCCTGGCCATGCAGTCCTCCCCGCCCGTGTACATCCAGCGCCCGTCCTCGTGGAAGCCCACCGAGGTGATGTTCTTGCTCACGCCGTCGTAGTTGATGACGGGGTTGGGGTTGTTGGAGTTGAGGTCGTACATGCGGATGTGCTGGTAGCCTGCAGCGAGGGAGCGGGCAGGGGGTGACCCACGGCCCCGCTGCCACCCGTGCCCGCTGTCACCGGGGCCGGGCGCGCTCACCTGCGGCAGCGATCATGCTGCGGTCCGGTGTGATCTCCAGCGCGTTCACCTGCTGCACGCACCCGTTAAGGTCCGTACGAAGCAGCCCGAGCCCGGCCCCCGCGCTCCCGCACCCGGTGCGCGGCACCCCCCGGTGAAGGATACGGAGTCCTGGTGCTGCACGGTGCGGGTGCAGATGCCGCTGTGCGCCTGCCAGAACCGCACCGTGTGGTCGTAGCCGGCCGTGGCCAGGATGACCGGGTCGCTGCCCACCGTGCCCTGCGCCGCGTTCATGGTCACCGCACGGCGGGCACCGGGACCCAGCGGAGCCCCCGGTCCGTCCCGGTACCGGCGCTGAGCGCTCTGCGCACGCGCGGAAAGCGCGGCAGCTCAGCGCGCATGGAGTGACGCCGCTTGAGGCGGGCTCTGTCGGAGAGCGCATGTGCAGAGCGGGACGGCGGGAGGTACCATGAGCGCTGCGGGGGGGGGGGGGCGAGACCATGGAGCAACGGGGGAAGGAGCGGGGCACCAGCGGAACCGCCAGGGGGCGCCTGCTGAGAACCGGGGGAGGGCAGCGGGGACCCAAACCGGAACCGGGACCGGAACCGGGCACCCACCGGAACCGGGCACCGGAACCGGGCACTAGAACCGGGAACCCACCGGAACCGGGCACCAGAACCGGGCACTAGAACCGGGCACCGGAACCGGGCACCGAAACCGGGCACTAGAACCGGGAACCCACCGGAACCGGGCACCGGAACCGGACACTAGAACCAGGAACCGAACACCGGAACGGGGCAGCGGAACCGGGCACTAGAACCGGGAACCCACCGGAACCGGGCACCAGAACCGGGCACTAGAACCGGGCACTGGAACCGGGCACCGAAACCGGGCACTAGAACCGGGAACCCACCGGAACCGGGCACACACCGGGCTCTTGCAGGCCCGCCGAGGAGTGGTCTCGGTACCACCCCTTCGGGCCGGTGCCACCCCCGGGGCAGGGCCGTGCCGGTGTCCCCTCCGCGCCTGTGTCGCACCGGTGCGTGGGGCCCGGTCCCCGCCCTACCGGTGCCGCCCCGCTGTGCACGGGGGTGTCGGGGACCGGAGCATCCTCTGCGCTTCCCACCGCAGCGCCCGCGGTGCCGCCGCAGAACGGGCCCTTTAAGAGCGGCAGCGGCTGCGGTCCGGGCTCGAACCCGCTCCCGGCAGTGCCCGCGGCGGCCCCGCACCTGCCGGTAAGGGCCGGGGGAGCCGGGGATGGCCGGAGGGGCGGGGATGCTGGGATGCCCGGTGTGATGCAGGGATGCTCAGGGGGATGCAGGGGTGCCCGAGGTGATGCAGGGATGCTGGAATGCCCGGTTGCCGGGGGATACAGGGATGCTCAATGGGATGCAGAGATTCCCAGTGCCGCAGTGGGGACCGGGGCCGCCAGGATGGAGAGCAGAGCCCAGAGGCTGCTGTAGGGCAAGGGGATGCCTGAGTGGTACCCAGGACGTGGGGTGGCCCCACTTGTGGGGTGCAGGGGGTGAACAGGGCCCCCTCCTGCCGCTGTTAGGGCTCAGGGTCCGCAGCTCCCCATGGCAAGGGGCAGCTCATCCCGCGATGGAACACCTGGGAATGAGGGGCGGCCTCGGCCAGGCTGACAGAGGAAGGCTCTGGAAGCGTGTGAGCGTGCACGTGAGTGCGAGCGTGCACAGGGGGGTGCACGGAGCAGCGTCACTCTTCTGATGGAGCGAGGGTTTGGCATGGCGATGGCTGGGAATGACAGAGCAGAGGGGTGGCATCCAAACCCCGCAGCGGCACCCCAAATCCTGCTGCCATCCCGTGCCCTACAGCACCCCGGAGGCTCTCAGCTCCATCCTCCCCATGGCCCCCCTCTCCCCAGGCCCAGGTTTGGATTTGCTTCCGTTCCCCCCTCCTCCAGGCTCGGGAAGGTGAGCAGGGAACCGGGCTGGTTTTGGGGAGCGGGGCGCAAACCCCACCTGTGTGGGTGAGGGTCCGTTCCCTCCTTGCCCATGGCTCCTGCGAGCACCGAGCCAGGGGCTGCTCCGAGCCTCCCGGGGACCGTGCCAGCGCCGTCCCCAAAGGGTTGGCAGAGGAAGATGTCACATTCCCAAGCCCAGCGGGTGCTGGCGGCAGGATGCCGGGAGCGAGGGGCGGCGTGGATCAGCTGAGCCCTGTCTACAAAGGGATCACCCATCGGCACTGGCACCGCATCGTGGCTGCCCCATACCCCTTGGTGCTGTGCCCCATGTGCCCACCCTGCCTGAGCCGTGCCAGTGGGGCTTGGATCCCAGAACCTGTTCTCAGTTTAAGATCCCGCAGTAAAAGCGCCAGCTCTGAGCAGGCTGACAGCATCTGTCTCAATATTGATCCCTGCTCCGGTCCGGAGCGGTGTTCCCATCACAGCACCATCAGCACTCGGCATGGTTATGGTCTTCCTGGGTGCTGGGCTCCCCGTGCCCACCCCGTGCCCAATCCCATGTCCCCCGGTGCCTCCTCATGCACCCAGTGGAGGTGACGCCGGGCTGGCAGCATCCCCAGCCTGGCACGTTCCTATTCCCAGCTTGGCACATCCCTGCTGTGTTGTGCTGGAGCTGCCAGGAGCACCCAGGGCTGAGAGTGGGTGCCACGTCTGTCCCCTGAGCACAAGGCATTGTGTCCGTGCAGGGGTGTGAGTGCAGGGGATAGCATGGGCGCGACATGCTCCAAAACCAGGCTCCTGCCCTGCAGCCTGTGCATGAGCACTAAGGGACCTGGTACCCGTGGGATCTGGGTGATGGGGATGGAGATGGGGATAGGGATGGGGATGGGATGCTCCAGCTCCTTCCCGCACTGCCCTGTGATGTGACTGTGCTGGGGCCTTGTGCTCTGGGGACAGCGCATCCCAGGCTGGCTCTGCAGGATGTGCCAGGGGTCCCCATCTCTGCACCCTTCCTGTGCCCCATGGCAGTGGAACAGCGTGTCCAGAGGGATTAGTGCTGTGTCTTGGGCAAGGGCTGGTTCAGAGCCCTGGCACGGGGCAGCTCAGCGGCTGTCCCCTGGTGCCAATGCTTTGGCACCACCAACCAAACCCTCGCGATCGGCTGAGCCGCTTGTGCACCACCAAAGCTGCTTTTCAGTTCCCAAATCCATCAGCTGCTGGGTTGAGCCCTGAATTCAGGTGCAGCTCAGCCAACAGGGCTTTGGGAGCTTCTGGGGGGTCCCAGTGCTGTCCCAGTGTGGTGCTCACCAGGGTTTGGGCACGTGGAGCATCTCCTGCTGCTGTGGGGCTGGTGTCAGGGCTGGTCACACACTGAATACAGATCTCTGCACAAGCCCTTGGGCTGTAGCCATGGGGGGCAGCAGGGAAGGGGCACCCACTGCCTCCTGCTCCATGGAGCTGCCTGTGGTTTGGGCTCACACCCAGCTAAATTGGTCCATCCCCATCTCAGGAGTTATCGGTACTGCTTTAGGGGGGGAAAAAGGACTTTGAATGAATGTGATTGACCTTAATTGTGGCAACTCTGACTCGGGCTTTCCGTGTCCCACGAGGGATCAGATACTGGTTTGTGCCCCTTCCCCTCCATGGTGGATGGTGCCTGTCCCCATGGGTGCTGGGGAGGGGTCCGCACTGCCACCCTCATACCCGTGCCCATCCCGTGTTCCCGGTGGTCCAATCCCCTCCCCTCCATCCGCAGGGATCCCCCTTGATGCCACCGCAGCCACCGGCCCTGTGACACTGCCCCGGCCTCGCAGGGCTCAGGGGACCCCGCTGGGGACCTGCCCTGCAGCCACCACCCTGTTTGCTCCCGCGCTGGCAGAGCCAAGGAGGCTGCGCCCGTGCAGGCAGAGGCAAAGGCAGCTCCGGCCGCTGGCCCCAGCCTGGGGCACATGAGGTAGGAGGGACACGGGGTACCCTGAGCATGGCCCCATGGGGAGCGGGGTGCTGGGAGGGTACCCCCCCCTTTCTCCAGGTCTGGTGCTGCCCTGGCCATGGGGATGGATGGGGGTGCTGGGGTCCCTGCCTGGGTGCTGCCTGGGACCTCCGTGTGTGTCCTGCAGGGATGGGCTTCCAGCGGAGCCACCGGCTGAACCTGCTGCGCCTCGTCGTGCTGCTCCTCGTGGCCTTGGCTGGCATCAAGTTCCTGTTCCGTGACAGGTAAAGAGACCGGGGGGGGGGGGTCATGGGGACCCCCTGGGTGTGGTGGGGCACCCCAGCAATGATGCGATCCCTGCAGCTTTACCCTGGAGCTGCAGAAGCACGTGAGCAAGGACAGCGGGTTCTGGGGGGATGCTGGTGACAGCATCGAGGACACCGGCCCCCAGAGCCAGGTCCTGCTGCTCCCTGTGGCCAAAATAACAGCCCCGAGGCAGGAGCCTGGGCAGCAGCAGGTCACCAGGGACATCAGTGCCACCGAGATGAGGCTGGTCCACCTGGACCTCAAGGGAGCTGCGCCCCGCGTCTCCTACCTGGAGCAGGTGAGATAGATGCTGGGGATGGGAAGGATGTGCCGGGAGGGATGTGCCCAGGGGGCTGAGCACCAGGAACGAGCCCACGCTGCCCAATGCAGGTGTTCCCTCTCCTGTCCCTGCTGGGAGCCAACGGCGTCCTCATGGAGTACGAGGACATGTTCCCCTTCAAAGGGGAGCTGGAAGTCCTCAAGTCCCCGTACGCGTACAGGTGAGCCAGGGCTGGGTGTGACGCGCCCGGCCCCATGATAACCACGGTGCGAGGGCCGGGCCGGGTGCCCCAGCCCAGCTTCCTGCCCCGCAGGGTCAATATTTGTGTCCCCATAGCAAAGTCCAGGCGGGTGTGGGGCGGCCGGGGCCGCGCGGGCAGGGTGCCGGGGGAGCGGGAGGAGGGAATGGCCTCGTGCTGTGCCCTGTGCCCGCGCTGAGCCCGTCCCTGCCCTCCCAGCGAGGAGGACATCGAGCGCATCCAGCAGCTGGCGGAGCTGCACAGGCTGGAGGTGGTTCCCCTGGTGCAGACCTTTGGGCACGTGGAGGTAGGGGATGCTCCTGCTCCTCATCCCACGTCGTGATGAGGGGGGTCCAGGGTGATCGCAGCCCCTGACGGCTCCTCCGGTGCAGTTCATCCTCAAGCACGAGAAGTACCAGCGCCTGCGGGAGGTCGAGCGCTTCCCCAACAGCTTCAACCCTCACAGCCCTGACACCCTGGCCCTGCTCAAGAGCATCCTGGCACAGGTGATCGAGAAGCACAAGCGCTCCACATGGATCCACATCGGTGCAGATGAGGTGGGCACTGGGCTCTGCCGGGACCCCAGCCCTCACCCAGGCTCTGTGGGCGTTCCTAGGGCTGCTGAGCATCCTCCTTCTCCCAATCCAGGTCTTCCATCTCGGGGAGGGGACGGACTCCAAGAACTGGATGAGCCACAACAAGGGTGACACGGGGACCATGTACCTGAACCACATCAAGGAGGTGCTGGGCTTCATCACCACGCAGTACTGGGGGCTGCGGGTGCTCATGTGGGACGACATGCTGCGGAAGATCAGCGTGGGAGCCCTGCAGGGTGAGCGGATGGGGATAAAGCAGTTGGTGGTACAGGAGCTTCGGTGTCTGTATGGTGTCATGGCTGGTGCCTGGTCCTGCAAGGATGCAGGTCCCGGGGAGCATAAGGAGCATCAGGCATCCTCCTGCTGCTGGTGCCAGCATCCTCATCCCTGTCCCTGCTCCCTCTGCAGAGTCTGGGATAGCGAAGCACGTCTCGCCTGTGGTGTGGTTCTATGCACCCGACTTTGAGGCCGAGCAGCTCGGTAAGGCGATGTGCCTGGACTGATGGAGGAGGCTGCCCCCAGGTCCCCCCAGCCTCCCGGGTACGGTACCGCCGGTGTCCCCCCCCACCCCGCAGTGCCGTTCCTCACCAAGTATGCGGAGAGCGGCTTCGAGGCCGTGTGGTTCGCCAGCGCCTTCAAGGGCACCACAGGACCAGCGCAGGCCTGGCCCCCGCTGAGCTTCCACCTGAGGAACCACCTGAGCTGGCTGCGGGTGATGGAGGCACTGCCCCAGCTGGCCCCGCTGCGCCTCCAGGGCATCGTCCTCACGGGCTGGCAGAGGTGAGGGTGCTGGTACCCGCATCCTCCCTGGTGCCATGCAGGAGGTGATGGGTGATGCTCCTGCCCGCAGGTACGATCACTACTCGGTGCTCTGTGAGCTGCTCCCTGTTGGAATCCCCTCGCTGGCCATCTGCCTGCAGACCCTGGTGACCGGTGAGCCTCCACCACCCTGCTGCCAGCCCCATCTCCCTACCCCACAGTGAGACCGCATCCTGCAGGGAAGGGTGCTGGGAGGTGGGAAGCAGGGGAAGGATGGGTTCAGCTCCCCTGGCTTTGCTGGTGGGGTGGCCCCTTCTGCCCTTCTCTTTGCTCTGCCCAGGGGGATTCACGGAAGAGACGAAGAGGAAGGTCCTGGATGTGCTGGGCTTCGAGAGCATGCAGCTGGAGCAGAGCACATGGCGAGTGGCTGTGTTGGGGGTGGCCACAGCACCGCTGTCCCATGGCATCTGAAGGGATGCACTGGAGGGGGTCCCAGACCCACTTGGGGCTGAGGACACCCCAGCCCTGTGCACCCCACATGTTGAGCTCCCACCTTCTCCCTTCCCCAGCGAGGGCAGGGGAGTGTTCCCCGGTGCAGAGATCTACCACATGGTTGAGCAGGTTAACGGCCACCTGAAGGAGAGCATCTATAAAGCCCTGGAGGAGGAGAGGTAACAAACAGCAGGGCTGGAGCACGGGACTTTTCCCATGGGATGGGACTTGCTCCACGTACAGGTCCCCATCCCTGGGTGCCCCCCACTCCCCCTTGTGCCTCCCCAGTGCCATCAAGGGCTGGTTCAGCCCCTACCATCGGAAGCACCAGTTTGGTAACCCCCGAAACATGGAGAGCTTTGGCAGCAAGGTGCTCAAGTACGTGATGCTGGGACCCCCCTGGGTGTGTGTGAGGGGCTCAGCTCTGGGGTCCCTCACAGGAGGGAGCTGGAGTCCCCTTTTTGCCCCCGCCAGGCTCCATGAGGACTGGGAGAGCTTCATCCGTGACCTGCGCACCCACTTGGAGAGGGTCTATTACCCCGACACGGTGGAGGAGTGGATGGAGGAGAACGTCAACCCCTACCTGGACCAGCTGCGGGACCTGGTGCGGGACTACCGGGCCATCATCCGCCTCAACGCCCGGCCCAAGGCCACGTAGGGGCCATTGACCCCCCCTCCCAGCTCCCGCTGCCCCCCCTGTGCTGGGCTTTGGGGCCAGGTCGCATGCGTGCCGGTGTCTGCGCTGCTGCTGTGGCTGCCCTGTACAGAGCACATCCCACATCCACAATAAAGTATTTTCGTAGATGCTGCTGGGTGCTGGAGGGGGACACGGCTCTGCCCACCCTGTGCAGGCCGGGGGGGAGCTGGGGTCTGTCTTGTGACAGCTCATGGGCTCCTGGGTCCTGCTCTGCAGAGCGTGATGGAGGGCAGGGAGAGGGCAGCCCGTACCCCGTGGTGCCTCCGGGCACATGGAGACGTCCGTGTGCCCTGTGCTGTTCTTAAGAGCTGCTGTGTGCTCCCTACAGGATCATAGAGTCATGGAATGGTGAGAAGGGACCTTAAAGCTCGTCCAGTTCCAGTGGCAGGGACATCTTCCACTGGACCAGGTTGCTCCAAGCCCCTGTGTCCAACCTGGCCTGGGGCAGCCACAGCTTCTCTGGGCACCCTGTGCCAGTGTCCCAGCACCCTCAGCAGTGAGGGGAGGTGAATCCAGCCCCCCCATGCCCTCAGCTCTGCCCGTTCAGGGCTGGCTGGGGCCCGGTGTGTGCAGGGCAGCAGCACAGACACTTCACTGCACATTCCTCTGCTCTCCACAGCCCGACTTGGCAAGAGCCCGGAGGCAGCCGCAGGAACGCGAGATGGTTTGAGCTCCTCTGCAGGAGCCTGGCTTAGCCCGGCGAGGAGGGACAGTGGCCGTGTGCCCCTCTCAGCTCACACAGCCCCACTGCCTGGGTCCTGGCTCGGGTACAACGGTGCCGGTACCCAGTGAGGCCAATGGGGCTGCCCCGTCCCGTGTCAGTGCCGGGTCCCCGAGTGCAGGAGCCTGGCAGGAGAGAGCAATGGGCACAAAGGGACCTTTGTTGAGGAGCTTCGTTTGTTATCAAGTGGTGGCAGATGTGAGGGATGCCCCTGACCTGCCTGGGCCCCCGGGCACGTTGGGAGCCCCAGCCCCCAGCCCAGGGAGACCCAGAGCAGCTCAAGCCCCCCATGCAGCCGCAGGCAGCCCGGCTGTGGGATTAGAGGGCAGATTAGACGGTGTTTCCCGCTGGCATCCCAAATGTCCTGGATTGGAAAGTGGGGGTGGGGAGAGGAGATGGACCCCGCTGCCCATGAAGGGGGGGGGTCAGCCTGGAGCCGGGGGCTGAAAAGGGAGTTGGGGGCTGCAAAGATCCTTGAGATCCAGCTTGGGGCATCAGGAGGAGCTCGGTTCCCTCCGTCATTCCCACTGCAGCCTCCCATCCCCATGCAGTGACCGATGCTTTAGTGGCCACCTGGGTACAGGTCTTCTGGACCACCATGCCCCAATATCGGTTTGCTGGAGCCAGGACCTCCGCAGGGCTTTTAGACAGGAACTTACCTGGGGAGCAGGAATTTGGGTGTGATTTTGTGCGGTGATGGCCGTGCTCTGCCCTGACCAGGCTCTATCAGCACATCAATGCCTCGTCCACGGCTGGCCCCATTTCCCATCTGGTTCATCAGCATCCCCAGCCCTCAGCACAGCCAAACACACACACCACCCCCCCCCCCGGCACCCCCGGCTTTAATGTCTCAGCCATTTAAGGCACAAAAAAGTGGAAGGGGACGAGTGTCCCTGGCCATTGTGGCTGCAGGAGTGGAAAATGAGGCGGTGATAAAGGCTTTATTTAAGGAAACGGGAAAGCTGCTCCAGCCTGGTTCCCATTAGCAGCCACCACAGGCTGGCGGTCGCCAGGCAGGGCTGCGGGAGGGGGGAGCAGAGGGGTCCTCCCGGAGGAAGAAGAGGCCGAAGGCAGCCTCCCTCCGGCCACGGGGCGGCTGAGACCCCGCGGCCCCGGGGCCTCCGCACCTTTCCCCTCACCGGGGGGATCCCCGCGCCCCGCCCGCGGGCACCGGCGCGGCCCCCGCCCCTTCCCCTCTTCCTCCTCCTCCTCCTCCTCCTCCTCTCCCCTCCCTCCCGCTGCCCGCCGCGCTCCCGGTGCGGCCCCCCCCGCCCCGCCGCGCCCGGCCCCGCCCCGGGCGCCCGCCGCCGCCGCCGCCGCCTCCGGAGCGGGCTGGGCGGGGGGGCCCGCGCCGCGCCGTGCCCGTACCGAGCCGTGCGGAGCCGAACCGAGCCGCCCGCCCCGAGCCGCGGAGGATGCTCGGGCCGTGAGCCCGCAGCCGGCAGCCCCGGCGCGGCGGAGCCATGGGCAAGGACCAGGAGCTGGTGCAGGCGGTGAAGGCGGAGGACATCGCGGCCGTGCAGAAGCTGCTGCAGAGGCCCAAGCCGGGCAAAGCCAGTGAGTGCCGCGGCGGCGGGGCCGGGCCGGGGGCGCCGGTGGCGGTGGAGGACGGGGAAGGGGGGGGCTCAGACCGGCGTCGCAGGAGCGGGCGCGGCGGCTCGGGGCCCGCATCCCGGCCGGGATGCCGCCCTGCCCGGCCCCGGAGCATCCCCGGCCCTTCCCCGGTGCAGCGGGGGACCGTAAACGTGCCGGGACCCCTCCCGGGGGGCACCCCGGTGTTGAGAGGAGGGGCAGCCCGGCGTGGGGGGCACTGGCGGCTGTGGAGCATCCCGGCCGGGATCACTGCACAGCCTCGCCAAACCGGTCCCGGTGCAGCACCCCGGTACGGCCGGGCTGCCCTTGCCCTGTGCCCCCGAGCAGGTCCCGCGGCCCCGGGGAGCGGGGCCGGGCCGGTGTCCCGGGGCTTGGCCTGGGCACAGACAGGGGCTGGAGGTCTCTTGGTGTGCGTGGAGCGTGTGTGCACGGCCCGTGCGTGTGCGCACCGGGGCTGCCGGTGCCTGCACACATCTGCATGTGCCTGTGCGCGTGTACGTGCGTGCACGCGTGTCTGTGTTTGGGTGCGTGTCTGTGTTTGTGTATCCGTGTACCCCGGCATATGTGTGTCTGGATGGGGCTGTGTTGGTGGTGCTGTGTGTGGGGGTGTTTGGATGAGGCTCCGCGGGTATCTCCCTGGGCGCATCCCTGCGGCTGGGTTTGCACATCCCCGTGTGTGTGTGTGCCCCCTCAACGTGTGTGTGCGCGCCCCGGTGTGAGCCTGCGGGGCCGGACGTGTGGGGATGCGTGTGTCTGCGTGTGGACGTGTGTGTGGCTCCAGGAGTATCTGCTCGCTGTACAATGTAAGTGCTCTGGTGAAGGCGTTCCACCCGGGACTGAATTATTCATGGTGCTGATGCAGCCGCAGGTTTCAGGCCTGGTGCGTGGGGCTGGGAGCATCCCTGGGCACGAGCAGGGACCGCAGGGAGCACTGGTGTGGCATTGGGACACTGGGCGTGCAGCACCTTTGCTTCCCAGGCTGGATGTGGCACCCCATGTCCCTGGAGCTGTGCGGGGCTGGTGCAGTGTCCCCCGTCCCTGGTCTCATGAAGGAGTAGTCCTGGTTAAGCACAGCACAGCTTCCCCTGTGTCCTGGTGCTGAGCAGGCATCCCCCTGTCCCTGGTGTCATGCAGGGCTGGTGTGGCATCCATCGTGTCCCCAGTGTCGTGTAGGGCTGGTGTAGGTCCCTCATGCATGGCTGGTGTTGTGCCCCCCTGTGTCCCCGGTGCCATCACTGCTCTCCCTGCCAAGGGACTACACAGGGGGAGAAGCGGCTCCAGCTCGGAGCCCCCTCCATCCCAACCCGCTCCAGGTGTTGCCACTGCCGTGGCCTCTTGGAGTAGCGTGTGGGGATGGGGACGAGGCCTGGGCCCAGCGTGATCCCCTGCACACAGCTGGCGTTGCTGTGGCAACGGCCAGAGGTGCCCGAGTGCCACCACCTCCTCCTGCATCCATCCCAGCCCTGCTCTGCTGCATCTCCCGCTGCAGAGCTCTCTGGCCACGGGGCCAGTGGTGCTCCCTGTGCCGGGCTCATTGGACAGGGATAATGGGCTCCCAGTGAGGCCGTGCCTGGCCAGCCTGCTGTTGGGGTGATTCCTGCTGTGGGCCTGGATGCTTGCACATCTCCAGCTCTGCCAAACCCACCAGCGTTGGTGCTGGGATGCTCTGGTGCCGTTTCCCCCCTGGACCTGACTCCTGTGTGGTGCCGTGCTCATGGCATGGAGCGCACAAGCACCTCTGGTTGCAGCAGCAGGGCTGGAGGAGCTGCGCATGGCACAGGGTGGGAGAGCACCGAGCAGGGTCTGTCCCCATGCGGCGGCGTCCCCGCATCCCTCCGTGTGCCAGCCCCACGCGTGCCTCCGGTGCTCCCCACGCTGTGCAGCAGCGGGAGGGTTTGTAAGTGAGCTCCGTGATCTGGGCAATATCCTATTCATGTGGGGTTTAATAAATGGGATTTTTGAAATCCCTGCGTGAATTACCACGGGTTGCCATGGTGACGTGGGGCCCGATTTAGCCGGAGGAGTACGAGTTTGTGGGGCCCGGGCCGGCCGCAGCGCGCACCGCGCTTGCTTCCCGGGCATCCATAATTGATGAGGTTGTCTGAAAGTTACGCAAATCAGATGCAGGGATTTGGCAGCAAAACTGTTCCCCTCCCTGCTCCCTCCTCCCGGTGCTACCTCGAAGAATTGTGGTGACTTGGCGTTTTCCCCTCCGTTCCCTGGCCCCGGGCACCATGGCATGGGATGGGGCGCTGGGGTGTCCCTAGCAGCATCCATGCCTGTCCCTGTCCCAGGCGCCTGGGGCTTTGGGAAGCAGGAGAGGGTGCTGTGATGTACAGAGGAGCTGTAGTTCCTTGGCTGTGGAATGTTGGAGCGAGGAGGCTGCTTCCCTGTGAGGCTGATGCTGCCAGCGGCTTTTCCCTTTGGAAGCAGCTCCTGTCTGGCACCCACTGGTGCCATAGGAGGGATGTTGAGCCAAGGGTTGGACCCTGTGCCCGGCTTCTCCCATTGGGCTGGGGGGGGTTGCAAAGAGCTTCCATGCAGCAAGGATGTCCCAGCACAAGGCAGGGTGAGCATCCAGCGTGGCACGGGCTGACTGCAGCCTGGACGTGGGGCTGGGAGCTGGGGCTGCACCCTGCAGAGCTGCGCTGCCCACCCCATGCCTGGCCCTCGGTGCCATCCTGGTCCCCCGTACATCAGGGCTCGTGTCCTCATGTGGCCGGCTGGGATGCTGGAGCTGCCCGGCTGGGCTCTGGATCCCGCTGTGGAGCGCTGCATCCCTCTAAGCAAGAGTAACCCAGCCCAGGCTGTGGCTGCCTCCAGCCAAACTCTGGCTGTGCCGGGCAGGAAGAGCTCCCCAGTAGTGAAAAGCCCAGGACAGGAGCCAGGCAGCTCCTTGGATGGATGAGCCTGGTGCAGGCAGCGCGGGCCTGGTAGCAGGGCAGGGACCCCAAGGCTCAGGGAGTTCATCACCCTCTGGGGTGCTGCCATCCCGTGGGAAACATCCCGGGATGCGAATGGAGCTGCAGCAGCTCAGCGGGATGCGGGACAGTGGGAACAGGAGCCAGATCCCTTGGGAACAGGGACTTCCTGGGCAGGACCTTGCTGGCTGCCTCCTGCCCTATGGCCAGTTAATTCTGGGCTGGGTCTTTGTGTTGCCTGCATTTGATTGCATTAATAATCTCCTCTGATCACAGGATTTAATAAAACCAGGCTAATATGGCGCAGTTGGGAAATGTCTTTGACATTTCACAATTCAATTTCCATGCAGTAAAAGGCCGGGCAGCTGCAAATCCAATTGTGGGGCAGTGCCCAGGGTGCCGGAGCTGCCCGGGTCCCCCCGCTGGCACCGGAAACCTCCCCGGTGCTGCCAGCATCTCATGGCTCCTGCTCCTTGGCCGCGGGCACTGGGAGGAAGCCTGGGCAGGAGGGAGCTGGCTGGGACACCGGAGCCCCTGGGTGCTGCAGCCTCTGGAGCCATCGGTGTTGAGCAGGAGGAAGTGGCTGCAGGTCCAGATCCCGGGTCAGCTTGGCCTAAGGGATGCTGGCTCCCCCCATGTATCCCCATGGCCCTCCCTGATCCCCTTGGCACAGATTAAGGGGTGAAACATTGGGATGCGGGTGGTGATGCCGGCGTGGGGTGATGCTGGCACCAGGCGATGCTGGTGCATCCCAGGCACGGGGCCTCGGGGCCGTCCAGGCTGAGCAGCTCCTGCTGCTGCTGTGTTTAATGGTGCCAGCAGGTCCCTTACAAACTTCTCGGGGCTTCCAGCCCGTGTGTGAAGCTCGCTCCCAGCAGGACTTGGCAGGAGGGTGCAGGCTGGCGGGTGCCAAGTTCCCTTCCAGCGCGGGGTTCCTGCTCAGCCTGGGGCGCTGCTCCTTGGTTTACATCTCCTTGCCTCCCCACTGCGGCTGGGCTGGAACTGTGGGTCCAAACCCTCCTTTAGCCTCCCATTGTGGGGTCCCTGTTTGCCATAGGATGCTGCAGAGGACCCGGGGCTGTTGGCTGCTGCGGAGCAAAGGAGCTGTGAGCCGGCGGCTCCAATCCCAGCTTGAGGCTCCCTCGCTGGCCTCGATTCTCTTGCACAGTCCCAAATTCGCCTGGCTTGACACCAATTCGCCCTTTGCCAGCTCTGGGCGGCCCCTTGTGCCCGTGGCTCTCCCATGGCCACTGATTCTGGCTGTTTTCCACACCAGGACCTTGCTGCCGGGTGCTGTGGTGGGTGATGCTCCCAGCATGGCAGGGATGAGGGTGATGGTGCTGTGGGTGCTCTGAGCCCCATCTGCAGTCCCTTCTCTGCCAGCCCATCGTGGTTTCCAGTAGCCAGGCTGGCGTCTGGCTCCTCTCCCCTGCTCTGTGCTCCCTTTAACTCTTCCCTCCCTTTCCAAGCCAGTGGGAAAGGCTCTGATCAGCCCCGTCCTTGGCTTGGGGTGCCCCCAACCCATTCCTGCTCCCCTTGTGCCTGCAGGAGGGAGTGGGATGCTGCACCATCTGCAGCGTCCTCCACCCTACGGAGGCAATGCTCCTGGATGGCAGCTGCACAGTGCTGTGGCAGGGTCCCAGTGGAGGCCAAAGCAGTGCTGGCTCCTCAAGAGCTGTGCTATTGCTGGCAGGGTGAGTGGTGGAGGGGGCTGCTTGGCTCTGGGGTGATGCTCAGGGCTGCTCTTGCATGTGTTTGCCATGGTGCTCCCATCCTGGTGCTACTCCATCACCTTGCTGTGTCCCACCTGTGGCCAGGGGTACCACGAGGATGGGCTGTGCTGGGTTAGTGCAGCACTGATGTCCACCCCTGTCCCAGGTTACCATCCCATCCTGCAGCTGGGACATGTGGATTCACCCTCCTGGTCCCCTCTCCTTGGAGCAACAGGGTCCAGCACATCCTGCCTGGCACAGGAGCGATCCCGCCGGCAGACCGGCTCTGTGCTGGGCTGAGAGGGATCTTTAAGCTGTAATGAAATGTTAATAGTATTTTCCAACTCGATACGGGAGCAGAAAATGAGGTGTTTAACGCTGGGCTCCGCAGCGACAGGAGCAATCAGCCTGAGAAATGGGAAGCTGGGGATGCTGCACCGGCCCTGGCTCAGCCTGATGGCACTGCGCTGCTGGGCCTGCTCTGGTGATGGATGGGTACCGGTGCATGGCGTGAGCCATCGGCCAGGGAAGCGCGGTGCTGGGAAGAGCCACTGGTCTGCATGGGTCTCCTTGGGTCTCACCAGCAAGGTCAGCGCTGGCTGCATGGCAAGAACCAAGCGGATCAAGGTGCTTGTGTGGCTGGGGTGCACTGGGATGATGGGATCCCCATGGCCTGGATCAGCTGGAGATGGAGAGGATGGAGATGGTGCCCAAGCAGCTGCTATGGGCACAGCCTGGACACTGATTCTCCGAGCACCATCCCCAGGTGCTCTGCACCAGCGCTACTCTGCCAGTGTGCCTGTGTGTGCCCGTCTGCATCCGTGTGTGTATGAGCATCCGTGCGCCGTGGCAGGGCATTGGAACTAGGTGTTCTTAAGGTTCTTTCCAAGCCAAACCGTGCTGTGATTCTGTGGTTCTATGTGGCCAGGTACATGCGTGCATCCGTGTGTGGTGTGTGCCTCTGCATCGGTGTGCATGCGTGTGCCCGTGTGCGTCTGCCCTGTGTGCCCATGGCTGCTCCGGCAGTGCCTCCTCCCCGGCCTGCTGCGGGGCTCGGTGCCGGGCTCTCAGCAGCGGCGGCAGCAGCAGCTTGATCCCTTCCAGATGTGTGCCAGCGGCGCGGCTCCGCGTCCCCTCCTCCTCCTCGCTGAGGCCCCGCTCGGTTTTCGGCCGCCGGAGCGGTTGGAGCAGACAAAGCAGCCGCCTGCCCGGCTCCTGCATTGCAGCTGGGCTGTTTACAGCGCGCTCCTCGCTCTGTGCAGCTCCGCAGCTGCTGCATCCTCCGGGATGGCTCTGCCCCGGCGTGTGCGGGTCCTGGGGCTGCCTTTAAACCCCGTCTCCCAGCAGCGATGGAGCAGGGGTCCCCCATTGCCATCCTGGGGACAGCGCTGGGTGCCGCCTTATTTATCTGGCCCACCTGCATGCACATGCATGCACGCAGGCACATGCTCTGTGTATGCTGGGGAGCTCCCCACACTTCCCAGTGATGCTGGGCTGCAGCAGGGTTCGTGGGAGGTCAGATGATAGCGACTACTCATTAGTTAATGATGCTTTAAGCAACCCAAAGCTCCCGGTCCCTCCCTGCAGGCCAGCACGGCTGGGTTGGTCCTCCCAGGGTTCCCTGGCTCCGCAGAGGAGGTGAGGATGAGGATGGGGAGGATGGAGCTGGGCAGCCCTGGGATGGAGGTGAGTGGTGCCAGCGTCTGCCTCCCTCTGCCCTCGTGTCCTGGGCAGCCGCTGCTCGGGCACCGGGGACGCGCGGTGCCGGGATGCGGATGGAGGGGTGGATGCTGACGGTAGCTCCGAGCAGCCCCATCCCGTCCCCTGCCGCGGCAGCCTCGCCGTGTGTCGGCGGTGACTCCTTCCAGCCGCGGTGATTACTGGAAATTACCTGTTCGCTGCTGCCTCGGCGCGGGGGGGACGGGCTCTCAATGCAAGCGACACCAACACGCGTTTCCGCAGAGACGAGGGTGGGCGTGCGGCTGGCACCGGGCTGGAGCGATGCTTGGAGCTGGTTCCATGGAGCTGAGCGTGACACCGCGTGTCCCCAGTGCGCTGCCTGCACCCATCCCTGTCACCGGCTTCCTGCATCCCTGCTTGCACAGGGCCGAGCCAGGGGCACGGCAGAACAGCGCAGCACCGTGTGTTATTCAAGGGTCAGCGGGTTTGTCCAGCAGCATGGAATGGGCAGGAGGCTGCTGGGGATTCACAGCAGGAAGGGTCTGTAGAGCTGGGGGGCTGCATGGCTGAGCCCCAGACTGGGGCTGGGGAAGATCCTGGGGGATGCTGCATGGCTTGGGCAGGCTTTATGGCACCACAAGGAAAGGTCGGGTGAGGATAAGGCTCGTTGATGCAGGGAGAGCCAGGATGCTCTGCTGATGAGCCTGGCACTGGTGGGTACTGTGGGGTGCTGGGTCCCTTGCATGGCTCCCAGCCCCAGGTTGGCTCTGCCTTGAGTACAGCCATGTCCTCCATCCCTGCCTCCTCCTGCTCCTGCTGCAGGGATCAGCCCCTCGGACTCCCTTGGGAGCAGAAAGTTTCCCTATTTTTGAAAATGAAATCACGGAGGAGTCCCCACAGCCTCTTGAAAGCTGCGTTTAAGTTGCTTCATCCTGGCCCCAGGGGACAGCCCTGCGCTGCTGCAGCACCGTGACTCAGGCTGCCACAGCCGATCGATTCCCTAGCGCTGATTCCCAGCTCCCCAGGGAAGGCTCCGTGTGAGGGACGGGCACCCGGAGCCTGCGCTGGGCACGGGGCAGCATCCTCCACAAGTGCCTTGTGATTTGGGGAAGGGCTTGTGATGGCCCTGGGGCACTCAGTTGTGAGTGTCCAGCTGTGATGGGCAGTTGTTTTCCAGCTGTGATGAGCACTGGGGTATCCATCTGTGTAGGGCAGTTGTTTTCCAGCTGTGATGGGCATTGGGGTTTCCAGCTGTGGCAAGTGGTGTGTGCCCAGCTGTGATGGGCACTGGTGCATCCAGCTGCTGTTATCCAGCTGTAATGGTCACTGGTGCATGTAGCTGTGATGGGTGATTGTTGTCCAGCTGTGATGGGCAGTAGTTATCCAGCTGGTGCATGTCCAGCTGTGATGGTCACTGGTGCATCCAGCTGTAATGGGCAGTAGTTATCCAGTTGTGATGGAAACTGGGGTATCCAGCTGTGATGAGCAGCGTATGTCCAGCTGTGATGGGGAGTTGTTGTCCAGTTGTGGTCACTGGTGCATCCAGCTATGCTGGTCAGTCATTATCCAGCTGTGATGGGCAGTTGTTATCCAGCTGTGTTGGGAACTGAACTGCATTAGGCCCACCCCATCCCTGCCACCTCTTTGCCCCAGGCAATCCCTTCCCATGTCCCAGAGCTTCCCGGTGCATTATTTATACAGCCCGAATCGATCAGAAGACGATAACGGCTTCATTAGCATCCGAGCATCGCGCTTGACACGACCTTGGCTGCGAGAGTACAAGCTTCTTGCTGCCTGTCAGCAGCAAGGACCGGCTCCCTGGAGTCGGGGATGCTCTGCCCACCTCTGTGGGGTCCCCATGGGGGCATGTGCATGGGCAGAGCTCGTGGCCACGAGCTCTGCCCATGCACATGCCCCCATGGGGACCCCAATCCCTCCTGCGAGGGGATAAGCCCCCTTTTGCCCCTGCTCCTCGTGCAGCGCCCGTTGTTTGCGTGGCACTCGTCAGCAAGGATATAATTAAGAGCAGCTATTTTGGATGCTTCCTTTATCCGGCAGCTCACGGCGATGCTGCTGCGGGGTCCTCCTCCCTTGCTTTGCCTTCCTCAGGGGTGCTTGCTCCTGAGGGCACCCATTGTGTTTGGGGCGGGGGGGGGGGGGAACATATTGAATCCTGCTGCCCACATGGGCCGGGGATAAGGGGGTGACAGGGATGATGAGGATGGAGAGGAGGGGACCACTGCGGCAGGGTGATGGAAAGGATGGAGATAAGGATGTAGGGGATTGCCCTGGCTCATTCTTCACTGCCACCAAGAGAAGGGGGGGGGGGAAGCAGCGATGGTTTTCCCCTCATTAAGTAGATGTTGATACCGCGGAGGCTGGAGCCATCTGCTTGGAGCAGCCCCGCTCCCTGCGAGCTGGCAGGAGCCGGGATGTGCTTTGTCAGCGGGGGCTTGGCCGGGAGCCCCCGCGCCCCGGATGGGCATCGATCGCTGCTGGCGCGGCTCTGCCTGCGGATGCAGGGGGCTGGCGCCTGAGCACTGCATGGACCCGCTGCTGGGGATGGAAAGGGCCCCCCCCCCCGAGGCACTGAGGAGTTCCATTGTGTGGGGCTGTGGCTTTGGACATGTGTGTAGCGACAGGGCTGGAGCAGCTGGGCATGGGGATCTCCTCATGTCACGCACCGGGATGCCCGGAGCAGTGATTGTACATGGGAGTCACCCTGCAGCGTGCACCAGGATGCCTGGAGCTGTAGATGGGCATGGGGGTCTCAGTGCGGCACGCACCGGGATGCCCAGAGCAGTGGTTGGACACAGGGGTCTCCCTATGGCATGCACTGGGATGCCCAGAGCAGCAGGTGGGCACAGGGGACTTCCATTGCATGTGTGAGGATGCTCGGAGCAGTGGTTGTGCACTGGCCTTTCCCTGCTGCATACACTGGGATGCCCAGAGCAGTGGTTGAGAGCAGCGGTCTCCCCATGGCACTCACCAGGATGCCAGGAGCAGTGGTTGGGCGTGGTGGCCACTCTGTGGCGTGCACTGAGATACCCAGAGCAATGGTTGGTCACTGGGCAATCTCTGTGGCATACACTAGGAGCAGCAGCTGGGCATAGGTGTCCCCATGGCACACACCAGGATGTCAGGAGCAGTGGCTGGGCACAGGGGTATCCCTGTGGCATGCACCGGGGTACCCAGGGCAGTGTTTGTGCACGGCACTGGGGTCCATGGTGCCACGCAGGTGGCCCCATGTTCTGTCAGAGCCGCTCTGCCTGCGTGCCCACCCCACATGTGCATCCTTCTCGTGCATCGGCCGCCATCGCGGTGCCCCCCCCCCCCCTCCCCGGGGCTGTGGCCGGTGCGGGGCCGGTGTGGGGCTCGGAGGCTGAACCCGAGCGCGCATCCAGCTCCCGTGCTCCCGGTGTTCAAGCGGAGGCGCTTCTGGAGCCGTGGCCGGGCTGCGCTCCCCGCGGCTCTGTGCACCCGCGGCAGGAGCTGTTTGTAGTCGGTGCCTATGGAGGCGGCTGCGGCTCCCGCGGCATGCAGGGGCTGCGGGATGGAGCTGGAGGTGCCGGGGCTGGGGCTCGCTGCATCCCGCAGCGCATCCCCCTGCCCTGCGGTCCCACGGACCCTGCTCAGCGCCACCGGCCTTTGCAAGCTGCTCTGAGAGCTGCGGGGGGACTGTGCCATGGGGCGGGGCGCAAGGAGAGCATCAGCTGAGCACCCCATGGCGAGCAAGGAGAGGACACTGAGGTGTCCCAAGGACACTGAGAGGGTCCAGTCGAAGGGTCCCAGTGCTGGGGGTACCAATGCCCTCCCTGTGCTCCCTCTCAGCATCTGCCTGGTGGCCCCAGCACCTGTCTCTGTGCAGGATGGTGCTCATGGGTGCTCGGTGCTCTGTGTCACCCCTCTGTGATCCCGCAGGGAGGGTGGCCAGGGGCACACTCGTTGCCCGCTGGCAGCGTGGCCGTGCAGGAGCCCTGCTCTCTCCTCCCCGCCGTGTTCTCTCCTTTTGTGGCTCGTATTTTCACTTGGCAGCTCCCTTCCTGCTCCCTTCCCTCTCCCTTGTTAATGGAGGAGTTTTCCTTGTGCTTCCCAGCCACTACCGAGCTCTCCCACATCTCGCTTCCCAATCCAGGCTGCAGATCCCAGGCAGCAGCAGTGGGGCTGAGGTGAGCCCGGGCTGTGGATCTGGTGATGTGTTGGGTGCGGGTCCTGCTCCCGCTGCACTGGGAATTGCAGGCTCCAAGCTGCAGTGGGGCTGTGCCAAGGGTCTGGTTGGGGTCCAGGCTCAGCCACAGCTTCTCTGGGCACCCCGTGCCAGCGCCCCAGCACCCTCACAGGGAAGAGTTTTCTTCCTGATGCCTAAGAAGTGCCACTGCTGGGTCACAGGGAGTGACAGGGACACCAGCAGGGGCCTGAAGGCATGGGGAGGGCCAGGGTACTGCAGGATGCCCACTGCCAGCTCCTCGCATCCTCCTTCCAGCAACCGAAAGCCCAAGCTCCACGTGATGGAGCATCCACACTGCTCATTTAACACATGAACAAACCACACCAGTCCCCATTGTGGGGGAACAGCCCCCACATCCCACCCCTGTGCTCCCCTGGGAAGAGCTGGACGTTGCTGATGGGCAGAAGCCCACAGCATCAGGACTGACCGCAGCGGACGGGGTGAGCTGCTCCCCGCCAGCCCGGAGCTGTGGCCAAGCTCCCCAACAAAGGTGCTATTCAGTGCTGATGGAGAGGAGCCCAGCGCCGCTTCCGCTGCCGTCCAGAGCCAAGAAACAGCTCCCAGGAGAAGGGGGCCGAGCTGCACCCCCAGGGATGTGGACAAAAGGAGCCGGCGGGCGCAGGAGCGGCACCGTGCCCAGCACTGGCTCCGATCTCCAGCCCCAAGACGGGCCCCGCTTGGGTTAACCGGTCCTTGCAGAGAGCTGGAGGTCTGCAGGGCTTGGTTTTAACCACGGGTTGCTCCCGGGAAGGAATTGGGATGGGGCAATGCCTGAGGATCGGTGCTGCATCCCTTAACACCCATCCCCAGCATCTTCCGTCACCATCATCGACCAAACACACCGGAGCAGCGAATCCCTCCTTCCTGCACCTGCAGGAGAGGTTGTGGCTGCCAAAATCTCTTTAGCACTTCCATCAGTGCCCGTGCCAAGTGCTTAGTCAGTGACTTCCAGCCATGCAGTGGTTTGACTTTGGTTAAAGCTGTGGCAGAGGCCGTGAGCATCCTGGTGCACTCAGGCCCCGGCACGGATTCAAAGTGGCCAGGGAAAGGGCTTTAGGTGCAGCACTGTGCTGATGGGGTTCCATAGGGTTGGTTCTATGTGACAGCAGGGTGCCACCAGCATGTGGATGGTGGCACCCAAAAGGAGCCAAGGCAAGGTCCTAGATGGTGGGAGCTGGTGTGGCACTGGTGGAGAATCAACCCCATGTTTGCACCAGCACCAGGGCCCTTGAAGGACAGCGGCTTCATGCTGGCAGTGGATAATGGGTTTAAACAGGGTAGATTTAGGTTAGAACTAAGGCAGAAGCTCTTCCCCGTGAGGTTGCTGAGGCGCTGGCACAGGGTGCCCAGAGAAGCTGTGGCTGCCCCATCCCTGGCAGTGCTCAAGGCCAGGTTGGACACAGGGGCTTGGAGCAAGCTGCTCCAGTGGAAGGGGTCCCTGCCCGTGGCAGGGGTTGGAGCTGGAGGAGCTTTAAGGTCCCTTCCAACACAAACCAGGCTGGGATCCTGTGGTTCTGGGCCCACAGCCCCCCCACATCCCCTCGGGGATGGGGGCTGATGGTGCTGGCTGTTCTGAAGCCCTCCTCTGTAGTTCTCACCCACTGGCACAGGGCTGTGCCATTAACAAATGCCCTGCAGCTCGGGCTGTCAGGGAGCTGCTGGGGTGCAGGAGGGTGCAGAGCCTGGGAGCCTCTGCATGGGAAGGGAGAAATCTCTGCCACCACCCTGGCCACCCCTGGGTCCCTCCATCACCCATGGACCAGGCTCACGGGTCAGAGCCACTCTTCCTACTGCTGGTGCCCTGTTTGCCAGCACAGCCCTTTGTGCCACGCAATGAATGGGATGCTGACCAGGAGACACAGCTCAGGGGCAATGAGCAAGGCCATGGCCATGACGCACCAGAAGCATCCCTCTGCTCCGTGTCTCCCTTCCCTGCGTGAAGCTGCCCCTTCCGGTGTGGGTACCAGGCCTGCATCCCCACCCCAGGGCTCTGCCGTGCTGCAGCCACCCTCCTCTTCCTCCTGCTCCTGCTCCGTGTCGCTGCTGGGCTGTGAGGAAGAGCAGGCTCGCTGCAAAGCCTGAGTGGCACTTTCCTGATAAATCTCATGTAAATCTGGCTCCATCCCTCCTCGGGTGCTAATGGGATTGCATCGCCCCGAGGTGCTTTGTGTGCCCACAAAGGCAAGCGTGGGGTGGGAAATGTGCGGAGCTGCAGGGAACCAAATCCACGGCGGGGAGGGAGATCTGGAGCTGCACCCCGGGTCCCTGCCCTGGCCACCCCCTGTGCTGCTCTGCCCTCACGTTGCTGTCCCCTTCCCTCCCTCACAGAGCTCCTCGGATCCGCAAAGAAAGTCAACGTCAACTTCCAAGACACCGATGGGTGAGTGGGAGCCCTGCATGCGGTGGGGTGCGCGCGCTGCGGGGTGCCACGGATGGGGGTGCGTGTGCTTGGGGGTGTGTGCATGGCAGGGTGCAGTGAGCAAGTCTTGTGTGGGCACACCAGGCTCTCTGGAATGGTGGAGTTGGGGTCTGGATGGGCAAAGCCTCCCCTGCACCCGCACGGTCCCCCTGCGCTGAGCAGGGTGGCAGGACACGGGGCTGGGCGATGTCACTTGGTCCCCAGGGATGGGTCTGCTGTGCCCATGGAAATGGTGCTGAGCAGAGGGGCCGGAAGAGGTCAGGAATGGGAGAACACGTGGCTGCAGCAGCCCAGGTCCCTCATCCTCACCCCGTGGCAATGGGCATCCCTTGGTACCGTCAGCACATCAGCTCTGCTGAGCCACGCATGAGCACGTGTGCGCGTGCATGGGTGCATGCGAGCGTGCAGATGTGCAGCTGAGCGTGTGTGTGCGTGCAGGCATCCGTGCCCCCATCTGAGCGCATCAACCAGCGGTGGGGAGGGTGCCTGGTGCTGCCTGCATGGGGCAGGGGCTGGAGGGTGTGATGTGGGGCAGGGCAAGGGGATGCATCACCCCATGGACCACCTTGCGCCATGGGGTGATGTACGTCACCACAGGGCTGTGTTGTGGTAGGGGTAGGATGCCCACTGAGCTGCAGGCAGGGCCCTGCTCACATCCTGCTCTGGCTCTGGCTGGCTTGGGGGGTGCAGGAGCAGCCCTGCACCACCTCTGGCCTCCAGTGATGCTCCTGGAAAGGATCCAGCCCCATTGCTGTGCCTCAGGTCCCCATCTCTTGCTGACTGCAGGGCTGGTGGGTGCCATGGGTGAGCACCCACTGTGCCTGTGTCCCCAGGGAACAGTGCCCTGCACAGAGTGGCCACTGCAGCCGGATGGGCTGTGCCAGGGGAGAGCCCCTGAGGGAGCCCCGGGGGGGAGCTGCGATTGGCACCATCTTGAACAGATCTGAGCTGGGCGCTGGAGCGGAAAACACTGACATTTCCCCAGCAGATGCTGGGGATCGGCTCCGCAGGAGCTGTCTGCTCACATCCCTGCTCCTGCAGCGCATCCCGGGCAGCAGCTCCGCGGGGAGCGTGGTGGCTGAAGCATGGTACCCAGAGCGGATGTGTCCCCCTTGACCAGGGTCCTGGTGATGGAGGTCAGATGGGATCATCGCCCCATCAGCCTCTTGGGCACTGGGGCATCCACTGGGGTCCACAGTGTTCCCGTGCTCCAGTGACACCAGGTGGCCTGGGGATGGGATGGGATGGGATGGGGATGCTGTGTGCGACAGGGCCCGCAGCAGCAGCAGGCAGCGGGTGTGAGCTCAGCCGCATGGAGGATGCTGCTGCCGGGAGCAGCAAGTAGGTCAGCTCCTGGCCTGCTTCCCAGCCATGAGCCTCCCGGCGTGGCCCAGCCATCCCGGGTGCTGTGGAAGCAGAGCGGGATGTAGGACCGGGGGCTTCCCCCAGCACCGGGCAGGGGCACTGCTGCCATCTGGCAGCCTGGGTCCCCCCTGTGCCGTGCTGCCAGGGCTAGGCTGGGGTAAGTGGGTCAGTGGGGAGGGAGGGCAGCTCCATGGCACTCCCATCCTCAGTGGGGACCCCCCCTGTGCCTGCCCTGCCTCCAGCCCTGTGGGGTCTTCTCAGCATCCTCAGGGAGTGTTTCATCTGCAACCAGCTTGCTCCAGCATCCCTGGAGCAGACACAGCAGACCCCGCTCCAAGCCTTGCCACATCCCCATCTCTGCATCCCACTGCATGGGCTGTGGGGTTTGTCCTGCAGCTGCAGAGCCCCAAGGCAACGTGATGGGCTGGAGACCAAGCCCCATCCATGCTGGCACATCCCAGCCTCTGGCCCTGGTTGCACACTGGGACGTGGCTGGCTCCTGCCTCAAACATGGCTGTGTCTAAATCCTTGTGGCTTCTTCAGCCCATGGAGGGAGGTAGAGCTCGGTGTACGCAGGGAGCTTGGGGACACACGCACGTGGGGGGTTGCAGGATACAGAGCGGGTGCCCTGGGGTGCTGGGACGGGGGCAGACTGAAGGTCATGCTGCCGGGGGGACAGGGACAATGGGCGCTGACGCTGCGGCTGGTCCCCAGGTTCTCAGCTCTGCACCATGCAGCTCTTAATGGCAACACGGAGCTCATCTCGCTGCTGCTGGAGGCGCAGGCTGCGGTGGACATCAAGGACAACAAAGGCAAGCCCCTGGGTGCTGGCCGTGCTCCCCTGCCCCTCTGCAGGCTCTGGGTGCCCTGGCACGCCGGGGGGCTCACAGCCTGGCCGCACACAGGCATGCGGCCCCTGCACTACGCGGCTTGGCAAGGCAAGAAGGAGCCCATGAAGATGGTGCTGAAAGCAGGCTCCTCCGTGAACATCCCGTCGGACGAGGGGCAGATCCCCCTGCACTTGGCGGCTCAGCACGGGCACTACGACGTGGTACGGTGGGGCCGGCAGCGCCGGGGGGGGGCCCTGCTGCCCTCCCTGCCCTCGCCGAGCTGGGGTCTCGCTCCTCCGCAGTCAGAGATGCTCCTGCAGCACCAGTCCAACCCCTGCATCATGGACAACTCCGGGAAGACACCTCTGGACCTGGCGTGCGAGTTTGGGCGGGTCGGGGTAAGCGCTCACAGGGCTGGGGACCCCAAGGGGAAGAGGATGGGGACATAGCGACGTCCCTGGCGATGCTGGAGCATCCTTGGGGAGCGCCGGGCAGCACCAGGGACGGGAAGTGGTGGGGACCCGGCCCTCTGGCTGCGCGCAGGGGGCAGGAGCGGGGCTGGGAGCGGGGCCGTGGCCGTGGCAGGCGGCTGAGCCGCCGTTGCAGCCCTGCTCCGTCTGTGCTCGCTGCTGCAGGTGGTGCAACTGCTCCTGAACAGCAACATGTGCGCGGCGCTGCTGGAGCCCAAGCCGGGGGACGCCACCGACCCCAACGGCACCAGCCCCCTGCACCTCGCCGCCAAGAACGGCCACATCGACATCATCCGGTGGGTGCCGCGGGCAGGGGGCAGCACCGGGAGCTGTGTGTGCATCCCCGCCCCCGGCTGAGCCCACCGCCTGCCCCGCTGCAGGCTGCTGCTCCAGGCTGGCATCGACATCAACCGGCAGACCAAGGCGGGCACGGCGCTGCATGAGGCGGCTCTCTGCGGCAAGACCGACGTGGTGCGGCTGCTGCTGGATGTAAGGACCCCCGCCCCAGAGCGCTGCGGGATGGGGGTGACCCCGCAGATGGGGATGTAGCACGGAGTGTTCATAGAGGGGAGGGTGCTGGGGGGGACAGGGAGCTGTCTTAGAGTGGTCCAAGAGGTCCGATGGGGTGGCAGAGAGGAGGACAGCGCCTTCCAAAGCTCTTTCCATGCTATTGCAGAGCGGGATCAATGCCCACGTCAGGAACACCTACAACCAAACGGCTCTGGACATCGTCAACCAGTTCACCACCAGCCAGGCCAGCAAGGAGATCAAGCAGATGCTGCGGGGTAGGGGGGGGACTGGGAATGGAGGGATGGAGCACCTCTCCTCTGAGGAATGGCTGAGGGAGTTGGGGTCGTTCAGCTTGGAGAAGAGACAGCTTAGAGCAGCTTTCAGTTCTTAAGAGCAGCTTATAAGAAAGATGGGGAGAGACTTTTTAGCAGGGCCTGTTGCAATAGAATGAGGGGTGATGGTTTTAAACTGAAAGAGGGGGATAGAGCCTGGATGAGAGGGGAAATGCTCTTTATAATGAGGGTGGTGAAATACTGGCACGGGTGATGGATGTGCCATCATCTGGGTGTGTTTGGAGCAGCCTGATGTAGTTGAAGACGTCCCTGCTCATTGCAGGGGGTTGGAACTGGACGAGCTTTAGGGTCCCTTCCAACCCAAACCGTTCCATGATTCCATTCCATGGGCACCCAGCGCCATTCCCGCTCTTCCCGCAGACGCTTCCGCCGCTCTGCAGGTCCGGGCCATCAAGGATTATTGCAACAACTACGACCTGACCAGCCTCAACGTGAAAGCCGGGGATGTGATCACGGTGAGTGCGGCCGGGGGGGCCGGGGGGCCCCGCTGGTGACACCGGCCCCTGACCCGGCCGTGCCCGCAGGTGCTGGAGCAACACGTGGACGGGCGATGGAAGGGCTGCATCCACGACAACCGCACCGGCAACGACCGCGTCGGATACTTCCCCTCCAGCCTCGTCGAGGCCATAAGCAAGAGAACAGGCAAATAATTCCCTCCCTTCTCCATTCCTTGTGTGGGGCTGCTCCCAAACTGCAGCCCCAGGGAGCCCCGTTTCACTCCGGTGGGGACTGGGGTGCTGGGGGTCAAGCCCAGCTGGGGTGATGCCCTTGTCATGTATCTGGGGTCAGTGTCCCCCCCATGTGCATGGTGATGGTGCCATGGAACGTGTGGGGTTGGTGTCCCCGTCATGTATGTGTGGTTGGTGCCGTTGCGTGCGTGGACTTGATGTCCCTGCCATGTGCATGGGGACAGTGATGTTGAGTGTATGGGGTTGGTGTGCCCATCATGCATGTGGGGCCGGTGCCTGTGAAGTCCATGGGGCTGATGTCCCCATCAAGCGCATGGTGTTGGTGTCCCCACTGTGCATGTGGGGCTGGTGTCCCCATGGAGTGTGTGGGGTCACTGCCCCTGTTGTGCCTGTGGGTTCAATGCCCACCTGATGCACAGGGGGCTTGGTGCCAGCAGCCCCAGGTCTGGTGTTGGGCTTGGGGAGTCACTTGTGCACCAGGAGGTTGGTGCATGGGGAGAGCTGGGGACATCACTGCAGTCTGGGGGGGGACTGTGCAGCGGTGGGGACACGGGACCTGGTGCTCAGGGTCTGAGCAGGGGTTGGGCACTGATGCCAGGGAGCCGGCACTGCCCCATGGGGACCAGGGGCTGTCTCAGGGATTGGGCCCTGCTCCCCTGCCCTGCGGCTGCCTGTCCCCATCCCCATCCCTGTAGGTTACCTGTGGGATGTGTGGTCCCCCGTGGCTGTCCCCGCTGCCAGGAGCAGCACAGTGGGGCTGGTACCTCTGCGGGCAGCACTGGAAGGCCCCGCATCAACCATCTTGCTCCCCACTGCCCGGCCCTACACGCTCTTGAGGGTGGCCACATCACTGGGACATGGGTAGAGAATGGCACAGGGCTGCCATGTGCCGGCCAGGCAGGGGTAGAGCCACCCTCTATGTGTGGGTCATGCTGGTCCCATGGGATGAGGTTCAACGTGTGCGCTGTGTGCTGGTACCATGGGATGAGATCCGTGGCTCCTGGGATGCCACTTGGCTCCGTAGCAGTGATTCCAGGGTGTGGGGGTCTGTAGCCACCCCATCGGCTGCAGCCCTGGGCTCTGTGCAGTGGGGCAGCAGCATGGGGCGCAGTGGGGTGGCTGCAGTAGCACTTGGCCAGCTGGGCACGGGGGTGCCAGCGCTGCAGCCCTTCCCTTCCCAGGATGCCTTTGCGTGCCCCACATCCATGCCCTCATGGGGAGCCGCCGTGGGGCACTGGGATGTGCCATGGGCTGTGCCCTGCGCCGGGCTGGGCCCTGTGCTGAGCTCCCGCTGCTGCTCCTTGGCTCCGCATCGGTTCCGTCTCGCTTCTGGCTTCTCCACGTCCCTTTGGTGACTTTTTTTTGTTCGCTGCTTTGGTTTTTTCCCCTTTTCTTTCTCTGTTCTTTGGGTTTATTTCCGTTTCTCTGGTGGCGCTGAGCGGGTCTCGGTTATTTTGATTCTTTTCATTTTGTCTCTTGTTATGTTTTATTATCAGGTTCATGGGAGACTGTAACAATCCCCCAACAGTACCAAAAGATCCCGCTCCCGGCTTACGGGGCTGCTGTGCTAAACGGTGACGCCTCGTCCCATCCGTTCCATTCCCTGCCTCCACCTCCACCTCCACCACCACATTCCCATCAGACTCTTTTCAGTTCCTTTGGCTATCACAGGCTCTCCCCTAGCAGTGCCGACGAGCCGCCTTACGGACAAGGTAGTTCACCGCTCGCTTCGTGCTCTCGATGGATTTCTTTCTTTGCCTTTAACGTGTGGATCGAGTCTTTTCTCTCTGCTCGGCCTCTCCCCCCCCCCCTTTGCCATGCTGCGGTGGGCTGTGCGCAGGCGTGTGCGAGTGCGTGCACGTGGGTGTGCATGCAGGCGTGGGCATGCGTGTGTGTGTGTGTGCATGCAGGCGTGTGCGTGCGCAGATGCGTGTACACGTGCATGTCCCTTCCACTGCACCCCGTCGCCAGCGCTGCTGTAGCACGGCAGGGCCCATGGCGCTGCTGTTGGGACATCCCCAGTGCCCCCCATCCCACCTGCAGCATCCCAGTGACCCCCATCCCACCATTCCATGTCCCACATCCCACCCGCAGCACCCCAGTGACCCCCATCCCACCATCCCATGTCCCACATCCCACTCGCAGCACCCCAGTGACCCCCATCATACCATTCCATGTCCCACATCCCACTCGCACCATCCTGGTATCCCACATCCCAGCCGCAGCACTCCCGAGTCCTGCATCCCACCAACGCCATCCCGGTGACCCACATCCCACCCACACCTCCCCGGTGTCCCACATCCCTCCTGCACCACCTCATGTTCCCCATCCCACCTGCAGCATCCCAGTGACCCCTATCCCTCTATCCCATGTTCCGTATCCCACTTGCACCATCCAATGTTCTCCATCCCACCTGCAGCATCCCAGTGACCCCTATCCCTCTATCCCATGTTCTACATCCCACTTGCACCATCCAATGTTCTCCATCCCACCCACAGCATCCCAGTGACCCCCATCCCACCATTCCATGTCCCACATCCCACTTGCACCATCCTGCGTCCCGCATCCCACCCACACCTCCCCAGTATCCCACATCCCATCCTCCCCACCCCAGTGTTCCCCATCCCACCCACAGCACCCCAGTGTCCCACATCCCACCCTCATCACCCTGGGGCCCATACCCCACCCACACCTCCCTGGTGTCCCCCATCCCACCCACAGCACCCTGCAGCCCCTGCTCTTCTTCCCACCCTGCCCCTGTGCATGGGGACCCCCAAAACCACTCTCCAGGCCCCGTGCCCAGCTGGGAGCCACGGGCACAGGGACCCTCTGCCTGTTGCAGCCTCTCCCACTGAGTGTTTGGCACCCCATGAGCAGCTCGAACCGGGCTGGGGCTGTGGTGCTGGGGCTGCTTTCCTGGGGGATGCTCTCGGGGCTGGCTCAGGGCTCAGCTAAACACTGGGGACCATCGCTGTGCGCGGGCAGGTGATGGGTGCTGCAGGTCTGTGTGTTGAGCAGATATTTGGTGGGGGGTCTGCATTGTGCAGCCCATGCCATGCCCTGGGGGCTGCCACCGGTTCTCTGGCACCGGCGGTGTTTGCCTGAGCCCCAGTGGTGCTGGTGCTGTGGGTTGCATTGGGAGAGCACTGGGCTGGGTGTGCTGGCGATGGAGACAAGGGAGCAGAATCTTTCCCCTAGGGTCTCTCTCGGTGCTGGGTTGCACAGAGCTTTACCCCAGCAGCGCGGTGCGGCTCAGGGATGTCCCGTCGTGATCGTGGTGTGGCCATTTGTCCCCTTGGTGCTTCTTCAGTGACTGCATCACCTCGGACCATCCCCCTGACTGCTAACGGGGAGAAGGGCTTAAGGAATTGAAGCAGGCGGTGTTGGGGTGGCAATGACTGAAGCTGGTGTTGGGGCTGTGGCAGTGCCAAGCTTCCCAGGGCTGGTGTCCATCTCATCTGGTGCTGGTTTGAGCTGTGCTCTCTCCGTGGCCATCCCTGTTGGCCCTGGTGCGAGCAGGAGGTGGCAGAGGTGGGCAGTGCGGTGAGCTGGTGATGGAGCGGTGCTTCGGGGTGGCTGGATTCTCTCACCCACTGCTGCGTCACTGGTTGCCATGGGGCACCCTGGGGGGCACGGGGGGGTTCAGCTCTCATTTCTGACCCCACACAGCCCCTGTGTCCTCCCTCAGATGGGTGCAGGCAGCCGCGAGGGCATGGCCAGCATCATCTTGGCCCATTGACAGGGAGGTGGGAACCCTGGTCCCCACTGCTCAACTTTGCTTCCCTGCACTGGGTCATGTCCCCATCCTGTTCTGTACAGGGACAACACGGTCCCTGTGCTCTGCCCGGGCTGAGCTGGGGCACTGGGGAATCCTGGCATAGGTCTGGCAGCAGGGAAGGGAGATGCCCTGTGTGATGGGGTCCCAAGCTGGTCACCGTCACCCTGTGGCAGCTGTTTGGGGGGTACCAGCCCCTGGGACAGCACTGGCACCCCTGGGCACGGCTGGGGACCCCACACCTTCACTGCATGTAGCAGTGATAGGCCCCAGGGCCCCGGGTCACCTCGTCCCGTGCCACACCGCTGTGAGCCCGAGCGCACGGAGCCACGCACGCCTGATGGCTGCTCTCTCTGCTCTGCCACCAAGGGTCCCGCGGGGCCGACATGAGCCCATCGCACCTCTCGCCGTCGCAGGGCGGATCGGCTGCACCGGCTCCCACCGAGGAGATCTGGGTGCTGCGGAAACCCTTCGCAGGTACGACCCTCCCTGTGCCCATGGTGGCGGGACACGGTGTGCCCCGTCCTGGCCACGGCGTCGGTGCCCTCATGGCATCTCCTCTCTGTGCAGGTGGGGACCGCAGCAGCCTGGGCAGCACGGGCAGCGTGGCCTCGGCGCGCAGCTCAGGCAGCGGGCAGAGCGCGGGCAGCGGGGCGCATGCCCTGCACGCCGGCTCGGAAGGTGTCAAGGTAAGAGGAGCCCCGAGGTGGCTGTGCCAGCCCCTGGTGGCACTCGGCTCCGGGCCGGGCACTGGCACTGGTGCGGGTGTTTGCTGCCCTGGCAGCTGCCCTTGGTCCCTGATGGGATTGATGCTCAGATGGGTCCTGTAGGTTCTACCCACACCCAGAGCGTCACTGATGGTAGCCACCAGTGTCCGCTCCAGGATGCAAGCTTAGACCTGGCACGACGTCCTGCTGTGCTTCAGGGGCTGCCCGTGCATGCAGGATCCTGCTAAAGCTGTGTGCTGTGTCTCTGCTGCCACTTGCAGGGTCCCTCTGCACTGCACTGCACACTGCTGGCGTGCTGCCCACTGCAGCTCCACACTGCACGGAGCATCTGCCTGCTGCTGCCAGCACACAGCACACTGCACACTGCGAACTGCTGCCAGCACGTCGCTCACTGCATCCTGATGCTGCTGTTGGCACATTGCCCACTGCATCCTGATGCTGCTGTTGGCATATTTCCCACTGCATCCTGATGCTGCTGTTGGCATATTTCTCACTGCATCCTGATGCTGCTGTTGGCATATTTCCCACTGCATCCTGATGCTGCTGTTGGCATATTTCCCACTGCATCCTGATGCTGCTGTTGGCATATTTCCCACTGCATTCTGATGCTGCTGTTGGCATATTTCCCACTGCATCCTGATGCTGCTGCTGGCAAGTTGCTCACTGCATCCTGATGCTACTGCTGGCACATTGCTCACTGCATCCTGATGCTGCTGCTGACACATTGCCCACTGCATCCTGATGCTGCTGCCGGCACACACTGCTCACTGCATCCTGATGCTGCTGCCGGCACGCACTGCTCACTGCATCCTGATGCTGCTGGTGGCATATTTCCCACTGCATCCTGATGCTGCTGTTGGCATGTTGCCCGCTGCATCCTGATGCTGCTGCCGCCATGTTGCCCACTGCATCCTGATGCTGCCATTGGCATTCTGCCCGCTGCATCCTGATGCTGCTGCCGGCACGTTGTGCTTTGTGCAGCACCGCGGGGTGTCCTGGCCTGAGGCACCCACGACCCCATCTCCCCCGGCATCCTGCCTTAGTGCTGCTGGGCACTGAGGTCGGTGTAGGCTCTGCTTTGCACTGGGGGTCCCCCCTCCACCAGCCTGTGCCGGGTTCGTGCCGGGCTGGATTCGGGGCGCCGCGGGCGCTCGCTGCCTGCCAGGCACCATCTGTGCTGCTGCCGCTCTCCCCGCCGCAGCCTGGATCCGCTGCGCCTCTCCCTGCCCGCCCTCGCCCCGGCGCAGCACCCGCAGCACCGGCAGCACCCGCCTCACTCCTGCCTGCTCTTCCTCCCTTTCCCGGGGTGTTTTTCAGCTGCTGGCAACCGTCCTTTCCCAGAAGGCTTCTGCGCAAGAGTGTGCCGTGGGCGATGGGCCGGCCAAGGCGCAGGACATCCCCGCAGGTGCGTGCTGCCGGAGCAGGAGCAGCCCTGGCCCTGCCGCGGGCGCGCCGTGGATCCAGGGATCTGTCTTTTTGTTTTATTGCCACGGCGCCCGTCGCCAGAAGGAAAACGTGTGGGTAAAAAATGACTCTGTCGCCTTTCGGCTGCTGCCAGGCCTTCTCCTGCCTCGGTTAGTGGGGGCCCCGTGGGGGGGGTAGGGGGGCGGCGCGGCGGGCAGGGGACGGCAGCGTTCCTCCCCGGCCCCTTCCCTTCCCCTGGCCCCCCACCAGCCCCACCGGAGTCCCAGCCGGGGCCGGCACCGCCAACCGGGGGTGGGGGGGGTGAGGCTGGGGGCTGCCCTGGCAGCGGGGAGCACGGGCACGGCACGGGGGAGGCACAAGCTTTGTGGGGGGGACCAGATGGGAGATGCTCATGCGAGGAGGATGCACACGTGGGAGATGAGCGTGGGGGGATGCTCGGGCTGCGGAGATGCACATGCAGCGGGGATGGGAGCCGGGGAGGGAGGGGATGTGAACACGGGGAGGGGGATACATGCACAGAGGGGATGCACGTATAAAGGGAGTGAACACACGCGGAGGGGATGCGCACACAGAGGGGAGATGCACATACACAGAGGGGATGCACACGTTGCTGGAGGAGGGGGAAAGCACATACTGGAGAGGAGGATGCACACGCAAGTGGGATGCAGACGTGAGGGAGATGCACACAGCAGAGAGATGCACATGTGAAGAGGATGCCCACGCAAGTGGGATGCGGTTGCCAGAGGGATGCACATGCAAGGAGGATGCACACGCACAGAGGCACATTGGATACACGCACACAGACACACATCGGACGCACACGCACACACATCGGATGTACACATTGGATGCACACGCACACACATCGGATGCACGCAACGGATGCACACATGCAGGGAGGATGCAATTCCCAGCCAGGGGAAGGGGCTGCTCTTGCTGGTTCTCATCAGAAATAGGAGGCAGGAATTTATGGGCAGCCCTCGTCACCCCCAGGGCGGGCGAAGGCACGAGCTGGAGGGTGGGTGGGCACTGGGGGGCCCTGGGGGACAGGACATTGTGTGCTGCTGGGCCCCTAGGGATGCAGCGGGTGGATGAGCCCCGTCACTCAGTGGCATGGCTGGAGCAGGGATGGAGGCTTTGGGCAGCCAGGAAACCTGCCCTAAAGGGGTTCTGGCTGGGTCCCTCTGCTCAGGGCTGCACTGGATGGAGAGTCCTGCAGCACCAGGGCTGGGCTGGGGGCTCGCAGCAGTGCCATAGCGTTTGGGAGCTGTGTACACCATGGTGCTGGAGGCCTATGCCAGCGCGGCCAGCCTTGCCAGGATGGAATGACAGGGCTGCCTGGCAGTGACAGTGCCTGGGCACAGTGCCCTGCACCACCCCTGCCCATCCCAAGGGAACAGACCCTATGCAGGGCACCCCAGGGTGCTCGGGACTGCTGTGCCGGGTGGGTGCCACTGCCCCATGCCTGCCCTGGGGGCCATGGCGGTGGCACCCACGGGTGTCCGGCCCTGGTGACCGATGACTCCCCGGTAGGTGCCTCGAGGTCGCAGAGCGTGGCCAGTTCCCCATACACCCCCCAGCCCCCCGCCGAGCCCCAGCTGAAGAAAATGGAGCCACCATCAGAGGGGAAGGTGAGTGGGGGGCACTGGTCTGGGGAGACCCTGGGGAGGGGGGCACAGGTCCAGCACCCATCACCGCAGGTGGCAGCCCTGTGATGCTGGCACGGCTCTGGCGCCTTTGCTGTGCCATGAACCAGTGCTGTGAGTGACCCCATGGCCCCAGCCCCTGCACACCCCATGGCACAGACCCTGCTGGCACACGGATGAATGCGGGGGCAGCCCAGGTTATGGGTCCCCATCCCTGGGGGCTGCCCTGAGCCTTGCTGTCCCTCTCGCTGCCCCAGAGCTCGGAGGCCGTGTACCAGTGGCTCTGCAAGTTCCAGCTGCAGCTCTATGCACCCAACTTCATCAACGCCGGCTACGACATCACCACCATCAGCCGCATGACGCCCGAGGTGAGCCCACGGGCTGGCGGTGCCACGGGGAGGGTGGCCCAGTGGTGTGGGGTGGCCCTGACCCCTCGCTCTGCCCCAGGACCTCACGGCCATCGGTGTCACCAAGCCGGGGCACAGGAAGAAGATTGCGTCTGAGATCAACAACCTCAGCATCCCCGAGTGGCTGCCGGAGTACAAACCGGTAGGGGCTGCGTGGGGACGGGGATGGGGAAGCTGCATCCAGGGTGGTCACTGGTCCCCTGCACCCTGTCCCCTTTGGGCAAGGGTGGCAGATGGGGATGAGCCTGGGCAGTGCCTGATGGTGCCAACATCAAGCTTAAACAGGGGAGATTTAGGTTGGATATAAAGAAGCTCTTCCCTGTGAAGGTGCTGAGGCGCTGGCACAGGGTGCCCAGAGAAGCTGTGGCTGCCCCATCCCTGGCAGTGCTCAAGGCCAGGTTGGACACAGGGGCTTGGAGCAAGCTGCTCCAGTGGAAGGGGTCCCTGCTTGGAGCTGGAGGAGCTTTAAGGTCCAGCAGGATGGGATCACCACCATGACATGGGTGCTGTGGCACTGAGCTGTGCCCCGTGTACCCCCCAGGCCAACCTGGCGCTGTGGCTCTCCATGATCGGTCTGTCCCAGTACTACAAGGTGCTGGTGGAGAACGGCTACGAGAACATCGACTTCATCACCGACATCACCTGGGAGGACCTGCAGGAGATCGGCATCACCAAGCTGGGTAAGGTCCGGTGCTGCTGCGCCCGCTGCGGTGCCTCCATCCCCGGTGGCGATGCTGATGCCCCCGTGCCACCCCCAGGCCACCAGAAGAAGCTGATGCTGGCGGTGAAGAAGCTGGCGGAGCTGCAGCGCGCCGAGATGGGCAAGTACGAGCCGGGCACGTTGAAGAGGAAGGCGGCCGCCGCGGCGTGCCCGGAGGTGCTGGCCATCGAGTCCCCCCCGCCGGAGCCTCCTGAGTGCCAGTCGCCCAAGATGACCACGTTCCAGGACAGCGAGCTCAGCAGCGAGCTGCAGGTGGCCATGACGGCCGAGGGCCCCGAGGAGCCCGCGGAGAAGGCGGCGAACCCGGCGGGCCCGGTGACGGGGCTTGGCGGCCGCGCCAGGGTGATGAGCAGCTCGCAGGAGCTGCTGGGGGACGGCCCCCGCGGTGCCCCCGCCGCGGCCATCTCCAAGAGCCAGGAGTACCTGGCCGATGGGGCTGGTGAGGGCCAACCCGTGCCGCACAAGGAGGGGCGGCCGCCACGGCACGGCCACCCGGTGAAGCGCGCCAGCGTGCCGCCCGTGCCCGGCAAGCCCCGGCAGCCCTTCCCTGCCGCCAGCGGGCAGCTGACCCCGCCGCAGACCCCCGGCAAGCCGCGTCCCCCGTCCCCGCAGGGCCCATCGGTGCCGCACGCCACCGCTAAGGTGAAGCCGACCCCGCAGCTCCTGCCACCGGGGGAGCGCCCCGCGTCGCCGCGCTCGCTGCCGCAATCGCCCACGCACCGCGGCTTCGCCTACGTCCTGCCGCAGCCCGCCGAGGGCGAGGGCAGCCCCGCGGCCGTGCCCGTGCTGCCGGTGTCGGTGCCGGTGCTGTGCCTGCCGCCCGCGGGCGAGGGCGAGGAGGAGCCGGGCCGGCCGAAGAAGCGGGCGCACAGCCTGAACCGCTACGCGGCCTCCGACAGCGAGCAGGAGCGGGACGAGCTGCTGGTGCCCGACGCGGGGCCCTACGCCACGGTGCAGCGGCGCGTGGGGCGCAGCCACTCGGTGCGGGCCCCCGCCGGCGGCGACAAGAACGTCAACCGCAGCCAGTCCTTCGCCGTCCGGCCCAAGAAGAAGGGGCCACCGCCGCCACCGCCAAAGCGCTCCAGCTCCGCCATCTCCAGTGCCGGCATGGCCGAGGACTTCCCCAAGGATGGCGAAGGAGAGGCGGCCACCAGGGCCCCCACCGCCGCCGACGGGGAGAGCAGCCGCGAGCAGCGTCGGGCCAGCGACCTGGGCGGCAGCGTGGACACGGGCAGCGCGGGCAGCGTGCGCAGCATCGCGGCCATGCTGGAGATGTCCTCCATCGGTGGTGGTGCGCGGGCGCTGGCGCTGCAGAAGCCACACGGAGCCCCGGTGCCGGCCAAGGCGCCCGATGGCTACTACCTGCAGCCGGGACCCCCGCCGGGCAGCCCCGACCGCGCGCGCGTGGCCACCATCCTGGCCACCGTCAAGCACAAGGAGGCCATCGGGCTGGATGGGGAGGTGGTGAACCGGCGCCGGACCATCAGCGGCCCCGTCACCGGGCTGGTGGCAGCCGCCCGCCGCGAGCGCGCCGACAGCGTGCGGTCAGAGACGGGCACCGACGGCGCCGGCGAGCGGCTGCGGGTGGAGCGCGGCGGCTCCCCCGACGGCATCCCCTTCGCCGAGGAGGGCACCCTCACCATCAAGCAGCGGCCGCGGCCGCTGGGGCCAGCGCGGGGAGAGGCGGGCGAGGGGCTGTCCCCAGCGCACCGCCACGGGGACCTGGCCAAGGTGGAGGCCAGCGCCACGCTCAAGCGCCGGATCCGGGCCCGGCAGAGCCAGCAGGATGGAGTCCGCTTTGTGCTCACCGAGTCTGACACCGTCAAGCGCCGGCCCAAGGCCAAGGACAAGGAGCCGGCGCTGGAACCGGCCTCGCTCGCCGTCTACCAGAACGGCACCGGCACCGTGAAGCGGCGGCCGGCCTCGGAGCTGAGCGGGGCTGAGCCTCCCGCCACCCCACCGCCCGCTGCCCGCACCGATGGCCCCGACTACGCCGCGCCACCCGTCGAGCACAAGAAGCCCTTCAAGCCGCCGGTGTCCCCCAAGCCCGTGCTGGCTCAGCTGCCACAGAAGGTCCCCGGGCCACCCGCACCCATCCCCAAAAAGGTGCCCATCCCGAGCCCCGGCAGCCCAGGTAGGTGCCAACCCCCCCCCCCCGGCTCCCCAGTGGGGTGGCACCGCGCATCCCACCACCCCTGTGCCCCTTCTCTCCGCAGAGGTGAAGCGGGTCCATGGCACGCCACCGCCGGTGTCCCCCAAGCCCACGCCGCCCCCCACGGCGCCGAAGCCCCCCAAGCCCCACGCCGCCATCCAGTCGGTGAGCGCCGGCTCGACGCCGACCCCGTCACCAGCACGGCAGCTGGGTGCCGGCACGGCCAAGCCGTCCAGCACGCCGCCCTCGCTGTGCTCCAGCCCCGCCAAGCCGCTGTCGCCCGGCGCGCAGCCCGTGCCGGTGAAGCCGCCGCGCTCCGCCATCGCCAGCCCTTCCGTCGACAGCGCCGGCTCCGAGCTGGCGCAGCAGAAGCTGGAGGAGACGAGCGCATCCCTGGCCGCGGCGCTGCAGGCTGTGGAGGAGAAGATCAAGCAGGAGGACAGTCAAGCGCCAGAGTAAGAGCTGAGGGTGGCCGATGACAATGGGGAGCGTGGGGCTGTGATGGGCATGGGGATGGAGGGGGACAGGAGGTAACGGGGGTTTGGGCTGTGCCACCATGGTGGGAGCGGGACTGTGCTGGGGTGACGTTGGAAGGATGCTCTTCAAGAGCATCACGAGCCTTTGGTTGGAACCATGTTGAGGAGGTGACCCTGGAGAGGGCACCAGTTCCAGGGCAGGATGGGCAGGGATACCCGGGCACTGCGTGCACTGTCTTGGAGAGGTGGCAATGGGGAACCTTGAACTAGAGAGTATTGGGGCTGGGTTGGACCCATGGGAAGGTGACACTGGGGAATGTGGTGCTGGAGCAGAATGGACAGGGAGATCTGGGCACGTGGGTGCACTGTCTTAGAGAGGTGACATTAGGGGACCATAAATCAGAGCATGGACCCAGCCATGCAGTGATGCTGGGGAGGTGACACTGAGGAGGTGACCCTGGGGACACGGTGCTGAGCTCTGCAGGGCAGAAGGGGCAGGAGGGACACGGCATGGAGCAGAGAGAGGGTGTACAGTGCAATTGCCCCCGTACACGTCCATGACCTATCCCCACCTCTCACCCAGCTCTGCCGCGGAGTCGAAGAGCACCGTGAGCATCCTGGACGACATCGGCAGCATGTTCGACGACCTGGCGGACCAGCTGGATGCCATGCTGGAGTGAGGGGCGCCAGGGCCCCCCGAACCTCAGGGCTTACGTGGGCACAAGGGCACAACGATCCACGACCCCCCCCCCCAACCCCGGCCCCGCCGCCCTCCTCCCCGTCCCCTTTGTACAGCCGTCCCCTCCCGGACATCCCGTCCCTCGGGGTTTGCACAAAGAAGAAGATACCTCAGGATTGTGCTCACGGACTCGGCGCGGCTCCAGCAGAGCTTTTTGCAGCAGCAAAAAACCAACCCAACACCAGAAGCAGCAAAGCAGCGCATCCCGGACGGACACGGTGCCGGTGAGGGGGGGGGTCCTCGACAGCCCCGGTGCCGCGGCCCACCGCGAATGTAGCACAAGCCCTGCCCGGCGCGGCGGCCCCGGCGCCGTGTGTCACCGGCCGATGGCACCGCGGGTGACGGCTCCGGTGGCGGGGCCGGGTGGGCAAATGCACTTGGGTTTCTTTTCTCCTCATTTCTTTTAACTCTTCCTTTGTCAGTGCTCTTCCTTCCCCCTCCGCTGCGGTCGGCGGCGGCGCAGGGGCCGGGGCTGCCGCCCCATGGAGGGATGCTGGGGGGCAGCGGGACGTGCCCCTGCCCGGCCCCTCCTCGCAAAGGGGGGGACAGGACAGTGATAAGCTATAAAGAAGTATTAATTTATTGGAGGGGAAGGAAAGAAAGATATAAAGCAGATTTCCCTCCCCCTTCACCCCCCCCCCCCCAGATAATAAAAGAATAAACTTTAACAAATATATATTTAAAAGATTTAAAAGTATTAGCAATTATATATAAAGCAGTTTAAAAGAAATCAAGAGAAAACTGGATTTTAGCTTGAGAAGAAGAAGAAGAAGAAACAAAACACTATTAGATTATTACTAAGCTGTGTGTCTTGTGGCAAACTCATTCTCCGAGTAGCACAATATTTACCTGTTCTCCGGGTGGAAGGCTCGTGCAAGCGGTTTCGTTCCGTTGGGATTCAGTGTCGGCGTCTTTCTGTTCTGCTCCACCGTTCCGAACTCAAAGGATGTGCCTTGTTTTCTGGAGGTTTTTGTTACTCCTTCTCCTGGAGGTGGTTCATTTCCTTTGGAGCGTCTTCAGGCTTGGGTTGGGTTTCTTTCTATCCGTTCCTTATGGCATCCGTTGGGGTGTGCGTGGGGTGTCTGTGTGCGTGTGAGCGTGCGTGTGCTTCGGGTGTTCATCCCGGTGTATATTCCTGTATAAACTGGAGTTGGAGTCTGGTTCAGTCGCTTGAGTCCTGATGAATGCATCTCTCTGCTTGTGGGGTCCAAAGTGTTGCTGGTCCTTTCTTTACCAGAGCCTACGCAGTGGTCTCCATCCCCCTGCCTTCTTCCTCCTCTTCCTCTCTATCCGCCCCCTTGCCCTCTCCCCTCCCTCCCGTTGTGGTCGCTGATCCAGATGTGTTTGGCACAACTTTGGCATTTCTTTACAAAAGAGGAAAAAAAAAAAAAAAAACAACCAAAAAAAAAAAGACAAAAAAGACTTTAAAAATAGCAAAAAAAAATAATAATAATGATAAAAAAAAATCACTCGCCTGAAAATATCTGTTGAAAAAGAAAAAAAAAATGATGTATCTAAACCAGAAACCCCCATAAAGTTCTACATGATGGATATATACATATATATATTTTTTATGATTAAGTTATGGACTCTGTATCGTATCCCATCTGTCGAGCTATGCATCTTGGTGCTTCTCCCCGCTCTCCTGTGCTTAGATTTCACCTCTACTCGTCTTATTCTTCCTATTCTGAATAGTAGGTGGCTCGTGGTGCTGTGAAGAAGTTTGCTCCTATACCAAGTCTGGCAACAACTATTTAAAGAAAAATAAAAGAAACTAAAACCCTGCGGGCTGCCAGCACTGTTTGTGTCCAGGGCAGCAGCAACGGGGTGAGATGGAGCCTGTGGGTGCTATGGGTGCTGTGTCGTGGTGGGTGTTGCACTGTGAGGCGCAACACTGGGGTGGGTGACAACAGCAGCAACCATGGGGCAAGCCCCAGCATGGAGACTGGGGTAGAATGGATTGAGCAGCCCCTTGGTCAGCCTGAAGGAGACCTTAGAGCAGCTCCAGTGCCTAAAGGGGCTACAGGAACCTGGAGAGGAGCTTTGGACAAGGGCCTGTAGGGACAGGCCAAGGGGAATGGCTTTAACCTGCCAGAGGGGAGACTGAGATGAGCTCTTAGGCAGAAGCTCTTCCCTGTGAGGGTGCTGAGGCGCTGGCACAGGGTGCCCAGAGAAGCTGTGGCTGCCCCATCCCTGGCAGTGTTCAAGGCCAGGTTGGACACAGGGGCTTGGAGCAAGCTGCTCTAGTGGAAGGGGTCCCTGCCCGTGGCAGGGGTTGGAGCTGGAGGAGCTTTAAGGTCCTCTCCAACCCAAACCAAGCTGGGATTGTATGAACTCACCTCCCCATGTCCCTGCACCCCTCCAGGATGAACAGTGCAGCTCTCAGCAGCACCAGGCACAGGATGGATGCAGGAGGTGCCCCAGGCCTGGTGCTGGCCACTGGTCCCCACCATGAGCCTGCAATAACTCACACTGGGCAGGAACAACTCTTTCCACTTTTATTGTCAATGAAGAAATAATCAAATCTATATTACAATCTTAAAAACAGTAGAAAATGTGAGTAAAAATGCAACGGAGTCTTTTTAATGTGGAGACCATTATTACATGGTGGTGAACAATGGGCTTGTGTTATTTGATTTGAGAACTAGCTGTGGCATAAAAATCGTACCTGGCTACTCAAGGAAACACCTCTTCCCACACGGATCAGCCTGACATCGTGGCAGTAAAATTAAATACTAGAGACAGAAAAGGGGTCAGGGTCCAACCCAGGGCAAGGCCTAATGCTCAGTTCCACCACTGCCAAGGGCACAGCCTCCTCCCAGTGTCACTGCCCTGGCTGGGCTGGCTCCTGCCTGTGATAACTGAGCCATCCGGTCCCATAGGTAGCCCAAGGGCTGTGCTGCAGCCACACTGGTGCCCCATGGGCTGGAGGCTTGGCCCTGGCCCCAGAGGCTGCTCCCTGGCAGGGGAGATGCAGGCAGAGGAGTGCAGCCTGTGGTGATGGAGGTGCTGGCACCACAGCAGCGGATCTGAGGGAACATCTGGAGCAGCCATGGCCTGGACCCATCCTGAGAGCTGCCAGCGGGGTCCGTGGGGAGGGAACCGGCCGGTGGGCAGCAGCGGGCAGTGGTCGGTGTGGAGAGGAGCTGCAGCAGTTGCTCTGGAGTGGTGGTGTCACCCAGCAGGCGACGGAGGGCAGGAGTTTTTGGTCTTTCAGTGTGCAGGACTAGGGTGGTGTTCTTGCTAGCACGTCCAGACCTGCGGTGCAGAGACAAGAACCATGGTAGCGACTGTTCCGAGCAGCTCTGTGGGCTTCTCTTCAGCCTCTTGTGGAGCTTCCCTTTGGGCATCCAGCACCCACAATGCCCTCTGCCAGGAATTAAATCTCCCACCCATTGAGAACCATCCCTTCTTTGTTTGAAGATGGCTCCTAACTCATGTAATGCCCCAAGTCCTAGGGCTGGAAGAGACCAAACCATGGAGGAGAAGCCTGAGGGAACCAACCTTTACAGTGCTGTCCACGGCGCCGGAGAAGAGGCGGCCCCTGGAGACTGCGAGGGCAGTGACACTACCCTGGTGTCGCAGCAGCGTCTGGGTACAGATCATGTTGTCCATGCTCCACACCTATGGGGACACAGGAGGTGTGAGCCAAGCGAGTGGCACAGGGCTCTGGCACAGCCCTGAGCACCAGGAGGGATGGGAGATGCTGTGTGACACCAGGGATGCGATGCATGCAGGGGTGAGGATGAAGGGATGAGGATGCAGGGGTGAAGATGCAGGGAGGAGGATGAAGGGATGAGGAGTCCCCAACCTTCCTTTCCAAGGCTGTCCCTGCAGATGCAGCTGCACAGCCCTGGCCACGTACCCTTAGAGACCGGTCATACGATGCACTGAAGACTTTGGTTTGATCCGGTGTGGAGATGACAGCGAGGGCATAGACTGTCCCCACGTGCCCGGTCAGCGTGCGGACCTGCTCCTTTGTCTCTATATCCCAGACCTGTGAGATAAGAGCAGGGCCTGGAGGTTGCAGCAGGCTGCAGGCCACCAGCTTCTCCCCCCAGAGCGTTTCCACCTCCATGTGCATCTTCAGGGTGGGCGCTGTGCCATGAAGAGGACAGGCAGAGACAAGCACCCATGTCCTCGCCCAGCCTCAAGCCAAGCAATGCCTCCAACCCCTCAGCCCTTACGTGGATGAGGTTCTCGTAGGTGCCACACACGATGTGGTGGTTGGTCACAGCGATGGAGTAGACGCTGCCTCCTGACGTCTGCAGCACGTGGACACACTCCAGGTTGCGGATGTCCCAGATCTGAAAGAGAAGCCGGAGCAGAGGCAGGATGAGACCCATGCAGGGACCCTTTTCCAGGACGGAGCTCCCTTGAAGCTACTCTGCAGCGCTGAGTCAGCCTGGCTCCCTGTGTGCCCACATCACAGGTGTATCCAGCTGGGAATGGTCAGTACCGATGAGCAAAGTCCTGTTACCTTATTTAACTGCCCAGCTTTGAACATCAGGGCTGAAGAAGCTGGGAGACCGCACCCCCTCTGTGTGTGCCTGCGCACACAACCCCGTCCTGGATGGCACCAAAACCTGACTTACAGCTGGCACCAGCCTCAGGGTCCCACCTTGATCGTTTGGTAGGAGCCACTGTAGAGATAGTTCTGAGAAGCCACCAGCGCCCGCACCCAGTGGTTGAGGCCTGTCAGCTCCTTCTTCAGCTTCAGCTCGGTACCTACAATGTCCCAGACCTGCAGCAAGCACAGACAGACACACAGACATGCAGGAGGCTATCAGTGGGACTGGAGCAGCCTCCAGCACTGCCCAGCCAGCACAAAGCCCTAAGCTCACTATGGGGAACCTTGTGCTGGTTCTGCCTGGGGGGAACTGCCTGAACCCACTGCCTCGCAGATAAACCACACAATCACTGTGCTGAATAAGCATGTTCCTACTGGCCTGGGTGAGCCAGCTCGGAGCCTGCATTATCACTGGCAGAGCCCCTTCCCTAGCAGAGAACCCTAAACCAAACCTACAGTAAAGAACTGCAATGGATTACACTCCCAGCCTGTCCAAAGCTCCATTCCCACAGCTCCTGGAAAACGATGCTTGAAACCCTCAGCACAAAGGGACCAGCAGAGCTCACTCCCCATTCCAAGCAGAGTTGCTCAGCTCCTCTGGCAGAAAGTGGCTGAGGATAACAAAAGAAAAGGCCCCAGGTTCTCCTTCTGCTCAGGGCTGTCTCATTGCTCCTCCGGGCCCTAGATGAAGAAAAGAGCATGTGCCTTCCTACAGACGGACGGTCCCATAAGCTCACACCAGGAGCTGGAAGCAGAACCAGGGGAATCCAGCCAAAGCTTTAAAGGGCAACTTGCAAAGCTGTTCCCTGATTTCTGCATGCTTTAGGTAAAGAATGCAGATTCATGATCCTCTGGAGGGGGTTTCAAAACAGAGAGCCTAGGTCCCCAGCCGATTCTGGACCGCAGGCACAATTCCCAGTGGTCTGAGTAAGATCTCTTGGGGGCCCAAGGACACACACACTCAGGAACTGCCGAGATATTCCCCCTGCAGCCTCAGGTTCATAGAGTTTGAAGGAAAAAAGTGGTTTTCAGCCAAGTCCCAGAACATCTTTGACCTCAGCAGAGCAAGGGCTAAACCTCTGCAGTGCTGGCTGCTCTTGGAGCTGTGCTTCTCTGTGTGGCTCAGACAAACAACAAGGTCACCTACACACCAAAGTGCCACTTTCTTCCTGTCTGGACCCAGCTGCCTGCCAATGTACCACTGGTCCCCAACCAGACCACCCCAGAGCTTTACCTTGATGGCTTTGAGAGAGCCACTGAACAGCATGTTGTGTGAGGAGACCAAAGTGCAAACAGGATTGTCGTGTGCTCGGATCGTGTTCACCTTCTGCAGGTTCTGAATGTCCCACACCTGCAAAGGAGAAGAAGAATGAGCATGAGGGGCAGGCCCCTTGTGCTGGAGCCCTTTCCCTTTGCCTCTGCAGGCAGGGAATCACACACAGGAGAGGGCACCAGGGCCTGCTACAGACTGATCACCCTGCCCCAGCTCAGCACCAGCCTCCTGCTCCCCATGCAGGAGCAGGGAGTGGGAAATACTGCAGGAAACAGCCAAATCCAACCCAGGAGCAAGCTGGCTGAAGGCAGGGTGTAAAGCACACGCAGGGTTATCAGTCTTAGACCACTGGCAGCTGAACAGCCTTAGACAAAAGAGGATGCAGGTCCCTGCCCTACAGCAGCCTGGGGCTGGGCTGTGGATCTCACACCCCAGAGGAGAGCAGGGGCCCTGGGTACTCACAATTATGGTGCAGTCAGCAGAGCCACTGTACAGCTTGTTCCTGTAATGGACCAGAGAACAAAGAGAGGTCAATGAGGGACAGTAATGTGCTCCCAAGGGGTTCCCAGCACTGTGCTGGGCCAGGAGCTGCAGTCCCACAGCCTCACTGGGCCAGGACTCAACACACCAACCCCAGGAGCAGAACCCAAGTCCCATGGGGAAGCCAGGCCCTTTGAGCAGGAGGCCAGGCTCCTCTCTGGTGACCAGGGAAGGAGCCAGGACAGATGGGAAGGCCAAAGAGATTCACACTTTGTCAATTTGAAAGAGCAAAGGGACAAGATGTGCCTCTCATTCACAATCTTGGCATGTGCAGGACACAGGATGGGAATTATAAGGCCATGCTTAGGAACCCCAGTGCTCTGCCCCCTCTCTCTGCAGGGGCAGGTGTCCCTCTCCACTCACCCCTGGATGCAGAGAGCCAGTACAATTCCATCATGACCCTCCAAGGTCTTTTGGCACTTGTACGTGGTACAGGTATCCCACACCTAACAGGAAACACAAGTGAGCAAGAGGGTCACAAGCCAGCAAACAGAGCAGCTGGGACCAGGGCAGGACGTCAGCAAAGTCACAAAGGCACCGAAAGGAGGAAACAGGCTGTCAATGGGCACCTGCCTGCGGGCTCCCAGGCACGGATAAGCCCGGCTAGGGAAGGAAATGTACTGCAAAGGGTCAGGCTGAAGTCACTGAGACACTGGACAGCAGCAAACAGCAGCTCTGCCTTTCCCAGCCCTACACCACACACTGAACCAGGAAGGCAGCTCTTGGGCTCCTGCTTCAGCAACTCACACCCTGTCTTAGGACTCCAATACCACTGCAAAGGTCTCCCCACTGAGCTCACACCAGTCTCTCAAAGAGAGGGATGTGGTGCCCAGAGCAGCCAGCGGAGAAAGCTGATTTCTATCGATTAAATACATTGATGTCTGTTTTCTTCCACGTGGCTCTTGCTATTGCTTGAAGAAACCAAACCCCAGCTCTGCTCCTGGCAGGGCAGCCCATGTGGCTCCCCAGTCCAGCCAGCAGCCCCCCCAGTGACACTGGGAGCTGTTGTTTAGGTCAGTGCTGTCAGTGTGAGTTACTGAAAACAGGACAAAGGAAAACAAACACACCATAAAATGGAGAAGGGACGGATCTGAGCAGGGAATTGGCTGTTTTCTCTGACGGCTTTTTAGAACAAGGGGAAATAAAATCAGAAGCTGAAATAAGCTGGAATGCTCTGAACACCATACAAAGCAAAGCCAGCAGCAGCAGGGATGAGATTCTAATCAGGCTTTGCAGAAGCCACCATTTGTCTCTCCACAGTTGGAGACTAATCACACAGTGCTGCCCTGCAGAGAATTCTGTCCAATTGAACTGCAAAGAACCACTGAGATTCTCTGGGAAGTGGCACCTTCACCCCCAGACTGCAGCCCAGCTCCTGCCCCACCTGATGCACGTTTCCAATGCAGCAGCTACACGGCAGAGGCGAGCTCTTACCTTAATGGTTTTGTCTGAAGAGCCACTGAAGAGCAGGTCTCCAATGGAGTAAACGCACAAACACCAGACAGGGCCCTGGTGGCCCACAAAGGTTCCCTTGCACTTGAAGATCTGCTGAGGATCATAGGCTGCAGAAACAAGAGGGCAGGTCAGAGGCGGGACAGTGCTGTGCCTGGTCATGGTGCTTTAGGAGGGGACAGAGCTCCCTGCACTGGCCCAGCAGGTCCTTGCACTTCACCTTGTTGCAGGCCAGAAGGAGCCTCGCATCCCACCCTTGGAGCTCATCAACGTATCATTGCTTTGAGCCCCAGCACTCATGTCCCTAAAGCAGCTCCTGGTTTGGACCTAGGGAGGCCAGAGGTGCAGAGTCCACCTGACATTGACATCTCCCCAGCAGCTAAGACCCCTGCAGCACTGTGAGCTCCCCTTGGCCAGTGCTTCTGGCAAACTCCCCCACCAGTGCCTTCCTCCTGCAGGAAACAAATTCCTGCTGCACCCAGAGACAACTCTGCATAGCTGTGACCTGGCCTAAAAAGGATTCATTGGGCCACCACCCCAAACCCAGCCTGAGAGGAGGAAAACCTGAGACTTACATCCAAGGATGCCCATGTTGAGCCGAGCATTAATGTGGGAGAGCTCATCCTGTAAAAGAGAACAAGCTGCATGAGCTGCAGAGCCAGCATGACCAGCCTGGACTCCTGGGCATGGCCTTAGGACTGTCCCCTCCACTCTAAAACCACTCTTGCCTTTGGATAGGTCTCTGATTGGAGGTCTCTCCTCTAGGACTCCATGTGTACACTCCTCTGTCACCTCCCTCCAGAGGCCACAGGGCTCTGACAGCATCTCAGCCCTGTACTGAGCTCTTCAGTATTCAGGCAGGCACAGAAATACCTTTACAGAATTCACTGTCCTTGCTCTGCCATTCACCAAACTGCTAAAAATACTCAATCTGGTTATGGGACTGCTTGCTCAGCTGGGCTCCTGAAGCCCATCCTGCTCGAGAAGAATTAGAAGATCTCTTTGTTGTCTCCTCCATGTGTAGTCTCCTCCACAGTCCACGGAGGAGACTACAAAGAGGAGCCCCACTGCGTCCACGGGGCTCCTCTTCATTAGTTTGCATAGTCAAAGCAGGGTGAGCTCCTCCTAATCAGTACATCCAGTGGGATGCAGCCTGCCTGAACTAAGGAGGAATGTCTATCCAACAGCAGTGCTTGAATGATGTCTGAAATGATGAGACAGCTCTCACTCCCAGCTTGTTAGGAGGGACCTGCTTATCTTCTTGCTTTCTCTGCAGGCAGGGAGAAGGGGATACTGTCCCTGGCCAGTATAAAAGGTACCAGGCTTTGGAGCAGAAGAGTGTCTCCTGGCTGACACAGGGAACCACAAAGATTCCCCACTGCAGGAGAGGCCTAACCAGCGGCAGAGCCAGGTAACTGCATTCGTTCCCTACTGCACCCCAGGGCCCAGCCCCTCCTCACGTTCAGCATGGAGGCATCCCTGCGGAATTCCATCAGGTCCTCGCTCAGCTTGCTCTGGTTCTCGTCCAGCACATCTACAAGAGATGAACAGGTCCTGTGACGTTCTGGCAGCAGAGAAGTCAATGGAACCCCTATTTGTTCCTCTGCAAGGAACATCCGAGCCTCCTGAAACTTGCTCAGCATCAGTTTTAAACAGGGAATGAATCTACCACCCAACAGAGAGCTGCCCTGTCCCTACAGCTCTGACCACAGAGCTCACCCGGCGTGGACTCACCAAACTTGAGCTCCAGGTTCTTCTCCAGCTGATCAATCTTCTCCGAGAGCTTCCCCAGCATGGAGCGCAGGAAGGCAATTTCCTGGTCCTTCTGGGCCATTGCCACCTGCATCTCGTGGAAGCGGTCATCTGTCTGCTGCAGGAACTCCTTCAGACCCTCAAACTTGCACGTCTCCAAGTGGGTCTCATAAGTGTCTTGATTTCCTATGAACGTACACCTAAAGAGGAAGGCAGACGCTGGCTGGAGCAAGGCTCGTGCTGCAGGTCTTGCTCAGCTGGCTCCTCAGAAGGTCTGAAGCCTGTGGTGGGCCTCTGCCTGCTCTGCTCCTCCTACCAGGAGCAGGGGAACTGCAGTTCACCATCCTGATGGGTGTAGGCACTGCAGGGCAGCACAGAGGCCAAGCAGCTTCCATAATACCCACCAGGACGTTGGCCTCAAACTGAACTGTCTGCAAGGAAAACCAGATCTTGGCAAGAGACAGAATATGGTGTTGGTTTGTGTGCTCACCAGGAGCCCATCTAGAGCCATCAAAACCCATGGATAGAACAGCAGCCAACCTCAGCAGATGCTGCCTTGGGCCTGCAGCATGGCAAGGAATCAGGGCTGCCCTCTCAGGACTTGTCTGTGCCAAGATGGCTTGCTTCTGCCAAGCCATCTCTTCCTGCAACAGTAACTTGGAAGTGTGCATCCTGTGAGGAGCCCCCAGCCTGGGCTGCCCTCCTGCTTGGGTGAGAAACAACCCCGATCAGCACTTCCCTTGCCCTGGGAGAAGGTCGGACTTAAAGCCACTGCCAGGATGCTTGAATTACTATTGTACTCATCCTCCTCCCTGCGTGGCCCTGGCCACATCCACTGACTCTCCTCCAGCTGATTCTTCTCCCTACACACCTCACCCTCCTCCTCCTCACCTCAACAGCAGAGCTTACATCCGGGCAGTGACCTGCCTGTTCTCAACAAGAGCCTTGGGGCTGCCTTCTGCGAGCCCCGCCAGCCTGGTTTCAGTCTTCAGGCCATTGTACAGCACTGGGGAGAGGTGCCCAGAGCCCATGGGGCTACCCTAAAGTTGTGGTAGCCAAAATGCAGCTCAGAAATGAGCTTGGTGAATTCTTGCCACTAAAAAGCATCGGCTCCTTACCCGTACTTGGAGTGGGGACACTTGATGTGCTCACACTCTTTCAGATGTGCCTCCAGGTTCATTTTGAGGAGCGGGGGGCAGCTGGGGTTATTGGGGCAGCGAACGGGCCTGTAGTCACAGCTGCTTTCATGATCTCTGCCCACGGAGAGAAGCCAAAGGAGGGAGAATCAGCAATAAGCAAAACTTAATGGAAACAACAGAAATTAGCAGGAAAGGAGGAAACAGCCCTGTGAGACTGTCAGGTGATCGAAAGCCTCTGCTTCAAGACTGCAATTACAGCTTTAAATTCTTATTTGGGCAGTAAGCTGAAAGTAATAACAGGCCACATTTACAGAGGAAACATCTACTTCTGCAGCTGATGGGCTGAGCCCTCAGGCAGCTATCAACAGGCAATGGGCAGGGGACAGGGAAGGCAATGAATGCATTTGGGATGGGGAGAAAGCCAGATTCCAGATTAGGAGGATATAACTAGAGTATCTCCTCACACAGAAAGAATCCCAAAGTCTCTGTTTGACCATAACCACAGTGTTTCAATCTAGATGTGAGGTGGCTGCTTTCAAAGTGCATCCCTTGTCCTCATGACATGGGTTAGCGGTGGACTTGGCAGTCCTGGAGTAAAGGTTGGACTTCATGGTCTTTTCCAACCTATTTGACTCTATGATGCTGAGACACTGAAGTGCGAGCAGAGACCTTTCCTGACACCAACCCATGTGCCATCATCCTACGACTGAGACACAGCACCCTCAGGTCCTGCCCATTCTCACAGCCCTGCACACCCCAGCAGCCACAGGGCAGCTCAGACAGGAGAGCAGGCTGCTGGTGGTGGGGCACACTGGTGAGAAGCACTTACTTCCTGGCACTGAGCTTGATTGTGAAGGGACAGCCGCGGGGATCCACCTCGAAGGCTGCGGGCTTGCTGCTGGCCGCGGGCCGGCACCCGTACTTGCAGTGAATGAAGAGCTCCCCGATCTGCTCGGCCACGGCGATGTTGTTCACCACCACGGTCAGCTTGGCATTGTCCACCGGGCACTTCTCTGCCAGGCAGGGGAGCAAAGGAGACATCAGCAAGGACTGAGCCACTGCAGGAGCATTTCACACAGCTCTGAGCCTCCTCTGGCCAACAGAGCCAGCTCCCACATGGCGGCAATGGAACACGCCATGAATATTCACTCAAGGTCCACAAGCCACTGTTCTGGGTTTGTGCTGGGGCTTGGTGAAGTTATTTATGTTAATGCAGGATCATTTGAGCTAACTGCCCATGAAAGGTGACACTGATTCAGACTACCTTGTGCTTGCTGAAGTGTGAGTGTTCCCAGTAACCACAGACCAAGAGATGCCCCATACATAACTCAGCTCAGCACAGCACTGCAGGCCAGGGATGCTGCACTAAGCAAAGACATGAGCTTTGAGAACAGGAGCAAAACTGAACAACCCAGGATTGCAACTACAAAGCCTTCTGCTACAGATCTGTTGGTTGGGATAGATGTAGCAGGACACGGTCGCAAGGAATTAGCATGGAAAGCAGAGAGATGCCTCCCATGTGGAACATGAACACCTTAAGGCAGGAAGAGCTGCAGAGTCCAAACCAAATGGCAGGTGGTTAGGCCAGGCCAGCAGTCAGGCACTTGGGCTCCATCAGGTTTCTGGAAGAGCTGGGTGAGCTAAAGCAGCTCCAAGTGCTGCTGTGCTGGGGCTCAGCACTATGGGATGAGGGAGGAGGGCTTTGGTGGGTCCCTGTCAAACACAACCCCCCTGCTCCTCAGGCAACCACAGAAAAGCTTTCTGTCTGCAGTCAGTGGGTAAACCCTGGGCAAGCTATGCATTATCCTGGGATTATCCATTGCATTCTCCAGGATTTGAGAACATCCAGTGCCTAGACCTCTGGTGCCATGTTAATAGCATGTACCATGAGAGCTCGGAGCTGCACAGCCACCTGTGCCCCAGCCCCTCACTGCTGCAGAGGCACCCTCTGACTGGCAGCTCGTTTCAAGCCCTTCAGACATCTCTCTGCAGGTCTCTTTCGGAGTGAAACCACACAGACCAGAACACAACAGCTTTTGGCTGCATCCCACACAAGCAGTTCTGTACTCACCAGATGTTAAGGCACATCTCCTACAAAACGTGTGCTGTGGAGACAAAGAGAAACAGCAGCGTCAGCATAAACAACATTGGACAAATGACTCCCTGTGGTGAATGATGGGAAAGGTGGCAAATATGAAAGGCTGTGGCTCAGGGGCTCAGCAGATGTTCTACCTGCTTACAGCTCAGTCTGCTCTTGTGTCTGCACCACAGGGCAAAACCCAGCTGCTTGCTCCTGCAGCTCGGGGTGCAACACGGGTCCTGTTCCTGAACATAATACCTGTCAGCAGGTATTACGCTTGAAACTTTGAGGGTTCTGCCCTGTTCAGGATCAGGCTGTGATCATGGGGCCAGCCAAACCCTATCAGTCACACTGATACTCCTACCCTCCAAGTCTGCATGGGGTTTCTCTACTTCACTTAAGGCCCTGTCATTCCTCTCACGTCCCTGAGCAGTCCTTAAGAGGGAGAGCAAATCTGGCCTCTCACTGTCCTTGGCCAGTCAACCCATCACATATACCCCCCTGTAGCTCTTTTAAGCTCCTGCTGTCAGGTGGATGGGACAGCTGGTTTGTAAGCCCATTGAATGCACAGTAAATTTGGCCACTTTAAATATATCTCTCTTTATTCTTACAGCAGAAATGTATACGAACAATTGAACTTGATAAAGCAGCAAACACAATCTAACATGCTAATGGATATGAAGGGAGGAACAAAGGATGCGGCAGCATTTCACTGGTCCTGAGCTTGCCCCAGGGTTCCCTGGAGCCTCCTCACCCCATTCCCCTGCTTGGCAGCAGCACTGGAGAGGTTGCAAGTCACTCCTCAGAGCTGTTATCTGCTGCCCTGCTCACGCAGCCTCTTCCTGCCCTGCACAGCTGCATGGTGCTCCCTCCCGAGCTGCCAAACCAGGGCTACAAGTGAAGGCAGGCTGCTTCCTGCACCAGCTTTTTGTTTCCATATTAACCAGTAAATCTCAGTGTCTCCACGAACTGGTGCTTACTGAAATGGTGCAGTGAATCTGCACCCACTTTCAGCACCTTTGGGGATAGCACCCCCACTGCAATAAACCATCCTGCTCTGCTTTTGTTGCTGCAGCTCCATCCCAACAATCGGAAGCATGTCAGAAGCATTAGAGAGCCTGTCATAAAGTCATCTTTCTCCGCATGTAGCACAGAACCATAACAATATACAGTTTCTATTAAATCCCAGTAAAATGGAACATACAGGAATATTCATAACACTGTGCCTTTCATTAGAGGATCTCAAATCCCTCTGCAAGCATTAACTAAATGAAGCTTCAAGCCATTCTTGTTTTATAAGAAAGATACTTCACAGCTGAAGAGCAGCCGCTCCCGGGGTGCTCAGGAGGCAGCAGCACCCTGCAGAGCCCTTCAGGACAGGGAATGGGGAGGTTCAGACCTCACTGAAGCCACACAAAGGGGCTTGAATGGTGCCAGTTCTCCTGGGAAAAGCTGCCCCATTTTAAGCTTATCCCAGGCTTCTGTGGATAAGTGCTGAGTGCCCCCCCCCCCCCCACTGCAGGCTGGTTCAGCATCTCTGCTCCGACACTGGCCTGGCTCCCTGGTCAGGGGCTGCCTTGTCTTTGCTCACTCAGGCTGACAGTGATCAGGGACAATCACTGGGGACAGTCAGGGCTTGGCTGCAGCTCGCACAGCTGTGGAGCCCACGCTTGTGATCTGCCAGAGTGCTGCCTTACCCCACACGTTGTGATGACCGGATCCTTAAACACGCTACAGCAGAGCTGGCAGCACAGCTTCACGGACGGCTGTTCAGCAAACACCAGTGGCTCCTGCAGAGGAGAGAAAGGGACACAGAGAGCACGGGGTTAGAGCCTCCAGCTCTGCAGAAAGAACGAAACAACTCCTCAGCGGTGATCCTTTGGGAGCCTGGGGCACAGGGAACACCAAGGACTGGATCTGCTGATCTCCAGGGTGTAAGAGGTAGGGAGGAGTGCACTTGGGAATGGCTGGAGACCCTCAGCTCATCACAAACCGAGGGACACCAGCATCTGGCTGGATCAGGACCCAATCAGGACCAAGTTCTTTCCCCGAGTGACTCAAGTCATCAGAACTGCATGATCTGCACTGTCTGGTACTTTTTGCTTGGTTGGACTGAACAGAGAGCTGTCAAAACCATCCCCTGCACTAAGCCTGAAGTTTAAAAGCGATTTTAAACCAGCTTGTCCCTCGGTGTTTTTAAAACCTCCTGAAGGAAAGGCTCTTTCACTCCCTTAGGAAGCAGTAACAACATCACTTCTGCTGCCACAGGCCCATCTCTCCAGTTCTGTTCACCAGCTAAGACTGCTGGAGCTCTGAGCAATGTCCTTCCTCCCACAGCAGCACAGCTCTCCCCTCCACACCAGAGCAGAGTTTCACATTCCAGAGCATTTCAGATCAATCACTGCAGCTCGGGCTGTCCTTTCATCCTGTGTTCCCTCAGAAATGCAAACACAACCCCCCCTGGGTTCCTAAATATGAAACACACTTTTATCCCAGATCAGCAACAAAATGCTGCCTGGTCTTTTATGCATCCAGTGTGGGGTTAGTTACAAAGCTCAGCTTAACAGTGCTCTCCCCCAGCAAGAATAAATGTGGACAATTCCTTGCACCCTCCTGGGGCTTACAATCAATCAGTGGGGTGCCACAAGGCCCTAAATGCAGGATGGGGCTCTGAATAAGGGGGGAAACTGTATTAGTCTCACTGCCTGGGGCTAGACCACCAGCCTAAAGACGGGCAACCCCTACTGCTGTGCAGCAGAGCCAGGGAGGCCCACATGACCTTGCAGAGACTTACAGTTGTTCCAAGAAGCAGAGAACTCTCACCATTGTCCTCTCTTTACAGACAGGGAAATGGTGCACAAGGAGGCAGAGAAACTTGCAGGAGTCAGTGGTGGAAACAAAATTAACACCAGGAGTGCTGCCAGGCAGCCATGCCCCAAAACCTGCCCACCACAGCTCCACGTACTCACAAGAGTCCACAAAGGTACTCTTTTTGACACTGAACTTCCTACTACAGCTCCTTCAGACAATCCCAAATACCTACTGGCTCCTCCTCTTCCTCATGGAGTGAAAACGTGGAGCGCAAGGACATGTTGGACTCGGAGTGCAACGAACGGACGGAGATAGCGGAGTCGGAGCGGCGCGGAGTGCTGATGGGAGGCTTCAACGAGAGGAAAACCAGCCCTGGTTAGAAAATCATTCCCTTGCTCCAATCCCCTCTGCACAGACTTCAAGCTCAGTGTCCCCCCTAAACAAAACTCAGTGGCCCCCACAAGTTGCACGTCTCACTGCTGCCTGGAACGCTGCTCCATGCTCCAAGACAGGACAAGCATCAGTCAGGTTGAAGCTACTATACCAAGCTGACAACTGAATTCCAAGCACGTAACTTTCTCAAAGGTGCATTCCTCTGCATACTTACCGTGTGCACCAGCAAAGCAATGGCTTGGAAGAATTAATCCTTCATGGAAAGCTTTGGAAATCTCCCCCAGAGACAGCACCAGCTTCTGCAATGCCTCTAATCTCTGCAGCAGCACTTGTTGTTTCACTCGCTATCTAACTCTGCCAAATTGCTTTGCGTAAGTGTGGAGACTTCCTTCTATTGAATTCAGTGCAGACTGGCTTTGTCGCTTCCTGCTCGGGAGGGGACAGCTCAGTGGACACTGCATGCACCAATCAAGGACTATCCCACTGCTTACAGCAGCCTTGGGATTGGCTTGGAGGGAACGCTGCTGCTGGAATATTAACCAGCGGCACATCGCTAAGGGTGGAATATCAACCAGCAGCACGTAGCCAAGATGGGATTCGGGGTCAAAGTGAAGCTGGAGAGTCTTCAACCCATGGGGTGACTGGACTTGGGGTCCAGCACAGCACAGACCCAGCTGGGTTACTCCAGAAGAGAGGCTGCTGGGAAGATGGGACTGGGAAGAGCACAGAGAGCAGCAATAAGTCTTCAAGGATCAGATGAGCTGATGAAGAAATGGGAGAATGAAGCCATGAGCATCAGACCCTCAGCAGCAAGAGATGACCAATGCCCAGGCTACCTGGCTGTAGGCTACATCAGTCACAAACCCTTAGAAGTGCTGACAGAAGGAGCTCTGAAGGTCACTGGCCCTGCCTCACTGAAGAGGGATTCTCCCCAGCCCTGGCACTGCCCTTCTGGAACAGGGAAAGCTGCATGGATGAGCCTCTGCTCTTCCGAGATCCTCTCCTGCACTACCTGGTGTGCACAACGGTTTTCCCTCCTGTTCAATCTGAACCTCCAGAGGCACATTTCATGGGCTTCCCCTGGGTGAACGTGTGCAACATCAGACAAAACCAATGTCAGGGGCCAGGAAATTCAGCAATGGAAGATGTGAGATGAGTTTCAGAGGCTGCTGCCTTCCCCAGAGACAAACTACACTGCAGTGAGTGCGGAAGAGAAGCCGAGCAGGATCCTGCTGGTTCCTCACACTGCTCTGCTGCTTCATTTTCATGCTACCAGGATCCTAGGAGCTCAGAAATGCTGCAGCTGCTTTGAAGCCAAAGCATAAAGCTCTTTTTCTTTAAGACAGCATATTTACTGGCCAAACATGTAAACCTTGAGGAGGCATGGTTATAATGAGGTAAATCAATTTGATGGGCATCCACTTCATTATTTTCCTCCACTAGTAACAGAAGCCACTGAAATAACAAGAATGACTGTGCAGAGCTCCCAGGCTGGAGGTGACACAGAGAGCAGGGCAGCAGGGAGGCTGCCTGGAGCAACATCCTGCATGGATCACCGCTGGAAAAGGGGGAACTGCAGCCTGAGAGCACTATCAGGAGGCAGGGGAGCAAGGCACAGCCTTACTAGGCTTGTGCCACACTGTGGGCTCATTCCCCTGGGTCCTGGCTGGTGTTAACTACACAGGAAAGAAGAAAGATCACTGCACCTGGGCTGTAGAAACAGCACTGAATGGCAGAGGTGTGTGCTGGTATTTAATACCCCTTGAGATATCTGCAGCCTTTGTTTTTGCCAAGCAAGCAAGGTTAAGAGTTGACAAACCTCAGCTGGAAGATGGATAGCTTGTGGCTGGCCCGTAACTCAGTCCAGCCTCTGCTTCAGAGGTGAAGCTCCCTGTAAACATTCAAGACTTTGGACATCAAGTCAGCTCTCCATCCAACAGGACACATCTGCTTCAATACTGAGCTGTAATCTTTATGTGCAGCTCCCACCGTGTCAGCTACAAAAGCAGCTCACACACAAAGGCTCTAATGCAGTCCTCGCTCCTGCTCCCTATAGGCACAGTGAGGCAGGGAAGCCATGGCACTGTTTTGAGGGAAGATGACAGCAGCCACTCAATCACTCCTGCCTCGCACCCAGAACAGGCTGCTCTGCTTTTGGTTTCATTAACAGAAGCTTTAACAAGACAGAAAAAGGGGTGGTGGATGTTGCAGGAGGGCTCTGACTCGTCTCGAGCTGTCTTTCTGATGGCTGACGAGTCCTTGGCAGCTTCTGGAGAAGGGAAAATTTAGCCATGAGGAAGGGAAATCCCAGGTTATTCCTTGACAAAGCGAAGGAAGCTTCCTAAAAGCTACGATTCTATGGTTCTGTTCTATTCCACTTACTTCATTTGAAGTCTACTCCTAACATGCTTCAATCTAAACAGGAGCTTGTGGTTACAAGATGGGGCTGTAGCACTAGGGACAGGAGAAGGTCAAGGCCACAGAGGTGCCCATCCGTTCACTGAGCTTTGCTTTGCTGCTCTTGATTTAGCTGATTGAATTTCTCTGGAAGCAGCTAACCCGGAGGCCTGTGGGGTCACTGGATTCCCCCAAAAGAAGCTGCTCAGAAGCGAGTGTGATGGGTGAGAAAGCTGGGTATGAAACTGGGAAGTGCTTGCCTGCAAAGATACCGTGAGATACGGGAATGATTTGTGTGAGAAGCCCCCGGTGATGTAATCCCCAGGTGATGAGCACAGTCTGTAGTGTCCCACATCCCACTCTGCAGGCTTCAAACCTGCTTTTGTGGTCAGAAGCCCCATCTGGAGGTGGAAATAGGAACGGATTTTCTGGTCGTAACTGCAGGGGCGGTTGTGCTGCTGCATGGTCCACCCAACACACCCCAATCCACACTGACTGCCCCAGTCCCAGCCCCAGACATCCCTGACAGCAGCTCTGCTTTCTCCTGAGCTTTAAGACCCCCGCATCAGGAGGCAGGCACATCCTCACAAGTAGGCCTGTGAGCTTTGTACCCACATGCCATTCTCAAGCAGTCTGAAAATGAGCACCAGCCTACTGCCCAGGTCAGAATTACCCTCTCTGCTTCCCCACTGCACCAACCACGGGAGCAGCCAGGAAATGCTGAGGCTGGTCCTGCCTCTGCTACAACACAGCACATGGGAACGATGAGGGAGGCAGAGAAGTCCAGAGGAGCACCAGACATCTTTCATTGGACATACAACCAGCTAAGCCAGCCAGGTCCCTGGTAACACCTACCATGCCATCGTCCTCATCTCGTGGGGAGTAGGTGAGTGTGCTGGAGGAGGATGGTGTCCGGCGGTGCTGTTTGAAAGTGTTGGTCCCGTCAGCTTTAAAGCAAACAAAAAGAGAAAAAGACATTTATTCAGGCTCCTCAGAGACATTTCCAAGCTACAGCTCAGTCTCCATAGCTGTAAGCGCTCCTTAGAAAAGGAAAAGATTAAGGATTCCCCAACTGCAGTTCATGACCTGGGTATATCAGGCAGAACAGTCCTGATCTCTGACAGCTCGCTGACATGCACACAGCCCTTTGAAGGCAGCTTGCCCAGAAAAGAGCACACATAATATTCTCCCAGGTCCTTAGGTTAAAATCCTATTAAAAGGAAACCTTATACTCCCACATATCTCAGTCATCAAGATCTGCTTTGATCAAGGGAGGTCTGGATATTCTTGTAGCACGAGGGAAGCATGTTAAATTAAATATGAGAGAGTTGTATAACGATCATGTTACTGACTTATATATAATTGTGACTGTAAGCACCCAAGAGTCCTAAACCATCTAGAGCCCAGAGCCCTGCACCAATGTAATCCTAACACCTAACTCAGGCAGATGTTCATAAATCAGTGTCAAGGGCCATGGTCTGTCTCTAGCAAAATACAGCTTACTCTGAAATGAAACCAAACCTCTTCCTGCATTCACCCCCGTGTCAGGGCTCAGACTTCACCTGCTGTGAGGAACAAAGCTCAGGGATTTCAAACGAGCAGGAACACTTGCACCCCCTCGTGTCTGAGCTAAAAACGGCCGCGGGGGTTTTACCCAAGCATCCCGAGTGACTCACAGCCAGGCAGAGCGGAGATGGGAATTTTCAGCGCTGGGAATGACTGCGTGACAAGTCACAGGGCTAAATAAGCTTTGGTACCGAGCTCTGGATCAAACCCTGTTGTACCATCCTGATGGCAGCAGGGGCTTCCCAGTGGAACTGTTAAATCTGCCTAATTTCCATGTGCACGCTCCTTTCCATCATGCCTCGTGATGAGATGCCATGATTAAACACCACTTAGCTGCATAATACCGAAACCAGCACCTCAGCGCCTGACTCTAATGAAACAGGGATTCTCCCAACAGCTTTGTGAGGTGTAAAACAACAAGAAACCTGTCAGGAATCACACCTAATGCTTTGGGGAGAAGCTCCATGCACGGAATACACTCACCCTTTGTGATGGTGGTCACAGGAGGGTAGGCTGGTCCAAAAGTTGTTTCCATTCTTGTCTGAAACATTGCAAAGTGAAGGTCAGTGTGATCAGGGCAGCACAGCCCAAAGGCTTGCTGCCTTTGTGCAGACGTATTCCCAGCTTTTATTTGTGGATACTGGGATTTTTAAGAGGCAAGAAAACACCTTTAGTTTCAACAGGCATCTTCACTGTCTCAGAAGAAAGGATAACATAAGAAGCAGCACCCCCACTGAGCCTTACCCCGTTAGTGTTTTCGGAAGGGGTGATGCTCGTTGTGCCACTGGAGAAACGATTGTAGCGAGCGTTCTTGTTTGAGCTCATAATCTAACCCAGCATCTGTTAGTCGTGGGAAGTTTGCTCTGTGGAAGAAGAAGGACAGAGTCAGGTTCGTTGTATTTTCCTGTGCTCAGAGAACGCTCTCCTATAGCATTAAGTCCAAGGATTTACCTACACTCACCTGGAGCTCCAGAAGCAAGTGGAAAGGGCAAAGTGAGCTTCCTTCAGATCATTCCTGATTCATTCCCATTTTCTAAACGTGCATTTATCTTTTAAAATAACCCAAAGACGGGAATACCCGGAATCATCACCTGCTTTTAAGTACACAACTGTTTGAACAGCAGAGGAGACTTCTCAGGAGATGACTCTACAAGAGCATCCCACTGGATCTTTCAGCCTGCTGGGAGCTGAGTGCACGGAGGGCAGGAAAGGTCCCTGGATTTAAAGCTATACCAGTAAAACCCTTATCCCATTAACTGGGAGGCTCAAGCTGAGCTGACCTGGACCCCAGAGCCCACGGTGCTTGCTCATTCCCAGCTTTGTGACTTAGGCCACTTCCTGAGCACAGGATAGAAACACCCCAATCGGTCACCAGGGCTTTGCTTTAATGGGGTTGTTGTCACTGCCTTCCTCTCTCCAAGGACTCTGATGAAGGAAGAGGTGCCCTAGAAGCTCAGCAGCCCCACATCCCCATCAGGGGGACAGAGAAGGATGCCTCCAAGGAAGCCCCTCTCCTGAGCAGGCTGTGCAGCACCTTCTGCACATCCAGCCAAGGAAACCAAAGCCAGACCTCCCCTGCAGCCCCAGAACTCAGGGCTGTCTTGTACTGAAGAGTGTGATGAGCACAGGCCTCATCCTGTTCTTGTGCTGAACTCAGTGGGAGTTTTGCTATTTAATTCAAAGCCCTGGGCCGTGCTGCTGAACACAAAGCCAGGCAAAAAAGCCCACGTTTAATTGAGGCACATTCGCATCAAAGGAGCTCTTTCCAGCATGATCTGAGCTACGAGGTCATGGAACCCATGAAAGAAACCTTGCTCTCATGTAAGTGAGATGGTTGTGATGCTGGATCTCACTCCGTTTCTGCTCAGAAACAAGCAGCACAGTCTGGATTTGCAAGAGAAACCCTCTCCCGCACAGTCAGCAGATGGGCTCCTTTCTCTTCCTCCATTGTTTACACAGGTTTTGACTGGGTTCAGTTTTACAAAGTCAAGTATTACACAATAATGATCTGCAGAACACATGGAGTTTGTGTTTAACCTCCCGTGAAACCCAACGCTGGCTCCAGGGCACAGAATAATGCTGTTGTTCCAGAGAATGTGATGAGACGCTCTCAAAGAGTCTCCTTCTGAGCCAGGGTACCCGTAGGAAGGAGCTGCACCTCTTCTGTGCCATCGGATGGAGATGCTTCTGGCTTGAGCAAAGGGTTCCACCCAAGACAAGGGCTCAGCAGGGCACTGAGCTCTCCTCCCAAGCTGTCCCTTCATCTGTCATCCCAGACAGGGACTCTGTGCTCCAGGAATAAGGTGCTCAGGCAGGGTCCTGCTTAAGTGATCCCTTTACATCCAAGATATAGTTAAGTCTTGCTGCTCACTGTCAGTATCAGAGTCCAAGGGCTAAACAGACCAGACAGACAACTGCAGGGAGGACAGACAGGCCAGAAATTGTTTGCTAAGACACAACCCAAGTCCCTTTTTGCAGGACAAGAGCCAACCACCAGCAAAGGACATCACAGAAGGTGATGCTGCAATCAGCCAGCACGGAGCTCCTGGTCCCTGCTGAGATGGAACCACTCAGAGCAGGTTTCTGCACTCCTGCTGCTCACACTTCCAACGTGTGGGGAGCTGAAGTGTCTGGGGTGGTTCTAGTGATTGGTTTTATCTTCTTGGAGGGTCACAAGTCCTAAATCTCCAGGCTCTTCATAAAGGAGACCACTGATTTCTCCACCTTGCAGAAAGGGAAACTGAGGCTCAAAGAGAGACACAAGGTAGCTGTGACCTGGGGCCTCCCAGTCCCTGCCTAAGGGCATGGCCACCTCCTCCCTGAGACCAGCACAAGGCAGCCTGCACACGGGGCTGGTCACATCCTGCACTCACATTTCAAACACTGCAAAGGCAATGCTCAAGCTGCCCTTGGCCAAGAGCTCAGCCCTGCCTGACACAGCACTTCTTGCTGCTCGCTGCGGTTCTGTATCAGACATCTGCCAGGCTACAGCAGCAGCACAGTCCAGGGAATCACTGCTCAGGGCTAAACCCTTGGAAAAAGCTGCAGTCTCAACCCAAAACCCACCAAAACCCCATCAAACAGAAATCCCAAGCCCAAACCCATCTTAAAACCAGGGATCTGGCTAATGTTTTCCACACGTCTGCAAGCACTGTCCTGGCCGTTTGCAAATGCCAGATCCCTCAGGAGATGCTGAGCAGAGTTGTTGGAGCTGTCTCAAGAACAGCAGGAATGAAGCAGTGTTGTGCTGCTGCATCATGGAAACCTGCCGAGCTGAGAGCTGGGCTCCAGCAAGCGGGAACTTTGGCCACCAGGATCCTGTTATTCCTTTGCTTAGAGCACGGACAGCAGAAGGCACGGGGGGGGGGTGGGTGGTGCTAAGAGGATGGGCAATGCCTTTAGGTAACACATTGCCTGTGGCCCCATGAGATCTGAACCCCCTCTCACCCTCTGCAACCGTGGCCAAGCCACCGGAGCTGCTTCCTCCCTGCAGTCTCCTTAGTTCATCTTCTGCACAGTGTATATGGACCACAAAGCCTGAAGATGAAAGTCTTTGGATTCCTATGGACTCTGCCTACCTGCAAGCAGCAGCAGGAGCCTGCTCCATGCCTTCTCCAAACAGAAACCCGAGGAATGTGAGCAATGGAAACAATGTGGGCTATCAGCCAGGCTGCAGAGCGCCAGCAACCACACGCACATCGGATTCCAAATCTCTGCAACCACCACACACAGGAAGCGTTTGAACAGAGCAAACACCTCTCCAGAGCACTGCCCACTGGCTCCTTCACATCTTCCTAAAGGTGCTGAGAAAGGCCTTTTCCAGCTGCTAAGTAGTTAAAAGGAAGCAGACAAGAGCTGGTGTTGGTGACATGAGTACCAGCTCCCTGCAGCGCCTGCAAACATCATCAGATCCCTGAGGCTTGTGTTGGCATCTGAACCCCGTCATGGTTACAGCAAAATAGGTTGCAGAGCACCCTGACACCTGCAGTGAGAGGACACACTCGGTTTGATCAGAAAGAACAAGAACTGCTGCAGGAACACAGCACAAGCGTTGAAGCAACTTCAACAGCACAGGGCTGCTGACACACGTGGATCCATGTAGCTGAAGATCAGGTTGAAAACCCAGCCTGGATCCAGGCTCCCCTTGCCTGGAGGGCATCCTTATTATGATTATTACTATTGTAACATGGAACTTTAGTGGTTTTGAGAGTAAAAAAGAGGGGGAAAAATCCACCCTGGAAAAGGAAGCTGTGGGGACCCACTGTTTGCTAAGTCACCCGCCTGATAGTAACCAGATGGAGGGGAAGGGAGAGGTTTCAGTACTTGCACAACACAGGGATCAGGTCGGGCTTCTGAGACTCAGGGAGAAGAAAAGCCTTAAAATTCCTCCTTCAGTAATCCAGGCAAGCAAAATCCGGCCTCCAGCAGCTGCAGGGCTGGGGAGAGCAGGGCTCTTGCTCCCCACTGCAGAGACCAACAGGACCAACCCCATCTCTGCACCTCATCGCAGGGACAGGAACCACCTCTGGAGCAGTGGCTCAGCTGATCCTCTGCTTGTGCTAAAGAGCTTGCCCACAAGAGAGGTCTGGTGGGACCAGTGTGGTCTCCCTCCTCTCAGCCCCAGAGCACAGCCTCCATCTGCTATCCCCAATACCCAGCAAAAGATCCTTACAACCAACCTCAAGATGAAGGCCAAGGCTTTGAGGGGGGATGTGGCATGAGGAGAAGGGATCAGTGGGGTATCTCATCCCCTGCAAACATCACATAACCTGCCTGGTCCCAATTAGGAGCCAGTTCCTAATGGGGGAATCACAGCATTACAACAGCACCGCTGGGGTCTGTGCTGGGGCTGCTCTCTGGGGTTACAACATCTCTTCACTAAGAAACTTGTCCCCATCTCTGCCTTACACAATCACCAGCCCACAAAGCTCAGCACCATGCTCTACTTCTGCTTTGTTCTTCTTCCCACCTCCCTCTCTCAATCTACTGAAGCTGTCTCTAAGGTTCTTCACCCCTCAGGAAGCTGCTGGGTTGGCAAAACTGGATATCCACACAGCAGGGCTGTCTGCTGGAGATGGGTGGCGCTGGCTTCCTGCGCAGGGCAGGGATGGGGTTATCCCGCTCCCGCTGGGAACAGCCTCTGGGTGATGTGGCTTCCCTCATTTCACAGCCTGGGGACTGATGGCACATGACAGAAGCTTCCGTTCCTCTTACAACACCAGAACAAGACGGGTGACGCTTGGGAGTATTGGCACATCACTGGGAAATACTCTTACAGAAGCTAAACCTGCTGCTCCATGGGACAAGGAGCAGGCAAGCAGGTCCTGAGAGCAGGAAGTGCGGGCCCGTGGACACCCCTTTCTCACTGCATCCCGAGCTCTCATGCATCCAGGCTCCAGGGGAGGTAACAGGGCTGGTCCACCCAGTCCAGGTGGGGCAGCTCCGGCCACCCTGCCCTGCAGTACCCAGGGGCTGCCCTTACATCTGTGAACTCATCTCCTGGCCCACAGTGACCTGCAAGGGAACATCTCAGACCAAAGCACAAACGAGGCAAGACTCACGAGCTCAAATGCCAACACTTCTACAGAGACAATCACGGGACAGTCACATTGGCCTGCTCTGTCAGTGTCTCAGGTGGAAACAGCACTCTAAGCGCTTGTGAACTGCGTTAACAGGGCTTAAAGAACACGTGTGGTGACGAGGACTGTCAGCATCCAGTCTGACTCGTAAAACACGGGCCATAGGAATGTGTGTAATGTACAGCAGACTATGGAGATAGACATCTCTCAGGGCAGGAAGCAGAGGGTGGAGCTCAATGGTCACTGCTCAGGTTAAAGACACTGCAAGAGCCCCCCCTTCCCCCGGGGAACTGCTGAGCAAGCTTTGTCAAGGCTGTAGGTGAAGGTGTTGAATAAAGAGCGAGCAGCAGCTCTGGTCTTTGCTTCAGGAGGGCTCAGTGCAGGCAGAGAAACTTCAGGGAATGACAAATGGAATGATCACAGAACGGTTTGGGGTGGAAGAGGCCTTAAAGCTCCTCCAGCTCCAACCCCCTGCCACGGGCAGGGACCCCTTCCACTAGAGCAGCTTGCTCCAAGCCCCTGTGTCCAACCTGGCCTTGACGTTATCCCTAATCCAGCTACTCTGAGCGATGGGAAAATACGAGGCAAACAGATGGCAGGATGTGGTCAGGCCCGTGTGCTCTCCAAACTGCTGCAGAACTGGGACCAGGCAGAGCAATGCTCTCACCCATTTCTCACCCTCCTGTTACCCAAGGAGAGGTCACTGTTCTTAGGCTCCTCCAAGGCCAGGCTCAGATGCTGAGCTGTGCAGTCAGCACTAGAACATAAAACGTGAGCAGCAGTTCAGGCTTACTGAGAGAGCAGAGCACTTCCCTGCTCTGTGGTTCTGTGGAGCAGAAAGAGCCTTCTCCTTGTTCATAACGCGTTGCGTTGCTCTTCAGAGTCACACAGGCTGTTGGGAGGTACCTCAAGCAGGACCACGGTTGTACTGAGCCATCAGCAACGACCAGAGCAGGGCTATCTGTAATTGCTGTTGCTTTTACCAGTGCTCCAGCTGGCTGCAGAGCTGAGGGAGCATCTGAACACTGCCATCCCTTTGTGCAAATGCAGCTCAGAGGGACATCATTTAGAATCAGGTGCTTTTCCTACAGGGTAACAAGCCCTTGGGAGAGAAAAGCTTTTGGCAATACCTCATGTTGAAACCTAAAGCATCAAATGTGCCCGTAACCTGACCAAAAGTAACTGCTCTGGGGGAATGAAGCATCTCTTTTCCCCCAAAGCCTAACCTCAAGTCAGAACAGAGGCCAATGTTCAGTGCTGTTTCCATGACTCAAAAGCCACACCTGAAGCTTCCATGTCAGGAAACCTGGAAGCATTCACCTACTACAGCATTTTCTTACTCATAAGGCCACAGACCCGGGTTCAGCAGCACCCAACCCCTGCAGCTGAGACCAACACCCTGGCAAAATACCACGAAAGCAGTGGTCTCCTGCCCTTTGCTGGACAAGCACGGGTTCAGAAAGACACCAGTGGATGGGGACACTTCCACTGTGCCAAATCTACTGAGAGCTTTCAGACAGAAGCACCATTCAGTGTCCCACAAGCACCTAACACCACACTGGGAAAGCTGGATCTAAATCACTCCCCCAGGGTACCATCAGCAGCTGTACTGAGGCCAGGATGAGTTAGGATGAGGCAGGGGGAGAGACCACCTCTGCTCCCAAACCTGGCTGCTTTGCTTAGAGAACATAGAGGAGTTCCACTTCTGAAACCACCAGAAACCACCTCGGGAATCACTTGCTGGGTTGCTACAGTCAAACACTACACATCCTTGCAGAGGTCACTGCGAACATCAGCATACCACAGCTCCAACACAGGCGACAGGTACCCGCTTCGAAACTGGCGCTGGGTTTCGGACACCTCCTGCTTCTTCACCAGGATCCAGCCCCAGGGATGAGAACCGTTCCTCCCTCCCTGCCTGCTAAAGCACAGCAGCCCCCGGGGAGCACTGCAGAGACAGCCCTGCCGTGCAGCACCAGGACAAGCACCATTCCTGGGAGGAAACTCACCCTCGGCTGTCCCGGCAGAGCCCGGCAGGATGCCACCATGACCGAGGTCCTAAGCTGTGGGCAGCTGCTCCTCGGTCAGAGAGTCTCTTCCGCTATCTGTGCGTGCGTGTGTGTGTGTGTGTGTGCGCGGCTCCTCATGATGCAAACACAAAGGCATGCGGAGCAGTGGGCGATATGTAAATCCAGCTGGAAAATCCCAGAGCTCAGCCAATCTCCGCGCTGCCTCCCCTGGCTGCTCCGAGCTGGAGGGGTTTAGGCCAGTGCAGGACAAACAGCCACTCTCTCAGTCCTCTGATCACAGATCTCCAGGGACAGCACAGCCCATCCTCACTTTAAAGGGAGTTGGAGGTTCTCCCCCTCTTTAGCTGGTTCCCAAGCTGCTCTGTATTCACACTGGCTACCAAACAGCCCAACAAACAGCCTTTGTTCACGGAGACAATCCAAGGAAATCCATCCAGTTAGCTAAGAAACACCACAGAAAAGGCAGAGCTCCTGAGCAGGGCTCACCCCACTCACGGTGGGGGACTGGTACTGCCGGGACACCCACCCCATGCAGCAGAACAAGGGGCTGAGGCTCTCCCAGAGCAGGCACTACCCCGCTCCAGCCCCCCAAGCCAGCTCCTGCAGTTCCACACCTCATTACAAGCAGGAAGGTCACTGAGGTAGCTCCCAGCTCGGGCTGTGCTGATGCTGAACACGGGTAAGTTGGGGTGCTGCTGCCCTGCGGGGGGTGCTGAGCTTGAAAGAAGGGTTACACACACCCCTGTGAGCAAGCACCCGCCACCTCCCTCATCCCAGGCGGCTGCTCCAGCCCCTGATGCAACCCATGGGCAAGGGGATGTGCCAGTGTGTGCCTCCAAACACCCACAGCAGAGGGGCACAGGCAGGGAAGGGAAGATGAGGGACTTGGGGGCATCAAAACGGGGAGGGAAGAGTCCTGACAGACTGAACGTGCCCATGTAATCAGAGTATTCCGTGAAGCAGGAAGGGGTTTGTGTCACAGTGGCTCAGTCCCACCACTCTCAGGCGGAGTGGCCAGGATCACACTGGGAACCAAACTGCCCAAAAGCCATGGATTTGGGGGTTTCCCCCTTGGCTTCAATCAACACGGTGAAAATTCCCATTCCAGTGACACTACCTGCATTCCCTGCGCGTGACACCCTGGTCCCAGCAGCTTGGTTCAGGTTTCCCACAGCCACTTGGTCAAGTTTACCCTCCCTCACCATGAAACCTTCCCTTCTGCAGGGCAGCTTCCCCTGCAAGCGCTCTGCTGCTGCAGCAAACCAAGCTGCAGAGCTGGAGTTACCACATCCCTTCTCAGCCTGGCTTGTGACAGCAGTGCCCAGGACCCCAGGACTCACAGGAGGACCCAGCACACTGAGGACAGGTCCCTGCATGAAGCACTTGAGTTTCTGGTGCCAACTGCCCTCAGCAAAGGCTGTCTGGAGCCGTCCTTCACTCACCCAGCCCTCTCCCTTCATCCCAACAGATGCTGTGGCTGTAAATAAAGAGTCACTGACAGATAAACGCTGGAAGCCACAAGGCAGCAGCTGTTTAACAGCAACACTAAGTGCTTAGTACAGGCTGAACAGAATACACTGCTGGGGGGGGGGGGAGGGGGGGAAATGCACCAGGAGGCACAATTAAAGCGCTGGGACTGAAACAAAGCGCTTGGCAGCAGCGTCAAAGCTGACAAAAACGCTGCCAGGCTGGAGTTCTGCACAACACAGTTACCCCTGCGGGTGCAACATGGATTGTTCCATACATATCAAGCTTCACCTGTGTTTGTGTACCAGCTTTCATCACACACCCCAGCAGAGCCTGTGTTTGACCCAGTGGAGCTCAGAACCAAGCTGCACTGGAAGCTGGCCCTCACCTCTGGCTCTCAAGCACCACAACGGGCTCCTCAGCTCACAGCCACGGCTCAGGCAGGAGGAAAGGGTTTGACAGCGGGTCCCTCGGCGGGGCAGCAGCTCCGGGGTGGCAGCAGAAGGGGCAGCACTAAACAGCACGTTTGCAACGGACACCTACCAGCGAATACCCCTCATGGCGCAAGTGGTGCCACCGAATCACAAGGGAACGGCGTTACTGGAGCCCGCGAGAGAGCCACCGGCGACACGGGCGGTAACGGGGCAGGAAGAGGCAAAACCGAGCCCGCCATGGGACGCACCAAAGGGAAAGCAAAGCAAGGCGCGGGCGGGATGCGCCGAGCACCGCAGCAGCTCCCCGGTGCCCCTCAACGACCACGGTGGCTCCGGCACAGCGCTGGGAACCCAGCAACGAGCGGCCCGAGCGGCCCCGAGCACCTCCCCACAGCGGGGCCGCCCCCCGGCCGCGGCCCAGCGCCCCCGGCGCTCGCTGCCCTCCCTGGCCCCGCTCGTACCTGGCAGCGGCAGCGGCCGCAGCGCCGGTGCCCGGCCCCGGCACATCGCGACCCCAAGCCCGCTCCCCGCTCGTCCGGCGGCTCCGTTGCCGCCCGGGCCGGAAGCGCCGCTCCCGGAGCTCCTCGGGAGTTGTAGTCCATCCGCCCGCTCCTCCCCGCGCCTTCCCGCGCAGCCCGGACTACAACTCCCAGCACCCCTCGCGGCCCCGCACTGATTGGCGCGTTCTCGGTCACTCTATGCTACAACCACTGTTGCTACTGGCTTGGCTCGGCCTCCTCCAGGGACCAATCAGGCGGCGGCAGACCACCGCCTCGGGCCACGCTGCGCTGCGCCGCGCTATTGGAGGGAGGAAAGGCGGCCACCAATGAGCGCGGGGAGGGGCGGGACGGCGATCACGCCAGCTGCTTGTGACTGGCCGCGTCCGCGGGTGGACTGACCAATAGCGATGTGGGCGGCTCTATAAAGGCTGCCGCGGAGGAGCCACGTGCTCTTTCGCCGCGTGGAGGTGAGTGCGGGTGGTGCCGGTAACGGGGCCGTGGCCGGTAACGGGCCCGCGGCGTGGGGGCCGGGCCGGTGATGATCTCCTCCATGTACCCTTTCTGACACCTCGTCTGAGGGCGGCGGGCGGCCGCGGCCCCTGCTGAGCATGCACGGCTGAGGCCCGGGGGGGGGCGGCGGGGCCGGGCGGGCGGGCGGGCGGAGCAGCGGCGGGGCCTGTTCTCAGCGCGCTCCCTTCTGTCCGCAGGGAGCCGGCTCGCAGCGCCGAGGACACGAGGGCGGCGGTACCGGGGTTGGAGCGGTGCAGGCGGGGCCCCAACGGGAGCCGCTGCTGCTCCCGTGCTCTGCGTGGGCTGTGAAACACAACGGAGCCGCTGAGGAATCGGGTGCGCTAAAACAAACCCGAGGTCGAGTGAACCCTGCCGCGTGGGGCAGCTTGAGGTAACGGGGGGGGGGGAGCTGAAGGGGTTTGCAGCGTCGCCTCCAGGGCTGGTTGGTGAAACGATGTAAATGTCGGTGCCCTTACCGCTACCGAGCTTTTTTGGTATAGAAGGTGCTCATTGATGTGCTTTACCCAGCCTGAAGTCAGCTTAAGCCCTTGTAACTGTTTCATGCTGTATTGGGCCAATTTTGGAGCTTAAAGGTTTTAATAAAGTTTTTAAAATACTTGGTTTGCTTTTGCTTCTTGTTACTGACGCATCCCTGGTATATAAAACCAAACTGACTTTACGCTCTGTATTAGGGCACCTGGCAGAACTTTTCTGCTCGCTTACCTTAAGGGGAGCCAGAGCATCTAAATACACGTGCTATAGCTCAGCTTAGACCAGAGCCCTTTAATTAGAATCATAGAATTGTTCAGGTTGGAAAAGCCCTTAAAGCTCACCCAGTCCAACCATTCCCAGCACTGCCAAGGCCACCGCTAACCCATGGCACTGAGGCCTCATCTCCACGCTGTGTGAACACTTGCGGGGACGGTGACTGCAGCCCTGCCCTGGGCAGCCTGTTCTAATGCCTGAGCACCCTCTGGGGCAGGAATTGTTCCTCAGCTCCATCTAAACCTGCCCTGGGGCAGCTTGAGGCCGTTTCCTCTTGTCCCATCCCTTGTTCCTTGGGAGCAGAGCCCAGCCCCTCCTGGCTCCATCCTCCTGTCCGGCACTTGTAGGGAGCGATCCAGTCCCCCCTGAGCCTTCTCTTCTCCAGACTGAACCCCACAGGTCCCTCAGCCGTTCCCCATCACACTTCAGGCCCTGCACCAGCACCTCCGTGTCTTGCAGTGAGCTCAATGCCCTCATCCAGATCATTAATTAAGCCATTAAACAACTGTCCCCAACACCAAGCCCTGGGGAGCACCACTTGTGACCAGCCACTGACTGGGTTTAACTCCATTCTCACCACTTTCCGGGCTCAGCCAGTTTTTTACCCACTGAAGATTATTGCTCATCCAAGCCAGGAGCAGACGGTTTCTCCTGGAGAATGCTGTGGGAAGCAAAGGCTTTACTGAAGTCCAGGTAAGACACCATCCACTGAGCAGCTCACCTTGTGGAAGGTCAGGTTGGTTAGACATCAGTCGTGATGTTCCTGCTGCATCCAGTAAAGGATGGAGATTCCCCTTATCCCTTCTCTTGTTGCTAATGGATTTATAAGAACATTTGGAATGGCAGTAGCCAGGTTAAGACAACACAGAGTACCCCATGCTGGTCACTGAAGGCTCAGGATGTGCTCAGGAATGAGCTGTGTGTGATTCCCCAGTGCAGGCATCTCCATTGGACGATCGGATCCCTTTGTAGCCAGAGGGGTTATTAAAAAACTTTATTAACAGGAATGAAACCAAAGCTGTAACCAGGAGGCAGCAGAACATGGAGTTGTGTGTGCGGCTGAGTGCTCTGCTCAGGGAGCACACCCGGCACTGGATTCCTCATCGCTTGGTGGCAGTAATGGCCCATGGAAAATCAAACCCCAACCCATGGGATACCAGTCCTGCAGCGGGAACGCTGGGGGCTGAGTCTGCCTTAGGGTTCAGGTGTAACCCCTCAGACGGTTGTGATGTGTCTGCTGTAGCAGAGTTAGCTCCCAGCTGGCTTAGTTAAAGCACTCCAAAGGGCAGCATTGACATCTCCCTTGTTTAAATCAGTTTTGAAACTGGTTTTGGTCCCACATTGAAGAAGTGAAGAGCTGACAGCTCCTTCAAGACGGCAAGATAGATGTAAGAGTGTTCTGCCCTGGGAGAAGGCAGGCAGCCTGATGGGAGCATGATGGGTACCGCTGCTTACAGACTCCCTGTAGCTTTGCGTCTGTGCAACCAGGGGCACTGGGGACAGGGATGTGCTGAACAGAATGAGGATGGAGGTGGCTGTGAGATGACTCATGGAATGGTTTGGGTTGAAGGGACCTTAAGGCTCATCCAGTTCCAATCCCCTTGCCACAGGCAGGGACACAACAGATCAGCAGCTTCGTGTAGGAGAGGCTGACGAAGGCCACCCGAGCAGCGAGTGGCTGGGGTTGTGTTGGGGATGGCTGGGTTGTGTTGTTTCACATGGTTCATTTAGGGCAGTGCAGGGAAACGCAATTTGCAAAGAGGAGAACTGCCAAAGGCCGAGCTCTTCCTCTCGGTTCAAATTTGGACTTAGAAGTGCAGCTTTTTGTAAGTAAAAAAAGCCAAAAGCCTGACACAGACCCAAGGGGTGAGGAGCCCATTGAAGGGAGCTGGCGGGAGAGCCTGAAGCCTGTGAAAGCCAGGCCTGCAGCATTGCCCCCAGCTTGCTTCGTTAAAAGAAAGAGCTGTCCCAAGAGGACTTTGAAGATACCAAAGCGTTGTTGCAGTCTAAAAACGCTGTTGCACTCACATGAAGGCATTTAGAACAAGCTGCAATGCACTGGATTTCTTCTCCATTAAAGTACTAGAAACGGCAGAATGAGAGAACCAAAGCCTTTACCTGACAGAGAGACACCCAGGAGATCTCTGTACAACACACAGGGGAGCGGGAGCTTGCTCAGAGCTTACTCAGACAGTGAAGCTCTTCTGCAGGGCAGAGGACAAACCTCCGTTGTGTTTTACACCAGATGGACATAACTACGAAAACAGTGGCCTCCAAAACAGTCTTTCACTGTGTGCCCAGGGCTCTGAACAGCAGAATTCCAGGTGTGCAGGGAAAGAAAAGGGAATTCAGGACCTTTTCCTACCTGGATGTCAGCGGGGAGAAGGTGTTTGCTCCCCACACCATGATTCTTAACTAACGTCAAAGAAGCTCCTGGCTGCTGCTGAAGGGATGGAGACGACCAGGTTTACCCATCCGGGTCCCTTCCCGAGCACCCACCTCCCATCCACACCGGGAATGCCAACGGATGCGACGGGGGCTCGGGAAGCAGCGCCTGCCCCACGGCTCAGCATCCCAGAGCGCCTTTGCTGCGGCTCCCCGTGCTGCGGCGGCGGGCAGGTACAGGCAGGACACACGGACATGCACACACGGCCACAGGGAGAGCGCGGCACACGAACACTTGGCATGAGTCCCTGGACACACGCGCCGGGCGCGTTAGGACCTGCAGCAGCCCGAGCCTCGCACTTCCTTCTTCACGTAGTCGTGGAGCTTGAATTTGGGCTCGTTGGGCAGCTTCAGGGATCTGTGCTTCAGTTCCCTGCGGGAGGAGGGAGCCACGTTAGGTTCGGAGCCGCCTGCTCCAGCGCAGCTGAACTCGACCCACGGCATGGTTTGGGTTGAAGGCACCTTAGAGCTCATCCAGTTCCAACCCCTGCCCCGGTGCCCAGCACAGCCGCCACTTACTTTGCGATGGCTGTGAACGCTAATTCCACATTGAGGCCACTTTTTGCGCTGGTCTCCATAAAGGGCACTCCGTATTCCTGTGGGAAAAGCACAGGGAGGTCAGAAACATCAATGGGGATATTCCTGAGGGTTCCCAGCCTGCACCAAGCCCCGGCCAGCACGGGTTCCTGTCACAGGAGCCAATACCCTGTGCTGGGGCAGGAGCTGTGTGTGTGGGGCAGGAAAAGCTGATCAAGGACCCACAGCTCAGGCATCTCTTACACAGCCTTGAACTGGTTTGAGAGGGCAAAGAAGCTCAAAACGTCAGTGCAGGCTTAGAGGAAGAAGAGGAGAAGGAAGAGGAGGAAGGAGGGGAGGAAGGAGGGGAGCAAAGCATTCCCAGAGGTATTGTGGGCCAGGCTGGTCTCCAGTTAACCAGTTCATGGGGTACATCTGCATACGCGCCCACACATCCCCATCACAGCACAGAGCCATCACCAGCAGCAGTCCTCATGTACCTTGGCTAATTTTTCTCCATCTTCCCTCTTCACCACTCTGTCCTGGGCTGAATCCACCTGCAAACAGCAGCAGCACAGAGCCACCTGGGGTGCTTTGCAAGGTCCTTGTTCTTCCAAACCATTGTCCCCGTGGACCCTGACACCCCCCTGGGGTCCCTGCAGCACGTCTCCATCACAGGGGCCATCATGGGAGGAAGAGGAGGCTCTGGCAATGCCAGGGGCTGGGCTCACCTTGTTTCCCAGGAGCATGAGCACCACGTCCTGCTGTGCGTATTCATGGATCTCTGTCAGCCAGGCCTGCAGGGACACAGCCAGGGGAGGAGGAGGAGGAGGAGGATGGATGTGAAACAGGCAGGAGCTGCAGGCAGGGATTTGGCAGCGCCCTGCCTGAGGAGCTGCCTCTGGCCCTGTGGTTGCAGGACTTAAAGCTCAGCTGGGATGGTCAGATTAACTCTCCTTTGGGAGGATAAGGATAAGGGTTTGCTCCGGGATGTGCCCTGTCCTGCACGTGCTGTCCCTTGTGCCCAATGCACTCATCCCGGCATGGGGCTGACCCTGCCTCCCCAAGCCGTGGGGAGCCTTCCCTGCCCTCAGATCCACGCTAATCCCATCAAACCTGCCCTAATTCCCTGCAATCCCTGACCCTGCGGTGTGTGCAGCGCTGCTGCAGCTCAGGTCCCCGGCTCCCAGCGCCCATGGGTGATGCTCACCCGGCAGCATCCTGCATCAGCACCCAGTGGCCAGGGAAGAGAGGGGGGATCCAGGCTTAGAGCCTAACCCATGCAGATGCAGCCCCTAGTCCCCATCACACACGGGCTGGGCTCAGTGCGCTCGGCTCCATGGATGTGTTGGTCCAAGGGACACGCAGTCCCTCATACCAACACTCTCAGCTCCCTTCTGGCACCTTGCAATAGCCCTGGGTGCCGATTCCTCCCTACCGGGGCTAGGAGTACCCCATGGATGTCCCTCCCGTGTCCCCATGGGGCTGATGCTGCAGATGGGGCCACGTTACCCAGCAGCATCAAACCTCCAAGGGATTTTCTGCCTGGCTGCGGGATCACAGCCTCAGTGCAGACCCCCAGCCCCATTAACCACCAGCACTCACACTCCATTACACCCAGTAACAGACACCTCTCCAGGAGCCATCCAGCTCCAATGCCACCACCGCCCACCCCAGCCTGAAGGAAGCATTCCCAACACTGGTGACACGGGAGCAGGATGTGCCCTGTCCCCACCACAGAGCTGTGGGCACAGAGGGGTGGCAGGAATGGGGCTGCCAGCAGAAGGATGCTCCAGAGCAGGGCCAGCTCCAGGCACCCATGGCCAGGGGGGTGCAGGACCCCCAGGACCACAGCTCCACACCTTAGGGTGTCAGTGCCTCACAGCACCTCCTGCACAGGGTGCCTTTGCCAGCTCAGAGCCTGCTCAGCACGCGCTGTACAGCGTGTCCAGGACATGAGCAATCACATCCTGTTGTGATGGTGGGGCCCCAGCAGCCATAAGGAGGGGGGACACCAAAGACCAGGTTTAACAGAGCCTTTGGCCCCAACGCCAGCACCCCTGAAGCACCCAAGGTGGGGGGGGGGATCAGCTCTGTGAGGAGGGGGCAGACTCGAGCAGCACAAGGGACCCCCCCAAAAGCCATTGGGAAAGGCAGGTCTGCAGGGACAAGGAGCATGCAGCAGGATGGGACCCTCTCCTCTGCCTGCGTTTGGCACTAGGGTAGATGGGGCAATGCAGTGCCCAAACCTGACCCACTGGGGCCCAAAGGAGCAGAGGAAGATGAGGGAGCATCTTGCTCAGTAAAGCTGTGACTGCACACAGTGTTCATTTGCTGCTCAACCGAATCCATCACCCCTTTGATGCGCTACTGAAGGGAAACCTCCTCTGCCTGTGCTCCGGTGTCCTCATGGGCAGGCCCCCATGAGACAGGAGCTCAGCACCAACCACAGCCCTTCACACCTCCACCACCATCCCCTGCAGCTCAGACTGACCCACAACCACCCCAGCCCATCGCAGGGGACCCTGGGGGTGCTGCTGTACCTGGATGTTGTCGAATGATGCTTTGTTGGTGACATCGTAGAGCAGGAGCAGGGCTGTGGAGACAGGGACGGTGCATTAGTGCCGGTGCCATAGTGCCAGTGGGGCAGAGCCTATTCTGCACTGGTCCCCAGGGCCCTGCTGCAGGTCATGCCTGGGTACATGGTGCTACAGCATCACCGAGTCCCCTGATGTAAAATACACCTTGGGAGCCGTGGGCTCCCGGTGTCTGCACCTCGGCACGCAGAGCCTGCTCCATCCTTGGTGCCTGCTTCCCAGTGACTCCCAACTCCCCTGGCCTGGAATCACAGCTCAGAGGGAGCCACAGAGCTGGGGGGCAGCACCGGGGTCTGTGCTTACCGTGGGCATCCCGGTAATAGGCATGTGTGACGCTGCGGAAGCGCTCCTGCCCCGCTGTGTCCCAGATCTGCAGGGCAGAATGGAGCAGAGGGATCAGTCATAACCCGGTACCGCCCCGAGGGACCCTCCTAAACCCAGCCCCAAACCCCCATGGTGCAGCCCCGAGAGCCTCCTTCATCCTTTTGCTCCCCAGGCCAGTAACAAGGAAAACGACAAGTGCGATCGATGCTGCAGCATCACCTCCAGCTCCTCAGTGTGTGGAGATAATGGTGCGTGGCAAAGGGCTCCCAGCATGCTCCTTAATGGGAAAATCCATCGGGCAGATGGATGAGCGGGGACCCACTGATTTAATTCATCAGTTCTTAATGCAGCGATGCGCTTGCAGAAGGCAGGGGGGGGATATCAGCGCTAATGGTGTTAACTGAGCTCCGGGCAGAGGGATCAGGGAAACAAGGGGGTCTCGGGGGGGCTGGAGCAGCTCCGGCTGTGGAGGGACATGGAATCTCCTGCACGTCACCAGAGCAGGCTCCTGCCCGTGGGGCAGAGCAGCCAAAGGGGCTCACAAGCCTGGGAGATGCAGCAGTAAGGGATGGACATGGGGATCCTGCTTTTGGGGTGCTCCTCTGCTGAGGGGCTTTGCTCAGCCCCAAACACCCATTGGGACCGCGGGGACGTACCTGCAGCTTCACCTTCACCCCATCCACCGTCAGCACCTTATTCTGAAAGAGAAGAGAAAGGACAGTGAGGGGTGAGCACGTGCAGGACCCCAAGGGGACAGGGGCATCCCAGTGTTTCCCCCCCCAAAACCCCTCTGCTGATCTCCTCTCCCTGCTTTTTAACTCACACCCGTTCATCCCAGCCCCTGTTGGAACCATTCTCACCACGGCCCAGTCCAAGGATCATCCCCTGCACCCGCTGCGAGCTGCTCCTCTTTGGGTACCTCACTGCCCGTGCCTGGTGTGCGGTGAGGGCTGGGATACCTCCGGCAATAGATTACTGAGCACCAGCAGCCCAACTCCATGGCCTCCAGAAGACGGAGCCGAGCACTCCGTATGCAGGCAGCAGCTTAAAAATACCTCCTTTCCCTGCTGTTTGTGCCCGTTTTACTCCCAGCGAGCGCTGGTTTGTCTCCGTGTTGTTTTTTCCTCCCCTTTTTTGCTTGGTTTCAGCAGGAAAGGTGGGAAGGAGGAGGAGGAGGAGAGGGGTTGTGCGGATGGGGAGCCCATCAGTGCTCCTCTGGGCGCTGTCCTGGCTAACAAGGGCAGGGGATGGATCCAGACCACGTCCCAGAGCATCCAGTAGTCCAATGCGCTGCATCACATTCATCAAACACAATCCAAAAGATCCAGTGGTCCCAGGGGAAGGAGCAGGGAAGGGATTGATTTGCCTGCTTAGGTCCACAAGAATCAGCACAATAATCAGTAGGATGGGATGAAAACACAGCCAGAGAATGGTGCACCAGGATGGGGCAGCGTTTGCTGCTGTGGTGATGACTCCAGAGCAGCCATGGGGTGCTCTATCCCCCTACGGGGTGGTCAGGGATGCCCTCATCCCGCTCGGCTCCCTGCCTTTCTCAGCCAGGCTCTGCCACCAGCTCTGGTGCCACCAAGCCCCTCTAGGCAAACAGGAGCACACACCCCCAAAACCACCCCTGTGCATCCTACATCACCCGGCCCCAAGCACCGGCACCTCGGGATGCAGGTACCCAGCATCACCCACCAGGATGATGCCACTGAGGCCTTTCATTGCCGGCTGCTGTAGCCGGGGATGTGGCCATGTCCCCACCATGGCCACGCTCCAAGTGTGCCCGCTCACTGCGAGCAGGATGGAGGGAGGGAGAACATGGCCCTGAGCATGGACCATGGCAGTGGAACATCTGCTGAGCAGCGGAGGAAGCTGAAGCCCCAGCGCTGCACCTCGTGCGTCACCCTCCACTCCAGGAGCTTCATTAGCAGCAAAGCTGGCAGCAGCAGGAGACGCACTAATTACAACTGACTTACATTGTGGAGGAGGCGGAATGCTGAAACCTCATTAGAGGCTGCACGTGGCCCCAGGTGCTGCTGGACCAGGAGGAGGAAGGAAATGGATCCCACAGGGTTTGGGTATGGAGCTGAGCAGCGTTTCAGGGCGACGAGCTGCAGAGATGCTCCTGCAGGCAGGAGACACAGCCAGAGGCATCCAGAGCAGCAGCTCCTGCCTGCATCCCTGCACCATCCCAACCCCTGCTCCATTCCTGTGCCTGAGCGCAGTGCAAAACACCAGTAAGAAGCCGAGGAGAAGGTGGGAAGAGCAGGGGTGGGAAGGGCTGGGGCTGCCTCCAGCAGCACACAATGGCTCCCATCAGTGCCATGCCAACCAGACACCCAAATCTTCCCCCCTACCTCAGTTAATAGACTTCCCAGCTTCCAATTCTCATTACTTTTTAAGGAGCTGCTGCTCGATCCTGTACTCCCAGCCCTTCAAAGGCACGGCTGCGGGGTTGAACTGCTAACAAGCATCCAAAGACAAAAGACGGGTTGTCAATGCACCGAGACTGATGGCAACGAGAGGGGTTGTGTTGCTCAGGGATTGTTCTTCATCTTGCACAGTTTAACATAACAGAGCAGGAAGGGATCCATCCCCACAGCCCTGCTCTTTGCAATGTCAGTCTTTATGTGCCCTTTTTCCTGGGGCATCGGCTGTGCTGCGTCCTTGCAGGGGCTGCAGCGGGATGCCTGGAGTGCCTCTGTTGGAGGGACGTGATGCTCGGGAGTTAAACAACCCTCAGGTCCTTGGATAAATAAAGCTGGAACCTTGCAGATGCAGGGAAAATTAAATTACCAAGTGCAGATGGTCCTCAATTAAGAGCAGCATTAACAACACAGCAGCGGCCCCAGCAGGATCCCGCCCCAGCGACTGGATGAGAGCAGCTATTTGGAGGTGGAAAGGGAAGAGAAGATGCCCACAATGGAGTGAATGTGCATCCTGCGATGGGTGATGCTCCCACCCAAGTCAAGGTGTCCCCAACGCCCCCACTTACCTGGTCCCCAAGGTCCCCAGTGTGCCAGGGAACCACACTGGGAGCGACTGGTACATCCCAGCCCATCCCATTCACTGAGCCCATACCAGCAAAGCAGCAGCATAACCGAGGGTCAGCAACCACACAACATCCCGGCCTCTGCCCGGCTTTTCCACGCATTAACTCATTAATTAAAGCCTTAAAGGTTAAATTGGATACATGGATTAACTCGCTTCACAATTAAGCTGACAATCGGGAAGCTGCTCGCTGGTGCCATTCAGGCTCCAAGCAGTGGAACCCCTTACCCTGACTCCCTGGTACCTCTGATGGGTACTGGCTCCAGTGATGCTGCCCAGAAGCACCCATCAGAGCATCCCCCCGGGGGTGCTGGGCACGGCTGCAAAGGACACACAGCACTTGGGGACCGGCAAAGGGACCACCCCATGGCCCTGCTCCTCCCCAAGGCATTGGGGTGGTCACCTGGAGAAGAGAAACCCGGGAGCACAGTGGGTGATGGATTGGGGCATCCTTTCTTTTGGGAAGCCAAGAGGAAAACAAGGAGCATGGAGGGCGATAGGACACTGAGGGGATGCTGGGGGACCCCAGCGCCACGCAAGGCAGGACTCGGATCTAAATCCCATGGAGCCTCCTGTGCCGGGAGGAAGGGGATGCAGTGGTGATGGGGCTGTAGCAGACAGACAAATAAACCACCTCCAAAAGCGGCTGCAAAAATAGACTGAGGATCAATGTGGAACCGTGCCCAAAGCAGCAGGACCCGGCATTAACTCTGCTCATTAAAGCCCCCAAGTTTCCCCACACACACACGATGATGCCAGCCCCGGGAGCTCTGCATCCCCTCCAGCCACAGCCGCCTGGCACAGGGATAGCCTAGCCCTTTGCCAAGGTTGGGGTGCAAAGAGACCCCTCCTTTGCTCCCAAAGGTCCCCAGAGTTAAAGCAGCCGAACTGGGTGATCCTGACTGCGTTTGCATTGGGGAAATTGAAACCAAAGCAAACTGGGCCCAAAGAGTGCCCAGGCAGGGGGTGCGGGTGGCTGGGAGGTGACTCGGGGTATGGGCCATCCGAGCAGGCTGTGGGTGAGGAGCTGGAGCTTTCCCAACCTGCATTATCCGCAGCCCAGGAACAACACGGCACTGGGAGCGCGGCAGCAGCTTGATATGAGCAAAAAGGAGGCAGTATCAGCCCCTGGATCCGTGCTTCTTAAATCCAGGGCTGGTCAGACACAAACAGAAAGTGGGAACAAAGAGTTAAGTTTCATCAGCCCTGAGCAGACACCGGGGCTCTAAGGGCAGCGCTGAGCTCTCATCTTGACTTCACAGCGGCTTTCAAAGCAGGTTACAGCAGGGCTGCTCTGCCCATCGCTGAACCACAGGGCAGCGCATCCAGCAGGGATCTCCATCTCCTCTCTCGATGGAGAGCACATCCAGCCCAACACCTCCAGCTTAGGGATAAACCATCTCAGAAGCACATCCCCTGTGAGACAGGGGAGGGAAGAGCCCAGCTCTGTGCTGGAGCCCGTGGAAAGCCGCTGAGGACAGGGAGAGCAGGCAGGGACACGGGCTGGATGCGGTCCCACTCCATCCATGCTGACCCCTTGCAGGATGCCTCAGGCGCTGGGATGCACCTTTGGTGGTCCCCCTGTGCCACCACCAGCACACTCTGCCCATCCCCTCCTCCTGATCCCATGGACGAGGTTCTTCTCCTCCTCATCCCATGGACCTTCTGCTCTCAGAGGGAACCCAACCACTCACTGCAGGGCAGGTGATTCCCCGGCAGCTCCGTGCATTCCAACCCTGCAGCTAAAACCAGCTACTTCTGCCTCATGTTTTCCCCCCAGGACTCCCACACTCCTGCCTGCTCAGAGCTGCTCCGGAGCCAGGCACCGATCCCGGGTGCCAGGATCCTTTGGGAAGCGCTGACGTGTCAGCACTTGCTGCTCAGCTCAGCAGCAGTCCCCATGGAAAGGCAGCAGCAGCAGCACAGCACCGTGCAGCAGATGAGGCCTCTGATCCCTGTGCCCCCTCCACATGCCCCCATTGAGGGGTCACACACTGTGTCCCCCCCTCTCCTTCATGCCAGGGCACAACCTGCCCCACACTCTGCAGACAACATGGGAGAACCCACAATCTGCCCTATAGAAAACATGGAATCAACCGGGTTGGAAAAGCCCTTTAAGCCCATCCAGTCCCAGCACTGCCAAGGCCACCACTAATCCATGGCACTCATCTCCATCTAAACCTCCCCTGGTGCAGCTTGATGGGCACAAACCCCCCCATATGCCCTGCAGAGCCCCACGGGCAGCACAGCCCCTTCCCTGCACCCCACAGCACCCCAGGCATGTCTGCAGCACCAGGCTTTGTCAGGACCCATGTAAGCTACATTAGAGCACAATCAGCATCTCCCTGGCTGCCAGCCCTGCAGGAGATAAGAGTCAAGGCTCTTGTTAGAGCAGACACACTGAAGAATTAGTGACTTATCGTCTGCCATTCACATCAGGCTGCAGAGAAAAGGGGGTTCTGGCAAGGAGAATCCTGTCTTAGGGACAGATTAGAGCTAAGAGGATCTGGTTAGGATCACACAGTTTAAACTCTGCTTCTCGGCATCGCCTGTGCCCTGCAGCATCCAGCACTGGGTCCATGGCACCCTCCCTCCCAGCCCAGCTGCTCCCAAGGGGATGGTTCCTTAAAGGAGGCAGAGGCAGATGAGGCTATTGATGCTTGTAAACCCAATGGGGCTGCTCGGACTCACACCAACAGGAGATGTGGCTGTGTGAGGCTTCAGACATCCCACAGCAAGCCTGTGCCCCAGTCCCATGGATAACCATGGAAAATGGGCTTTCCACCATGAAAAATCCGTGGGATAGGATGTGCTACAGCAGCCCTGGAGAGCACAGCCACCAAAATGCGATAGTCAGGAGGAAGGCTGCAGCCCATCCCTGCAGCTCCCAGCACAACGTTGGGTACCAGGATCGGATGGAGCCCATGGGATGATGATCCCTGCACCCTCGCCCTGCATTCCTCACCTTCCATCTCTTCTTATTTCCTGCTTTATAACAGATGCTTTAAAACCACCCCTGTTTCTAAAGGAAGCATCCTTGGAGACAAAGGGGCAGAGCTGGCTCCTGCAGATCCTGCCCGCACTGAGGACCAGCAACGTGCTGCTCCACACATCCCTCTTCATTCTCCTCATCAAGGACATGCCACGCTGCAAAGCAGGACAGGAATCTCCACGGAGCATTTATTGCCATACCATTGCTCCTTCACAGCAAACACAATGCCTGCCAATGCACCGGGAAGGAAAAATGGGGCATCCGTTGCTGTTATAGAGGGAATTGATTACTCTGGAGTGGGAGGAATAAAGACGTGCATCACTTTTATGAACTTAAAGGTCTTTTCCAACTTAAATGACTTCAAGTTCAATGTCAAAGGAGCCAGTCCTTGTGTTGGAAGTGCAGCTGGACCCAGCGCTCCCATCATAGCAGCTGGAGCCATGGGGTGATCCAGGGAGCCCCAGGCCCATCCCTTCTCTGGGAAGCCCCCAAGCAAGCAGTTAGGAATCACTACCTTTGTGTTATGCTTCATCCAAACCTTTTCCATTCGGCCTATCCCAGTCTGAAGGCCGTTTATAACTTGGCTTTGGAGCCGCAGAACCAGGTTTTGGTATGATCCTGGCTATAAAGCACAGCTTTCCTGGAGGCAGTGGGGTCACTGCTCCTGAGGATGGCCCTGGAGCTCTGCCCACCCAGACTCCCTGGTGCAGCACAGTGCCTGCAACCAGCTATATCCCTGCACTGCCCCTTCATGTGGCAGGGCTGGCACTTACCGGGATGGAAACCTGCCCAAAGTTTCGGAGGAGACTTTGCAACCCAGTTAAAAGAAGCAAACCTCAGGTCTGAACACATCAGCGCCAACAGCCCAGCAGCAAACCTCCGGCACTAACACAGCACCTTCTGCAGACACCCTTGCAAACAGCGCTGTTAAACAGCACTTCTCGACCCTAAAAATAAAAGCAAGAATCCCCAGAGACCTGGCAAGGGGATCTGTAGCTTTGTATCACACACACACACACACACACACACAAACACATCCTTCACCTGCAGCTCTCCCTGTGCCATAAACCCAAATCCTTCATAGGATCCAAGGAGAAGAGAGCGGCTGAACAACCAGCATGGGCTTGTCCCAAGGCTGCACAAGTCCAGGAAGACGCTGGGAATGGCACAGGCCAGGTCTGCAATGCTCAGAGCTGTGATGCTCCCTGATGCCAGCCTGTTTCTGCAGTGCTGCAGCAGCTCCCATGCATGGTGCAGTGGCAGCAGTGGCAGTGATGGCTGAAGCATGGTGAGCCTTGGCTTCCTCCCCAGGGCCAGGACCCTCCTTAGCCCTGTGGTTGCTTCCCAGGATCCATATGGGGTTGTCCAAGGTTTCATCTCCTCCTCACTCACCACAATGGCTCTGCTTTGCCATGGGTGGCAATACCACCACCCCGTGCTCCTGCCCATTGGATGCACTGACCCTCCTGCACCAGCACACTCACACCAGCATGGGATGTGTCCTGGAAGATGGGGAGGTGCTTCCACACCAAACCCCCCCATCAGTCAAACAAGTTTGGCCCAACCAAAGCCATCATTCGCCCTCCTGGTGCCAAGTGAGTCAGTGCCGGGCACCGGGAGGCAATGAGGGGCAGCACCAGGCTCATCCCACGGAGCATCAATCACGTCCCTGGCAGCACCCTATGGCACCACCAGTGCTCCCAGCAGCTCGGCCTCACGTGTGCATCATTCAGGAGGGAAAAGCACATCTGCCAGGCACGGAGGCATGCTCGGGAACAGGGCTATTTTCGGCATTGTCAAGCACTTCTCGCATTAATTCATGCACATTCATAAGAGCAGCACACTGATGGGTTTAAGGAAGCTGGGGTTGAACTCGGTCCCACCTGCCAAGCACCAGCCCCGCAGGGAGCCGCTCGCCAAGCTCTAGTGCACAGGGGGACAGTGCATATCCCATTGCGGCAGGACCAGCTCTCCACACGGGATGCTCGTCCCCCACAGCAGGTGATGCTCCAGTGCTACCAAGAGGGCACATTTTGGGCGTTTTCATCCCTGCAGCTCTCTGCAGGGATGCACCACTGCAGGGATGCTCCATGGCAATACACCACAGGGATGCCCCACTGAGATGACCCGGAGCCATCCCTTCTCCTGAGCAGTGCAGCGGGATTCACCAGGAAGCAAATCCCAGCCCTGCTCTGCTCCCATCACATCAGCCACATTTCCCCAGGGCACATCAGCAAACCAGGGCAGGTCTAGGGAAGGAGCTGGGGAGGGGGCTGCGGGCCCCATGGCTGGGCTCCCTGGGCAGGAGCAGAGCCCGTGGGGCTCAGGACCCAGCACCATTCAAGCTGCACAGGGCTGGCTCCAGACCACGTGTGCTGCAGCACCAAGGGGACAAAGAAAATCCCACGCATCCGAAACCTGGGATGCGTGAGCACCCAGGAGCGCTTTTCCTTTGGAAAGCTCTGACTCATGGGAGCCCGAGGATGCAACACAGCAGAGTAACGGCTTGGGATGCTTCACATCCCTGATCCTGCTCCTTCCATCCACCAGGACCACACAGGACCCCTATGGAAACACCCAAGACCTTATGGTCACAGCAGAACATAACCCAACGATGCTGGCTGCCCGGGGCAGCGTGCCATGGACCGTGCACCACCAGGGCTCTGCCCGGCCTGCAGGACCAGCACTGCCGGGCCGTGCCATGGGGCCGTGCTGGGCACAGCCGGCTCAGATCCCGGATCCGGGAAAGCCGCATCCCGAGGCTGGCGCTGCTCCGGGCTGTGTGGGCCGGGCAGTGCCGCTGCCAAAGCCTGCGCTGGGCTCTCAAAGCTGACACCAGGAGGAGCAGCAATCCCGGTGCTTCCAGGCGAGGCCATGGATGGGTGCAAGGAGGGGAAAGGGCTCAGGAAATGACCCTGGAAACAGGGCTGCTTCCCTGCAGCTCCCGAGAGCCCGGTGTGCTTAGCACCGAGCGGGGAAGTGCACGTTAAAGCCTAAATGCAGTGGGAAGGGGTCCCTGCACCGCCTGGGACACTGAATCCCAGTTGCAAGACGCTCATCCAGGGATCAGCCCCCTTCAACAAGCTGGTCCCTGGGGTCTTTGCTACGAGCCCCCCAGCAACAAACTGGGCTGAATCATTCCCCCTGCCACGCAGTTGTGTTTTAATTAGTCACTGGCTCAGAGGAAGCAGCAAGGGATGGAGGGGCTGGCAGGGAATGGTGGGAGCAAATCCCAGCAATCCAGGGCAAATTCAGCATCACTGTCCAATGGACGGCAAGGGCTTTGCTTCCGGGGGGGGGGGGGGGGGCTGGATACTTCCAACAGCCTCCTGCTCCTCTGGGGGGAGAGAATACAAACAGGGATTTGTTTCAAGGTTGGGAGCAAAGGGATTACACCAGCGGCTCACCTCGGCATCAGGAGCCTGTTTCAGCCCAGCCTCATTATCCATATGGAGCAGCAGCTCCCGGCACACATCCCACCCACCGCAGGTGCCCATCGCCAGCATCCGCGCTAATGCCATAATCCGGCTCCGGGGGGTGGCCGCGCCGTTGCCGTGGTGACGCTGCACCAGCCAAGCTGGAAAAGGCAAAGCCGCCATTTCCCTGGTGTGACACCAGGGCCGGGAATGTCACAGCTCGGCGGGGGGGGACGGGGACATGTCCTGGGACACCAGCAGAAGAGGTCCCGCCTCGGCTCCATGGCTGCCATCGGCTGCAGTGATGCGGCAGGGACCGGCTCCCACCACTGCCCTTCCTTCAATGGACTAAATAGAGATAACCCACCCGAAATGAAGCCCAACCTGCCCAGATGCTCACGACAGGACCAGCTGCATCCTCACATGGGCTTACACCCCCTATTAGACAACCTTTCCTTTCCTGCCTGCAGGCAGCACTGACCCCAGACCCACCATGTTTGTCACAACCGCATCTTCCCCAACCTGAAGCATCCCCAATGCACCCCGAGGCTTCTCCTCCCCCTGGGACAGACACGGATCAGGGCAACAAGCATCGCTGTATAAAGCCGAAGGGCCACATGCTCCAACACGAGTTATGAGCAGGGAGAAGTCTTTTTTTCCAGTGCAGGCATAAAGATGAAATATTTGTTGTTGCTTTTGAGAGGTTCTTCAATCCTTCAAGGCAGTGACTCGGTGCTCAGCCAGGATTAGGAATGCTTTATGCCCCTGTTAAACAAACAAAGCCGGACCAGTCGCACTGCTCCAACTGGAGATCCTTGCCAGGGAGCAGGGCAGCTCCATCACCCTTGGATGGAGGCAGCAGCAGCACGGGTACAGCAGCACCATGGCTCTGCTCCACTGCAGGCTGGACCAGGAGCAGCAGCGCAGCCCAGCAAGGAGAGCATCACCCCTGCACAGTGCTGAGCCCATCCCATGCTCCAAGGCAGGGATGTCCCCATGGTACCACCACTGTTGCCTCATACAGGAATTCCACAGCTCTCTGTGCTTTCCCAACCCTCTTCCTCGAGGCAGCAGCCCCCCCTTGCTCACTGCATCCTTCAGTCACCAACAACACATTCTGCTTCCAAAGGCTCTGCAGGTAATCAAGCCCTGGATCCCTGGGCTCCTCACTGCCATAGGAACAGTGTGTCCCCATCACCAGCCAAGGACAAGTGGATAACTGCTCAGACACACCACGCTGCAGCCCCATCCACCGGAAACACAGCTCCTATCCACTTGGATGGGATTGGTTTCCCTGTTTTTTCCTCCTCTCAAAGGGATGCTCTTCCACCAGCACTCTCTGTTCCAGGCTTTGAACAGCCGATTGCTGTCATTCTGCTTTGCCACGCTGATGCTCCATCCTCCTAGAGCCCAACAAAAGGGATCACATGAGACCAACCTGACCCCATCCCCACCCTCTGCAGACACAAGGAGGAAAGTGGATCCTGGGGAAGAGGATGAAGGTGCTGGTGTTTCAGGATGATGCCCTTGCCAAGGGCTGAGCCAGGTGAGAGCCATGGGACCATGGTGCCCCCAAATGCCTGTCAATGAGGGGCAGAGCACCCCAAAGCCTGCCCATCCCCATAAACCCCTCTGCTTTCAAAGAAAGCCCAGTTCTGCACAGCTGAATTCAATCTTTATCACAAAGATGAACGTGAAATTAAGCCAAATGTATTCCATTAAATAGTCAAAGCATTTAGACTGACTGTAGACCCATTTAAATGTTTTATTGGCTATAAAACGCTCCCTCCCAGGCCCTGGCACCATGAGCGGACCCAGCATCACACAGCAGCTCATGCTCCAGCACCTAAATGCGCCAATTCCTGACCTGCCACCGCCCAGAGAGGCACAGACAGACCCCATCTGTGTGCCCACAGCCTTCCTCCTCGCCCTGCTCCTCCATGGGGAGCCTGATAAGCTGGAGTGAAGCAGGGCATGGATCCGCACCCCTGGAGATGGGGAAGTGCCTCAGAGTGGGCAGAGCGGTCCCATGGTGACGGGTGATGCAGGGAAGATGCTCACAAGCAGATCCATCACCCTGCACCAAAACCCAGCTCCCCACAGGGCAAAAACTCCTCTGGTTTTCCAAGGCACACCCCTTCCAATGCTGCTGCAGGGGAACACCCCGAGCTATTGACACCTTTCATTCCAACCACCCCAGACCTGGACAGACCCATGGGGATGCGAGCTGCCAGCGTGCACTGGGAAGCCTGGGAGACACCAGCACCATTCCCAGAGCATCTCCCACGAAACCCCCATTCCCAGCGCTCTCACTATCAGCTGAAATGCAAGATTTCACACCCGGATCAAACACGATCTATTCCCGGGGGTATTTCCCAGGCACCAAAGGGATGGGAGAGCTCCCGGCGTTCCGAGAGCAGGGAAGGCGCTTTCACACCCTGCAAACTGGTTAAGAGCTTTCTTAACCGGGCTCTTTGTCGTGATGCCGCTCAGTTAAAGAGCGGCTCAAGCACTCCTCCGCTTGAAGACACCCATCCCGTTCCCTGCTGCTTTCCCCAAGGCAGGAACAGAGCCGGTTGTCCACGGGGACCCCGCCGGCACGGGGGTGCTTGTGATGTGCTGCCGTGCTGCAGCCCTGGAGCACATGGAGGGGGGTGAGGAGGAGCAGGAGCCACAGGACCATGAATAAAACACCAGGCGCCACGGGCGCCGCTCGCAGCATCTCTTGGCAACTGAGCCCCTGCATGCAAATGGCAGGAGAGCGGCAGCTCGCAGCGAAGCAGGGCTCCGCTTCCCAGGAAAACTGGCTCTTTGCTCCCTGGAGCGCCCGTCCCGGGAGCGGCAATAGGGACCGGCAGCAGCCACGGAAAGGCTGATGGCCAATAGCCACACATGGCATAAACCGATGGCACCAAGGCTTCTTGCGGCCAGCAAGGCTCCTGCCCTCACTGCGCGAGAGCTCCAGGACCTGCCTGAGCTGCTGCCAGATTCGGGCAGCTCCTCATCCTCATGGCATCAGTGCCAGCATCTCGCCTGCAAACCAGGGAGAAGAGATGGAAAGCGTCACAGGAAAGCTCCTCCGGGTGGATTCAGCCCAGTTTTCCTCACAGTGAGAAACACCAAAGTAGGAAATCAGCTGCTGGCTCCTATTAAGATTCAGCTGGAGCAGTTGGAGATGCAGAATGAGCCCGTTTCAGGCACATTGCTGCTGGAAACACATACCCAAGGCTGGGGCACAAGCATCCCCCTGCCATGCTCAGGGCTCCTGTCCCAGCCTGGTCACATCCATTGGTACAGCAAACCCCTGGCAGGGACCAGCCTAAACCCATCCAAGTGCTGCAGCCCCTCACACAACCCCACACAACGACCATGAAACATGGCAAAGACTGAGAATAGAGACACCAAACGCTCTGCTCGATGCCAAGACCCCCTTCCCTCGAATGTTCCGGGATAATTTTCCATAAAGACACACTGGAATTAAACCCCTTCAGTTCCTTTCTTCTGGCCTCAGCAAATCCCCTCCCACTTCTTTCCAGATTGATCCATCAGAAAATTAGCCCTGCTAATGCTCCATGCCAACCGCTGAGATAAAAGCCAGCCCTTGGCTTTCAGGCAGCTCCAGGTTGCACCAACCCTTCCAAGGGAGGTACCAGGGCAAAGGCTGCACTGGAGCATTACAGGGATGGAGACCCAGGACGTGCTGGATCCAGTGGTGGTTTGCACACTGGGATTGAAGCTTCCCATCTCTCATGCTGAGTTTAGCAGCTACTGATGTGCTGATGGAAGGTGCACACACACATGCTATAGAAAACAAACAGAGATGCAACAAACCTCTTATGCAAAGCCCTATATTATACCCTGCTGATTCCACCCCCGGAGCAGCACAGGGCTCGCTGTAATCAAGAGTCCTCAAAGCTCAGGGTCACAAGTGACAGCTTCAATTCACGGCAGCCGCCCCAGCAGGGGGATGAACTGAGGCACAGCCAAGGCTGGAGCAGAGCGGGGCAGGGTCCTGCAGGGTAACAACCAGCACAAACCCGTGCTGGGGCAAAGCCCGGCTTCAGAGGGAACGTTCCCTGTGCCCAGCTGTGTGCTTGGGAAGGGCAAAGCGGTGCTGGAGCTGCTTCCCTCCTCCTCCCGCACCACTTAAGCTTTGCACCACGGGGACGTTGGTTTGCTCCTTCCCCTTGGGGCCGCAAGAGCAGCGATACCACAGCACACCTTGGAGAGCACAAAGACATGTTCTTTCCCTGCTCTGAACTCCGCCAGCAAAGCGCTTCCCGATGGATTCATCCCCCTGACTAACACAGAAACCATCTCCCTGCTGATGCAGAGCAGCTCATTAGCACCTTCCCAGGGAGAAAAACCTCATCTTTCTCTTTTCCCCTTTATGTTCTCCTCTTTTCAGGCCCCATCAGTACCAATGTCTTGACTCTGCTGACCCAGCACAGCTGGGGATGGAGCACGGGGCTGTGACCACCAGCCGCAGAGCCCATCACCAGCGAGGCTCACGCGGCACTTTGGCGAGCCTCCTCTCGTGTTAGCTCGCTGTTGTGACAAGGCAGAGGCACTGTTGGCTGCACAGCTTCGATTCCTGACGAGGTTTCTGCAGCATTCCCAGAATTACAGCGAAAAGCGGCTCCTTCGGCAGCACCAGCATGGGATTCACACCCCTGAGCGATAAACCTGCTCTTTTCCAGGAGACTCTGCTCCTTGAAATCCCACCATATGGAGCTGGGAAAGCATGCAGGGTCTCCCGAGACCCCCCAGCCATGGGGAAGAGGAGGAGGAGGAAGAGGAAGAGCTCATACCATGGCTCAGCACAGCCACACCACAGCTCATGGGAAGCCCTTTGTTACCCAGCAATGGCTGGAAGCCCCAAAAGCAATGCCTGTGACTGAGATGCTCAAGGCAGGGTGTTGTTTCCTCCCCTAAGAGGGTTTCCACTCTGTAGGATGCAGCTCCACAGCTCAGACAGGAGTTTCTGTTGCTCCAAGCAAGCCCCTGCAGGAGGTACCCATAGAGTGGGACTCCATAAACCCAACTTCCAAAGGAAGGAAACCAAAGGACTCAGCACCTCCAAAGCTGGAAGCCAGCAGGTACCATTTGGATGCATTCTCTAATCCTACAATCACCGCTATTTCCCCAGGATCAGCAGTTTATTTTCTAGATATAATTACATCAGCATCCTGCTTTGTTTAACAGATGATGATAAACAAACACAAGAGGTTCTCCCTAAAGGAAAACAGTAGGAGGGAAAAGCCTGGTGGGCCGCTAGGATTTGTAATGGCAGACTGAAGCAGCCTGCTCTAGTGGAAGGTGTCCCTGCGCGTGGCAGGGGTTGGAACTGGATGAGCTTTAAGGTCCCTTCCAACCCAAACCAGTTTGGGATTCTATGATTCATTTTGAGTGTATTTCTGCTCATTTACACACCCTCATGCCTACATTACCCATTACCCACAGCTTTGCATTTATCTGGTGGTTTGACACCCTTGCAAACAAGCGGCTGACGCTCCAGCCCACTGGGACCAGTGGATGGACTGGGAGAGGAGGCAGAGAGCAGCTGGGTGGGCACAAGGGCTGCTCCCCAGCACGCTCCATCCCACCCCAGAGACCAGCGGCATCAAGAGGAGTGAAGAGTCCCCAGAATAATGTGCGGAGCTGACAGCTCCGTCCCTATGGCTTCCCAGGGTTGCAGCAGCTCCCAGTTCAACAAGGCTGTGCATGCACAGGAGCACAGCTCAGCCTTGAGGAGGTCCCCTTGGTCTCTGCCAGGACTCAGTGACCACCACAAACCCCACCAAAACCCCCAATACACCAAACCCCCACCTTTGCTCAGCACCTTACGCCGCTCCAAGGCAGCGGAACCCCGCGGCTGCCTTCACCCGCCGCCGCAAACAGGCGCGCTCGCTGCAGCCAGGGAAGCGGCTGCCAAATCCCGGGATCACAGCGGGAAGGAGCTGCGATGTGACAGCTCGGCTGTTAGATAGACACGCAGCAAAGCCAAAATGCGCTCTCGCAGCAGAAGCCTCCAGCGCTCCCACCCAAGAGCTTCATCTGCATCGTGATGCGAATGGTGAGAGGGGCTCAGTTACAGGGCACCTGCGAATAGGGTTATCCTAATGGAGACAGAGCTGGGGGATCAAAAACTACTTCCAGGTCCTGTCCCCCCCCCAGATTTTAAGCACCTTTTAAAGCTGATAATAACAAGTTCAGGGCACACACACGATCTTCTCACTGCATAATATGCCCATTTCAGACCGATGTAGCTCCAGCAGCTCTATTACAGCAGTAAATTAACCCTAATTTGATTGCTCCTCAGTAGCAGTGGTTTGCTCTAATCAATAAGTCACAGGACCGTGCGACTGCCCTCGGTATCAATCCCTGCAAGGAGTAATAGAACGCTTTTCATTGTAAGAACACCTGAAACATCGTGTAATTACCTCTGTATAGGACGATGGGCTCCAATTCACCAGTCCCACCGCGCTCTGCACCAAGAGCCTGTTTGCAGGAAGGACCAGCCTTTCCTAAAGGCTTTCAGAGCTATCCCCCACCTCTTCCACTTGTCACTGTACCAGCAAGTTATTATTCACACCCCAGTGAAACAGCAGGTTACAAGAGACACTCATCTTCCGTAATCCTCCAGGAAAGGGGAAGATGCGAGATGCTGCTGAGGAAAGGCGGTTGGGAAGATGCAACACCGGTGTGTGGCATCACCACCCGCTCTTCACTGCACCCACCCATCGCCACTGCAGCACCGAAACGGAGCCAAAAAGCATAGAGAGACAGAGACGGTGCCCTGAGATGAGGGCAGGGACAGCACAGACACTGGGCATATACTGGTCCTGAGGGTGCATTTGGGGGGAAGCAGATGGTTATGGAACTATGAGGACCTGGAGCACTGATCCTGGGGCCAGCAACCCAAACTGGCAGCAAATGCTCCCTTGATTGCCCTTCACAGCCACCATAAGGTTTCTTTGATGCCACCTCTATAAAGTCACTGCCCCCATTGCTCTGCTGTCCCATGGGGGTGCTGGAGCACAGCATCCCTGAGCATCCATCACCAGCCCCAGCTCAGGAAATACAGTCAAGAGAAGGCTTTGAGAGCCCCATTGGCAATAGATATTCCCACCTGGCAAAGGATGCTCTGCACACACCAGGGCATGGCAGGACATGATTCGTGTCCCCTTCTGCCCCCATTCCTCCCATCATCCCCTCCATCCAGCAGCACCGATGCACTGCTGTTATATTCTGAGAGCTCAGAGACCCCCTGGCACAGCACATCCCTGCCATGCTGGAGGGAGCAGGAGCCACCCCAGCACCACATCCCCATGCTGGAACCCCAGAGCTGTGCTCGGGAGGCATTTCCAGGGGATTCTGGTTTACGCCAGGTTTGTTTCGTGTTTATTTGTTGGTGCTTTGGAAAAGCAAACCTTAAACCCACTGAAACTGACTGACTGAAACAGAAACGCTTTCACTGGGCAGCTGCTCAGGCCTCAGCAGTTGCTCTTACACAAAGCATCCCCAGGACACAGAGCAGATGCTCCCGCATCCTCAGGCAAAGCACCAGTGAAGCAGTGCCATCAGATGGTGCCCAGCCGGAGCTGACACCCATCGGGATGATGAGGTTCGAGTCCTTGGAGCAACGTTTTGTTATTCATGATCAGACCCCAGCCGGGGGGCAAGGAGCCCCCCGAGCACTTACCCTGAAGTCGATTCCAACCGTGGAAATGAAGCTGCCGGCCAGGAAAGCACCGTCCTTGAAGCGCACCAGCAAGCAGGTCTTGCCGACCCCCGAGTCGCCCACCAGCATCACCTGCATGGAGGGACGGGGTGTGAGAGACTGGGTTTGGGAAGGACACCCCCCCGTGGCTGTTACCCGAATCCATCCCAGAAAACCCCGTACCGGGAGCTGGCAGCAGATCCCGTATTCTTGAGGGGGGAAAAGCACATCCAAGAGAGAACTCCTTGGACCCAGGGGAGGGTGGGGAGAGAAGGGGGGACCCACAGTGGGATTATGATGTATTTTTTTATATTATATAAATACATTATTACTAATAATATTTATCATTATATATTGCCCACCCTGCACCATGTGTGTCCCTGAGCACTGGCCAAACTCAAGACACTTTCCCCCACCCAATACTTAACAGATCCCCATGGGGGCACAAACACCCCTTGAAACCCACAGGTGCTGTCTGGGCAAGGCAAGCTGAGACCCCCTGGGGGTTGTGGGCCCCGCACTGTCCCAGGGCACCCACAAAACACCCCACACATGTGGGGCTCCCGGTGCCGCCTGCCTCAGTTTCCCTGCTCCGCAGCAGCCCCAGGGTGCAAACAGGGCAGGCACCCACCCTGCGGCAAAGAAACCACAGCAGAGCGGAGGCTGCTCCCAAACACAGCTCCCCAAAGCCTCTGCTCCTCGTGAGCCCTCCTGACATCCATGGGCCACCAACCCCGTTCCCATTGGCAGGATCACAGCTCCCCACCACCCTGAAATCCGGATCCATGCCCCTGAGCTCTATTAGGGGCTCCTGCACCCGCAGTGACTTCCATAGCTTCACCCTCTCTCCCCAAAGCGCTGCGGTTGCTTTCTAGAAGCCATTAGCCCGTGACTGGATTGCAATGGTTTGGAGGCAGGTGCTGCCCTGGGTCATGCTGAACCCACACGGGAGCCACCAGGAGTGGCAAATGCCACCAGCACCACGCTGCAGCCCAGCCTCTGAGAGGTGGCACTGCTGGAACTTGGTTTGGGGCAGTGGGATGCAGCCGTGGTGCTCCAGCACCCAGTGTCCCAGCACCCAGTGTCCCAGCAGAGCTGCACACCAACCCCTGGCGCAACAGGGGCAGGAGAGCCAAGGGCAGGGGGGAAACCGTCATTTTTAGTGCAAAAACCCCTTTTCTGGAGCAGGGTGACCCTGCAAAGCCACCGCTCCCTGCCCAGCACCATTAACACCTCACCCAGGGCACACCGCAGCACCGGGGGCCCGGCTCATGGCAAGGGATCAACGGTCAGGATCCAGCCCTATTCTGGAACTGATGTTTGGTCACTGCCCTGGCAGAGCTTCGGAACCTCCAGAGAAGGATAGGGGAAGGAGAGAGTTTCATAGCCCAGGTTTTGCTGAATACAAACCCATTTCTCTCTACCGCTAAGACCGTTAGCAGGGGATTTGGCTACCCAGTGCATCTGGGCTTATCCAGCACCTCGTTCAGCTCATCCCTGTGCCATGGGGACAATTCCGAGGGAAAGCCCCATCCTGGGCAGGGAGAAGCACGCTCCCGGGGCCAAGGACCAGCATGTACACGGAGCTGGCTCCATTTTAGGGAAGCTGTTGAACGTTACTGCAGCTGTATCAGGACCAACCGCCTCCCACAGCTACCGAATCCACTTCTTGGACCTCACGTCCCAAATCTCAACACCATGATGGCCACACCGAGCGCCACCAGCACCGAGCTCCCCAGTGCAGCATGCTAAGGCTGGTCTTGCCATGGCAAACAGCATCTCCTCCAAGCCTAATAATCCGCAGCCTCAGAAGCGCTAAGGCAGCTCCAGGCTGGGAGCACGATGGAGGGGGGTGCAAGCACATTTCATCTGTGACTCGCTCGCCAGGCTCTGAAGCAGCAAGAAGCCATCCGAGCCCTTAAATAAAGCCCAAGCTGGAGCCGTTTCAACCGCAACCGGCGCGGATCCGACGCGACCCAGGGCGCACCGCCACCCGCTCCACAACCGCATTTTGACGTTGTTACGGAGGAAGCAGGCGGTTGCGATAACCCAGCGCAGCGGAACGCCTTCGGTCAGCGGCACTTGCTAAAGTTCCGCAGGAGCCGAGGGCTCCGCCGGTGCAGCCGCGCCCGGCCCCAGCGGGCCAGGAGGCACGGGATGCCGGGCTGGGATGGAGGATCAAGGGATGGAGGATGCAGGGACGGACGGATGCAGGGATGCCCGCCCGGTCCCGCGAACTTCTCCGTTGGCCGCCCCCGTGCCCGCCCCATCCCCGCACCTTGAACGCGAGGTCGTAGAACTCTCCGCTGCTGCTGAGCGAGGGCCGCCCGGCCGCCGCCGCGCCGCCGTTGCGGGGCAGGTCGGGGGCCGGCGCGGAGCCCCTCGGGGCGGCGGCGCGGCCGTGGCCATGGCCCTGCTGTGCGGGGGGCAGCGCTGCGGAGGGCGCGGCGCCGCTGCCCTTGCTCCGAGCCGCTTTCTTCCGCGACATCCCGGGGCCGCGGCTCCGCGCCGGCCGCTGCGGGGCGGGGGGGGGGGGGTGCGGGATGCACCGGCCGCCACCGCCCCGGGCCCGCCCCGCCCCGCACAAACCCCGCCTCTCCGTGCCTCGCAGCCAATGGGAGCGTAGAGGGGGCGTGGCCTCGTCACCCCACCCCGCGCCCACGTGCCCGTTTGCAGCCCCCCGGCACCCCAACACCGGGACCGGGAGGGATGAGGGGGTTCAGCGGGGTCGTAGCCGCGGTTGGGGGCCGGACCCTTGGGGCTGCACCGGGTTTGGCACCGAGCGGGACATGGAGAGGTTTGTGGGGGGACGGAGCGCATCGCCCCGCTCCCCTTTGTGTGCTCATTGCCCCGCTCCCCTTTGTGTGCTCATCGCCCCGGCGGTCCAGCCGGCAGGTGGGAGACCCGCCTGGCCAGAGCAGCCTCCGCGCCAGCGTTTTGCGCTGTAATCTGATTTTCCAGGGTAGCTGCAGTCAATAGAGGCTGAGGCCTCGGAGCAAAGTGCGATGCCGGAGCCATCTGTGCATCTGGAGGGGGCTTAACTGGTCCCTGAGCGATGAAGAGGACGTAGTGGAGCTTTTCCAAGGTGCTACCTGCCCCAAGGAGGGGATACACAGCCCGGTCCACCCCCCTGCTGGGGCACAGGGACCTTTCCCCCCTCTCGGCCGATGATGACGATGGAAATCTCCATCACCTGCCTCATGTTCCAGAGCAAACAAAGCCAGCTGCTTATCACCACCGCATCGAGGCAACGCTGGAGAGGATGGCCCCTTATTACAGTGGGAGCGGGGAAACACACCTGGATACTCCTGCCTTTACCAAAGGTTGTGTACTCAGTGCTGCTCCTCACACCCTGGCACCCCCAAATTCCACCTGGAGCAGTGGCAAAGCTCTGGGTACCGCAGGGAGAAGCATCTCCAGCAAGTTTCGCTCTTGGAAAACGTGTATGTGGAGACACTGCTCAGCAATTGCAGTCATGCCTGGAGATGTTGCTCCTTGTATAGTTACAGGAACTAATCAGATAGCTGCAGCTGAGCGAAGGGGGATATGCCTGCTAAAAATAGATTGATGGAGCAACAGACGCTTGAAGACACGGCGTGCAGTGGGGAAGCAGGGCTGCGGAGCCTGGCAGGGCTCGGAGCGGGGATGGCCGTGGCGGTGCTTATCTGTTACAGCAGGGAAATCTGCTTTTTGAGGCAGAAAATCAGCTTGTCCCCATAAGGGCTGTCAGCCCAAGAGGTCTGTTGCATTGCAGCATATGAGGGGTGTAAACGCAGCCAGTGCTAGAGCTTCTGCCGGTGCCAACAGCCCCTCCAGGGCCATGGGGAACGGCACCTCTCTATTCGGCATTCATAGCCTGGGGACAGAGGCCTGAGCAGGGCTGGAGACACAAAGAGCCTTCCCTGGGCTCTGACCAGCTGCTCTGCACAGACACCGTGCTCTGGGGTTTTTAATGTGCTGTTTTCCTTGGCATGGGAATCCGCAGGGTTCTGTGTGTGCCAGAAGTCACACGTTGTGCTCGGAGCCAAGTGAGATATTTCAGTGCGAGGCCACATCCCTCCTTCCTCCTGCTGGCCCAGGTTGCTCCGTCACTGCTCCAGGGATGCTCGCCTCATCCCGGATGCTTCTCCCAGCATCCCAGGAACGTGTTGAGCTGCTGCCCTCCCGGTCGCAGCTCTTTGCCAGCGCAGATGGAGCAGAGATGTCTCTTCAGCAGGCAGGCTGCAAGGACGAGCTATTCCCATCAGACACGATGTCAGCTGTGCCGTCTTGGAAGACATTCATCTCCTTTGCCTGGTGGCTGCGGGAAAACCAGTGCAGGCTCCTTCCATGTGCTGCTGAAAATGCAGAGGTCACCTATTGCAGAGCCGAGGTTCAGGGGACTTTCTCCTCATCAGATGTCAGCCTGGAGCTCTTCCCACTCTCTGTTCTGCTACAGGGCACACACAGCTCCCACTCCAAAGCAGCTGTAGTTATAGGGCCTGAAGGCAGTGGGCATCACCAGAATGCAGGAGGACAGATGGGGACAGAGGTGACACTATGCTCGTGGGGCTGACTCAATACATAGAGCTCGGTTTCATGTTGTACATGAACAGGGAGCACATCCACTGGAGACATCAGCCCTGCTCCAGCAAGCATCTCCCCCATGGAGCAGAGCCCATGCAGGAGGTGTGGGGCTGCGGGAGGCACAAGAGGCATGGATAGGATGCAGGACATGTGCTGGATGTGCTCAATGGGAAAGGGCTTTCTGCTGCCTTGGGAAGGGCCCAGCCCACACCGTGCTAAGCAGGCACCATTCCCTCCCTCGCCATTTATTGTCCTTCCCTCCCCACCACTCATGTACCTTTGAACGCTCCAATCTCGCTGCCTCTGGTGCTGGCTTTAATTGAAATTCCTCTGACATCTTCCCATCATTACAGCCCATCCGTTAGGTTTTGTGTGGGAAGTGACTGTTTCCTTTTGCAGCTGTGGAAGTTCAATTCCAGCGTTTTGCTGCGAGACTGCTTTTATCTCTTTCCTCTCTTCCATAGCCACAACCCTCCTTCCTTTGGTTATTTAACTTTCCATCTCTCCTGTGCTCACTCCCTCTGCTTCCATCCTACTTCTCTGCTCCCTGCTTTAGGGCAGCATCCACCTGCGGCTCCATCCAGCCTTCCATCGCCATCATTTTCCCTATGAAGCACCCAGGAGGTTTGGAGGGCCCAGCCTGTTACTAAGTCTGTGCTTCTTGGCATTCAAATCCATTGAATTCTATTGGCAAAGTGAACTCTGCTGAATGCACTGTGCTGTCGGTGGGTCCAGCTCATCCAGCCTGGCACCAGGACTGGTGTTAGCAGAAGATGCTGCTTTTGGAGCAATGCACGGTAATAGCAGCAACCAGCCCCTCAAGGGAGCTTGTAGACCATGGAGGTGGACAGATGCTGTTAGCACAGCACAGAGCCTGCCTCTGCATGTGCAGGGGCAAAGCCTGAGCACTGCTTTGCCCACTGAACTGCCCCCATTACCCCCTTCTCGTTCTCCTTCAAAAGGCAATGTCAAGCAAATAAACCACTTTTCCCAGCACTCTGCAACCGGGGCAGTGTCCAAGAGGAGGACCCGCACCGGTGACAGAAGGACCAACCAAACCACTGCCAAGACATCACCTAAACGGGCATCAGGAGGATGGGATGGGATAGGATGGGAGGGGATGGGGTTCCTGCTCAGGGTCCAAATCCTTCCCTTGCTCAAGAACTAAGGTTGCAGAAGCAGAGCAAGAGCCCTTTGATGCCTCAAGCAGGCAAACAGCACAGCTTCCCCCTCCGGCATCCAGGGATTACCACAGCACTGGGAGCAGCAGCAGCACCCAGACCTGCTGCTGACACTAAACCAAACCAACCCCAGCAAACACAGCCCCCTCATTGCACTGACGGGTTTTGCTCCCTGCAGGTGACATCCCACATCCCTGCCAGCCGAATGTGGGACCTGGCGCATCCTGCAGCCCTGGTGTGGGCATCCCCAGGGAGCTGCGGTGCTGCCCTGGGCCCCACCATCCCCTCCTGCACGCTCAAGGTGATGGTGCCAGATCCTAATGAGCCTGCACGGGGCTGAGGCCAGGAAATGAATTTTCCCTGTGCCAAGATCAAAACGAGCCAAGGTTTGAGGCAGGAAAGTCCCCGGCTCCAGCATCACCCACAGGAGCTTTCAAACGAGTTGGACCTTCAAAGGGCCTTTGAAATGCATCCTGCTGAGGCAGAGGGAGGGCTGAGCAGCAACTGCTCAGCCTCTCAGCTCCTGAGAGATCCGCAGGCCTTCGGGTGTATTTGAAATGCTCAGAAACAGAACATCTCAGCTTAAAACCATCCCAGATATTTTGCAGCCGCACACAGACGCATCCAGAGGTGGGGAAGGGTTGCAGTATGGTTCTGCCTTCAAAAGCAATGTATGAATGTCCCATACATTGCTATTATCCGTGCACACTCAGCCCTTTCCATCCCAGCTAGATTCACACCAGTCAGAGTACATCTGGGAGCACAAACCCAGCCAGTGGCCAGTGGCAACGCTGAGTTGAGCACAGCAGAGCTACAGAGATACCCAGGGCCCGCCCCAGCTCTGGGATGCACAAAGGGCTCTGGGGCCCTGTAAAGTAATGAGCAGCAGTAATGAGGGAGCATGGAAACGTGCAGAGGCTCATAAACTGCTGCTCCAGGGAATAAGCTGACTGCTAAGAGCCAGGCTGGGAATAAGCTGCTGCTGGAGCAAATCATTGCATCACTGCAAGCTCTGAGGAAGGCTGGACATTTCCTCTTGGAATGGGTTGGGTTGGAAGGGGCCTTGAAGCTCATCCAGCCTCAACCCCCTGCCATGGGCCACCCCTCTGCCCTTGCCTTGCTGTCAGGCAGGGACCTGCATATGGGAAAATCCCAGCAGCTCCAACCCCCCCCGGAAAGCACAGAGCTCCTGACATGGGGCAGAGACAAGTGGGAATGGGCAGCGAGTGCCTACAGCCAGAAACCAGGAGTTTTGGTTCAAGTTCAGCCTGATGGGAATGCGCCTCCATCAGTCAAGAGCCCCCAAAAGCTGTGAATGATGGAGAACACTGAGAGAAACCAGGAAGGTTTGTTTGCTTTGAAGGAGTGTTTGGGAAATAAAGGTGGAATTGCCACCAACGTGGTGTCACTAAAACTGCTCGGCTGTTTCCCACTAAGTCAAAGGGATGAAAATGATCAGTGCGAATAAAGTCACTTCCAGAGCCGAAACTATCCCCCAGAATCATCCAGGAGAAGCCCAAAGGGGGCTTGTGCTGCTGCTGACTCAGCTTAGCCCCACACAGCTGGAAGCCCAGTGCTAAATGACAGCCATGGGGTTGAAGCTGGGTGGTGGCATCATCTCCTTAGGCATGGGCTGTGTCCAGATGTGTCCAGATGTGCCCTGCCCAGCTCTCTGTGCCCTGCAGATGTGCAGGGGAGCTGTTTGATGGGCACATCGCTGCTTCCTTCACCCAGCACAGATCAGTCCCACTCGGGATGGGCTGTGAGCTTTGCTCCTTACGGTCGAGGTGGGATGTTCATGCTCAGCAGTGGGTCCATCACACCTCGACAGCGTTGACTGCATGGGTCTTGTGCTGCTCTCAGCTCATGGACAGCCCTGTTTAGGGCACCGGAGGCTGCTCCAGGCTCCCTCCCCGCTCCTGGCTCCCGAGGCGGTGCTAGAGGGCGCCAGGGCCCCGCAAAACCGGCCCCGCAGCGCCTGGAGGCCACGGTGCGGGAGGGCTGGGGGCGATGGGGAGCCTGCGGCTGTGGTGCAGTTGTCGGGCTGGAGAATGCTCAGACCGGGAGGGGAAGCAGGAGCCAGGACCGGGCAGAAGAAGGTGCCTCTTGTGGGGGTCACTCTTCAGGTAGCCCCTTTGCAGGATGGGTCACAGCATCATGTAGGCAAGGGACAGCATCATGCATCACCCAATACGCAGCCACGGAGCGGGAACCTGCAGGGATGGAAACAGCCGTTTCCTCCCAGGAGAAATAGAGACCCGAGGGACCTGCATCCCTGCACATGGGGGCAGATGTGACCCCCTGGACCCTGGCTGAGGACAAGCTGTGTCTTTTCCTCCCTTTCCCTTCCCCTTTCCTTTTCCTTTCCCTTTTTTCCTTTTATTCTCCTTTCCTTTCCTTTCCTTTCCTTTCCTTTCCTTTCCTTTCCTTTCCTTTCCTTTCCTTTCCTTTCTTTTCCTTTCCTTTCCTTTCCTTTCCTCTTTCCTTTCCTTTTTCCTTTCCTTCCCCTTTCCCTTTCCTTCTCTTCCCCTTTCCCTTCTCCTTTCCTTTCTCCTTTCCTTCTCTTCCCCTTCCTTCCCTTCCCTTCCCTTCCCTTCCCTTCCCTTCCCTTCTCTTCCCCTTCCCCTTCCCCTTTCCTTTCCCCTCTTTCTTTCTTCTCTCCCTCCTTCCCTCCCGCACTGTGGTTTCAGGGCTCTCTGGCTGAGGACATCCATGGCCTGTTTGGGATGTGGCCGGAGGGGCCCGGAGGCAGCAGTGACATTCCCGCCCGGCCGCAGCTCTGTCCCGTTCTGCTGACCACAGTGTCCCTGCCCCTGGTGTGCTCAGCCTGCAGGGCCGGTGGGCCAGGGGAATTAACACCCTCTTCGTTGGGGTTTTCATCCTGCTTCAAGTAAACAGCGTTGAGAAACTCTCGTTCCTTGCCAGTGGGAGGATCCAGGAGAATCCCATCCCCACAAGGAGCCGTTCCCAGCCTCCCAGCCCACAGAACATTTTCCACTGCCATCATTTTCTGCAGTTTGTGTTTTAGAACCCACTCGACAGCGACAAGACCCTCCGAGACCAGAAACTGGGATCCAATGGGAACAAGTTCTCCTCTCGCAGCTCTATGGAGATTCAGTCTCCTTTGCCACTCAAGCCCTGTTTCCTTGTTTGCTGCCCTCATTGCAGCTTGGCAGCCCCATCTTTGGGGGAGAGCCCTTAACTCCATTACATCTGCTGGCTTACATTAGTGATCTAATCTCATTACAATCCATACACAAGATACTTTCTCCTTGCTGTTATCCCAAAAAATACAGGCATCAGTACAGAAGAAAGGGAAAAAACCAACCAAAGAGCAATTTACAATCGAGGGAGAGGAAACAAACCCATCGTAGTCACATGAGGAAGTAGTAACCGCTGAGCTATTTCAGGCACAATACATCATGCAGGGGATGATGTGTCTTTCGAGTCGATTTCAAGTCCAAAAGGCACAAAATGTCTTTGGAAAGTGAATTCTCACATACACGAGGTACCATCTCGGGCAGTGAAACTGAACGTTGTCAGGCTTCTTGTTTGTTTGGTGTTTGGATAAGGAAAGCCAGAGCCCCAGCTAATGGCACCCCTTTGGTTTCAACAGGATAATACCTAAACCCACACTGATGGATTGGGACCATCCTGGATCAAGCCCACTGCATCAAGCAGGGAGCAGCTCTGGAGGTGTAACACCACCTCCGTACCCCACAGTGGGTGTACACCCCATGCTGGCAGCTCAGTCCCTTGTTCCCTGAAGAATCCCACATGCCTAAATCAAAAGAGGCTTAAAACATCCCATGAGGGTCAAACCCAAACTGATTGACACCCTTGGCTAAAGATCCTCCTCTTTCCTGACCTATTGAGGTTTACATGCCCCCAAGGAGGATGGAGCTCAGCGCTGATCAGCTGTTATCCCCCAGCAAAGGGAAGATGCCCATTTCCCCTGTGTGGGACCACAGCAGCTGTCACGAGGTGCATGATAAGAACCTGGCCCCAAAGCCAGCACACACAGAGGCATCGCACGCAGGAGACAGACAAAATTTACCCCCATGGCCCTCCTCGACCCGGGTCTGCTCTCAGCAGAGGGGTAGGAGGCTTTGGGGCTCCCGTTGTGCATCTGGTACCACCCGAACCATTGTCCTGGCTCCATGCTGCTTGCGGAGAGCCAGCACAGCTCTGCTCCCACCCATCCTTGTGGTTTCTCCCTTGAAGGCTGTCTTTACTCCCTTTGGTTGTACAGTGACTTCATTTTACTCGTATTCCTCAGTCTTTTCAACCTAGAACCAATCAGATCCCTGAGGAGAGCCTTGTGTCATGACAGGATTGACCTCACCAGCTGTGAACCATGGCCGGTACCCTGGACCAAGCCATCACAGGTGGCATTGAAATCCAATTACTTTGTTACGGTTTGGGTTAATTAAACCCACTGAGAAGCACCTGCCTCGTTCTTCATCTCCCTCCAACACACCTGAACTCCATGTAGGTGATCACACACACTGTGCCCTGCAAATCCGGCCGGATCCCACAGGCTGGCAGGAATGGGCTCCAGTGGTGGGAACTGAGCATCAAAAGCCTCCGGGGAGCTCCTGCTCCGCTCTGCCCGGCTCCCAGGGGAGCAGAGGTAGGAAAGCCCTCCCTTGGCATTCCCAGGCAACCAAAGCATCCCCCCAGCAGCACTCCCTGGGTTTGGCGATGTCCTCCACCGGGATAACCCTGCTCCCTGGATGCCTGTGACCCCCGGTATGGTCTCTGCCCCCTGAGATCCTCCTGCTCCCAGGACCCCTATGCCACAGATCCCGGGACCTCCCTACCCCACGGGACTCCCTTGCTCCCAGGACGCCCTTAAGCCACAGGATCCCTCTTCCTCCAGGACCTCCTTATCGCGATTCCCCCCTGCTCCGGGGACCCCTCTACTGCATGGGATGCCCCTACCCCCGAGACTCCGGGATCCCCCCCTGCTTCCCGAAACCCCCTTCCTCCGGGACCCCGCTATCCCACAGGATCCCGCTGCTCCCGGGACCCCCATGCCACGGGATCCGCCTGCCCCCGGGCACCTCCAACCTCACGGCCCCCGCTGCCCCTCTTGCCGAGCAGGGTTCGGGGGTGCCCGGGAGCCCCGCGGTGCCTCCGCGCTCCCCTCGCCGCTGCCCGGGGCGGGGGGAGGCTGGAGCGGCGCCGGGTTTCCGCCGGGCGGGGGGCGGAGCGGGGGGAGGCGGCGGCCGCGGCCCGGGCGGAGCGCAGAGGAGAGCGGCTCCGGGCCGGGGCTGTCAGCGCGGCGGAGCGGGAGCCCAGCGGGGCCGGGCCGGGCAGCGCGCAGCCTGCGGCGGGGGGGGGGGGGGGAGGCCGCCATGCGGGGCGGGCGCTGAGAGCAGCGGCGGAGCCGGGCGCGGAGCACGGGAGCGGCGGAGCGCGGCGGGGCGCGGCCGGGCCCGGCATCGGGCCGGCCGGCCGGGGGAGCGGCGGAGCCGGGGCCATGCCATGTCCGTAGGGAGAGATGCCTTTGGGAAATGGAGACACTGGATCACAGCGCAAACATGGCGTCCCCGCGGCGCGGCTGCCCCTCTCGGGCTGGTGCCTGCTCTGCTCCCTGCTGTGCGGGGGGCTGGCGGCCGCTCGGGCGCCCCGGGTCCCGGCCTGCCAGCCCTGCGCCGCCGACTGTACCTGCGCCGGCCCCGCCTGCCTCGTCAATTGCTCTGCCCGCGGCTCCGAGCGGCCCGCGGCCGCCATCCCCGCTGCCGCCACGGCGCTGTGAGTACCGGGGGCTCCGCGCAGGGGCCGCGGTGGGGAAGGGGCCGTGACAGCGGGGACACGGGGCGGAAAGTTGTCCGCGGGCCTGCGGGGCGGACACCGCGGAGGGAAGGGGCGAGGGAATGGGGAACGGGAAAGGCTGGAGCGCAGCGGTGATGGGGAGCGGCTGCGGGTTCGGTCTGGGGAAGAGAAGGCTCAGGGGGGATCTAAAGGCTCCCTACAAGTGCCTGACAGGAGGATGGAGCCAGGAGGGGCTGGGCTCTGCTCCCAAGGAACAAGGGATGGGACAAGAGGAAACGGCCTCAAGCTGCACCAGGGCAGGTTTAGATGGAGCTGAGGAACAATTCCTGCCCCAGAGGGTGCTCAGGCATTGGAACAGGCTGCCCAGGGCAGGGCTGCAGTCACCGTCCCTGCAAGTGTTCACACAGCGTGGAGACGAGGCCTCAGTGCCATGGGTTAGTGGTGGCCTTGGCAGTGCTGGGAACGGTTGGACTGGGTGAGCTTAAAGGGCTTTTCCAGCCCGGTTGGACCCGGCAGTGCGGGGGGTCCATGGCTTTAATGAGTATGGCTGGTGTGGATGCGCTGATGGCAACAAAAGTTGACAGCTGTGAGGATGTGCTGGGGTCTGTCTGCAATGGGATAAAGGGTTTCGGGATTCAGCCCAGCCCCGTAGGGTAATGTCCCCGTGGGGATGCTCGGGAATGCTGACGGGCCGCAGTGCTGGCAGAGCAGGGGCTCTGTGCTGGGAGTTTTGGTTCTGGGGGAATCACAGGAGAGCAATGTTGGGAAATGAGCTTTGGATGCGGTTTAAACCCTGTGAACAGAGAATCCAAAAGTCTCCATTTACAAGCTCAAATAGTAATGTCTGGGTGGAAGCCGAGGGTGGGTGACGGTTGTGTTGGTATTGGTGTCCTGAGGCTGGTGGTGTTGGTTTGGAAAATCAGTCAGCAAGGAGAAAGGTGTATTCCTGGAGTGCTATTAGAATGGTCCATGTGCTCAGTCACTCAAGTGAAGTCACTGGAGAAAGGTGTGTTCCTGGAGTGGTGTTAAAATAGTCCATGTGCTCAGTCACTCAAGTGAAGTCACTGCATGATGCAAGAAACAGGGGAAAAGTGGTTTCTTTTTTTGGTTTAAGTTTATTTTTGAACCTAAATTTGTTTTCCTTAACAAGAAACTTCCCTGTTTCTTGAGGAGAGAAAAGTTGAGTGATTCACATCGGAGAGATGACGTGGGGCCCGGCACAACCCTCAGATGAACTCGTTGCTGCTGCTATCTCCATAAGTGAAGGCTCTGCTTTTCTGTTTGGATATTCTTATCCAAGTTTCCACTTCTCAGTGTTAATGTAGATGAGTGATACTGCAGGAGTACCGCAGTGAGCAGTAAATCCTGGGTCGGCAAGAGGTGTGTAGACTGTCTCCAGGAAAACCCCTCAAAATCCATGAGACAAGGTGTTTTCCAACGCTTTCCTTACAAGTTTAGACTTTTCCGAACAAACCAGCCCTTGTTGGTGGCAGAAGGTCCCTAACTGGGAAGGACTGAGTTTTGTGAAGGCGTTTGTGCCATTGCATTGTGTGTTGTCAGTTTCGTTTGGGGATCTGCAGCTCTGGGGGCTGAATGTGCCGTTGTGACCGTGGTGGCTGGTCACTTGCAGAGCAGCCCTGTGAAGCCTGTGCTGATGAGGCCTTCGTTTGGCTCTTTAGGGATTGGGGATTATGACAGTGTGTTTTTAGGGGTATGAAGGTCGGTAGTTAAGCGTTTGAGGCTGTTTATGTTGTTGTTGTTCAGAGGTGCTGACTTGTAAAAGCTCCCAGAACGTTTTGGATGAGATCCTGTTGGGCAATGACAAACTGGAGATGGACATAAAGCTCTCGCAGGTCAGCAAAACAAAGCGCTCGGAATATGGGAAGGGGAAATGGACTGAAGGAAATGTCCTGCAATGGCAGGATAGTGTTACTGACATCTTCCTCCGATTGCAGTGGAGAAACCTTGGTTTACAGCCCTGTTGAGAGCAGCGTAGTGGGGGGAATGCTTTGGGACAGCTGCCTTTGGAATTCAGTCTGTAGAGTCATCTTTGTCAGGCAGCAGATCATCTGCTGTGCGCCGTCACGCTGCCGCTGAGGAAGTGTGTGCTGGTGATGTAGTGATGACTGCTATAAGATGTGCTGAAGCACTCTGCTGTGGCACAGGGGTTTCCTTTGGGGAGGAGGTTACAGCCCTGTTTGACCCCCTGAGGATGGGAAAGGAGGGATGTGTCCTCGCGTCGTCCTTCCAGCCATGGCAGATTTACGGATGTCAGGGTGCGAGGGACTTTGGCTCGTGACAGAGTGAAGTTATGCAAGCGGTTTTGTCTGTTCATTTCATGTTCCCTTTATTGAACACTGACAGATAAAGTAAATAATGCTTCTAATGATCCCTGTCTCATTAGAGAAAAGCCTCCTTTTTCCAGTGTCTGTTTCTTTATTGTCAGTCTGAACTGAAACCAGCCTTTAGGAAGGCCGAGTTCAGGAAATCAGCAGCGCCAAAGCTCCCTGCCTCTGCTTGGAGTTGTGCTCAGCAAATGTGATCCCAAATGTGGGAAGAGTCCTAGGGAATCAATTCCTCTCGCATCTGATGTTACGGACGTAGCAACTTTGAGGATGCAAACGCCAGCTTCGGCAGCACTGTTGCTGGGAGTACAGCATAAGTACCCAATCCAAAGAATCACTGAGGAAATGGGCTCTGCTGCTTGCAGACACTCCATACCTGGCTGGAGCAGTCTCCAGGCTGAGCAAATGGGGATATTGGCCCCATCCCATGGCCGGAGCTGGGTTCTTGAAGTGTTAACGCCAAGTCTGGCTGGAATTGGGAGCAAAGTCTGGTTTTCCAAATAGCGTGCGCAGCATAAACCCCTGCACTTCAGGGGGAGCAGGCTTCAAACAGCAGCATTTGCACTTCTGAGTTTCTCCATCTCGGAAACGCTCTGATCTGATGGCTTTTCAAGTGCTCTGTGGAGTTTGTTCGCCTTTACTTGGAGACTTGGCTCTTCCCTAAGCTGGCATCACTGCTTTCATTCCTCAACTGCAAATAAACCTCCTAAAGATGTTCTGCCTTTCCCTTGCAAGTATTGACTGCTTCTAACGTGTCTTTAATCTCGTGGCAGTTTTGAAGTGGAGATTAGGATCTCGATTTAAAAGGCTAGCACTGAAACTCCCCTATTTTCCCTTCGCTGAAGTGGAATGCTCTTAGTGGAGGGATAAGAAGGAGAAGCTGAGATCAGAGGAGCTCTGCTGTCACCACAGCCCTGCAGAAGCTTTGCAGATTTGGGGGTCACAGCTTTCATCCAGGGGTTCTTTGTGGCTTTGGCCACAGCGAAAGTTCCAGTGCCCAGCGGTGACTTCACCCCAGCGAAGCTGCTTCAAATAAAGGCATCCTATGCTTCGTGGACCTGTAGTCTGTGATCGTTTCAGTCCCAAGGGTTGGCAATGATCAATAGGCTTTGGTATTGTTATGTGATGCAGTGAAAGCCTTTTCAAGGCTCAGAATGCCTTAAAAAGCTATCAGGAGGGGGGGAAAAGCATCAGTGGAAGCTAAACTCCAGTTCAGGTAAACCCACAGGCAGTGAAGCATCTGTACGGTAGTGTCCGGTCCGCAAAGGCAGAACAGCTTTACTGCTGTTCCTAGCAAGAACACAAGCAGCCTGGAATGTCATTCTCACAAGGGGCTGTATCCCCAGCTCAAACAAGGCCGGGCTTCTCTTTTGTAAGGAATTCCGGAGGGGGGAAAAGGCCCAAATGAGGTGTTAGGTAAATATTTTGCGAGCGAGATTCATTCAGCCTATGGAAGGGACAAATCACAGATGTAAATTGTAGCTGCAGCTCAAGCACGGAACAAGGAGGCGATTCTGTGGTACTCCGTCAGAGCATTAATAATCTCTGGTGTGTCACCGTAAGGCCACTGCAGCAGTGCAGCAGCCACTGTGTTGTTTGTTGTGCTCCTTCCTAAAGCTTCAGAGGAATCCAAGTGCTGTGCCCATGATGGAGAAATCTAAGTTAAAACTGGCTTTTTTTTGGTGGTGGTTATAAAGTCCTGCTGGCTAAGAGAAGGCATTCACCGTAGAGGTGGTGCGTGGAGCTGTTCCTGCTCCGTGGCAAGACTTGCAGTGAAATAACCCCTCAAGGTGTCTCGCTTCTTTGATGTTCACCCAGGGTTTAAGTGATTTGGGGATTTGCAGCCTGGTGCAGCCCAGCCTACAAACCCTGGTAGCGATGGAAGACCGCACGTTAAGAAGCTGTAGCTCTGCTTCTCTCAGCCCCACTGGGCACATTCAGATGCTGGCTGCAACCCTTGGTAGATGTTAATAGAGAAGAAGCCCGTGTAGCTGCTCACCTCATCTTTTGGGGTTCCTCTTGCCTCACCTGTATATGTATTGAATAGATACCATGTCCTGTTTGCACTCGTTTTTCCCTGTATTCCCTGCAGTTTTTAAGTGTACTCGCGGTGCCTTTCCGCGTGTGGCTTTTTCCCTGTTGGAGTGAAAGTGCAGGCTCGATCCTGCTCTTTTCCTGCCTGCGAACCCTGCCAGGTCTCTCTTGCGTTTCTCCCAGCTGCTTTCACTCTGCTCTCGCAAAGAGGGGTTTAAAACAGAGCATCAGGCAGAAGGTAGCGTGAAACAGACTCGTATGGGTTTTTAATGCTTCTCTCCCTGTTTGCCATTTAACGGGATTCCTCGTTTTATCTCTCGTCACGCCGCGTTCTCCACGCTGTGGTTTCCATAACGCGGTTCTGCGTCATCCTTTCTCCATTTCTTCAAGCTTTGTTGTGCTTTGCTTGATCTCTGCAGTTCAGCTGGAGTTTGTGTCTTGTCTCTTATTTACCCCAGATGTCCTCAGGCATGTCTTGGAGTCATAATACCTGAATAAGAATGTAAGCAGGGCTGCAGACGGACAGCTCAGGAGCAAAGCCCTGCTTTCCAGTGCCGCAGGGAGCTCCTGCGGGCTGCACAGGGGCTCTTGTGCTTACCATGAGAAGAGTGGGGGGGACATGGAACTTGTGAACCAGTCCCACAACAGCCAACACAATGATTTAGGCAATCACTGTCAGGCTCAAAGAGAATGTATCTGTCTCTTCCACAGTGGAAAGTTGGCAGCTCTGTTAGTGAGCTGTGCTTAATGGTGCTATTGCTGTTCAGAGGGATGACTGCTACCCCACATCAGCCCACCCTTCTCTCAGCCCGCATCAGCCCATCCTTCTCCCCAGGCCTTGCTGAGATCAGGCTTAAAGGCTGGAAAGCTGCAGCTCCCCTTGCAGCTTCTGCCACCTGCATGAACATGCTCTGCCCAGGGTCACTGCCTGTCGCAACAGGAGGGTGAAGGTGTCACATTAGGCATCCCCAGCCCTTACTTCTGACCCGGCCTTTGCAGTAAAGAATGAGCTTGTTTTTCGTAGCGAAGGACTGCTGTTTACGTGGACACCGAAGCGAAGCTGGCATCTCTGCTTGCCAAACCTAAAAATGTCAGATTGAAATTCAGCGTTAGTCCTCGCTTTGCAAAGGGCGCAGAAAGCAAACCCATGGGATGACAGCCATTCCTGTTTTCTTCCGAGGCTAGCTGTCATCAGGAAGAGCATCAACCGTGCAAGTTGACCAGCTGTAGCTTTTGTGGTATGTTATAGGAACCGTGAGCAGTAAACAGATTCTGTCCTCACTTTCTAGCTCCTCCCTTCCCTCAAAAGGTTTGATCCTCTTTGCTGATGTGCTACCACTGGATTTAAACAGGGATAATCAAAGTGTAATATTCATCAGCTGTTTTCTGTCAGTGCAACAGTAAAACCGGTTCCCCTCAGGTTAGGAGCAAGTACATCTCTTTGGCTGCCTGGCATCATGCTACTAAGAAAGTCAAGCTGAGATTGGAGATGGTGTTTCAGATGTGGCATATGGGCTTGTGGTGTTCTGTTTTAGCAAGTGTCAGTTTTGATTTGATTGTTACAATAGGCTGAGATGCTGCTTTGGTGACAGCACTTGATGGAGGGGAATGGTGATGTTCACTTTGTGGTGATGAATCTCCCACCTACGGCATTTTTCAGTCGTGTGGCCCTGCTTTACCTCCAGTTTGGGGTCTGTGGGCTGCCCTCTGACAGCATGGTGTTGGGATGTGATAGGACACTCTTCCCACTGCAGTCATGCTGATGTATGCTCTTGAGCATCATCAGCATCAGCAGGCACAGTCTGCCGCAGCTCTTCCTTTTGACAAACCTGTGGTCCAGTTTCTAGTGACACAGAATCATAGACTGGTTGGGATTGGATGGACATGAACTCTGGGTCCAAACCGGGACCCAGCCAGCCTGTTCCTATTCATTTGGAATTGTGCCTGGCCACCACACCGGGTCCTTTTGGTCTTGTAGCAGCAGCTGGGCAACTTGCATTCTACTCCCCTATACAGGCGGCTTCTTTTGTCAAGAAGGCTCTGTGCAATGCTATTTTTGCATGTCTATGATGAAGTCATAAGGTCTAATCACTAGTTTGAAATGGAGGTTTCCAGGGTGGAGTTTATAGCCCTGGTTGGAGCCTGTGCCCACCTCCAGGTTCAGACATCACTAATTCAGGTCCCCAGCAACAGCCTCTGCAGCATCCATTGCAGCATCCTCTGGCACCTTGGCCCATAGGATCAAGGCTGCTCTAGCAGGGAGAAGGACTTAAATCAGAAGCAAAAGAGCACTTTTCCCTACAGATACTGTTAGGATATGGGGGGAAGCCTCTCCTTCCTCTCCCTGGTGCGGGGGCTTGTGTGGGATGCTGTAAACACCTTCCTTCCCCTGCTCAGCCAGGGGCCATGCTGGGAACGGGTTAAATAGGTTCTGCTGGAGCAAATGCCTCATGGTCAGGGAGAGGTGGGAGGGGCTGTCTAAAAAGAGGATCTAGGGTGTGGGTTGAGTCCTCCTGAGGGAGGAACGGAGGAACAGCTAAGCCTGGGAACGCCAGAGCCCAGACGAGCTGCCTTGGCCAAAGATCTTAGTTTCTCTCTCAAAGCCACGCCTGGGAAGGGGGTGGAGGGAGCCCGGCCTGAAGCAGCAGGCTTTGGTTTGGGTCAGGTCGGTGGAAGCTCCCCTGTCTGGTCCTGTCTGGGATGGAGCGGGGATGCTGGCTGTGATCCGTGCTGGGCCGCGGGCAGACCCAGGGAGGTGGGAATCTGCTGCGCGCACAGAGCTGTGACTCGAGGGGATGCATCACTGCGGTGATGGGAGCGCATGAATCCCTCCAGCAGCTGCATAAAAACCCCACGATGTTCCTCCTTGTGTGTTTGTTTTTGCAGGGCAACCTCGTGTTGCTTGAAGGAGCGCCTCAGAAGTGGCTAATTTTGTCCTGCTCTGCTCATCTGCTGCCTTGCAGCTGGGCTGGCTGTGTTCTAGGGGTTGAATACAGCTTATCCTTTCCAAGCGTGGCTCGGGAAAACCAGATGTTCCAGTTCCTGCCTCGCTGATGCTCCCACATGCCACATTTCCAACAGCAGGACAGCAGTGCTGGCACCCAGGCTGTGCAAGGGTGATGCTCTCCACTGTCTGTGTCTTGTAGGAGCTATCAGAGCTGGCCACACCAACCTTGGCTTCAAGGGGGATGTACATGGCTCCTACGTGCAGCCCGATGCCGGCACCCTGGTGTCTCGCTGGCAGCATGGCAACGTGCATGGGTTTAGCCTCATGAGCTGCTTCTGTGTTGTCGCTTAATGGCTTTCACATGCAGAGGCTGCTGCGTAGCTGCTTGGGACCCATCCGAGCCACGCTCTGCAGGCAGTGCCTGGCAGGCCATGGGGGGGGTGATAACAACAATACTGATGGGCCCCATCCTGCGCCAGGCGCTCCCAGCCACATTTCCTCTCCTGGGGCTTAGAGAGCCGAGGGAACGCTTGGAAACCGCAGCTGGGCAGAGTGCAGCCTCCAAGGAAAGTGTTGCAGCCCCATTCCCTCCGCTCAGCTCCGCTGTGACTCCCACAGGCACCTCTGAGATGAACGTCCTCAGCACACAGAGGAGATGCGCTTTGGGATGCTGTCTCGCTTTGTCACCCACAGACGGGTCACAGGAGTGCTGTGAAGACCCTGTGGAAGGGCAGGGAGCTGTGTTTCACTCTTCTCCAGCTGAAAAAGGTTGGAAAGCCTTCTGGCACGAGTGTGTTTTCAAAAGGAGGAGTTTGGATAGGGAAGGAGCAAATCAGTTGGTACCGTTAGTGTTTTGTATTGCTGCCACCTCTGGGGTCTCATAGCTTAGGCACAGTGCAGACACAGCAAAGAGGCAGCTCCTACCCAAGTCCTGAAGGTGGTCCAGGCAATCCTGCGTAAGCATAAGCTTGGAATACAGGCTCTTTCCTTTGAGGTGTTAGCAGAGCTGCGGCCATTCCGGCCTCATAAACGATTCCTGCAGGCCGTGCAGTGACTCCTCAGTGATTCGTGTCACGAAACTGCCCTTGCACCTAAGTATAGCACAATTAAAAAGGAATCTTCTCCCGTTTCCTAAAACCAACCAAAGGCCTCGTGTGAAATACGATGCAGGGTGATTCCCGGGGAGAAGAGTTTCCATTGGAAAATATCTTGGCCCCTGCCCAACCCGCTGTAAAGCAGTCGTAAAGGGCAGCTCGTTATTGCTACCTGGGTGATTTCTGCAAGAGGACTGTTAACACAGGCACTAAGTTGGTGAAGCCATTACTTGGGATCCCTGCAAAGCTACTTGACTACGTGGGAAGGGAAAGGTTCCCTGGGGTTCCCTGTCCTCAGGAGGTGACAGCAAGTAGAGAGCCAGTGAAAGGACCAGCGGCGTTGGCCAGAGATTCATAAGTAATGAATTAAATCTGTGCAGAGCAAAGGTTTCGATCCGAGTGTGGGAACGTTATTTTACTCCTACAGAGGGAAAACACGAAGTTGCTGGCTTCATAGACTAAACTCTGGCGAGATTTGCAACCTCCGATTGCATGAATCAGTGCGGTGGTTGTATCACAAGTCTTATGGAATTCGGTGCAGACAAAACTTGAGGTGGGAAGGCAAAAGCTAGAAGAGGCCAAGGGTGAGGCTGTGTTTGTCTTTCAGCTGTGTTAAAACTAATATATGTGGTGAATTGTGTTCATGCCAGCAGTAAGTAGTGGTTTCACTTAGGGAAAAGAAAGCTGCTGCCCCTTTGTGCAGGAAAGCTGTTACGGGGCATAGCACATCGTAGGACAGCAGTGTGGAAACAAAGCTTAAGGTGTTTGGGCGGTACTTGAGGCTGTGCTGGACTGACACAACGCCATTTAATGGAGAGAGAAGACACACCCCAGTTTGTGCAGGGGGTGCCAGGAGCATCACCGGGTCTTGGATGGTGGGTTTCTGCCACACAAACCAACTTCAGAAGCTCAGGAGCCAGACCCTGCCATCTGAAGCCCTTCCCCTCTCTGCTTTCCCTCCTATCACTCATTGCATCCAGCTATTAGCCATTTCTTGCAAGGCTTTCTGCCTTTCCTGTGCTTACAGGACAGCAAGATGACAAGGTGGTAATGTCACTGGCCTTGGGTCGTTGAGGGGATGAATGAGCTGCACAGATTGCAGTTGTATTACCTTGGGTTTGCTTTGTGCAGCCAGTCAGATGGAGCATCCCTCTGGCCTAAACCAGCATTTAAAGGGTTAATTACAGCTAGCCACCAGACCTCTAAAACAAGCCAGCAGAGCTCAGGGCTGCATTCTGGCTTCCTGTGGATTAGCTGTGACACATCCAAGGCTGTAGCATGATCCCAGAGCTTCAGAGAGAAGCGGGAGAGGAGGCTAAGTTTGGAAATGAATCTCCCAACACCCCCGCTCGCACAGGATGCAGAGCTTGCCCTGGAGTAGATGCACTCTGGAGCTGCTTGGGGAAGGCATTCCATAAGTCATAAGAGTCCTGGATCTTTTGAGGGCACACAGCCCTGCCCTGTGTCCTCTCCTCGTGCAGGTTGGTCTGGTCAACATGGAGCCCCTTTAATCCCTGTGCAGACTGCCCGCAATTCCTGATCATTCCCATCGAGCAGGGAGGTGGCAGCGGAGCTGGTGTTGTATTTACTGGCTTGCTCTGCAGTTCCTGGAAGCCGCTAATGCTGCAGCAGCCATAGAGGCTGTGCACAATGTGCCTACCGAGGCCAGGATTTGCTTCCCGCTCTGTCCTTCTCCCTTCCGCAGTCCGGGAATTGAAGCGCATACCTCGGTTTGGGAAGAGAGCCGAGCTACTGGGGGCAGTGTTGTCTAACAGCTGGGACGCAGAAGGGAAGCAGGACTTGGGTTTGTTTTCAGTTCGGACCCTGCTTGTAGGGCTGGGCTGGCATTGATTCATCCGCGCTCAGTCTCCCCTGTGGGAGCAATGGGGCCGATGCTTCCTTGCCCCGCGGGAGGATTGTAGGGGTTATTTATGGGAGTTGAACACTGCAGTGCCTGGCTGCTGGAGAAGTGCCCTTGTGCTCTGCTGTCCTCATTAGAAGGCACCAAAACCTTGTCCTGCAGCAGCTCTTGGGAAGCCGAGTCTTCCCTCTGAGCAAGGTAAATGGCAGGGCAGCAAACAGTGCGTGTTTTGAGAGGCTTACTGGTGAGCTTGGTCCTGCTTTCCCACCCCTGCTTGTGCTTCGACCTCCTCTTGCTATAGAGCTAAGCACACAACCTTGTGCTGCACCGGCACTGTGTGGCAGGTACCGGGGCCAGCAGGATCTCAGGGTGGCTGTGATCAGAACCGTGGGGTTTCTTTTAAACCATCTGAAAAAAGGAAGAGTTCTGTTTTCTGCCCAACTTTAGGGTTTGTTTCAGGGCTGAGCTCTCAGTTCCCAAACAGACCCATCCCAGCCCCAAATGGGAAGTCAGCGCTGAGTCCAGCCCAGGGGGGCAGCTCCTGGGGTAAATGTGGCTGCTTCTTATGGGCTCCAGGAGCAGAAGGACCTGATGCTGTTCCTTAGCCACTGGCAGCCTGTTGCTGTCACTGTGGCACTGCGGGTCCCACCGTGGTGCTTGGCAGCAGTGGGATCTCGCTGAGGAGCCCGGGGAATGCAGGGTTATGCCTGGGTTTAGGCAAACCCCGGTCCATCCATCTCCTTTCCAGGTGGGCTCAGAGTGGAATAGGGGTGTCATGAGCCATAGCATGTCCTGGGGTCGAGACGTGCCTCGGGGCTGCAGGACTGGGCCTGCCGATGCTGCGGGCTCAGGACCGGGCTGTCGGTAGCTCTTGGCTGTAGCGTGCGCTACAAGATCCCCGCTGTTCCTTGTTTGTTTAATGGTGGCTGATGAGGGGGAGAAGAGACTGGCCCTTTCCTCCTCCTTAGGGTGCGTGTCGGTGTTCCAATGGGGAGTTCCAGGGTGTCTTGATCCTCTGCCCAATCAAACCCAGCGGAGGGCACAAGGAGCTGTGTCTCCGGATGCTGCAGTCCGGCACACAGCCTTGCAGAGGGAGGGATTCTGCCTTCTACAGCACAAAACATGTTGCAGCAGTAGCATTTTTGTGTCTTTCTTGAACCCAGAGCAAGAAAAAGCCCTCAGCAGGAGCTCAGGCTTCCTGTTGGGATGAGACACAGGCACGTGAAACGGATGGGTCCCAATTCTCCTTCTGGCTGCAACTCAGCTTTTACACTTGTTTCCTTTAACTTCTCGGGCTCCTAATTCTTGGCAGCTCACGAGCTGTCTGGCAGTAACAAAGCCATTAATGCCCATCTGTGGGGAATATGGGAGTTTACAGCCACTGGCAACGTGGGTGGGAGCAGCACATGGGCAAGTGTGAGTGTCTGGTGTGACCATGAGAACGGTCCCATCGGATTTATCTTACTGGATTAATCTACAGAGTTAAAGGCTTGTGTTGCTTTACTCTGTCTCTGCATGGGCCACAGGCAGATGAGAGTCTTGGTGTTGCACCATAGGGTCCTGGCTTCTGCAGAGGAGTGATTTAATCCTTCCCACCTACCCTTTCGGATGCACCGTGTTGTGCTGAGCTAGGGCTGCTCTTCAGTCCCCCTTGGTCATCAGTATGTGGAGGCCATGAAATACCTCTCATACTGTGAGGGCAGGTTTCTCGGTATTGGGATGCTGTGTATCCACGTATTTCAGGTCTCCATATACAGTTCCAGCTGGTGTCTCCCTGCTCCAGGTGTGTGCCACGAGGGTCCTGGTGTTGAACAGTCTAAGCAGATACCTGCTGGGGTTGCACAGGTGGCTCAGCACCGCTAACTGATGAAACCCAGGCATGGCAATGAGAGCAAAAGAGCCATTTGCTCACATAGTGCTCTCCAGGCCAGGGGCTTTGGTGCAGGCTGTGGTGGTAAAATGGCTTTCAGAGGATGCCTCTGAAATTGTAAAGCCCTTCTGCTAATGGAGGGCAAGGAGCTTGTAATGTTGGACCCAGCAGAGCTTCCAGCCTCTTGCCTACTGCTAGTCCTTGGGTGATGAAGAAGCATCCGGGGATCCTGACATGTCAGCAGTGCTGGCATCTTATCCTATGTAAAGGTGCCAGAAAGCCCAACTTGAAGTGCGGAGATTGAGCTGTATCTCTATGGCATGGTACAAGGGTATGTGTGGGTTCCAAAGCTCTAGGAACTGGTTTCTGTGTGTGTCGTGCTATGAGCTCTGGGCAGCATTGGGACCTCGTAGTGCTGGGAACCAGACGCAAGCACACTGCATAACAGACCTTATCCTTAGGATCTTGCAATAAAAATAGACAAGGCAAAAGAAAAGGGAAGTTTTCCTGGTTTTCAGCTGGGTAAGGCTGTGAGAGCTTCGTGCTCATAGGGAGTAAGGGAGTTGCCTGAGGTCATACAGGGAGTGTGTGTCTGAAGGCAGCACCGAGCCCTCCCAGGCTTCAGAGGTGCAGCTGAGCGCGGTGGGCACGTGGGCTTGCACGTGGGGCCAGTCTGACGTGAACTGACAATCTCACTTATCTTGCAGTGCGAAATGACTTGCAGGGGATGCATCTTGCTGCCACTGGTCTTAAGCATCTTCTACTTGGGAGAGCTGCATTCACATCTTGTCCTGGTCCCAATAGCAGCCCAGCGTGGTGTAGATGTGGTTTGTTTTGGAGCGGGGAGGTCGACACTTAGTCATTGTAGCCTTTGGCTACCTGGTGAAGAGCTGTCCCTGTGCTCCTGGTGTGCTGGAGGTCCTGCCTCTCCGCAGGCCTGCGTGGAGAGCGTTCCTCCATGGTGACCTCCAGGAAGCAGGATTCATTTAGGTCGGTTGGTGTGACAAGAGGAACAACATTTCATCATGAACTTGTGCCAGGGTTCGGGATTAATCATTACTGTACTTCACGGCTTTTAACTCCAAGCTAAAGCCATCCACATCACCTGACAGCTCTGCAAGCAAAACCTTTGGGGTATCAGATTTTGGCATGGCTTTGCTACCCGGAACTGGGCTTTCTGCGAGGCACGAGGGAATGGAGAGCAATGGTTAATAGCTAGGATGGAGTTAATCAGTCACCGAATTCCTCGGCTACAAACTCTCCCCTCAGTGTTTTCTTTGGTGCATTGCTGGAAAGGAAACGGGGGTATGTGAAGCAAAACCATACTTAACAAGTCACAGTAGCCCTGGTGTGTGTAGGATTCCTTGCCTTTTGCTGAGGGTGGAGCTCCCCTTTGGGAAGAGATGCTTGAATGAGCTGATAGAGCTGAGCAGTGCTGCTAAACTTGATCTGTCTGCGCCTTCCACTCTGGATGCCTGGGGCAGAGGCTGAAGGAGGGAATAAGTGTCTGGCCTTTCACCTGCCTGAGACCCAAGGCAGAGATATGTGTTGTTCTTGCTGCAGACAACGGCATCGCCAACAGCTCGAACACAAGTGGGAAAGCTTATCTTGGTTAATAAAATAGCAAGGATGCAACAAGTTACAGGAGTCCAGCCCTGCCAGCCAAAACGTGAGTCAGCTGCCTCCTGGAGCTGGACGTTCAAAATAAACCGAAAGAGGCCAAATGTTGGTGCCTTTGGGGGATTGAGCCTGAAGTCCCATGTGGGGAATGGTTGGAGGCGTCTGTATTTCCCAGTAAGGAGATGTAGAGGAAAAGAGAGACTTCAGCAAAATGAAAGGGAAGGGAAAAATTTTATGTGATTCCAGGAGGCAGCTTTAGGGAGCTCCCAGCTTCTTTTACAGCAAGGCTGAGTATATCTTCTAATTCCCTCTGTGGGGTAGAAGTGGGTTATCTAGAGCCACACACCGTAGGACCAGGAGCTGGTTAGGAATCAAGCGAGGCTGATACAGGCTTTGAGGTTCAATTGAGGGTCAATTCTGGAGGATTTCCCATGGGATCAGGTGGATTGTGTGTGATTTCTGCTCTTTGGAGGTAAATATTTAAGCTGGAGGTAACCCCAGGCCGGACTGAGCACTGCACCAGACTCAGCCTGCCTTGGAGCCAGGGATCAGGGCCTGCCCTCTTGTTCCTCCTAGCCCTCATTCACCTCCCAGCCAGTACTCAGACCTTGGGAAGCTTTATCCCTTGTGGCTTTTGTCTTTTTGTGAGGCAGGAGAGTGGCTGCAGGGTTGGGATGATGTGTGATGTGATGTGCCCAGATGTGCTGATGGGACCCAAGAGATGTGGCTGTAACTGGGACCTGCAAGGTCAGGATGTATTTAGTGGGGAGCACCAAATCAAAGCACTGGGAAGGGCAGGTTCCTCCAGCTCCCTCTGATTCCAGAGGCCTCTTCCCTTCTCCAGCCTCACCTTTTCCTCACGCTCAATGGGGTGATCTTCAGTGTTTTTTCCTCCTGCTTTATCAGGACCCTGCTGAAAAGCTGTGATTTGAAGCCTGGTTCCGCTCTGCGTCACCCAAACATCGCGGGGTCGTTAATCCAGGAGCACAGGAGGGAACAAAGTCGGACTTCCCTGAGCTGATGGAGCTTGCGAGCCTGCCAGTGCCAAGGGTAACGGCTCGTGCCAGCCCCTGGGGTGTCTGCGCACAGCAGACGTGGATGCATTGCTTGTGCAGCTGATTGTTTCCCATTGGAAACTACACCTCCTAATTGCTCACTGGGAGTTGCCCGGGCTCCCCACGTGGAATCTCATTAGACAGCAGAGCTAACGGAGGAGCCGAGGGAGCGTTTGAAAGTGTGTTTGCTGATACCTTGAACCGAGGAAGATTTGTCTAAGTACCCGTGCCGTTAGATGGGGAAACGTTGCTGTAGTTCTGCTCCCCACTTGTGAGGCAGCAGCTGTAGGATTGGGGCTGAATCATCCACATCATGAAAGGTAGATTACTGGGGGAAAAGGTGGATTTGATGTGCTGAGAGCTTCTTTTGGAGACTTTCATAATCCCAGGTAGGATGAGCTCTTTGGCTGTTTCCAGGATCCTTTGGGAGCTGCTGTTGTGCAGGGAGGAGCTCCTGGAATGTCTCTCTTTCTTGGGACGTCTCTCCCGTTTCTTTCCATGCCATTAGTGATGTTCCCAACCCAGTTTGCCTCCCCCATTAAGATGAAGCCACAGTCTGGCAGGGAGAGGAGAGGTCACGGAGGGGGAGTTCTGAAATCACCCCAATCCACACTCAGAGACACCCAGTTGCGAAAGGCTTTTCCTGGTAGGGGAAAGTGTTGGTTCCATGGGGTGTTTCATAACCCCCTGCCTGGGCCTGTCTCTGTCCCCGCTGCCAGCTCTGGGCACTGTGTGCAGACACCCACAGCCGGCTGCTCCCTTAGACAAGAAAAAAGGGAGGAAGAAAATCCCAGCCTCTTGGAAGCACAGTGGTGGGTATCGCGCTCAGGAGCATCACTGCCAATGCAGGAGAGCCTTGGTAAGGCAGGAGAGCTCCTTCAGCTCTTCACTAAGGCTGAAGCCAGCTTTGTGGGGAGAGTCACCTTCCTCTTTGACCTCCTACAGGAGTGACCCGTATAGCTCTTCATCGTCCTCCTTCTGCCCCATCAGTGTCAGTCGCCCTTTATATGAAAGAAAGCCATCTATACATCTCTTTTGCTCACTGAGTTAGGCAGTGCAGCAGCTTGTCCCAGCACTTCTATAGTCACAGATTTGCTGGTGAGCCCTTGCCCTGCTCTGCGCACATCCAGCCCACTCTTTGTCACTCACCTGTCATAGCGTCAGTCACAGAATCAACCAGGCTGGAAAAGACCTGACCTTTAAGATCATCAAGTCCAAAGCCTGTTACTGCGCTGCTCTGTTCGGTTCTCCTGTCTGCTCCGACAGGCAGATGGAGTGAAAAGAGAAAGGCAAATGGGAACACAGAGTCACCCCGTTGGTGTCAGTCATGCTGCAGAACCCGTTAGCAGTTCAACAATGGCCTTAAACACCTTCTGGGATCTGATTTAAACCCATAAAAGGGAGGGGGTCCAGACTTGGAGCCTGTTCTACCTATGTGAGCAGCCCGGGTGCTGTAGCTGTGGCACGGGCAGGCGCTGGGATTTTTCCCCCATGAAACGATTGTCATTTGTTTCCAAGGATTGGATTTGATTGCTCCTCTTGTTCCACACAGCAGGAAATGGAAAGCGACCCCAAGCACACAAGATGGAGACGCAGGTTTTTCTTTGCTCAGTGTAGGCTGAAGGCAGGAGCAGGGGCTCCAGGTGCCTTCATGGAACTGTCACAATATTTGGTGGTTGTGAATACCATAAAGACCTGCGAGGCTCAGGCCTCTGAAACCCAGAGATCTGCCTGTGTGTGGCACATGGGAACACTAGTGACAAGCCCTGCATTTACCCCCAGGCTTGAGCATGGGTGAGGAATGGTTATCCCTCTTTTAGCGCATTGCCTTCCCTCCATCTGCTGTCAACCTCAGTGTGATCCCTCTGGCTTAGAAGGCTTCCAGAGCTGGGCATGGCCTCCACATGAAGGACCCAAAATGCTGATGTATTTCAGTCACCCCTTGCTCTTCCCAAGTTTCTCCTTGGTGAGGAGCAGGGATCAAGCTCTGTGAGCATCCCAGCACAGCAGCAGCAGCAGCCAGCCCTGGTGCGCTCTCTCCATACATGTATGTACATGCGTGTACACGCGTGTGCTAGCGGGGAGGATGCTGCAGTGGGAAGCCTTTGCCAGACATGGCAGCAGCTCTCGGAGCTTTCTTGGCAGGAGGGTGTGGAAAATGGAGAGGAAGAGCGGAGCCAAGGCGGTTCTGTAGCTGTCTGCAGCGAGATCAGAGCTCGGAGCTCGGCATCACCCGCTCCTCACTCCCGCTGCCTCTTGAAGTCCCCCTTCATTCACTGCTGGGCTCTTAATCCCTATATGCTCCTTGCTCTGTTCTGTTTTCTTTTGAGGGGAACAGTAGCTCTTTGATAGCCCTCCCAGGGATAAGATGGGACAAACGGACTACTTATCGGGGAAAGCCTCGGGGTCTTTGTCTTCCTGAGGCCCTAACCCGAAGCCTGGCTTCCAGCCAGTCCAAGCTCCTGTTTGTATTGAGAGGGGGGCTGCAGTCAGAGTGGGTTGACCCTGTTTGAATAGGCATGACTGGGCAGTGATCCCAGCATGACTGAGGGGAACAAGGGCCTGGTTTTGTCTTCTAGTGTGTGACCCAGGACCTTGTCTGACCGCAGGTGCCCAGGCTGCCGTTTCCCCAGCATTCCCACAGCATTCCCAACAGCTCTGCCCTCCCAGGCACGCACAAGGTGCCTGGCACAGTCGTGCTGCCCTCTTGGCTGCTGCTGTAGAGAGAAAACTCCAGCATTTGTCATTGTCCCAGAGAGCTGGGGGCTTTGTCTTGGCAGCAGAAAGCAGCATCTCTTGTCTGACTGCTCTGCAGAGAGCAGTCCATGGATCAGAGTCCTCACACCAGCAGCAGGATGGAGGATCCAGTTCTTGCTCCGTGGCATCCCATTCCTATTGCACTGGCAAGTCCTCTTTCTGTCCTAAACCCCACTTCAGTGCTGGCTCCCACCCTCAGAGGGCAATGGCTGTATTGCAGGGGTGGATGACATGATCCCTGCTCGCAGAGTGTGCCTCAGTGAGTTAATGTCCTTCTGGATCCGAGAGGAAGAGGGGTGCTATGGAAACGTAACTTGTTGTTATTATTATATGGGAATGAAATTTGTTATTTCGCTCTGCTGCTGCAGTTTGTGATTACACCATGGAGCAATTTTTAGCCTTGGCAAGGGGGTGATTTAACATAAGACCAAAGATGCGGCTTAACTCGGTGTCTGCCATAAATCCTGAGGAGCGATGATGCTGTCTGAGGCTGGAGGACTGGGCAAACCTTCTTTCTGCCAGCAGAGCTGATGTAAGGTCTGATTTATGAATGTGATCCTCCTGGACATTGCTGCGGTGTCCAAAGATTACCAAGGATGTTTACCGAAACCCTCCAGAGGCTCCGGATGGAGCCTAAGAAGGGATCAGCCTGAATTTACATGTCCTGCTGTGCCAAGCCTGCTCTTGGTGGCCTTCCAGCCTCTGCAGTGCTTGGAGCAGAGGCAGAGGATGGTGCTAGCAGGGCGCAGAGCACACTGCCGCCTGCTTTGCCCATCACATAGCACGCAGAGCAGGCTGCACGCCTCTGCCTGTCAGGGCCCTCTGACTGCAGGGCTTCGTGTGCCTCAGCATTGCGTGGGTTCATGCTCTTTCCATTCGAAACAAAGCCACTTTAGTGGTGGTTTGTATTTACCACTAACACCCTCTTACACAATCACCTGCGTGGCTTTTTATCTTCAGGATAGGATAGAGTAAGTTTGTACTTCATCATTAAATGATTCTCCTTCCCTGGAGATACTCAACAGCTGCCTGGGCACCATCCTGGGGGACCCTGCTTCAGCAGAGGGGTTGGATTAGATGGTCCCAGGTAGCTCCTCCATCCTCAACCATCCTGTTACTCTGTGATGGAGACATATAGTCCAAGGCACTTGCCTGAATCTGAAGCAAAGCATCGGCCTCCCCAAAGACTCCTCACCCAGCACTGTGGCTTCATTTTGAAGCTGTGCAGAGAGAGGGGACTCAACTTTGGGCTCCTGTTTCACTCAACAGAAACTGGAATGGCAGCCACAAGATCGATGTGTTTACAGTGGGAAGGTAATTTCTGCAGTGGAAGGGGGGTGCCAGGTTTTATTTGTGGTGTTTGTCTCTGCTCCACTGCCATCTTCCCCTCTTGGGTCACTGAGGGTTCGTTTCTCCTCTCCTGGTGTGTGCCTTGACAGCGGTGTGATGTGCAGTGGCTGCGCGTGTTAGACAGCAGTAAACACCTGTAGTTCAGCTGAACATGACCCATGAAACCACTTATTCTGAGGTCTTGATGGGGACAGGAGTGTTTCACAGGCCTTGTCCTGGTCTTGTCCACAGGGAATGCTATTGAACCGCAACAGCCTTCACTGGGGACCGCTTCCCAGGGGAGCAGACACAGAGAGCAGACTGAGGACTCTGGATGTCCCTGCCTGTTCTTGCTAGTAGGGTTAAGAACCTGGGGGGGGGAAGCCTCACACATACTGCAGGGAAGGGGTCCTTGGCCAGAAAAAGGGAATAATGAAAGAAAAAGGGTGGCTGTAGCAGAAGGAAAAAGCAGATTGTGAAGCATCAACTGCCTGTGACTTCTGCGCTGTAAGAGCTTGAATGGTCCAGTGTGTGTATTTGTGCTGGCAGTGAGTGGTATCGGCAATAAAGCCATACCCTGTTTAGCTTTGCTACTACTTGGAGGATCTGTGCCAGGGTTATTGGAGTCCCCCAGGCAGGCTTTTAGGAGATCTTTTAAAGTGGAGGGGAGCTGTGGGAGCAAAAACCCCTCTAGGCTTTGTTTGAAACCAGACTCCATAGGAGGATGCTGAAGTGTGGTGGGACGTCTGATGCGACAGCTTTGAATGGGATCAGGAAAGGAATACCTGCCAGGAGTGTTTGCAGGTATTAAGGAAGGTGAGGAAGATAAGCAGAGTTGCAAGGCCCTTTTTCTCCCTCTCTCCAGGCAGTTTATTCCACATAATGACGTTTTAAGTAAAGGATTATAGGTCTTGGTCCTGTGGGAGAAAGGAGCAGACACTGCAGTGATGCTCTCTTTAGATCACTGCTGTGACCTGGAGTCTGGAGTGAATGAGGTCATAGAATCCCAGAGTGGTTTGCATTGAAGGGACCTTAAAGCTCATCCAGCTCCAACCCCTGCCATTGACAGGGACACCTTCCACTGGAGCAGCTTGCTCCGAGCCCCTGTGTCCAACCTGGCCTTGAACACTGCCAGGGATGGGGCAGCCACAGCTTCTCTGGGCACCCTGTGCCAGTGCTTTCTTTCTGTGGTTCCCTCATACCAAAATCAGGTCAACTCTGTCTCTGTTGGTGTGTTCAGTTTGAGGGGGAAACATCCCTTTTCCAAAGCTGATCAGAGAAAGGAGTTTGTGGAACCTGTCCCATGAGCTCTGTGCCCAGTGAGCATCCCGAGGGAGCTGGCTGGCAACTCCGAGCCTCTTCCCTGTAGGTTATGGAATGGATGCTGTGATTTCCTCCTGTTTTTCCTCAGGCTGGGTTAAAATAGGTGCTGTAGAGATAACGTGTAGAGACCTGAGAGCATGTGTGATTTAAGCATGTGTGGATAATACATGTGCCGGAGCAGGGGGTGATGCCTGGCACCAAGCTACGAAGGCTCAGGTCCTTCTCTGTCTTTTGCCTATGGAAAGTGCATAGGCTCCTGGGCTGGTTCTCCCTAAGAAGCTCACATTCCTGCTTCCTCAGGCAGTGGTGCCTTTTGAAGGCAGCCCCAGCTCAAGGCTGCAGCAGGAGTCCCTCTAGCAGGAGAGCCTGCGGTTGCTGAGGGCTTGTGTGCTGCAGAGAAGCCGCACAGAAGCCGTGTTGCAGCCAGCAGAGACGAGCCCAGGAGGGCTCCTGCCCGAGCCAGAGGTCAGAGGTAAATGGGTTTTGTGGCTCCGGACAGGTGGAGGTCAGCCCATGTCACCGGGAATGCTGAGCCTCGGTGAACCCAGGTTATCTCGAGGTCAGCTCCGTCTTCCCAGGGCAAGCCGATGCGTGGAGCGCCCTTCCCAGGATCCGTGCTCTGCTCCCCGCCCCGTACCTCCAGAGCTGTTGCACAGTGGATTTATCAGCCGTTAATACTTGGCAGGAGCACGCAGTGCTTGGTCCCAGGCAGATCGTGTTAAAGCTTTGGCTCTCTCCTGTCTGGAGGTCAGCTTTTCCAAGCAGCGGGTAGAGCGTTGGATGTGGGAATCCTGGTTCACCCGCGAGACCCAACCCCTCTCTGCGCCGTCACGCTTGTGTCTACCCAGCCTCGGGTGTCAGCTGTGCCATCTGTGGGCTTTGCACGTTGAGGAGCTGCTGGCATCTCTTAATGCACGGCACGTGGAAATGAGCGCGTTCCTGGGATGCGTCTGCTGGCTTCAGGGCTGCATTTGTCCCATTGCTGCTCGATACCTTTTGGCCTGAAATTCCCTGTAGTTTGTGTGGATTTGTGCTTTGCCCTTCTCAGCATCAACAGTTGTTGGCTGTTTGGGTGTGTTGAGCAGGGGCAGGCCCATCTCCTCTGATGAGGGAGATGTGACTAAAACCCAGGGTTTAGCTGGTAGTGATGCAAAGGGTGCTAAAACCAAGATGAGTTTGGAGGAAGACACAGAGCAGACTCCGTGGTGGTCCAGGAAGGAACCAGGAACGTTCATCGCCTGCACTGAGGCCTGGCACGATCTGACTTGATGAGGACCTCCACCATCCATCATGCTGGCAGCAGGATGTGCAGACACACGCCTGAAAGCCCATTGAGGACACACAAACCATGGCCAGTGACCAGAGCTGACCTCGTCTGATGGCTCCCGAGTGCTGGATCTGACCTGGCTGCTGGAGGAGCCTCAGGACAAAGGAGATTTCCATTTCCTGCTTTTCCTTGAAGCTCCCGAGAGGGAACAGTGGGCAGTTCCTATGGTGTGGTCAGCTGTCACCGCTGGAGTCCCTGTGCCCCTAAACCGGGATCAGTTTGGTGATGGAGGATAAGGAGGGTGGCAGCAGTTCCTCATCCCATACTCCCATCCCAGCAGTGGAGGTGGTGCTACGGAGAGGAGCAGCAGTGTGTGGCTTCCATCCCATGCATGCGGCTTGCAGTGCCTGTGTCCCCTCGTGCTAGAGCAGCACAAGGAACCCTCAGCTCCTTCACTGCAACAGCAAAGGGACCTCATGCGAGGGACAAAGGGGTTACTCCTTCCCCAGCCCCTTCACAAGGTCTGGAGGCAGCCCTGCTGCAGAGCTGGGGCCCTGCTGAGGCCCAGCCAAGCTGCTCGTTTCCCTTTGTACCTACGTCGGGGCCTCCGAGCATCAGCGTGTGTTGGAGCAGGAATATCCTGAGTGCATCACAGATTCACTCACTTTCTAATGCCGAAAGGAAGCAACCCAACCACACACGTTTCTAGTGCCAGAAACATGCGAATGCATTTTGCACTGGGACCAGCAGCTCTACAGCGGGTTCGAGCTGTCTTATTTTCCAGAAGGAAGATGTTTAAGGATCTATAGTGAACATAGTCCAAAAACATTCAGAGCAGAGCCCTCCAACCCAAACAACCACATCTGGGGGAGCTTGTATCCATATCGGCACTGGAACACTGGGATTGAGGAAGGGCTTGTCCTGTGGCATCTTGTAAGCCATTCCTCTTCTCTGCCTGCCTCTGTGTCCGCTTGCAGAGCAGCCTGCCGCTGTGTTTTTACTATGCCCTGTGATTTATGGCTCATAACGTCAACCGAGGCTGCTGTTCCATGAATTCCTTGAGCGTTTCTGTTCCAATAGGGATTCACGGGCCTGACTTTGAATTATGGTGCCTTTGTGCTACGGAGATGTTTACAGTGAAACAGAACATTGGAAGCCCTTTCTCCCTGGGAGTCGTGGAAATACTCCTATCTGAAGCTTCAGAAGGAGCTGTGATGCACGGAGACCACACGAGACTCAGGTCCACCTGCAGCCAGAGCACCTCTGCACCTCCAGTTGGTTTAGCTGCTTAATTCATCAGGTTTGCCTTTTTTTGCCTTTAAAATAGAGGAAGCCTCTGTTGGGTGACGCCAGATCCCTGTCACTGTGCAGCAGACCAGAATGTGAGCTACACATTGGGCAGTTCCTCTGGAAGTGTTTTATTTAGCTGGTAGATACAGCAGTTCCTGCCTGCATCCTTTAATGAAACATATTTAGGCATTTGAAACAACAGTCCTCGGTTGTCCTGTATTTGATAAAATGTATTTGAGCATCATTTGATCATCTGGGGACCCACAGCCCTTCTGCTGGGCTCTGCATCCCATGGGACTTATGCTAGCACACAGGTCGGTGGCACTTGGGTCTTTCTCTGGGCCGCTTGGCATCGTCCTAGTGCTGGCCCTGTGGCTCACACTGGTCTGATGCCCCTGCCAGCACCTCGGCTCGTACATGGCCTCTCCTCACCTCCCGCTTTCCCATCAGCATTCCCTGGAAGGAGTCATCCATTCTCATGTCTCTTCTGCCTTCACAGCTCTGATGGTGCCACCCCCATGTTCATGGCCTGTTCCTGGGGGAAGCAGTGGAGTTTGGCACAGGCAGGGCTGAGCCTTCATCATCCTGCTTGCATCCCTGGACACAGCTATGGACTAGGAGGGATGGAGAAGCGCTCAGCAGCAAAGTGGCTGGCTACATGTGTGCCATCTTCAGCCTGATGAATAACAGAGCTTTGCCCTCCTCAGTGCTGAGGGAGCATCCCTTCGTGAGGGCCTGCAGGCTGTCTTCTGGTTGCTGTAGCACAGGACTTTTTCCTATACGTACTCATTTCACCACTTCTCGTCCTGCTGCTGGTACAGGCTGCCAAACGCTGTTTCTTCCTCCCCCGTAGCTGTGTCTGCATCCAGTGCTGTTTGTGTTCCTGCGTTCAGAGTTCCTGTGTTCCTGCGTTCCTGTGTTCAGAGGCTTCTTTCTTCTTTCTCTTTTTGAGCATCAGTTGCACTTCTGTCATGGTTGGATCTTGTGAGTCAGAGATCACCCCACAGTGTGGGGCTGCGCAGGTAACACATCCCTGTCCTGCCCTGCCTGCCAGGACCACACCAGCTTGGCTGGAGAGCGGTGCCCAAAGGGTTTAACCAGCAGACCTTCAGCTTCCCCTCCTCTGCAGCCAAGGCTGGGAAGCAACCAAGCTTCCCTCCTGGTGCTCATTTTGCTGTGGCAAACACCGCTTCTCATGCGAGAAACGCCTCTTGTCCTTGTCTCCACAGGGGTTTTCTTCTATACAACAAGAAATTGGGCACCTGAAATACATATGTATGTATATATGTAGATAGGTATATAAAGAAGAAGCTCTTCCCTGTGAGGGTGCTGAGGCGCTGGCACAGGGTGCCCAGAGAAGCTGTGGCTGCCCCATCCCTGGCAGTGCTCAAGGCCAGGTTGGACACAGGGGCTTGGAGCAAGCTGCTCCAGTGGAAGGTGTCCCTGCCCGTGGCAGGGGCTGGAGCTGGAGGAGCTTTAAGGTCCCTTCCAACCCAAGCCATTCCCTGATTCTAAGATGTGGACCAAAGGCCTGGCTTTATCCCTTTGAAAGAGACCCCACGGAAGGGACTGCTCATCCCCGCATCCATTGCAGAGGGCGTTGGGTCCCTCGGGGCCTCTCCATGCTCCGGGTGTGGGAAGGGGCGCGTGGCAGTGGGACAGGAGCTGGACACAGCGTTACATAACGCGCCGCTCCGCTCCGGAGACGCGTTCAGATGATGGATTGGAGCTCTGGCAGCCGCTTCCCTGCAATAATACTTTAAACATGACTTTTCCACTGCTCCTTGCCAGCGAGCGTTAGTTTGCGCCGTGGAGGCTGTAAAATTTCACTTCAAGGATGGGTTTCACTCCCGTTACCAAATGTGTCTGGAATGTGCAGATGTTTCCTTCGGGGAATAGCGAGCCAATCCGCTCTAACACATCATCCCCACCGGGAGGACTCAGCGTGCTGAGCGGCCCCTGGGCACCAAATCACCCACCCACACACGCACAGAGCACCCTGTGGAGCTGTGCCCGTGCTGGGCGCATCCCCCAGAGCCCTGGCGGTGGAGGCAACCCAAGGTCTGTGCTGGAGGCTTTGCTCTGGGTTGCTGTGGGGCTGCAGGATGCATGGGCTGGTCGCAGAGGTCCTGCTCTGCAGCCCACGGGAGCTGCACGTGGTGCGTTACTGTAATCGGGTTTTAATATGTCCCATATTGCTGTTTTCTAGAGGTGGATTGGAGAGAACTGTGAAACTCTGGTTAGCTGTGTGCGGATGGGCATCCCACAGGTATCCAGTTGCTGTAGAAGTACCGGACTTGGAGGAAATGGTCAGAGTTGGAGAAGATGCTGCAAGGGCTGGAGCAGCTCTGCTCTGCAGCCAGACTGAGAGAGCTGGGCTGGGTCAGCCTGGAGAAGAGAAGGCTCCTGAAGGGGAGACCTGAGAGCAGCTCCAGTGCCTGAAGGGGCTGCAGGAAACCTGGAGAGGGGCTTGGGACAAGGGATGTAGGGACAGGCCAAGGGGAATGGCTTTAACCTGCCAGAGGGGAGACTGAGATGAGACAGGAGGAAGAAACTCTTTACTTTGAGGCTAAAAGCCTCAGTAATGGGTAAGTCTGTGCTGGTGAAGTTGAGAACGTTGGGAACTAAAGGAATTAAATGGTCCTGGTCTGTTCATCGAGGGACATGGTCAAATTATCAATGGAAACACAGAAAGGGCAGGACTGTTCAGTAAATATTGCTGTTTTCTGTTTGGAGGACAGCCAGGTGATGTATTTGTATCGTATGAGGATGATGAAACATTTCCACTCCAACAGTAACTGATGAGGACGTTAAACAGCTGCTGTTAGTGTCAGACCCTCTGAAACGAGCAAGTTCAGGTATTTTGCATCCAAGGACTCAGAGGTGTAGCTGAAGAGCCCCCTGGGCCATTAGTGGTCACTTTTAGTGGGTTTGTGGCATTAAGGAAGTTCCCAAGGACTGGATCAAAATGGGCACGTTACCAGTGTTAACAGAAGGGAGGTGGGAGGCTACAAGCATTTATTAGCCTAGTGTCCTGAATTTCTAGCCCAAGGAAAAGCAAGCCAGTGCACAGCATAGACATCAGTACAAATGAAGAAGGAATGGTGTCATTAGTGGCAATCAACCTGGAAAATTCACTTCTGGAAAAGCGATCTCGTGAACCTCTGCCTTTTAAGTAAGTTTTCAGATGGAGTAGATGAAGATGATGATGTTGATGTAATACACATATGACTTGTGTAAGGCTCAGAGTCTCATGTATTGGGCAGAAACCGGAATGACAACCAGCAAGCACTACGTATATAAAGGGATTAAATCCTGGCTTCAGAAAGCAAAGATAAACTGGAGTCATCACGAGGAGCTGCGTTGCAGTGGGTCTCAAGGATTGATTGCAGGCTGCCTCCATAGTGTGTTTGTCAAGAGGCTGGAGGGAAACAAGGAGCATCAGTGAGCCTGGACTGAGAGTGCCAGAGCCCAGAGGAGGAGAAGGAGCTCGGCTTTGGTTGGGGAGCTGGCCACAGACTGGAGCCTCCTGCAAGGCAGGGCTGCAGCCAGGGGGGTGTGGTGGTCAGTGTGCAATGCTAAGGGTACCAGGATGATGAGTGCAGCCCAGGGATGTGTAAACAGGGAGCTGTGGAGGAGAGGGGTTGTGTTTCCTGGTGTCCTTGCTGCATGGAGGTGGTGATGCCCTGCAGAATCCAACCCAAAGCCTGGCTGGAGGAGCCTCCTGTGAGGCAGATGGTGTTGGCTGCTGCAGCGACAAGGTGGGAGCCTGGGGAGTGTGTGCATAAAACATAATGGAAGGACCCTGTGGTTAGGGGAAAGGGGGAATGAATCCTACACCAGGGAACTCCAGCTGGGCAAATTCAGACCAGAAGCAAGCCCGACTGACACTGCAACAGCTCACCAAAAGCGGTGGTGGCCATCCCATCCTGGTGAGCCTTTGTGTGGAGATGGGAATGCTCTCTAGAAGGATGGGGAACTGCTTCCTTAGGCTTGGTGCAGGAACTGGAGGTGAGGAGCGGTGCGGGAGTCGTGGGGATAAATGCTTGCGTTCAGACTCTGAGTCATTCTTGCTCCGTGTTGGTGCCAGAAGGGAAGGGTTAGCGGCTTTGTGTCCCGTTCCCCCCCTCCCCAACACTGTATTGAGTAGGTCCCAGGGCTTCAGAACATCTGGAGAGCTCGTCCCTCGCTGAGGAGGCCCCAGCAAGCAGACAGAACACCAGGATCACAAGGAAAACGCAGGCGGGATTGTGCCGCAGCCGTGGTTTGGCCACGGCTGGGGTCCTGACCCTGCCACCCTTTCCTCTCTGCTCCAGGCTGCCCTTGTCTGTGGGCTGTGAGCTCTGTGGCTGTGCTCAGCATCCTCGTGTTCACATTGACTTTGTGCTGTTGAAACCTAGCAAGTTCTGCCCAAATCCCAGTGTTTTCTCCCTGGAGAAGGAGAAAACCAGTCCAGGGGCTCCGCGTCTCTCCAGCACAAGCTGTGCTGCAGCATGTGGCTCAGGGTTGTTCTCTTATCATTAACACGCTGCCAGGCCTGGAGCTAGGGGAGTCTTCCTGCTCTTTTCCCTGTGTTTTTAGGTCTTATCCCATGCTTTGTGCTGCAGGGGGTTGGTGAGAGCTTGGAGCTCGCCCTGGGCAGCTCTCACACCCAGAGGCATGCAGGGACGTGGTGATGCTGTTTGACCATGAGACTTTATCAGTTCTCCCGCTGGTTTGGAGCCAGGATTCCCTTGTGTGTGATATGTACCTGCCACGTGCTGTTGGGGGATGTCCCTCATGAACCCCCAGGTTTTCCTGCTTTTTGGCTTTGTTTTCCCATTGTTTATATGCTGCTGGTGCTGTGTGGAGCCTGACAACGTCCCAACTGTCCTCCCAGTGTGAGGAATGGGAGGAGTATTTCCCAACTCTCTGAAGAGGTTGCTTTTGGTCTGATCAGCCTCACTCAGCTGGTTTGCAATCTGGATTCAAGGGAGTGGCATTAAGGGTTTTACAGATCTCCTCAGGGCAATTCCAACACCTAAAGGGGCTGCAGGAAACCTGGAGAGGGGCTTTGGCCAAGGGCCTGTAGAGACAGGCCAAGGGGAATGGCTTTAACCTGCCACAGGGGAGACTGAGATGAGCTCTTAGGCAGAAGCTCTTCCCTGTGAGGGTGCTGAGGCGCTGGCACAGGGTGCCCAGAGAAGCTGTGGCTGCCCCATCCCTGGCAGTGCTCAAGGCCAGGTTGGACACAGGGGCTTGGAGCAAGCTGCTCCAGTGGACGGGGTCCCTGCCCGTGGCAGGGGTTGGAGCTGGAGGAGCTTTAAGGTCCCTTCCAACCTGGTTGGATTGCGTGACTTTGAATGAGCAGGGGGCCTCTCTCTCTGTTTGATTGATGTGCAGGTTGTTCCGCTGTTCCTTTTGGGATACAAGCCAGGAATGCCCCAGAAGGTTTCCAAAGAATATGCTGTGTAGATATTTTTTCCTGCTGTACCAGTGTTGCAAACTGGATGTGTGCTTTGGAGAAAGCTTCCCTGGAGTTCTCTGCATCTCTTGGCTCCAGCTCCTCAGGGATGCTTCTGTTACCGGTTCAAGAGCATCCAGAGCCTCCTGCATGCTGCAGATCTCACCCTGGAATACTGTTGTGTATTCCAGAAGTGATGGTGGTGGGGAAACATGGCATTATGGCTTTTTTATTTCTTATGGAGAAAGAACATCCCTGGAGGTTGCCTGTCCAGGCAGAGGCCTCTCAGGAAAATGAATGCAAATAGAATAATACCAAGTGAGGATCCAAAGATGATCTGCTCCATCCCTTGTCATGGTGGTGAATTAGTATCCATAATACCTTAATATCTCTTGAAAACCCTTCACTTTGAGGGAGGAAAATGAAGCATTTAGCAGCTCAGCTGTGTAATTCCTAAATTACAGCTTACAGAGGGCTCACTCTGCATGGTAAAATGAAATCTCACTGAGCTCCAATCATGCTGACTTGGGAACACTCAGGGATTTCAGGAGACCAGAGCTGGGCACTGGAAGAGGAGGGAGCTGTGTGTGGGAATGCAGTGCCACAGGACGTGGGGCTCCCTGGATGGATGCCTTTTTGGGGGGAGAAGTGGGTATCTGCATGGGAAGTGGTTGGATTTGGGCTGCCTGAGCTCTGCCACGTGTGCTGGGATGATGCTGGGGTTTGTCACATCTTTGGTTTCTTTGCAAACTTTCCATGAGACAAATGTGTGTTTCCAGGGCTGACATTTAGCTGGATGGAGCTGCACAGAGCCTGTTTATGTGCAGCACTGATTATAAGCATTAACTTCATTCAAATATTTGGGCTGCTGCTTTCCAAAGGCTGAAGTTCTTTCCTGCTCTCATCTTTTAGGGCGATGTTTGAAGGTGCCTTCCAACCCAAGCTGTGCTATGGTTCTGTGTTGCAGAGGCAGAACAGGGCTGGGTGATGCCTGATGCTTGAAGCCTTACTTTATGCCACATTGAGTCACCTCTTGGCAGCGGAGGACCACATCCAGCGCCAGCTCCAGTCAGTGCCTGGTGGCTCAGGAGGTGGGACACGGTGTGAAAAGCCTCTCTCATACCAGTGGCCGTCCCTGTAGCCACCTCCTCATCCCACCGGAGCGCTCTTGCTGACCTCCACCAGCACAGGAGGATGCTGGTGACTCCCCAGTGCCCTCCTCGCCTTTGGCTCTGTGTTTTGGGGTTGGGAATGAGGAGATGAAGTCAGTTGCAGCCTAAGAACAACGTGTAAAGTGAGTCGTGCTGCGGGTCCCTGTGCAGGCAGCACTGGGGGCTGAGCCTCTTGTGTCAGGCAGCTCCTGGCCGGGACAGCGGGACGCAGCGTGATGCCATCGCTGCAATCCGGCCCTGCCAGAGCATAACGTCACCCCATGAGGTAACGTGTCCCCTTTGTTCGAGTGGCTGCATCCCTGCTCCGGCTTTATACCCTTATTTGGGAAAGTTTGCGGAAAGCTGCTGGCTGCAGGGATCCAGGGAACTGCTCGTGGAGTCTGGGCTGCACTGCAGACAGCTCCCACCTGCAGCGTGGGGATGCCCTGGCCTTGGCTGGGACAATGTGGCTGTGATGGGGATGCCCTGGCTGCAGTGGGTATGCCCTGGCCATGGCTGGGACAGTGTGGCTGTGATGGGGATGCCCTGGCCATGATTGGGATACCGTGGCTGCAGTGGGTATGCCCTGGCTGTGGCTGGGACAATGTGGCTGTGATGGGGATGCCCTAGCGATGATTGGGATGCCCTGGCTGTGGTGGAGATGCTCTGGCTGTGATGGGGATACCCTGGCTGTGTTGAGGATTCCCTGGCCATGATTGGGATGCCCTGGCCATAGTTAGGATGCCCTGGCCATGATGGGGATGGCCTGAGCGTGGTGGTGGGGACACAGGCTCTCACACCCCATTTCCTCAGGTGCCAGCAGGGACACAGACACCCTCTGCCCAGCTCAGCCCTGAGCCCGCTGCAGGGCACTCAGGGAGCATTTTGCACTGCCCTGCGCCACTTGCTTCGCGGTGGGATCAGGAAGAACCTGAAACATCTGGGTCTGCTTTGTGTCAAACCCCAGCTGATTGTCATGTCTTGCAAGGGCATCTGTGCGAGCGCTTCGCGGCTCTCCCAGGAGAGCACAAAGCGTACGGAACAGTGTCTGCTTGTGTCCTTGTATCCGCGCCTTGCGTTTCCCTATCAACAGTTCAGATGTTGCTGTGGGAAGGAAAACATCTCGTTTTGAGATGAATATTTATGAAGGAGTCTTTCGGGGCAAATTCCTCAGAGAGGGAGCTCAGGCTTTGGCCAGCGCTGACACTCATCGGTTCGGAATGAACAAACACATTGTCACTGCGGTGTGACAGCCTCGGGGAGATGAGGGTGCTCTGTGCTCTCCCTGAGCCTTCCCCTGCACATCCCTCCATCTCCTGCATCCGCTACCTAACAGGATGCCCCATCCCTGGCAGTGTTCAAGGGCAGGTTGGATGGAGCTTGGAGCAAGCTGCTCTAGTGGAAGGTGTCCCTGCCTGTGGCAGGGTTTGGAGCTGGATGAGCTTTAAGCTCCCTTCAACCCAAGCAATTCCATGATTCTAGGATTCTTTAGAAGCTGATCTCTGCAGCAGAGTCCTGGGCAAAGGGATGAAATGCAGCTCCTCTGGGTTGGGAGCTCACAGTGACCCACTGCTGCGTGGCTCTGGGAAGAAAAGGGGTGAAACCCACCAGTGAACGGCCCCTCTTCATGTTCAGCTGCAGCTCTTGGAGGTGATGTGTGGTGGAGCTGGAATCCCTTTGCCTTGGAAAATCCCCGCTTCGATGCGATTCAAACCAGTAGCTGGTGATGAAGATCTCCATATGCTGTTGCTCTCCTGCCCATGTGGAAAGCCAGAGAGATCATCATGAGGAGAGCTGCTGAGACTGTTCCTGCCAGCCAGTGCAGGACCGCAGCCTTGCTCCCTCCCTGTGTCCGGCACACAGAAAGTTCCATGGGTTTTCAGATTTCCATTGCCCCTGTGGCAAGATCCTCTATTCCCCCTCTGCACGCAAGCGCTCTTACTTCTACTGTGCTTCCTAAGAGAGGTGCAAGCCAAAAGGCGAAGAAAACAAGGAATCACATCAGCAAAACCCTTTATTTTTTTCCTGGCTCGAGCCTGTTAGAACACAGAGGGGTTTTTCCTGCTTTCTGGAAAGTCTGTTCTGTGCATCAGGCGGTACCAGCGGCATGGGGCACCCTGCTGTCTCTTACTGCTGGAGGCTAGAAGAGTGTTTGCCATGGTAACACCTAAGACAGTGTTTGGTGGTGTGGCTCCTGGGCAGTTTGCTGCTCTCTGCGGCAGGTCCTCCATGTCAGCTCAGGCAGATGGGATGGGAGGTAGGAAAGCATCTCCCTTCCCTGCAGAGCTGCAGCCTGGAGATGCTTTATCCCTCCTGTACTGTTGCAGGCTCCTTAGTGCCCACTGTTAGAGGCTCTGGATGGAATACGATTGCATCCAAGCTGTTGCCATCCCCTTGCACCTCTGGAGCTTCACTGTCCCCCCAAACTCTTAGCTTTATCGTGGGTTACAGACCTGGAGCTGCTTTCGTACCAACCTCTCCCCAGCAGCTCCTCTCCGCACAGATGCTTCTCCCTGTCTGTGGATGCTTTTCCCATTACTGTTCTGGCTGGGCTCCACGCACCAAAAGGGCTGGGAAGGCACAAGCCAGCGCTGCCCCCCTTCCCTTTCCTTCCCTTCCCTTCCCTCCCTCTTTAGTGCGATGAAGGCAGAGCCGGGCCCACAAATGACTTAATGGGAGCATGACATCAGGCTTGGCAGGCGGAGGCACGCTGTACTCTGCTCGACATGGGATGTTCTGTGGTATTGAGAGAAACCCAGCAGAGCACCAGAACCAGCCCGTCCAGCGCCGCACGGAGCTGCGGGAATCACCCCCCGGCTGCTGGGCATCACAGGGCACACACTTCAGCTCTGTCCCAGCTTCCATGCCAGGGAACACCAGTGCTCCATGCTTTTACGCCCAGCACTTACCCGACCCCATCTGCAGGGGCATTTGAGACTGATCCAGCCCCACGCTCTCAGTGGGATGGGCTGCTGTTATCCCTGCGGCACATGCAGCATCACGCAGGGAGCTGGTAGCAGGGCTGGGATGGAGCTGAAGGCTCCCAAGGCTCAGGGTGACACCCTCATTACTAAATGTTCCCTTATCCCAAGCTTCATCTTCCCCAGCTCTACTTCCAGAAGTGTTTTCAAACCTTCCTTTGCTAGGCATGGAAGTTAAAGGTGTCTGTGCTGGATGGGGAGCTGCGAGAGAAGCTCTGGTGCTCAGTTCCTGTTCTGTGCTATAGTTGGTGATGGGTTTTGGTGCCCCACGTCCCACAGAGTGTGAGCCAGCTCTCCCAGCCCCTGGCATTACACGGCTCCCTTTTACAGGTGTGGAAACTGAGGCAGGATGTGCTCGCCCATAGCTGCCCCTTTCCAGGCAGCGCAGTGTGTTCTCAGCATCCTCTGTGGCACAGTGAGCTCCGGTTTCCCTTCCTCCCGTGGAGAGGGCAGCAGTCTGCGTGTGCTGAGCTCTTCAATGGGCAGCCTTGTTTTCTGCTGGCTTCAGCCTGCTTTGAACCTGCTCCGAATTTCCTCCAGCCTGGCAGTGGGCTGGGAAAACACAGTCGTGGCAGTCTGTGGCACCGGGAGGCTGAGCTCAGCCCCGCAGCCGTTTGCGTTGAGGTTTATTGCTCACTGTTTCCTGAGCTCTGCTTTTTTTCCTTGCAGCCTAGCTTGGTTCTCAGCCATCCTTCCCATGCCAGGAAGGCATAGCATGATTTTCCGTGCAGGCTGGAGAGGGAGAAGGCAAGCAGGAAGCCGGGAGCCCTGCTCCCTGACTCGCGGCTGGAGGTGGCAGGCGCTGGCATCCACCGGGGTCCTCGCTTCTCCAGGCTGTCAACAGGAGCTCTGCTCCCCGTGCAGGCTCTGGGGAAGCTGGGAGTTTTACACCAGTTCCTCATCAGGTCGTGAAGACAAGGGTAGAAAATAGCAAAGGAACTGGGCTCTGGTGGGTTGCCAGCTAGCGCGTGGTCTGGATGCAGTTCAGCATCTATGGTGCTGATGGGAGCTCAGGCTGTGGAAGACGGAAGGTGGGAGTGTCAAGGTGTTGGGATGCCTTGGGAAGCGTGTGAGTTGTAGTTAAGTGACAGAATGCCTGGGTGCAGACAGAGCTTGGGTTAAGTACAGCTCCCAGGGTTCAGAGCATCTCACAGCCTCTAGGAACTGAGCCTCAGCTTTCTCCTTTGAAGCCCGCTGCTGGAGCTCCTCTGGTGAGTCACTGTTGGATGACAGTAGAGGGTGCAGGACAGATGTGTGAGCCCAGATGGTAACATCTGGCAGCATCAGCTCGGTGATGTGTGTGCAGAATGACGGCCCAGTGTACTAGCAGGAGAAGAGGAAGAAGGGGTAGGAGCCCTCTATGCCCCGTGATGGGCACGACAGTACTGATACCCCAGAGGTGTGCATCCAAGTGGCCTGACGCCCTCACAAGCTGCCCTGGCCACACAAAGCAGCAGATCAGAGGGTTGGAGGTTGTCACCTATTAGTTTAAGGGGGGCAGCTCATTTTGGCCCTTCCTGAACAAAACCCACATCCCCAGCACCGGGCATCCTGACTCCTGGATCACTCTTGTTCACCAGGAGCTGCTTCCCTGCGCATGCTGCTCAGTAGGCAGTGACATCTAGTGTCAGCCCTACACACTGTGTAAAAGCAGCGCTGAGTAGGGAATTGCTGCCTGTGTTTGAGTTTCTACCTGCTGGTGGGAGCAGCTCTGGCTCTGTGCATCTTCCTGCAGCAGATACCAGGTCATGGTCATCCCTGGTCCTGCTCTTGGGTAGGAATGAAGGTGACTGAGCCCCAGGAGCTGAGGATTTGGGGTCTTGGTCTTTACTTATCTGAAGAGAATAATGACATCATGGTAAGGGGTGTTTGTGAAGGGCTGGGGAAGGCTCAGGACCAGCCCCTCTGTTATGGGAGAGGGCTTTAGAAGAGGAGACCTGCCCTGCTGGAGTCCTTCACTTCATCCTTGAGAAGGAGCAAGGTGGAAGAGATGGAGAGGAGGGTGCAGAGAAGGTGGTGGGGCTTGGAGCTGGGTATCCCAGTACCCTGCATGGTTCAGGTGCCCACTTGTGACGGTGAGAGCTTCACCATGCAGCCAAGCAGCACTTTTGATGAGGCTCTTTGAAATGGCACAGCCCTGGGTTTGCAGCAGCAGAATGGTTTGGGTTGGGTTTGGTTTGGTTTGGTTTGGTTTGGAGAGCTCTCTTGTCTGGGGCAAGGAGCAGGAAGGCATCTGAGCTGAAACAGCCTTTCCTTCTGGTTTGAGGTGTTGCCTTGCAAGTTTATCTTGCAAGTGGGAGCTGGAAGTGGGTCCAGAGGTGACTGTAATGTCCCTGTGCAGAATGTGACTGCCATGTGGTCCGTGGTGCTCCAGCAAAGGATGCTCTGTGTGCTCTATTGTCCCCCCTATGCTGAGACAAAGGAACGTTGTCTTGACCAGATACTTGTGCTAGAATCCTTCTTTTAAGTGTATTTATTGAGCTTTCATTTTGCACATTTCTTGGCCTTCCCTGGTGCTGTTGCTGGTGAACTCTTCTGAATCCACTCTTGGCTTGGCAAAGAAATCCCAGACGGCAAAATCAGGGAAAATAAACCCTTTAAAGAGACATCCATCCCTGTTCCTTATCCCCAGCTCCCTGGAATCATACATCCTTTTCCTGCCAGGTTGGCAGAATCCTTTCGATTCGGATGAACGAAGTTTAAATGTCAGATGAAATCAAGAATTAATCGGTGTGGGGATAAAAATAAGAGGTGAGGCAGCAAGGAGAAGGTACGGGATGTGCTGTTGGGAAAGAAGGTGGGAAGAGAGGTGGGAAGGGAACGTCTCTGTTGACACGGCTGCAGAGGATCCAGCCCCATCCGCCTCCCTGGAGCTCTGCCATTAATCTTTGAAGGATGATAACCAGTGCATGGGCTCAGGAGAAGTGTTTTGATGCTGCTAAAAGAAGCTTTTGGCCACAGGAGATTCATCTGAAACCAAAGAGTGAAGTTTATTGGGAACAAGCAGCAAAACTTACTTCTTAACTGAGATGAACAGGAGGAACGTGGGGTGAAAGAGCCAGGCTGGAGACAGGAACAGCTCTGCTCTGGATGAGCTGGAGCTGTCGGGGTTACAGGGAGCAATGAGAGGTTTCTAAGCCAGTGTTCCCTTCATAACGACAACGTAACCTGGGCTTAAATGGAAAATATTCATTGTTATTTCTCCTTTCCTTTTAAGCTGTTCCAAAGAGAGACAAAAAGATCTTTAAATTAGAGTTGAGCACATCAATTGTGTTATTAACGGTCGGTTCTTTGGCACTAGAAGTGGCCTTGGAAGTCCCTCATAAATCTGTCTCTAAGTTCATTACTATTTACTCCAGATTACTTCTTAATTACTTCCTTGAACATACATTAAAGCTGAATAGGTTTTGAAAGGATCCACCCATTTTACCAATGCATTTGTCACATCTGTAGTTACTCTACATACGCTGCAGGATGCTGTGTGTCTAGTGATAGTCCTCATCTGTACCCGCACCTTGTGCAAAGCTTGGAGCGACAAAGGCTTTATAGTTTTAAAGGCGTTTTCCTTGGCTGGGAGAAATGCTCCACTTCAACACACCAAACCCTTCCAGTCTGGGGCCTGGGGTGCAGTTTGCAGAGAGGCTCTTCGGAGCTCTGGTGATGGAGGAAGGACAGGAAGGAGTCGCTGAAAATGGTCTTTTCTTTCCCCAGGGATCTGTCCCATAACAAGATCAGTGCTTTAGATGGTCACGTATTCAAAAGCCTGACTTCTCTGGCAAAACTGTGAGTACACCCCACGCCCTTCATCCCTCCAGCTCACCGTGCACATCTGAGCTGGTACCCAGAACATAGGCTTGGGTTGCATAAGGAAGCCTTGTTCTTGCCTAACGCCGTATTGATGTGTCCATGGACTCCTGTTATTACCATGATGAGCTTTCATTTCCCTTCTTTTACAGAGATTTAAGCCACAACAAGATTTCTACATTAGAAGATGGAATATTTGATAATTTATTTAATTTAAGTGAAATGTAAGTTCATCCTCTTTGTTTCCCAGCTCTTTATGTAGACCTTTCCTTGAAGCGGCTCTTCCCTTCCCGTGGGGCGGGATGCAGCACCCTGGTGGGGTGGGATGCAGTGCTGTCTCGGGGACATGTGGGGCACGTCGTGCAGTGGGTCGCACTTAGTGTTCCTGCCTGTGTGGCCACATCTTGGGACTGGGGATCTAATGAAAGGGCACTGACCTGCAACATGGGAGACCCTGATGAGTGTCTAAGTCACTTGAAGATGTTCTCTCTTAGTGATTCAAGTTCTTGGGCCCAGAGTGATTTTGAATAGAAGTTACTAAGATCTGTGCAGTTATGTGAAGGGAGGCCAGGGGAAGCCACACGTTTCCAGGGGGCACACATGAAGTCAGAGCACACAGTGGCAGCTCTGTAGCTGGATGAGCCACGGGCTGAACCCCGTGCAATGACTCTTGGCAAGCCAGGGAACAGCTCAGCCACACGTTCTCCCTGAAGACAGGACACAAAGGACATTTTCAGCTCTGCAAGTGGCGCTGCAAGGACACAAAGGACCCAGGCTGCGGCCAGCAAAGTGATGCTTGCAGTGTGAAGATCCTGGGTCCAGCCCAGCCCAGCTGGCATCAGCTACACAAACAGCTTTCCATCTCTGTCCCGTGCGCAGCTGAGTGCCAAGGGCTGTAATTTGGACCCAGCTTAGCTGCAATTAAAGTTTCCATCTTTTCATTAAGCTGCCACATGGAAAGATTGTCCTTGACTTTGCGTTTCTTTTTCGACACATCCATTTGCTTCTCTTGCTTCTTTTCTAATGGGGCTGTAAATAGTGCCCCTGCCTGGCGAGGCCGCGTTCCACTCCGTGCCTGCTCGACGGCAGCTCTTTCAAAGAGAAGACTGTGTCTGTCATGCGCTTCTAATGGCAACAATTATTTGTAGAGTTAAAAAAGCACTTGGAGCGCTTGCCTAATTGTAGCCTCTCCAAGGATGCTGTTAATTATTGCTTGATTCCCTATTCATTAACTCCCTTCGCTGTTCTTTCTGCAGCAGTCGAGTGGATGGCGCACAGGGGAGCGGGGAGGGAGCCGCGCGCTGCTGGAAGTTAAGGCTTAGCCCGTGGCGAGTTGAAAGCTGACTTGTGTCTGATCTCCCACTGCAGAAACCTAAGTTGGAACCCGTTTGTTTGTGACTGCAAACTGTCCTGGTTGCCCCGGTGGGTGGAAGAGAGGAAGGCGAAGGTCCTGCAGGCGTCAGACACGCGATGTGCCCACCCTCCTGCCGTGGCAAACCTGTCCCTCTTCCACGTCTCCTTCCTCAATGCTACTTGTGGTAAGGAAACACCATGGGATATGGTGGGGAATGATAAAGCCATGGAAGCACTGGGCCCAGGGGCAGCTGGGATCACATCTCAGCCTCTTCAGACCTCAAGTCACCAGTTCTAATGTAATTAAGCAAATGATAGCACATGACTGCACCCTGATGCCTTAAGGATTGAGTCAGTCACACCAGGGCTGAGATCAGCAAACGTGTTAGAGACCAAGCTTCAGGCAGCCATCAGATGACACCAGCTCCGTGACCTCCAGCATCAGGCTTTCATTCTCTCAGGCTTTTAACAGCCTGACTTTAAGCAGTGAAACCTCATTGAAGTTGATGGGACCTGAGGGGATGCCAAGGTGAAACTGTGCAGGTGATAGGGCTCCAGGTGGGGAGGGTGGAAGGAGCACTACAGATCTACAGCCCTGGGTGCATTTATCGCACTGCCTTGGCTAGAGAAACGTTGGGCAGTGTTTAACTGGAAGGTGGGAAGGAGGAGCCTGAAGAAAACTAATCCTGCCTGGATGTGCAGTGATCTCTGAGTAACAGGGAGGGAGAGTGAGCGCTCCCTGGCAGGCATCAGGCATCTCCTTCAGTGCATGACAGGAGGATTCAGTGAAGAGGGCTGAAGGAGCCAGCACTGGTGAAGTGCAGAGCTCCACAGGGCTAAATCCTGGCCGGTCATTGCTCCTCATTCCCCAGCAGACTTACCACAGCCTTGCGGCATCTTGCAGGCATTATCAAGGGCAATCACACCAGCACTGTTATTCCCCTTGGTCATTAGTTGTTCCCCTCTTGAACTACTTAAAATGAGTGTGGAAGCAGTGTAATGGGAGTAGGCTGGGGACAGCCTGCCAGCTACTGACCGGCAGGGATGAAGCATGACCAGGCTGGTGTTAAAAGGCAGTTCCCATGGTGTGGTCCTCCTCATGGGGCTTTTCTGAAGAGAAGTGGCTCAGCATTTGCAGGAATAAACGTTTGGAGGGAGCAGTTGGATGGATTTGCTCTGGGAAGATCACCCGGAGCTGTTGAGATGTTTGGGGGGAGATGTTGTAGCAACCAGCAGAAACAGAGGAGCAAACAGGCTGCGTCGCGTGGGTAGGGGCGGAGAGGAGGCCAGGTCCAGCTGCACTGCAGCTCTGTGGGGCCAGGCCCTGCCTCTGGGCTCGTGAGGGAGAAACCTCCACGTTCCAAGCCAGTGAAGGGGGGATTCAACTCAAGGGCACGAGCTGCTGCGCTGAGAACGGGGTTGTGTGGCTGCCGTAGTCCTGTGTGCCTGTGTGTCCATGCCCGTGTGTGTTGTTGATGCGCATCCTTCCCGTGAGCACATACGTGTGCATCCCTCAGCCTGTGTGAGTGCCCCTCTAGCACCAGCTTGTGCCTGCAGGTACAGGTGAGAAGCTCTTGGCTCTCCCCACAAGGAGACTCCAGTTTATGCCCAGCTCCAGCGTGTGCCTGGTACAGGATCCGCTGGTGTTTCCCCCAGGCACCACTCTCCACAACTGTGTTTGGTTCTTAGCTGGTTCCTGGCAGCTCCAGGCAGCGTGCAGTGAAACCTTCTGCACCAGCCCAAGCCAGGGTACGGCCAAGGGACCTCTTGTCTCGGCTTCCCTTGGTGGCTGGTCCTGCGGGCTCCTTGGAGGGTCAGGCTCAGCAGCTCCCTGTCCCAGGGGACTGTCAGGCTCTCCAAAGAGCCCTTTTATTTACTGAGTGTTGCTGCTCCATAAATCTGTGGGACTGGTTTGTTGTTCCTGTCATCATCAATTAGCAGGAAGCGTTTGGAAATCGTTGCTGAGGGATTAGAGATTTCCCAGGCAAGGCCCGGGAAGGGAAACGTTTGGAGTAGGAGAAGTCCTTTCCCAGCAGCGTGGGGTGGTGCCTCTTGGAGGGTTTCACCAAGCCAGTGTCGGTTTGCAAGAGCATCTTGTGTTCTGTCCCCCAGGAGCTCAATACATAACGTGTCTGACAAGCAACCGCACCGAAGAGGCTGAACGTGTCATCCTCTTCACGTCTCTTCACGCTGGGAACCTCACCCAGGGGACCTGCAGTGCCCTCTGCTATGCTGAGGACCAGGACTACGGAGGGTTCAGCGCCCAGGGGCAGTGTTTGTGTGGCACTGCCCAAGAAACAAACTCTTCCTCTGGTTGTTTGCCATTTTGCACTGAGCAGGAGCCCGGGCAGGCCTGTGGTGGCCCAGCACTCGTCCCCTCTCCCTTCCAGGCACAGCTGCCTGTGTCTTTCACAGGACTCCAGCCCCGGTACAGCCTCCACCAGGCTGTGCTCTTCAATGTCAGTATTCCCATTGCTGCCAGCACTTTACTGTGGGACTTTGGGGACCAGACAGAGGTTCTCAACACCACTGGAAATGCAGCTCTCCACACGTATGCCCTCCCTGGGCAGTACAACGTCACTGCCAGCGTTGCTGTGGGCACCAAGGTGTTACACGTGCAGGCAGAAATCGAGGTGGTGGCTTCACCCCAGCAGGTGGAACTGCAGTGTCCTTCCTTGGTCAGGACAAACGAGAGCCTGGACATCCGGATCCGCAACAGAGGTGGCACTGGCCTCACGGTGACGTATGGCATCACTGCAGAGGCTGGGGACCTGGGCAGAGGTAAGCAGGGTTGGATGCTCCTGGGCCTTCCTAAAGAGGAGCAAGGGATGACTCCCTTGGGTGCCCCACTGACTGACCAGGCAGTGATTTGCACTGCCCTTGCCCAAGAAGATGACTGCACAGAGTGCACCTCGACACCCAAGGGGATTTATCAGCTTCAGGAAGGATGGGGCATTCTGGAGCTTTGCTCTCCGGGTTGGGGTGTGTGTGCCCATAGAAAGGACATCATGCTTGTGTTCTTCTCCCTCCTGCAGCAGTCCACCCCATGTGTCCCTCTGATGGCTTGGTTTTCCCGGGCAACAACCACTGCTATCAGCTGGTGGTGGAGAAGGCCAAGTGGCTGGAGGCCCAGCAGCACTGCCAGGAGCATGGCAATGGAGAGCTGGCTTTTGTGAGCAGCCCCGAGATCCAGAGCTTCTTGGTTGCTCATGTCATCAGGTAAGTGGCTTAGGGTGTCCTAGGGACAGGGCTTGTCTTCTGGGGTCACATCTGCAAAGGGGTCCAGGGGGAGGCAGCAGGCAGGTAGGCTGGGGGGGACCCATGGCTCCAGGATGGGTACAGGGAGGTGGCAGGGATGAACAGGGAGGAGGAATCAGCAGAGCTTGAGCCCTTGCTGAACTTGGCTGCTTTGCTTGAAAGGCTGTGAAGGGGAAAAAGAGGAATGGGGCAGAAGGGCTGGAGGTGAGAACTGGGAGCTGTGGGACTGCTGCTGGTGGGCATCTTGTACCCAGCGTTTGTGCCTGTGGGTGCATCTGAAGTGGTGCAGAAGTGCAGGGCCAGAAGGAAGCGGGGCCGTGCTGAGCAGAACTTCCACCTGGGAATGCAGCAGAATGTGCAGACTAGAGCTGGGCAGTGCAGAGGGTGAGTGCTCGTGTCCAGAGGGTGTTTGGCTGCCAGGCAGGGCCTGAAGGTCCCCTTGTGCTCCATCAGCACTGGAGCTGGACTGGCCCGTGTGTAACACCGTGGCATGGAGCAGCCGCTGTAGCAGAGCCCGAGGCAGATCCCAGCCGGGATCCCAGACCCCTTCCCCTCTTCTCTCACATCCTGAGAGGGAGCAGCTCCTCTCCCAGTGTCAGCAGCGTCTGTTCCACCTCAGGAACTGGGCTTTATAAACAGGGAGCGCTGGAAGTGTCAGCCTCTGATGAGATCCGCCCCTCCAAGGACCCTTTCTGCACCCGGGGTGGGGAGGGGGGAGCACAACCAGGAGAGCTTTCAGGGGCCTGACAGCTCTTGTCAGCACTCCCAGGTGCAGATGTTGGAGGTGGCCTTTTCATAACCACAGCCTGGAAAGCGCATTGAAAGTGCATTGAAGGGAAGAGCCGTGGGTGACGTGGGCTTTGAGCGGTCCTGCTCGGGGTCTGACGGCCCCTGCTTCCCACACTCGTCTCCTTGCCCTGTTCCCTTCACCCTGGGCTTTATCCCGGGATCACAAACACGTGGTCCCTGCCTGTCCCTCTGCACGGGTTAGGCACCGGTCACTCGGCGCTCTGATGTATCTGGCGTTGCGTGCAGGGCTTTTGATGGATGCAGCACAAGGAAGTCGTGAGCCCTCGGAAGGGAACGAGCCGCCCAAGCTGTTCCCCAGCTGCTGCCCCTCGTTGCTCTCCTCCCAGCCCCTTTCTTGCATCTGTTTATTTTACTAATCCATTCAGATAAACACGAAGGAGGCAGTTCCAGGATGCTGTTTCCCTGGCGATAAAAGGCAGAGCAGCGGAGCCGCGGCTCTCTGGAGCATGCAGCATCCAGGGCTTCTTGCGGGAAAAGGACAGCAGCAGGAATCTGTTTCCCATTAGAGCTGCAGCAGCGAGGACTGCTCGCTCCTCTCCTCCGCTCCTGTCGATTGAAGGCCTTCCCAGGAGCAGCATGTGCTGAGCTGGGCCCATCCCCATCTCCAGGAGCCCAGTGCTCCAGCACACACCCCTTCAGGGGACCCTGCTTTCCCCTTGGAGGCAGCACAAGGAGCCCCTCTCCCCTTCCAAACCTCAGGCTTTGTGCTGCTCCTGCTGCTTGGTCCTTCTTAGAGGTAGAGGGATGCTCACATCTTCCTTCAAGAAAGGACGTCTAGAGCCCTCTGGTTCCTCTCTGCAGGGCATTGGGCAGGGTGGGAAACCAGCCACCATTTTCCTTTAGTTTTTCCTCTTTTTTTCTGTTTTCTGTTTCAGTGACTTGCACTTAGATCACAGCTGGAACTAGAAAAGGAAAATCTCCATTGAGCTTTATTGATGGCAGCAAAGAGGCGGTTTTCCAACCTCCCCTGCTCCCTGCCAGTGTGTCGGGAGCAGTGATTTATGTTCTAATCTTGTTTGCAGTGAAAACTCCTCATTCACAGAGCAGTTATTTCTGCTGTCGTTCCTCAGCATGACCTCATTCATCACTTCATCTGCTCTGAGCCTGGTGCTGGGGAGGCACCAGTGACCTCCCTGCTCTGCTCTTGTACCACCCTGGGAGTGAGGGGCAAGACCATGCAGAAGCGATGGCAGCCTGCAGGAGGGAGCTTTAAAGGGTGCATGATGAGGCTGTTTCCACCCTCTTCCAGAGTTAATACAGAGCAAGAGCCTCCCTTTCTGCTTGGGTGCTATTAGAAACAGTTGTCCAGGCTGTTTGTGGCTATGAAAGCGCACTCAGCGCTTTCCACCAGGATCACTGCTGGGATTCAGCCAGTTTCCAGATGGGGAAGGGACATCTTCCTGCAATGGTCCTGGCAGCTCCTTGTGTATCTGGGGTTCAGCTGCCCACAGAGCTTTGGCCTCTGGTGCTGGCGCTGCCTCTTGGTGGTGCCTGAGGAGCTGGTGATCACCCAGCACCTGCAGCAAGGAGCGCAGGAGCTTGTGACACCAGCCGAGGTTTAATCCTGGTGCCAGTTCCCCTTGCAGGGCTGTGCTGACTGTAGATTCCACAGGTCTGCACAGATGAATCAGTGCTTCCCAGTGTGTCACGAGGTCTGTGGTGCTGACAGGGGCAGGGATTGTGTCCTCTTGGAGCTGGAGTGAGGCTGGCATTTTGGGAATGGGGTGACTCAAGCTGTGGGGCAGCAATCATCGAGGGTACCTGAGCAATCGTTTACTCGCTCAGCTGCACAGTGTTCCCCTGAGCTCCCCGCTGCTGCATTGCAGTGCTCGTGTTGATTGCTCTGTCTGCATCCTTTTGGCTGAGCTTATCAAAGGGCTGGTGGCTTTTTGTTGCTCGGGACAGAGGTTGAAAGGGCAGGTAGGCAGAGGATGCTGTGCCATGGAGAAGCCGCTATTCAAGAGCCAGGTTCTGCTGGTAGAATGGGTGCTGAAATCCTTCAGGAACTAAAAGGCTCCGTTAAATGCAGCCTGTGACACCTGGATGAAGCTGTTATTATTTCTGTAGAGAACCACAGATTGCATCTGTCCCAGGTCTCTCTAATACTTATGATTTCCTGAAATCTCCCCCCCTGCCTTTACTTTCTGAAGGAGCCTCGATGTCTGGATCAGCTTCAATGATTTTGCAAGCACTGGAGCCCAGCAAAGAGGTGAAGGATTTAATCTGGAGAGCTGTCAGAACTGGCTGCCAGGAGAGCCCCATCCCTCCAACGCTGACCACTGTGTCCGGATGGGCCCGACAGGCCAGTGTAACACGGACCTGTGCATGGCCAAGCACAGCTACGTCTGCGAGTACAAGCCAAAAGGTGAGCTCTGCTTCCCCCCTGCTGCCCGCTGGCATGCACCAAGGGAAAAGAGGGCTGCATGGAAGGGGTCAGCCAGAGCATCACCCAGAGCAGTGGGACCGGCAGCAACCACAGTGCTCCCAGCAGAGGTTTGATAAACCTGGCTTAGCCCAAAGGAAGAATTTGGTCTATTCCAACCTTTGCCATCAGTAGAAATAGAGAGGAGCAAAGCTGTGAGGCAGAGCTTTGGAGATGGCTTTTCTCTCTGAGCAGTCAGGGCTGCTGCCGTGCCAGGGTTTGGTGCTGCCTTGGTGGCTCTTGTTGGCCCTGTGTAGTTTGTGAGACGGTGGGGTCTTGTGAGTTAAAAGACTGCAGGGGGTTGGAGATCATGAGGTGAGCTTTAATGTGGTGTGTGCTGTGCAGGTTTGTGTCGTGCAGCCTCCCAGGTTTCCCAAGTGGTGCAGGGAGTAAGAAAGAGAAGCAGAAAGGGTATGAAATATGGGAGGTTTAGGTGAGAAGGAAAAGCCATCGTTGGCCCTGGAAGGATGGACAGGATCAACTGGGTGTGCTCAGAGCCCAGAGCCAGACTTGGCTGTGGATGAGCCAGGGGTGTTTGCTGCTGCTGGAAACCAGCTCATCCTGGCCATGAAGCCCAGGGGGACAGGGAGGATGGGGACAGCCATCCTCAGCACCTCGTGCTCAGAAACTGAAGCAAAATCGGGGGGGTTGGAAGGGAGAAGTATTTGCAGAGTTCCTAGATGGCAAAAGTGCTGAGCAGTGCAAATGCAAACCTTGCTTGTGCAGGATGAGAAAGAAACCAAAGCACCTGGAAGAGGCAGAAGGAAACTACAGGCTTGCAGCATTCCCGAGTGCCCCGAGCCCCGCTCCAGCTGGAGCGGGGTGGGGGGAACAGCTTCAGGCCTTGCTGAGTCTCGGCGCTTTGCTCACCCGTTTCCTTTGTGAACAGGGGTTCTCTTAAATGCCGAAAACTTCTTTGTGGGAGCCCCTGTGTTTGACACGCGCGAGGCAGTGAGGAACGAGCCCGAAGATGCGCCGTCAGCTCCGTGGCGAGCTCTGGAGGTGAGAGAGCTCTGCTCGTCCTGCTGCTGCTGCCCAGGGAGATGCAGGAGGCTGAGAGCCGTGTTTGTGTTGCAGGTGATGGTGTTCCCTGAGCTGGCGTTCAGGCACGAGGGATATTTGACTGCGCTGGAGTTTGTGACACAGGAACTGCATCAGCCCGTTCAAGTGAGGTTCCAGGTGCATAGACCCATAGATGGAGAAGGTGAGACATCCCCTCTCGATGCCTGGGGTATTGTGAGAGCCAGCTTCACCAGGGCCACGTCAAACAATGTATGTGGCCTTCTTGTAGCCCTCTGTTTTCAAAGCAGAAGCTTCGAAGCCTTGAAGCCTCAGAGATTTGGTTCTATTTCTTGAGACTTGGTTCTATTCCTTGAGGAGACTTAAGTGCAAAACCTGCCGGTCTGGGTGAACAGCCAGAGGTTGCCTTGGAGAAGAGATTGTCCTGGAGAAATTAATAGAGGGAGAAACCTGTCTCAATGCATGAAGAAAGTAGGAGCGTAAGGAACACGTGTAGAAGTGAATTGATCTTCTGAGCTCTACTTGAATACTTTGGGAAGACATCACGTGTCAAACGGGAATGTGTTCTGGTCCATCTGGCCCCACAGGTTAACAAGGAAGAACGTTTTCCTGAGCCTGTTTCTTCCCGATGGATGAGATAATGTAATAAGCTTTTCATTCCGTGTACAACAGCCCCATAGTCACAGTTTTGGCAGCCGACTTTGAAGCAGAATGTTTGCTGTAGCCATAGGGTTGGCTGGTTACAAAGGGATATTTTTTGACACTGAAGAGATACTTTTGACATGAAAACATTAACTTGAGAAGTTGCTTAATGTGTTTTCAGTGTCAAAGCCAGCTCTGGACTCGCTTTGTCTTGAGCACAGATCTCTTTTAGACTGCAAATTGCTGTGTTCTCACTGGAAAAGAGACTTTGTTAGTAATGGTCTTTGTGCCTTTGTGAAGGTTTCCAGTAAAACAGGGCACTGGTCTTGTGGAGCAGCAGGATGTGTTGCAGTTGCAGCTTGTCCTAAGAGTGGAGCCAAGGTCTAAGTGGGAATTGGTGCATTTGGAGCAAGGAGAAGCGTTACTGGTCAGAATGGTGATCCTTGCTTTCCCTATCACTTCTTCCAGACTACCAGCAGGAAAGAAACGCCACAGAACCATTCCACGTGGCTCAGGATGATGGGAACTGGACGCTGCTCGAATGTCCTCCTGGTTTCCAGTGGTGCCATTTGACTAATCTGTGCTCCTCATTGAACGACTGCTGCAACGAGACCCAGTGTGCCAACGCTTCTCTTGCCAGCGCCCGTCCCCCCCTCTCCCCTCTGCACAATGACAGCCAGCTCAGCTATGAACTCATCAAGGAAGTCCTCTTTACGATCCCAGCCGGCCCTTCTTCCCACTATCTGGTCAGTGTTTACTAGCTGTTGTAACCAGCGAGTAGGAGGGGCAGTTCTCTCCTGAGTGCTCTGGGTGAATAAAGGATTGGTCCCAAGTTGCAGATGGAGATACCGAAGCCCATTGAAATGAAATGACTTGCCCAGTGTCACACACGCCACCAACTGCAAGCCATGGGCTCCCTGCAGGAACCTGTTGCAATAACCCAGTTGCTCAAAAGGCTGGGCAACCATTCCCATTGCACTTAAGCACTGAAGATAGAGCAGGAAGCTGGCTTCTGAGCTAGCACATTTGACTCAGAGGGGCTGGGGAGAGCAGAGTGGTGACATGTCTCCCCATGCTGTGGCTGGATCTGTGGCTTCCCAGTTGGTTTCCACTTGGCAGTAAATCCAGCTGCCTTGCCCGGACAGGAGTTGAGTGCTGAGTGCTCTGAACTTGAAGCATTAATCCAAAAGTGTCTCCTCTCTCTGCAGGTCACATTCAGGAAAGAAAATATCTTTGTCAAGGCTGAGGATGTCTTCAGTCTCCAACATAGCGCAGGCTTGGGCTCACTCCTCCAGTGCCAACCGAGTACCACATCCTCTTACAGAACCAGTGTCTTAAGCATGAACTCTTCAGACTGGGAGCTTGGCCTGGCTGATGGCTTCTTTGGTGCCTCCTGGATAAACAACACTGTTTGCTCGCTCCGTGTTTACTACGCTGAGGAGCAGCTGGTCCCAGTGATCAGCCCCCACAACACGGGGCTGGAGCATCCCGGTCGCTACACGGTCAGAGCCCACGTGGACAACGGGGTCTTCAGCACCAACGTGTCCTGCAGTTTCTGGGTGACTTCCGTGGTGTCAGGCCTGCGTGTCATCCACCCTGCTCCTCAGGGTGGCAGGGTCTACCTGCCATCCAACCACAGCACCCTGCTCATCAAGCTCTCTTCAGGGGTGAACGCCACAGCGAGCTGGCTGGGAGACAACCGCACCTTCCCCTTCGAGGGGTCCTGCCCGGCGGCTCTTGCCCCGCTCACAGCAGAGTGTGCCCGGGAGAGCAACGACACCTGGTTCACTGTGGTCAGCCTGAGCGGCCTCAGGGAAGGGGTGAGCACCCACGTGCTCGTGGCAGAGAACACCGTGAGCACCCAGAACATCACCGTCACAGTGAAAGTGGAGGAGCCCATCCGCGGGCTGCGGGCCACCCCTGACCCTGAGAGCAGAGTCCTGCTAAACACACGAGTGGTGAGTGCTGACTGCTGTTGTTGTTTCATCCCTCGGCAGTGGTTTTAGCCCTTGGCACTAAGGGGGTGTGTGGCTCATGAGGAGGTTGGGGCTCAGCTCCACACTGGTGGGGTGTAGCACTGCTTGCTGCTAAGCACCGCTCCCAGGCCATGCAGACAGCGCTGCTGCAGACAGGGGCATGTGGCAGAAAGCACTGGTGCTTTCCAGCAGGAAGTACGTTGGATTCCCTCAGAGGTAAGTGCCTCCTGCAAGGGGGGACGCTGGCTTTCCAGTTCCGTGGAAAACCAGAGACATTCTGAAGAACCAGCATTTAACTGCTTCTGACTTGTCAAGGTAGTTACTCCTTTAGATTCGCTCCTCTAAATCCTCACATCAGTTGGCTGAAGCTATAAGAATGTTTTATCCATCCACCCAAGTCCTGGAGTTACTCTGGTGTTTGCAGGCTCTTTTCCTTCAGTCCCCTGTCCCCAGAGCTAGAGCCAAGCCCTCAGAACCTGAGCAGGAACTGCCCGTGGGTGTCTGTGAAATGCTCTGCTCAAGCTCTCGCTGCTTATGGCAGAACCCTGTGCCTGCAATGCCTGTTGGTCTCACCCTTCCTGGCTACATGGTCTGCTGGGGAGGCACTGGGGGAGTGAGGAGGGAGCCTACCCTGTGCAGTGCAGGGCAATACAGGCTTTGGGTCGTGGACAGGGGTCAGAGGCTCAGCTCAGAGGTGTAGCTAAAGCTGAGTTCTTTCTGCAAAGCTATCGGAAGGGTTTTAGGCAGCAAGAGAGACCTGATCAAAAGAGCAGAGCCCTAGGGAGGGGGACAGGCAGCCTGGGGCCTGCTCCCCGCTCTGCTGTTGATTTATGGAGTCAGGGGCTGCATTTCTCTACCAGCAGCAAAGGCACAGATGATCTGGCACCTCTGTGTCATGCTCTGAGCATCCTGTCCTGCAGTGTGTGATGCCTCCCAGCCTGGCCCTGCTCCCTCTCCAGTTCAGCTGGGGATCTCCCGGGAAGCGCTGTGCCTCCTGCTCTCTTGCACCAGTGTGAAATGTTCTCCTGCCTTTCAGAGCTACATCCCAGTGATGGAAGCTGGCTCAGATGTGACTTTCCGATGGACAGTAGATGATAAACCATCTTTCACTTTTTACAATATTGTCTTCAACGTTATCTACCAAAGCCCAGCTGTGTACAAGCTTTCGGTAAGCCAAGGCCTTTCCCATCATACCATTGCAATCCTGGGTTTCCATCTCATCCCACAAACTAAGCAGGAAAAGCAGCAGGGAGAGGAGGCAGAGTTGAGGTTTTCACTGTGCACTTAATGAGCTTGTCTGCTGCTTCTCACTGAGCTGCTCTTGCACATAGGGTCTTCCTGTTCTGTTACAGCTGACTTCCCTGCCTTCCTTGTCTTTGCTTTCTCCTCTTTGCTTCATGCTCTCCTTCTGTTCATGGAGTGTCTGCCCTTACTCATCCCACAGGAATGAGGCAGGGAGCCCCACTGCAGGGTGCTGGCCACTGCTTTGGCAGGCAGGAGATGTGGATTCAGAACCAGGCAGAGGCAAGGATGCAAGCATGAGTCTTTCATAGGCAGGACAGAGCTTCTGCCACAGGCTCATCTGGTCTGTGTCCTGTTCTCTTTCTACTGGTGCACACTGGAGCTTGCTTTTGTCATGACCCCAGAAGAAGGATCGAGAGAGGCTGGGCAGAGGGAGGTGTCTCTTATGGAACAGTATCTCTGGCCAGAACATCTTTCTGTGTCATGCCCTGTTCTGCCATGCAGAGCCCTGGTCTGGCTCCAAGCTGCTTGGTCCCTTTGCAGGGGAACTGCTGGCTTCCTGCAGAGATCCAGCCTGGCTCGAGGGCTTGCTGCCACTAACTTGCTTGGTGCAGCACACCGCTGAGCAGCACTAATTTGCTGGGTGAAGGCCTGTGCTGGCAGCCTGGATTGCTTCCACTTCCAGAGCTGAGAGGGTGGCGTTAGTCTGGAGTCCACTGGGTTCGGTATAAGAGACCCGCAGAGCCTAGACACAAACTCCTGTTATTCATTGGGGTGGGAGGTCTCTGTTCAACTGGGGGTGAAGGATCCCTTCTGTCAGCAGCTCAGCTCTCCTGCAGGTGAGGAGGTGACGAGATGCTTCATCGTTAGGTACCACGTCAGTGGTACAAGCCTAGATAATCTTGAGGATCCTGCTCTACTTCTGTCTTGTCTCTTCAGACTCTTGCCTCCTTTCCCCTCCTTTGCCCAACTTTGCTCTCCCTCTCTGTGCCCACTGCACCCAGGCTGCTGGAGCTGCCTTTGGCTTGGTTTTAGGAGTCTCTCCCATCCCCACTCTGTGCTTGGAGCCACTCATCTGCCACTGGCCTAAGGGAACCGGATGGCTGTTGACCCCTTGGTGCCAGCAAGTGCCTGGGCTTTGCAGCTGGAGACACTGTGGAGCAGGCAGAAGGGTAACTGGCATGTTCAGAGCCAGAGGAGTCTCGGGATGAGCTCTTCCCTTTGTCCTCTTCCAGTCCTTCCTTGGACTGGCTTTAGTGGTGAAGATGTGGTGGTTCCAGCAAGAGGTGGCTTCACCAGGTAGGTGACTTGCCAGTCTATGCTGCTTTCCAGTGCCACTGAAGCTGCTCTTCTCTGACCTTAAGCTGCTCGCCTGCCTGGTGGGACCCCTCAGCACAGTGAAGCCCCACTCTCAGGAGAGGGCAGCACAGCAAGGTGACCCCAGATGCATTCTTTGTCCCACTGTCCTCCCCAGCTCACCGCCTCCAACCACGTCAGTAACTTCACAGTCAATTACAATGTCACTGTGGAGATGATGAATAAGATGAAGAACCTGACGGTGCTGGGTGTCCTGCCGGTCCTGCCTCAGAACAGCACCGTGGAGCTTACAGCAAGAGTTCAGGTTGATTCAGCTGTGGATGCTATGTTCCTGTGAGTCCTTTGCAAGTTGCCCAAACTCAGGCTCTCGCTGTGCACTCTTACCAGTCTTACCTTACTCTTTCTCTTCCCAGGGCCCGTTTCTCAGCTCCGTTCAGTTAATTTGCAAGTGGGGTTCAGTCACACTGGCTGGGCCCTAGAGTTCAGCCTGAAATGCTTTTCTTTTAAAGGATTGCAGTGCTGCTTTAATATTGGGTTCCTCCTCTACTTACCAATGCTGTTCTCCTCTCACGGTGACAGTTCCTCAGCTCCTGCTTTGATACTTGGCATTATGCTTCCTATGTTTTCTCTGGCAACCCCAGCCCTGAGCCTGCAAGACAGCCCTAGGCCAGGCCAGGGTTCCTCTGGGGTTTCCATGCTCCTCCTGTTGTGCAGTGTAACGTGGTTTGCGTGTTTCTCCAGGTGGGATTTTGGAGATGGCATCCAGGAGACATGCCTGTTCAAACCTCCCTACAACAAATCTTTCCTTGTTCCTGATCCCAGTGTCCATGAGGTTGTAATTGAACACAATGTTTCACACGTCTACCAAGACCCAGGTATGCTCAGGATGGTTCCTGGGGGGAAGAAGGAGCTCAGGCATTTTTGGGCCAGAAGCTGTTGCACAAGCATGTCCTCATGACTGGTCTTTTCCTGCTCTTTCCCAATGCAGGAGAATATGCCCTGGTGGTTCTCGTGTCAAACCAGTTTGAGAACCTCACCCACTTGACCCCAGTGCACGTCCACAGTTACCTGGTTGATGTGAAGATGGAAGCAGAGGAGGATGTTCTAGTTGTGAGCCGCCCGGTCACCTTCAGGGCCGACCCATTGCCATCCCCTTATGGTGTCGTGTACACCTGGGACTTTGGGGACGGGTCCTCACTGTTCACGGACACCCAGTCCACAGCGACATACAGCTACCCCAGGAGAGGGGTGTACAACGTCACCGTGGCAGCCAACAACACCATAAGCAGCGTGGAGACGGTCGAGTGCTACCAAGTGTTTGAGGAGATAACGGGGCTCCAGGTTTCTGCGGATGAGGCAGCAGAGCTGGGAGCATCCGTGACCCTCAACGCCTCGGTGCAGACAGGGGACAGCATCACCTGGATATTCGACATGGGCGACGGGACGGTGCTGAGGACTCGGGTGCCGGTGGTGGAGCACGTGTACATAAAGGACATCAACTGCACGGTGAACGTGACTGCTGTGAATCCGGTGAACTCTGTCTCCCAAACCGTGCCCGTTCGGATATTTGTCCTGGAAGTGCTCAAAATAGAGCCTGCTTCTTGCATCCTGGAGCACCCGGATGTGCAGCTCACTGCCTACGTGACGGGCGACCCCGAGGAATACATCTTTGATTGGACTTTTGGAGACGGCTCCTCCAACGTGACAGTCAGAGGGGACCCGGTGGTGATGCACAACTTCACCCGCAGCGGGACCTTCCCCCTCTCCCTGACTCTCTCAAGCAGCTTTAACAAGGCTCACTACTTCACCAGCGTCTGTGTAGAGCCAGAGATAGTCAACGTCACCCTTCTCCCGTCCAAGCAGTTTGTGAGGCTTGGTGAAGAGAGCAGCTTCCAGGTCAGTGCTGTGCCTCTGTACCAGTACCGCTACCGCTGGGATTTCGGGAACAATGAGTCCACTAGATCGAGTGGGACTGAGGTGACCTATACCTACAAGAACACAGGGGTCTTCCTGGTCACGGTGACTGTCTCCAACAACGTCTCTTTCAACAATGACACCGCGTTTGTGGAAGTCCAGGAGCCGGTTGGGGTAGCAAAGATTGAATATAACGGGACGAGCGTTTTGGAGCTGAACCAGATCTACCTGTTCTCTGCCAGCATGAATGGAACCAAAGTGAGCTACTGCTGGGACTTTGGAGATGGCACTACCCAGCCTGGGCAGATTGCTACCCACTCCTACAACAACACAGGCCATTACACTATTAGTGTGATGGGCAGGAATGAGGTGAGCTTTAATGAGAGCACCGTGGAGGTCACCGTGAAGCGACGGCTGCAGGGGCTGACCATCAACGCCAGCAGGACAGTGGTGCCACTGAATGGCTCGGTGAGTTTTGTGGCCACGCTCGTAGCTGGCACCGCCATCCGCTACTCATGGATCCTGTGTGATCGCTGCACTCCCATCCAGGGCTCCTCCACCATATCCTACACATTCCGGTCCGTGGGCACGTTCAATGTCATTGTGACAGCAGAGAACAAGATCAGCTCATTGCAGGACAGCATCTATGTCTATGTCCTGGAGCAGATTGAAGGCCTGCAGGTGATGAGCAATGACCTGGTGGAGGACATCTATTTCCCAACTAACAGAACACTCCATTTGCAGGCGGTGGTAAGAGAGGGAACCAACATCTCTTACAGCTGGGTGGCCCAAAGGGATGGCACTGCTGTGCAGACCTTTGCTGGGAAAACCTTCTCCTTAAGCATCCTAGAAGCTGGAAACTACACGGTCTATCTGAAAGCCACCAACATGCTGGGATGTGCAACTGCTAACAGGACACTGGAGTTCATTGAAAGCATTGGTCTTCTAAAGCCTTATGCCTTCCCCAATCCAGTGGCTATCAATGCTTCTGTTAACATAAGTACAACCTTAACCAGTGGCACTGGCATCACGTATGTTTGGTACCTAGAGGAGGGCTTCTCTCCTGTTACCTCTGAACCCTTTATTATACACTTCTTCCAAAGCCCTGGAATGATAGAGGTTGTTGTTGGAGCAGAAAACAAGCTGAATTCAACCAATGCCACAGTTTATATCTGTGTAGAGGAGGTCATAGAGGGGCTGAGCATAGGGACTGCAGAACTGGACTGCAGATACGTCTCATCAGGCTCCACGGTGGTCTTTGAGGGGGAGCTGCAGAGAGGGACTGAAGTGACCTGGCTCTGGGAGGTACCAAACGGCACCTTGAGTGGCCAGTCGGTGGCTGTCACGTTCCCCACAGCAGGGTTTTATACAGTCTACCTGAATGCATCCAACGATGTGAGCTGGGCTCTGGCCAGCAGGAATATCTCAGTGCAGGACCGGATCCAAGGCCTGGAAATCCTTGCCAGCAAGAAGGTGGTGGAGCCAGGGGAACAGGTCACCTTTGTGATCAGGATGTCGTCGGGTACCTCGGTGAGTTACTTGGTGAGCATAAGTGGAGACTACTCTGTGGTGCTCAACGGGTCCAAGTACACTCACGAGTTCACCAAGAGCGGCGATTACTTGGTGACGGTGACGGTGCAGAACCAGATCAGCATCGCGCACGCCCAGGTGCTCATCTCTGTGCTGGAGGCCATCCGGGATGTCAGGCTCCTCAACTGCTGTGAACAAGGCATAGCCACAGGCACGGAGAAAAGCTTCAGTGCCCAGGTGGGCAGCGGCTCCCGTGTGTCCTTCTCCTGGCAGTTCTCCCTGTGGAAGGAGCAAGGTCGATCCGTGGTCACCATGGCAGGAGAAAGAGTTTCCTACACTCCAGAAGCTGCAGGGCTGCTCGAGATTCACCTCAGTGCCTTCAATGACTTGGGAGGTATCAACGTCACCAGAACCATCCAGGTCCAAGACCCGATAGTCCAGGTCTTCCTCACTGCCTCCAATGCCTTTGTCAACAGGACAGCACTGTTTGAAGCAGTCGTGGTGCCCAGCAGCAGGAGCGTTGAGTTCTTGTGGACCTTTGGGGATGGCTCTTCCACTCAAATAACCAGGGTTGCAGTAGCCAACTATTCTTACCTGAGCCCTGGGGATTACCTGGTGGAGGTGAACGCCACCAATCTCATCAGCTTCTTCATAGCCCAGCTCACTGTCACTGTCAAAGTGCTGGAGTGTGAGGAGCCAGAGGTGGAGTTGGCCTTGCCCCCCCAAGTCATCATGAAGCGGTCCCAGAGGAACTACCTGGAGGCACAGATTGACCTCCGTGGATGCATCAAGTACCAGACAGAGCACCTATGGGAGATCTACAAAGCACCCAGCTGCATGAACCTGGATGACTCCAGCAGGATCCATCTGCCAAACGTTGATGTGAACAGGCCCCAGCTTGTAATACCAAAGCTTGCCCTGCAAGTTGGGAACTATTGCTTCATCTTTATTGTCTCCTTTGGAGATACCCCCCTGTCCAAAAGCATCTTCGCCAATGTCACTGTGATACCAAGTAAGCTGGTCCCCATCATTGATGGAGGGTCATACCGTGTATGGTCCAACACTCAGGACTTAATCTTGGATGGGGAGAAGTCCTATGACCCAAACTTGGATGATGGTGAACAGACCCCGTTGTTATACGACTGGTCTTGTACCTACTCCTCCAAGGTAAGAGCAGTTTTGCACAGCCAGAGAGGCTGGTCATTTGGGAGCCCCAACTGCACGTCAGCTCCTCTATGAACATGGCTCTGAGTTAAAATGGTGTCAAGGGAGGCTTTGTGAGCATCTTTAATAACGCTGCTCCAGAAGGAGGGTTGCAAAGGGATCCCAATTTTCAGTTCAGGATGGTGGTACCAGAATTGCTGTGAGGAGCAGTGCAGAGCATCCTGCTGCAGTCCAGTGCTGGCCTTGTACGTGGCCTCTGGTTCATGGTTTCAGTGCAGCTGTTTCCATGACCTGAAGGAATCAGAGAGCTGGTTGCAGCACAGGGGCTGGGGGCTCTGGTCCCTCTCCCATTAATGATTAAATGTCTCTAATTTCAGCAGTTAGACTTCAGAGGAATCAAGTGACTACAAGTTGTGGCCACTGTGATCACAAGCAGGTCACTGTCCTCATGGTCTCACCCTACTGTGGTAGAAGGATGAGGCAGAACTGCCCTTCATATTCTCATCCATGTTCTTAGAAGGAGCATTTATGATTGAATGTGGGATTCTGTTGCCTGTAAAAAGCCACTGTTTTCTCTCTTGACCTCAGAATGGATGTGGAGTGTGTGGGGGTTAGACTTTGGAGTTCAGTGTGAGCTTCTTGTGTTGATTGGGAAAATTTATAAGCTATTTAATGATGAATTGAGTGCTGTAAAATAAGAATGTGAAGCTCAGGTGAAATACAGTATTCCAGTACTGCTGACCTGGGCAATAGGATACTGTGCTTTGGTGTCCACACACCACCCTGTTCCTGCCACCCCAGTGGTGGGACTGCACAGTAAGATCCGTAACCGTGACGTTGTGTGGACCTGCATGCTTTGGCTGTGGACTTAACCCGCTGGTCACCCGTACCAAGGAGGGTTTGAAAGTTCTTTTCTCCTTGCAAGCAGAGCTCGGCTGCAGGGTGCTCTCTGAATTTCAGTGCCAAGGAAGGAATTGTCACAATTTCCAAAGCTGCGTTAGAAGCAGATGTGGAGTATACGTTCGACCTCACCATCAGGAAGGAGGGGATGAGCCCCGAGGCAACGAATCAAACCGTACGTACCCCAGGCAACGGTCCCTGCCTCTCCTTGTGTGCCTGGTGCTGGACACAGGAGCTGGAAGGCTGTGGCCCTTTTCCTAGGGAAGTTTCTAGAGGAGGGTGCTGCAGGCTTGGGGCCGTGTCCACCCACAACTGACTCCCTGGCCTGCATCCCCATCCCCATCCGAGAGCCAGCACCACTTTAACTGGGGGTGTGGAAGCTGCTGCTGCCTCCTGCACCCCCCCAGCACCTGAGAGAGGTTTTAGGGCATCACTGGGGCTCCACAAATGATCTCACCCAGGTCATTGGCAGGAGCAGACATTGGTGTTTCTGTGATGCATTCATCTTATGCTGCCTTGCGCAGCACTTTTTGCTCGTCCTGTCAAGTCCTTTTAGTTTCTTCCTTCCTTTAGACCTTGTGTCAGTCTCTCTCTGTGCAGAGGCTGCATTAGGGACCAGCCCTGAATGGTTCCTGGGACCAAGAGTCTGTGGCCACAGATCTGCTGTGGGAGGCCAGCGAAGGAGCCTGTGGTCAGCAGCTCTTCTGGGTGCATCCCTGGGCTCTTCCCATGCCACAGCACCAGGCTCTTGCCCAGCGAGAGCTTCCTAAGAGCTGCTGCTTCATTTTACCTTGAGCAGCTCCTCCCTTCTCTCCTTTTGACATTATTGAGAGCAGGCTCTGTTGAAGCGCATGTTGTTTGTGTCGGATTAAGCCCGCTGCTGAATGCGTCTGCAGCCCGGCAGCAGTTATGGTTTGTGTCAGAAACATTCATCGTGGTGTGCTTGGCAGTTGGAGCTGTAGTTAGCCTGGAAGTGGAAACTCTTACTGCCTGGGTTTTAAACCAGGGCTGCAGGATGAAAAGGGAGGGAGAAAAAAGGGGAATTGAGAGGCTGTCAAGGACATTCCGTACTATCTGGTTTCCATGCAGGAGCGCAAAACAACCAGGCCAGCGTTGCAGGAAGTTTGCAAATCCTGTAGGAATGAATGGAGCTTCACTGTGCTCCGGCGCAGGGCTTGGGAATATTTATCCTGTTTTCAAAGTCTGCCATGTTAAACAAGGTCTTCATTGCTGTCTGTCTGAATGCAGCAGATTCGTTATGCCAGGGCAGAGGGCTCCGTCCAACGCTGGACAATCCCTTTTCCTGGGGGATTAAGGGAGTTTAGACAAAGCGCAGGGCTCAGAGCTCAGCAGCCGTTGTGTCTGACCCACCAGTGCTTCTAAAGCTCCCCTGGGTGCTTTGCCAGGGAGATGTGTGGACATCTTGAGAAGTGCAGCTTGGAGCTGAGCTAGAAGCCTGCAATGACATGGCACTCCCTGGAAGACGTGGCTCTTCCAAGCTGCAGGGCAAAATGCCTTGGATGTGCAGTGGGAACTGTTGTCTGCCTGTTTCGATCATCACCCCTGTCTCGCAGGGATATGGGTAGTGTCAGAAATGATGAACGAGAGCCCAAGGGTCGGGTTCTGAAACATGGCAAGTGGTTCTAGCGCAAGCTGCGTGGATGAGAGCAGGGATGGAGACGGCGGGACCGTGCTGCTGTGCACAGGGCAGCACATCCTCACTCAGCTCTGGCTCACCCTGAGCCCTCTGTTACTCGGGACCATAAACACTTCCCATTTATCAACCTTTTGAGCCGAGGACAGGACCCACAGCCCCGGCTCCACAGCTGCAGAGGCAGGACCAGAGTTGAGCCCACAGAAGGCAAAGCAGAGCTGCGGTCACATCCCAGGGCAGGTGCTCACCAGATGTTTGGTCTGTGCTGTGCTGGAGGCTTTCCCTGTTACACTGCTCCCCTTTCCCAGACTCTAACCTGCATCCCATTTGTCCTGAGATGTCCTGTACAGTCAGGGGCTTTGGTTAGCATCATCCCCACTGGCACCATGAGCAGGACCTGTGCTGGGAATTCAGCACAGGGCTCCAAAGGGGCTTTTTTGGGAAGTGACTTATGATGTTAAAAAGAGCAAATAAAGTAAATCCGGAATTACCTAGATTATGTAGTAAATCCAGAATCACCATCAGTCCGATGCAGAGCGAGTCCTCCTTGCACAAGCAGATGCTGGGATGTCTGCATGCCTGTTAGATGTCTGTATCTTTGTCTCAGATCTCTGATGGAGCCTTTTGCTTTCCCAGGTGTTCATCAAGAGAGGGGGAGTCCCTATTGTGTCCTTGGAGTGTGTTTCCTGCAAGGCTCAGTCTGTCTATGAAGTTAGCAAGAGCTCCTACGTCTACCTGGAGGGGACCTGCCAGAACTGTCACAATGACTCCAAGCTCGGGGTAAAGTCATTAGCAATGCTGGTCTTTGCTTCAGTGTGGTGGGCTTTAGGGATAGGGGGAGAGTCAAGGAGGAGAGGATGGAAAGAGCTGGGTGAGAAGTCCTGGATCTAAACTGCCACAGAGAGGCGGAGGGGAAACAGTCTCTGACCACAGATGCAATGGCTGGGTCAGGCTTGGGGGATGAAGGCTGACTGGTACCAGTCTCTTCATCACAGCCCCTGGAACTGGCTGCAGGACTGGCTTGTTGGGTTGGAGGTTTAAAGCACAGAACTTGTTTGGTGTGACGTGGGACTCCTGCGTGGTGTCCCCGTGTCTCGGCAGCATTGAGGAGGCCAGGAGAGCCTGTGGAGCAGGTTCCCCATGTCCTGTAGCCACTGGACCCCTGTGAGATGCCCAGAGCTTTCCTTCACCCCGGGTTCTGCCTGCAGGACTCATGGCCTGTCAGTCCTCCATCAGTGTCTCCTCCTACCCAAGGGCTGGGACATTTTCAAGCCAAGCCCACGGGTGACCATCCCTTCCCACACCAAAGTACGGTTTTCCTACAATAAGTCTCCAAAGTGTTTTCTTCTCCTGCTGCCTGGCATCCTTCTCATTATTCTGGGGTCTCAAGCAGAGGTTGTTCAGTCTCTTGGGATTCCCCCAAGCCCTTTGTGCCCTCCTGGAATTACCCGTTCCCCTGCACAGCATCTCTGCAGCCCATTGAAGGAGGCAGGTCTCAGAAGTGGAATTCCTGTCGTGGGAGCTGATCCGCATGGCTCCCAGCATGTCCTTTTGTGGTGTTTTCTGGTGGGCTATCTCAGTGTTCCTCTTGGTATCGCAGTTGGACGTTTGTGCTATTAACAGCAACCACCCAGGCCACGTTCAGCTTCAGGCACATAAACCGTGGGGTCCCGTGGAGACTCCACCAGCACTGCATTGATTTCCTGTGGTTTGTATTCGCTGTTATGAAATCCTCTTGTCGGAGGGTGATGTAATCCCAGCGACTAAAGTAGATCTCACAGTGGAAATATTCCCACCAGACATTTGGGAAAGGCTCCAGTTCTTGTTGCTGTAGCGCACAAGACTAAAAGCTTGAATTATCAACTGCAAATTTGGCAGATGCTCCCACTGGAAATCTGTTACTTTTTATATGAGTCTCAAAGCTGAAACCATTTTAAGGACATAAGTTCAGATTGAACCAAAACCCCTCCTGTCTCTCCCCTCTTCATCCCGACAGCGATGGGCAGCGCACAGCTTTAAAAACAAGTCCCTCGTCCTGGACAAAAGGACAACCTCCACTGGTGACACAGGGATGAACCTGGTCCTGAGGCAAGGGGCTCTGAAGGACGGGGAGGGGTATACCTTCACCCTTCACATCACTGACCTCACAACGGGGGAGGAAGGATTCGCCTCCATCGACCTGCTCCCAAACCAGCCTCCGGTCGGAGGATCCTGCCGGCTGTCTCCCAAGGGACCCCTCAAGGCGCTGATGGCAAAGGTGCACTTTGAGTGTGCAGGTGAGAGCATAGAGCCCGCAGTACCTGTCAGCCCTGCTTCCCATTCTGAGCCCCAAAGCTTGGCCACAAGCAGCTTTGTGTGCCCAGATCATGGAGTTCCAAAACTCGTGGTAGCAACCAGGCACTTTGCTCCTAGTTCATGCAGTTGAATGGTGCTATCCAGGCCAGGACAGTAGTTGCAGGAGAAACTGGTATTTCAGTGCAGGAAACAGAAGATAGGTGCCTGAAACTGAGTCACACATATGTGGGAAGAGTCAAAGACAAAGCACTGGGGCCTCCTCTGCCATGGGGGCTGGATGTTCCCGTCGGCAGTTACCTTCTCGACCAGCTGCAGGGACAGCAGCAATGAGTCTAGCTTTGGAGAAGTGGCCTGGCTGACATCCTGTAGCCTTGGGCCAAGGAATAAGAGCCTCTGAAAAGCAGATTTCCCCAGATGATCAGTGTCAGAGATGAATGCTGTCTGTGCATGAATGCTCGGAAGCCACGCTGCACAGGAGGTCAGTTCTGCTGGGGCTGGGGAGGCTGCTCACCAAAGCCTGGCTTAAGCTGAGGGAGGAGAAGAGGATTCAGTGTGGTAAGGCTGTGACTTTGGTATGGTTTGAGCTGCCCAGAATAACGAGGAAATGAGGGTCCCTTTGGAGCGGTGGGGATTGGAGCTCTTAGTGGTTGTTTTTCAGCTGAAGTGAAACGTGCAGGATGTAGACCCACCGCTCTGTGTCCGCTTTCACTGGTGCTCAGTGGCAACATGCAGTGAGTGTCCCAGCTGCCCGCCTCCCACAAGGCTCCCCAGAATTCCCAGGAGCTCCGAGGAAACCTGTGTGCGGGTTTTACCCTTAACTCAGTTGTTCCTGAGATGCTGAAGTGCCTGAGGGCTGCACTGTAATACCAAGCTTTGCAGGGCTTGTACAGGAGCTGTTTGCCCTCGGGTCAGTGCCATTCCCGGCCCCATTGGAGTTGTTCCCGTTTCATTTTGATCACAAACTCTTCCTAAATGCCTATAAACGTGGCAGCACCCAAACCCCTGAACATCAGAAACCTTGAGAGGGGCAGAGCTTTGCATTGCAAGCCCTGAAGCCATCCCTGCAGCCTGGTGGAGTCCTCAAGCTCTCCTCACTGTGGGGACAGCCTGTCTGTGTGTCAGAGCAGGGACCCCGTGCTAGGGACAGCTGAAGCGTTCTGATGGCTTCCTTGCCCCTCTCAGAGCCCACGTCTGGGTTTGTTTTGCAGGCTGGCGGGACACGGAGGATGCAGAGGGACCGCTGGTGTACATCCTCATGGCGTCTCGGCACCGGGCCGGGCACTACCACGAGTTCTGCGTGTACAAGGGCAGCCGTGCCGAGCACAGCGCCTTCCTGCCCCCCGGCTTCCATGAGAGTGGCTTCATGGTGTCCGTGTCTGTCCTTGTCCAGGACCAGCTGGGAGCGACCGTGGTGGCCATCAACCGGTAAGAGGCTGGGCTCGTGTGGCAGCTCCAGGCTCCCGCATCACGGTCATGCCTTGGCCCCTGGGTCCATGTCCTGCAGGGCTCAAGCACATCCTGGGTGAAGCAGGAAGATGAGGGGAGGCTCAGCAGAAGTGCAGTGAGAATTCCAGCCCTTGTGGGGTGAATCGCACAGCAGGGAGGCTTCCCCATACGTTACTGCTTTCCTGAGCATCTCCGTAATTCCCTGGTGACACCTTGCTTTGAAGGCACAGTGTCACGTTCTCAGACCTCTGTGCTCTGCCACCTCCTCTGTATCAGGCGCCCTCAAAAGAGAGCTGGCAGCCCCAAGCTGCGGTCCCACCCTCTCAGGCCAGAGCCCATGGTCCTGCAGTGCCTGCAGGATGAGGAGCTGTGTCCCATTTGTTCCTTAGACCCCAAAAGCAGTGTAACTCCTCCCAGCTAAAGGGCAAATTCTGCCCCCTTCTCCAGCCCCATTTGGTTTGCCCTTAACCCAAATGCCTCTTTCCCTTGGCAGCTCCATGGAAATCGGCTTACCTGAGGGCTTTCCAAGCCTCTCCCAGTGGCTCTACAATCAAACTGACACCGTGCTCCAGGGCTTAGTGAAACAAGGGGACCCTCAGCAGGTCATTGAATACTCTCTGGCCCTCATCACCATCTTAAATGAGGTAAAGCAGCACTCTCTGCCCTAGGGAGACCTCCAGACAGCCTTGCAATCACCACTGATGTTCTTTGGCCACATTTGGTGCAGCGATGCAGGGAAATGACTGAGGCTGCAGCTCTTCATGTAAACCAGTGTGCGTGCATGCTGGGAGCTGGGCTGGACCTGTGTGCATGCATCAGAAGCAGAAACAAGCTCCAGACACACGACGACCAGGGAAAGCAGAGAGGCTGCAAAGTAAAACCAGGGTCCTAGAGAAGGCAGTGGCCTCGGTGTCTCCCATGCACCCTACTTTCTGCCCTCATAGTCAGATACGCTTTTCCCTCTTTGATGTCAAACTCAAGCCTAAACACTGGATTTAGAAATGCAAATCAGCCCAAATCCCCCACCTCCTTCACACCTCCCCTGAGCCACCCACGGCACTCCAGCTCTGCAACTCCTGTAGCTCCTTAGGTGATGCTGTGGGTGCTAAGGAGCCCTCCTTGTTCTGACTGCCGAGCTAGTGCAGCTAGAAAGCCCTTCTGCCTGCACACAAAGCTCTTCATCCTCCTGGCAGCATTTGCTTTCCCTCCTACATAAAGTAGGGCCCATGTGCAGGGCAGGAATTGCAGTCTATACTCCCATTTTCTGCCCAGTAGGAGCCTGCCGGAAAACACCAGGCAGGGGCGATCCCCTGAGCTGAGCTGGATACAGGCTGCACGGTGATGTACTACTTAGCTGTCAAGTGCCAGGCTGTTAAGATAATTGCTTGGAGAGCACAAGTGAAACTGAGGGAGTTCTACTGAAAACCCAGCTCATTGGATCACCTCTGGGAGGAGCAGAGCAGGGAGATGCGGAGTGCAGGGAAGAGACTTAAGCAGAGCTCAGCATCAGCTGAAACAATCTGATACACGTCCTCACTGCTTGCTTTTATCGCCTCCAGTACGAGCGATCCATGCTTCTGGAACCTGAGACTGGGAATGAGTTTGAACTCCGGACCTGGACCCGCAACAACATCACAGAGACCCTGAACTCGCTGAACGTGAACACAGTTGATGACATCCAGCAGATCTCAGCTGCCCTGGCACAGTGCACGGTATGTTCCCCATCACCACCTCCAGCCTCTGCTCGTCCAGGGGCTGTTTGCATGCTCCTCCGTTCTTGTGCTTCCCTGCTCCTCTCCCATGCACACACCACACAGAGGACAGGGCACACATCATACTGGTGATGTCCTAAGTGCTGTTAGCTTTGCCTCTTGCTGTGCCATCAGTCTAGCAGGTGCTGGTGAGATCTTGTATTCATGTTCTGGAGGACAGCACCTAAGGGCTCTGTGCTTCTCTGGTATCAGCCCTGATGTGACAGCTTGCTAGCAGGTAGGTCCTTTCACCTGCAGATGGAGGCTGTAGGAGAGGCCCTGACACACTGGAGAAGCACTGGAAGAAGTTGCTGGGGGAGCCACAGAATCTCTGAGGAGAGGCTGGACTCCCATCAGGATTAACACAAGTCAAGCAGGACCTGCCTTGAGCCAGGGGACAGGGCCAAGGAGTGATGTTCCTTCAAGCCCTCTTTCTACCAGATGAGATTAGAAGCACTGCTCTGCTCCACGGCTGACTGGAAGCGCTGTGTTCCCCAGCCAGCTCGCAGCTTCAGCTCCCCGGTGCTGGGGCTGCTGCCTGGTGGATTTAGGAGTGGCTTTCTGTGTTTTGTCAGATGGGCAAAGGGAAGAGAGCCCGGTTATATAATAGGCTGGGGTTTGGTGGTCAGCCAGGCCGCTCTGGCATGCTCTTCCTCCCAAATCTTTGCTTTCAGGGCTGGAGTCAGGCACCCTTTGGCTTGGCTGCTCTGCTTCTCCGCAGCCAGGTCAGCAACCTCACCCAGCAGCAGGCTGTCAGTGGAGTGATGGACAGACTACTGCATCCCACCCACAGAGTCCCTGTTCTGCTGCTCCTTCCTCTGCTTCAAAGGCTGTAAACCTCAAAATCGCTTCTCTCTGTTCACCTTTGTTCAGGGATTTGGGGTTCAGCACATCCCATTCCCATGCGGGATTGGTTCATGTCTGTCTCTCCTGCGTGCTCTTGCCTGCTGTGGAAGCTCAGGTCTAGAAACAGAGGTTTTGTTCCATGGGAAAAGCTGATGTTCCAGGGTTAGTTTGTGCTCTGGGTTGGAATGAAAAGCTTAGAGAAACAGTAATCTAGAATTTCCCAAGTGGCTGAGCCTGCTGTGGGGTTCACACGTTTCCCATAGCAGTGTCAATCAGTGCTGATATTCATTGGATTTTACCTACAGGGGAGAGGATAAAACAGAACAGGTTTATCCTGGAAGGGAAAAGAAGACTCTCAGTCTTAGCCAGGTCTCCTTCCTAAGCAGCAGCTCCTCTTGGGTGGTTCCTCCCCATAACCTTTCTCTTCCCCACCTCTTTGATACCTGACTGAGCCTGGTGGATTCCAATTTAAACAGCATGTCCATAGCTTACAAATAAAAGCAGAAAAGGGGGGATTTTAGACCTGCAGATGCTGTCTTGATTCTCCACCAAAACATATGGTGAATCACGTCTGAATCCTATGATGATTAAAAGAGAAAAAGATGAATAAAAGCAAGGAATGGGGTTATGGTAACAGCTTCCATGTGTTGCCTCAGTCCCTCCCATCCAGGCCTCGAGAGTGCTGGGAGCTCCAGGCCATGGCTAGAACATTCTGTTTCTTGGACACATCTGGGAGCAGAGGGAGGGACATCCATCACGCCCGAGTGGCAGGATCCCTCCCACAGCCTTCAGGAGTACTTGGACACTGAAATGGATTCAGTGAGGGCTAAATCTTGATTCCACCTAAGACAGCGGAGTGAGTGGAGGGATCCCATCCAGCTCCTCTGGTTGATTTCTGTAGATACAGTGTGTGGCTCCAGAGGGGTGCTCATGAGATGCAGCAGCGGGAGATGTGCTCGGTCCTTACAAGTGAGCTCTGGGGAACATGAATATGCTGCCCTTTACTGCTCTTTCCAACCCTAATGCGTCCTCCATCAGACTCCCACATGCCTGCCTGGAATGTGAGGGGAAGTGGGTGGAAGAGCCTTGGAGACACCACAGACTTCTTGATAGCATCTCTCAGTGTGAGCAGAGCAGCCATTGCCTCTGCAGTCACCTCCCTGGGGCTGGAAAGAGACTTTCAGAGTGCAAATGGTGTTTGAACAAACACGCTCGAGTCTTTGCAGGTCTGAGGAGCAGACTTCATCCTTCCAGGGGGATGTTCCCACTGCCTCAGACTGTGCTCCCCTTTGCAGGTGGCGAGCAAGGAGCTGGCTTGCAAGTCCTGCCTGACAAGGACCTTGAACAAGCTGGAGACCATGATGACCATCCTGCAAGGGGAAACCACCCAGGGCACCGTGACACCGACTGGCATCGCCGACAACATCCTCAACATCACGGGTCAGTTCGGTACCCCTGGGGTTTGGCCTCTTCATGCTCAGTACTTTCTTCTCCCTGCACTTTTCCCAGGGTTGTCTTGGCTCGGGCAGCCATCCCTGCGGACACTTCAATCCAACAGTTGTTAATAACCTCACTGGTGCTCCAGGGAATTCTCTTTTTAGTAAACAGTGAGTAAGAGCTATGGCTTCCAGATGCTCGCCTTCCCGGTTGCAGTCTGAGGGTGCCAAACTTCACTGGGGCACCCCTGAACACTGTGTGGGAATTCCCACCTGGTTACCCTGGGAGGAAGCAGGCATCTTTGCGCTCCTTATAATGGGGTTCTGAGTGTTCTCCATAGTGCAGGAACTTAGTGACATATGTTTGCTTTATCCATTCCTTCCCTCTCTCCCAACCTGCTGTTATAGCCCTGTGCAGGAGGGAAATAAAGCCTGTTGTCATTAGTATTCACCACCAAACTCTGCACATTAGCTGAGAGACTGCAGGAATTGCTGACAGCTCTATTTTTAGCTATGGGCTACTGAACGCTTCAGTGCAGCAAGTCACGTGCACAGCGAAGAGTTACAGTGAGAAGACAGTGAGGAAACACTTGTCTGATTGCTTTGGGAAGGTGTCAGATGTTATCTAGGCTCTAACACTTATGTAGGCTGTTTACCACTTCCTCTGCCCCTTTATTTCTCTCCTGCAGGTGACCTCATTCACCTTGTCAACACGGTTTCACAAGAGTCCAAGCCCCAGGAGCTGCTTGCCGATGCCCACAATTTGCTGCTAGCTCCCAAAGCCTACAACCTGTCCTCCAGCCTGATGCGCATCCTCATGAAGTCTCGAGTGCTGAATGAAGAGCCCCTGGAGCTGGTGGGAGGAGAAATTAAGGCCACGGGCAAGAGGTCTGATCCCTTTAACTTGCTTTGCTACGAGAACACACCAAACTGCCAGTTCTCCATCCCCCAGGCATTCAACACCACCCTTTCCAACCTGACGGATGTCATCCAAGTCATGTTCCAAGTGGACTCCAATCCTTTCCCTTTTGGTTACATCAGCAACTACACCGTGTCCACAAAGGTGGCCTCCATGGAGTTTCAGACACACAACGGGGTGCAGATCCCCATTGGGAGCCTGGACTCAGAGAAAGCCATCACTGTAATGGTGTCAAACAACACGGATGCTCGCAACCTCTCTGCTGGCACTGAAGTCATCGAGGCAAGGACATCTGTGAACCTCATTGTGGTTATGGAGAGCAACAACAGAGAAGCAGGACTGCACTTCCAGCTCACCTACAGAGTCCTCAATGGTACAGCAGACAGATCCACCTCTTTATGCTCTTTGCTGTTCCCATGGGAGAGGAGGGCTCAAGAGGGAACTGCTGTGGGAGATGTCAGGTGTAGGCAGCAAGTTCCACACTGCCTGCCTGAAGTTCTGGCTGTCACAGGCATTCTCCCGTCCCCAGTGTAATCCTTACTTGTGGATTCTAGGCACTGAGAAGCCTTTTGCTTCTCCCACCCATTCTCTTGGGCCACATTAGCACCAGAGGGAGCTCCTCTCATCCCTCCTTGGTCAGGCACAATGGTGCCCAGAGTCTCCTCTGCACTCCAGACTGAGAGAGTGCAATCCAGAAAAGCATCTCTCCCAGCTTCCTGCATTCCTGATACTCCTCCCTGAACACCCACTGCTGGCAGCAGGCTTGTGACTGAGCTCTGCCTGGTCTTTATAAAGTACTTTCTGTTTCCCCCCCTCCCCAGATCACTACATTGCAAGTGAGCCCGAGCCCTTCATCATGGCTTATCTGCATCACGAACCAGAGCCCAATGAGCACAACTGCACTGCCTCAAAGAAAATCAGCCTGGATGCCCTGGCTGGGAATGACCACAAGCTCTACACCTTCTTCACCTCTCCCAGGTAAGAGAAACCTGTCTTATAATCTCTGTCACCCCCAGGCTGTCCCCTGGATGAGTGTGAGGGATGCTCAGGGCCTTGCCATGGTTTATACCAGGCTGCTTTGCAGGACTGGTGCTGCTGTAGCTATCACAGTGCTCCTCTGTCCTCGCAGCTCTCCTGGGCAGGAAGCTGCAAGCTGCCATTCCTACATCCCAGCATTGGCACCTCTTCTACCGTGGGCACTTCCTCCTTCCCAGACATCTCCTGGTGCTGGTGCAAAAGCAGCTCAGTGCTCTGTGATTTGCCTTTCAGATCCCATTTGTAGGGGTTACCTGAAAGGATTCCCCTTTTTAGAGCTGTAAATATCCTTCCCTGTATCATGACCCTCACCCAGAGCCTCTCCTGGTAATGAGTCGTGTCCCCCCCCCCAACTGCCCTTTTCTCTGTAGGTTCTTTGTGGGCTTCCATCCATGCTGCTTGGCTCATAGAGCACTGCAGTTGTGCTGTTGGGTTTTGGAGCAAAGCTCTTCTTTTAATTAGAGCAGTCATTATAACCTCAGTTGCTGCCTTGGCCAGGAGCGTGTGTGTTCATGCCTTGTGTTACTTCCAAGCCATTCCTAGGCATTATCTGAGAAGAAAAGATAGGCAGCTTGGGAATAGGTGGGGCGAAAGTGGAGCCACTGTTGTGTAAGTTACTGCAGCTTCCATGGCTTTTGGTAACAGGATGCTCTAAGAGGGATTAATCGTCCTGATAAGTGATTGTGCTCCCAGCCAAGAATCCAGAGTTGCTGTGGAAGTGTCCTATGGATCAGTGGGACACGGGGAAGGGCGGGTGGGAGACCTGTGCAAGGCTGCCAGCGCGAAGAAGAGGATGTGCAATGTAGTGCTCCAGATACTGAAACAGTACAAAGATAGAGAAGAATTCAAGTGGTCCTTGGAACCCCGGAGTTTCTCTACAACCAAAGGTGTAAATTACACCAGTTCACTGGGCTTTTCCTCCTCACTGTGTGCTTCTCCATCCCTGCAGCAGTGTTTTCATGGGCACGCATCCATTAGAACAGGGTTGGTGTCCCTTCAGCAGGATTCATGGTGTCTCCTTGCTGCCTTTCCCTTCTCCAGAACGGATGACCCCATCCAGAAGTACTACTTCAACATCACAAACCATTTCAGCTGGTCCCCGGTGGAGGTGACCCTGGGGCTGTACACATCCCTGTGCCAGTACTTCAGTGAGCAGGAGAAGCGCTGGAAGACAGAAGGCATCATCCCACTGGAAGAGACCAGGCCAGACCAGGCTGTCTGCTTAACCCAGCACCTCACTGCCTTTGGGGCCAGCCTCTTTGTCCCACCAAACTCCGTCCAGTTCATCTTCCCTGTGAGTAGAGCAAAGCAGAGGCTGCGCAGCATCCCCATGTGCTGAGCAGTTGGTTGTCACCCATAGGAAAGCCTTGGGCTCCTGATGGCTTCACATCCAAGCTGTGCTCAGCTGGCAAACCAGCACCAGTACCCGGGAGCCTCCGGGAGCTGTCCCTGGGCACAGCTCACACAGGGGCTGTGTTCTGTGATCATGAATCCTGGCTGCTGCTAAATAGACATTTGCAGATGGCTTTATCCTGGCTACCTCGCAGTGTGTTCACCTCTTAGTGAGATGCCAGGCTCTCCTCCCAGCTGGCACCCAGCACTGTTTTATCCCAGCCAGCTGCTCCCTGCTTCCCAGGGGCACTCAGGCTCTCCCTGGCTCTGGTGGTGTGATGTAAGTGGGAGCAGAGAGCGCTCAGCAGCTGCTGCAGCACACTCCAAATGGACTGTGCAGGGAGAGCTCTCTATTTGCACGTGCTGTTGTGTCTGTGAATGATGGTGATGGCCAGGAAGGGGGCTCCTGGGGAAAGAGGGGATGCTCCTGGGGAAGAACAGTGCCTTTCAACATACCTCTGTGCTTTCTAGGCTCCAGGCCCTGGCCTCAACTACATCGTGCTGCTCACGTGTGCCGTCTGCTTCGTGACCTACTCGGTGGCTGCGCTGATCGTGCACAAGCTGGACATGATCGACATCAACCGCGTGGGGGTGATTCCCTTCTGCGGGAAGAACGGGCTCTACAAATACGAGATCCTGGTGAAAACTGGCTGGGGCAGAGGCTCAGGTTAGCCCATGGTCTGCTCGTCTTCATGCCCCATCCCTGGCAGTGGTCAGGGTCAGGCTGGACAGGGCTTAGAGCAAGCTGCTCTAGTGGAAGGTGTCCCTGCCCGTGGCAGAGGGTTGGAGCTGGGTGAGCTTTAGGGTTCCTTCCAGCACAAACCAGGCTGGGATTCTATGATATGATTCTGTGATTCCTACGGTGACATCTGTGTATCTCACCTCAGCACATCAGGCACCACGTGTCCCCCTGCAGGGCCCACAGCTGAGCTGGTGTTTGAAGCAGCACGGAGCAACCAGACTGTTCAGGGCTTCCAACAGCATACACACTTTAAATGGTGTGATAATAGGGCAGGTCAAAGGTGTGAAGGAACCACCTCTGACCCTGCTTTCCCTGACTGGGCTGTGCTTGCAGGAACAGCCAGAGGCAGTGATCGTTCCTCACATCCTCTCCAGCAGAAGCATCCAAGCCTTGTGGGCCCTTTAGATGGCCTGTTTTGCTGCCCTTCAGCATCCATTGCTTGTTCTGCTGTATGAACCCCAGCATCGGAAAGGCAGAATGCTTCACTCTCTGACCCAGGGCTGGGTTTGTAGCTAGAGCTGCCAGAAACATCATCTTGGACTTGGAAATCCAGGCAGTTGGGGTGTGGGAGCTCTAAGTAAGGACAGAGATAGAGTGCCACCAGGCCAGGAACATGCTGCCATTGACTTGTGTAACCACTGGCTTCACTGGCAGCAGCTTTCTCCTGAAGCTACCCCAAGGACCATCCAGGTTGTGCATCTGGAAGTTGGTACGGGAGAGATGTCAAGGGAAATAAATATTCCAACTACTTGGAGGAAAAGCCATCAGAATAAACATCCCCTCCTATTAGGGTGTTAGCAAGGCAAGGAAAGTCAGCTTCAGTCCCCTCCAAAGAGAACCATGAGCATGCCAAGGGCAGTGCACCAGTGTGAGCAGCTCCCTGGGTGTGGGATGGCTCTTGAGCACATTCCTTCCTCCCCAGTGGCCCCTCTGAAGGACCACTGCACCTGGTAGCAGGTCGCTGGCAGGCAGGGCTGGGGAGCAGCTTCCCTAACGGAGCTCTGTTATCTCTGCCAGGTACCACGGCCCACGTGGGGATCGCCCTGTATGGCGTGGACCATAAGAGTGGCCACAGGCACCTGGATGGAGACAACGCCTTCCACCGCAACAGCCTCGACGTGTTCCAGATCGCCACGGAGCGGAGCCTGGGCAGCATCTGGCGCATCCGCATCTGGCACGACAACAAAGGTGAGACAAGGGCAGGGCTGGGGCACCCATCACCCATCCCGGGGCACGGCCAGGCTCTGCTCCGCCTCGTACCTGGGCCTAAAGGCTGGAATAACCCTGGTGGGAGGCTGTGGTGACCCCTGGGGGGGGGGGGGGGGCTGGATGTGGAGTCTCCATCATGGGAAGTCTGCAGACCCATACACAGAGGGTGCAGTGTGCACTGTGACAGTGTGAATGTCCAGCCTAGGAGGTGACCTGGCTGCACCAGGCTTTTGGGTTCTGTGCATTTCCCGTGGATGAAGATCCTGTCACAGGGCAGCTGCTGCTGCTGGGCTCTTGTGTTGCCCTCCCAGCTTTGCAGTTTCACCCAGGGAGTGGCTGCCACAAAATACACTTCTTCATCTCTTTTCACTTCCAGGACTCAGCCCCTCTTGGTACCTGCAGCACGTCATAGTCCGGGACCTGCAGAGCAGCAAGAGCTACTTCTTCCTGGTGAACGACTGGCTGTCGGTGGAGAGCGAAGACAACGACGGCATGGTGGAGAAGGAGGTTTATGCTGCCAGTGAGTGCTCAGCCCTGGGTTTTGGGGCTGGGATGGATGAGCAGCGTGGCACTTATTACATTGAGGAAGGACCTGCAGCAGGGGACCGCAGAGGGGCCATGGAGCCTGCACACTGGCTCTTCCTCACTGCATTGATGCCTCGTGGGTCCTTTGTGCTAGAGGACAAGGACCCAGCTCTGCAGGAGGGACCATATAGATGCAGTGTGAATACAAACCAGTCTGCAAGGAGGCACTGTGGCCCCCCCAGGTCCTCCCAGTGGTGCCGCTGGCCCTGATGGTCTCTCTCGTTGTGCTCAGGTGAGACAGAGCTGAGGAGCTTCTCGCGCATCTTCCTTGCGGAGCTGCAGCGAGGTTTCTTCGAGAAGCACATCTGGTTGTCCCTGTGGGACCGGCCGCCCCGCAGCCGCTTCACCCGCGTGCAGAGAGCCACCTGCTGCTCCCTCCTCATCTTCCTCTTCCTCTGTGCCAATGCCGTGTGGTACGGCGTGGTGGGCAACGTGCACCTCAGGTGGGTTGCGTGCCTTGGTGCTCTGGGCATCCCTCACCCCCTGAGGGCCCCTCCTGTGCTTCCCATCACGCAGGGCAGGAAAGACCTTGCTTGCGGCCTTGAGTCCGTCCTTCCCGTTCCAAAGAATCTGGGAGCAGGACATGGATGACCAAGGACGATCTGATCAGCTTCCCCCTTATCTGGTTTTGATGTGTCACTGTTCAAAAAGCCCATGCCCTGTTCTTCCTCTGCACATCTGCAATGGCTGGGGGTGCAGTTTGGTCTCCCTTGCTTAGCTGGCAACCCAGAGTGCCCCTTCTAACACAGTTCTCTGATCAATCCTGATTCCCTCCAGCAACGGGGCTGTTTCCAACCTGATCCCTGTCAATGTGGACACGGTGGCTGTTGGGCTGGTGTCCAGCGTGGTGGTCTACCCTCTCTACCTGGTCATTTTATTTCTCTTCCGGATGGCTCGTGGCAAGGTAAGGAGGAGAAGTAGCTGCAGGCTGCCCAGGTGGGTGTCTTGCCACCGGGGTTCCTTATCTGAGCCTAGATCCTGCCCCTTGTGGTCCATCACTTCTCCAGCTGTCTCTGCCCAGACAGAAGGGCAGATTTTAAAGACTGCCTTATGCACTTGCTGCCTCTGGTTTTCAGTATGGGACAGGTACCCAAATGCCATTAAAGGGTAGCAGCCCGTTATCGGCAGGAGCTTGGGAGGTGCTCAGTGGAGCATCTCTAATGAAGCGTCTGCCCTGGGTGCACATTCAGCTCTCTGAGCAGAGCTGTGGTTAGGCAGCTGTGAAGGGATTAGCTGGGGATTTCATGACTAATTGGGCACAATTAGCAGCCCCATCAAGGACTGCAGCCAGCTGCTGAGGGACTGATGAGCACAGATTGTGTCTGATACTTCTTGTCCCTGGAAGCACTCCCTGCTTTGCAGGGAACTGGAGATTCACCAGGCTCCTGGGGACCTTGTATGTGGGACAGCCTGGATGGCACGGGGCTGCAGTACGTGTGGGAACAAGTTGGAGGCAGTGGAAGATGTGCATGGGCCTGTTCTCAGCCCTGCTTGGGCTCCCCAGCCCTGCCTGCATGAGTGTGGAACCGATGGGACCCACTGAGCAGCCTGTTTCCGAGTCCCCGTGCCATTGTCACCTCCATCCCTCCCTTGTCAGCTAAAGCCTGATGTCTCCTGCAGGTCTCCATCAACCACACCGTGACTCACTCAGACCAGCAGTCCTTGGAGATCGATAACTACCTGGACTCCTCAATCCTTGACAGCTCCTTCCCCACCTTCCCGGGCCTCCAGGCAGAGGTAAGCTGCTTCCCACCTGAAAGCTGGATATGTTGCAGGCTCTGTGTGCTCCCCTGCATGGACACAGGGTCCATCCACAGCAGTGAGTGCAAGAACTGATGCACTGGCATGCCTCTAGCAAAGCCTGGTGATGGGGGAGAGCCTCAGCCCTTCACCTGCCCCGTGCAGTGCATTCTGAGTACAAGCTGCCTGTAGCTACTGCTCTGTGTCCGTGAGCACTGACCTTCCCAGTGTGCCTGGGTTATCTCTGGAGCAGAGCAGGCCTCTGGAGGTATTGGCAGCTCAGGCTCCAGGTCTCAGTGACCGCTGATGTTAACAGCCCACTGTTCTAATGAGGCACAAACCAGTGCCGTGTGCCTGAACCACCTCCTCTTCCTCCACAGGCCTTCTCTGAGCAGACCAAAACAGATCTGTTCTTGGAGGACTCCAAAAGGTAAGGAGGAGCTTCATGTACTTTCCTGCTTTGGTGGACCAGGGTTGTGCTCCCGTGGCTGTTTCCCCTCTGCGCTAGCACGCTTGCTCTTCTCCTGCTTCCCGTTCCCCACAGCCCCAATTGCCCCATTGCTCCGTTCTCCCGCAGCCTCGTGCGGTGGCCGTCCAGCGAGGCCCTGCTCAGCTGGCCAGACCTCCTCAGCGACCCCTCCATCATGGGCAACACCATCCAGAAGCTGAAGAGAGGCCGGGCCAGCCGCCACCTCGGCCTCGAGGCCCCACTGGCCACCGAGGAGGACAGCTTGTCCCTTGGTGTTCACCAGGGACAGCCTCGCTACTTCTCTGCCTCAGGTGGGTCTGGGATAGCATCCCCGTTTGGATGCCCTAGGGATGTGCAGAAGGAACAGTCTGGTCCCTCGGAGCCTTCTCTTTAACTCTGGAGAAGGCAGAATAGCAGAGCTCTGCCACCATCGCCGCTAGCTGCAGTGTGAAGGCCAGAGGAGAAGGGTTGTATTAATGGGCATTTCCATTTGGGAAAGCAGAAATCCTGATGTGGATTAGTTGGAGTGAGTGATCAGCACACTGCCAGCTGACTGGGAGCAAGTGGAGGTGTGTTCCCGTGGGATCTGAATGTTGCAAGCATCCAGCACTTCTTCACTGGTTGCAAAGCCACAGTGTGTCTCTGAACCTCTGTAAATGGCTGGAGAAGGAGAACTTGGCCTCTTATACCAGCAGTTACCTCTGTAGCCAAGCTGGGCAAAGGCAGGAGCTAGAAGACAGGGAGGAGGGGAGGGCTGTCCCATGGTCAAGGGCCTCACCCTGTCCTCCTCCTCCTCCTCCTCCCGAGTTCCACAAATGCATCAGAGCAGGACCGTGCCCTGGTGCAGTGCTCCTGCCAACCCTGTTCGCACTCGCTCTCTCCCCAGATGAGGATCTGATCCGGCAGATCCTGGCAGATGGAGCCAGTGGCATCTCCCACTCCCAGGACCTGGGGCCCTACGTGAGAGCTGAAACAGATCTCATCTCAGGGCTGTGAGTATTCAGAGTGAGCTGAGCTGGGTTCTGAAGCACTGAAGATGTGTGGGGCGGCCTGGTCGCAGCTCCCTGTGTTCTCCATGAGCCACAGAGCAGTGTTGCTGCACCGCTGTTAGCACTGGAGTTCAGTCCCTCTCTGTGCCAGGCTGCTCCCTGCGGAGCCACCTGTGCCACAGCTCACCAGCATCACCCCTTTGCCTTGGCAGGTCCAGCGTGTTCGGGGAGAAGGTGGAGACCGTGATGATGCAGAAGCTGAACGACAAAGGGCAGAGCGTGGCAGCTCCTCCCAGGGAAGTGAGCAGATCAGCCAAGTCCACATGGACAGGTACCAGGGCAGCGAGGGTGGGATGGGCAGGAGGAGCAGCCCTTGGGAGGCACAGGCAGGTAAATGGAGCCTTAGGAAAGGCTGCTCCCCGGCTTGGGATGTAGTTGTTCTTTCCTGCCAGCTGCTCTTGGAGCCTGAATGTCACTAAGTCCATCACTTGTGTTGTGACAGTCCCTGCTGTGCGCCTTAGGGAAGCTCTGCTCTCTGCACCCCTCTGCAGCCATCCGGTACGAGTGTGTCTCTGTAGGAAACCAGAGGGGAAAGGGGGTAAAATGCCAAGGAAGGTTCAATTCCACAAGGCAGAGATGCTTCCTACTGGGTCATGCAACACGACAGCAGCCAGCCGGGCTTGCCCAAGGCAGGGAGCACACTCTCAGGCCCTGCAAGAGCTGGAGGGTGATAAGTGCCTGGGTGCCCACTGGAGAGGCTCAGCATCAATGTTTGAGAATGAGCTCTTGGCTTCCCAAGGAGCAGCCCCCCTTGGACAGGCCAGACATGCAAAACTGGACCCAGCAGCATTCCTCTTGGGTCTGTTAACATCCATCATTTCGCCTTGGTTGATGAATGGTTGTGGTATCTCTGTGCAGGCACTGGTTTGCATGGGTGGGTGAAGGAAGCTGGACTTGGCAGGCTGAAGGCAGCCAGGACAAGAGATCTGTGTGGCTTTGCCCTCAGCCTCTCCAGCCATCTGAGCGTGCCAATGTCCTGAGGCTCAGAGAAAGTAGGGAACCCATCCCAGTGCCCAGATCAGGAGCCCATCTTCTCCTCCCCACGCTGTAGCCCACAGATGCTGCTCTTCTGAGGCCGTGTTTGCGTTGCTGCTGAGTGGGAGATGTTTGGGATAATCCCTCCCAGCTCATCCAGGACTGGTGGCAAGCTCTCTGCTGGGATGAGTGGTGTGCTCAGCCCTTCCTGTGCCCCTTAGGGTCCTTTTGCAGTCATGCTTACACTTGTTTGCCCTCCTCCTTCCAGTTGCAGACCAGACGTTCCGGAAGCGCTTGCTGCCGCCCTGGTGCTCCTATCTGGCTCACGGTATCAGCCTCCTCCTCTTCGCCACCTCCACGGGGGTCTCCGTGTGGATCGGGGTGGGCTTTTCCTCCAGCGTTGCCCTCATGTGGCTCATCTCAGGGATATTCAGCTTTCTGGCATCCTTCTTGGTCTGGGAGCCCCTGAAGGTAAGCATGAGGACACCAGCAGCAGCAGGAGAGGTCGGGCTGGTGGCGGTTCGGTTTAGCTACCCCAAGAGAGGGGCTGTGCTGGGTTGGCTGTGCTGAAAGGCCCTCAGGAGCTGCTGCCCATGGCAGGTGTGGTGGCCCAGCTCCCTGCAGGCTCACAGCACTGCCTGTCTCCCCAGGTCCTGCTGGAAGCCCTCTATTTCTCACTGGTTGCCAAGCGCTTGCACCCGGAGGAAGATGATACCTTGGTGGAGCATCCTTTTGTGGAGCATGTTTCTGAGAAGATCAGCAAAGTCCGACCCCCGCAGGGGTTTGCCCTTTTCCAGGCCAAGGAGGAGGCCAGGAAGGTCAAACTGCTACACAGGATGCTGAAGGTAAGACATCTGTTCAGCCTGGAGAAGAGAAGGCTCCTTAAGGGGAGACCTTAGAGCAGCTCCAGTGCCTAAAGGGGCTGCAGGAAACCTGGAGAGGGGCTTTGGACAAGGGCCTGTAGGGACAGGCCAAGGGGAATGGCTTTAACCTGCCAGAGGGGAGACTGAGCTGAGCTCTTAGGCAGAAGCTCTTCCCTGTGAGGGTGCTGAGGCGCTGGCACAGGGTGCCCAGAGAAGCTGTGGCTGCCCCATCCCTGGCAGTGCTCAAGGCCAGGTTGGACACAGGGGCTTGGAGCAAGCTGCTCCGGTGGAAGGGGTCCCTGCCTGTGGCAGGGGGTGGAGCTGGAGGAGTTTAAAGGTCCCGTCCAACCCAGACCAAACTATTCCATGATTCCTGGTACCTGTGGTGCCTAGGGCAGGGGCAGAGTGCCGCTTCCATGAGCTGAGCCACATCCTTATGTGGATCCTCCCAGTCCAGCTGTGATCCTCTGAAGCAGGCACATGCCTCCAGTTTCTGCCTCAGTTTCCCCATCTGTAGAAGACTGGCAGTGATGTTCCTCTTCAGTGTGGGCTGGAAGGCAGAACCATGAGGGGGTTCATTAGGAGCAGCTGCCGTGTTTGACCCTAACTCAGGTGTTTGATGTTAGGACAGGGTTTGCAGGCAGCACCTGGCACAGGGAAACTCGTTTGTTGAATCTTGTGAAACACCCAACAGCTGATCCAGGAGCAGGAGTTTCTTTGTAGCTCATCCAGTACTAATCCTCCACACTTGGGCTAGGAGTACACAGCTGCTTTGATGGAGTTAATCTGAGCAGAGTGATTCCCCTTTAAAGGATGGAAACCCCCATCGCTGTATAAACAGAGCTGTTGGTTATAGGAGCTTGTACAGGGAGGCTGTGCAGTGCATGTCAACTGAAACGTGGTGCTGTCTGGCTGCTTTGAGCAAAGAATATTGTTAGGAGCCTGTGGTCTGGGTTTCGTTTTAAGCTGCTGCCCATGTGGAAGAAGAAATGCATGCTCTGGGTGCTGATCCTGCTGCATGGCAGGCAGTGGAGAGCACTGATCTGCTGCAGGATTGGGAACCAGCCCCCCTGGTGCCTGGGTGCAATCCCTTTCTGCTCTCTGCTTGCCAGAACTTCCTCATTTACATGATGTTCTTGCTGGTGATCCTGCTCACCAACTATGGAGATGCCACCCGCAACAGCAGAGCCTTCCTTCTGCAGAGCTCCATCAAGCAGCAGCTGGGCAGCAACGAATTCCTCCTCATCAAGAGGTAATGGCAAGGGCCCTGGGGATGGGGAGGAACAAGAGGTTGCTTTGTATCAGAAGGGCCTGTAGGGACAGGCCAAGGGGAATGGCTTGAACCTGCCAGAGGGGAGACTGAGATGAGCTCTTAGGCAGAAGCTCTTCCCTGTGAGGGTGCTGAGGCGCTGGCACAGGGTGCCCAGAGAAGCTGTGGCTGCCCCATCCCTGGCAGTGCTCAAGGCCAGGTTGGACACAGGGGCTTGGAGCAAGCTGCTCCTGTGGAAGGTGTCCCTGCCTGTGGCAAGGGGTTGGAACTGGGTGAGCTTTAAGGTCCCTTCCAACCCAGACCAGGCTGGGATTGTATGGTTGCATGGCAGTGAGCTCCTTGTTACTCTGCTTCTCCCCTGGAGAACAGAGGGACCTGAGCTTTAATGTCTGAATTGTCTTTATGTCCTGGGTGGGAAGGGACCGGGGCAGTTACGGAGTTTATCTGCTCGGAAGGACACACGTTTGCTCTGTCTCTGGAATTTACAGCTGTGGGGTTTAGCCATACCCACGTCACAAGAACCAGAACTAACATCTGATGCAGAGGCCTTCCCTTCCTGGCTCTGCACATACGCTGTAACTGGATTACCTTTTCCCAGCTGAGTGTCCACACTGCTGCCTGCGATTAACAGTGTCTCTGTAGCCATGTCCCTGCAGCCCCCTTGACTCTGTGTGAACAGACATGGCCAGTCTGTGCCGCGTGAAGGCACAGGAACTCTGATTCACACAGCATGAACTGGGACTGAATTGGTGACGTTCTGGGGGGGAAGTGGAGCAGGAGCAGAATCTGGTCCTAAATGTCATCTCTTTCCCACTGTGCTGCCACAGACCCACTGGTCTGATCCTTACTGAGGTGCCAAGTGGATCCAGTCACCTTTAGGTCTTGCATGACAAACATTTTCCCGACCCCAGCCCATCATGGAGCGGATGGGAATGCTGCCTGTGCCTGCGAGCCAGGAGAGCAGCTCCCGTTAGTGCCCCAGAACCTCTCTGGAGCACGAGTGGTCCTGGGTGAGACGTGCAGAGACCCCCCCAGCAGAGCTGCCCAGGAGCTCTGATGCCTTCTCCCTGTCGCAGGTCGGATCAGTTCTGGGTGTGGATGTCCCAGGTCTTCCTGCCCTACCTCTACAACAACGGCTCGGGTCAGGAGAGCCACAGCACCACGCTGGGGGCAGCACGGCTGCGCCAGCTCCGCCTGCAGGAAGGTCGGTGGGGATGCGGTCGGTGGGGATGCGGTCGGTGGGGATGCGGTCGGTGGGGATGCGGTCGGTGGGGATGCGGTCGGTGGGGATGCGGTCGGTGGGGATGCGGTCGGTGGGGATGCGGTCGGGGTGGGCTCAGGGTGCTGCCGTCATGGGGTGGTGGTGATGTTCCCGGAGGGAGGAAACGGCCAAGTGTGGGTGTCTGTGGGGCTGAGGGAAGCGAGGCAGAGGTTACGGAGGCAGGTTTGTCTTTGCAGCTCTGCTGCACCTAGCTCTGCCCCCGCAGTGGTGCAGTCCAAGGGGATTTACACTAGAGAGAGGTTGAGTTGGCTTCTGGAGCTGTGGCTGAGGATGGGGAGCGGGCTTGGGAAGGGGGTTGCTGCTAGGTGTGAAAGCTCAGCTGTGTGCCCCAGCGCAGCCTGCCTGCGTTGAGCTGCCCACGGGGTGACTGCTGGTGTCATTGCAGCCGAGTGCCAGCGCAGCGCCCAGGACATCCTCCGTGGCATGGGCACAGCTCCCGGCGGGAGCTGCACCGACTCCCACAGCTTTGCTACCGCTGACTACGGAGCTGGCTGGGAAAGGGCGGCCCTGAACGTGACGGCTGCGTGGTCCTACTCACCCCCCGACCTGCCCGGGTAAGGAGCTGCACCCGCACCCCTGCTCCAGCTGCCAAAGGCATCATCTCGGTTAATTCAGTGCCTGGGGTGGTTCCCAGCCCTCGCTTCAGTGAGGCCAACTGCAGCCCCTGAGCAAAGGGCAAAGAGACACAGCAGTGTCTGCCCTGAACACATCCACGTGGGCAGAGGGAATGGTGGGAGGCAGCGCATGGCTGCTGCTCACCCGGCTTCCCCAGGGGTGGGCGCTCACCTCGAGATGCCTGAGCGGCAGCATCGTGCTGACCCAGGGGCATGGGCAGAGGGTTCAGCTCTCCAGCTTCAAGGGCAGAGTGAAGCTGCTGAACAAGGTAACCCGCTCCCCATGGGGCCCACAGCATGGCACCAGCTTTCTGTTAACATGGGCTATAGGAGACTGGCCTTTACCAGCATCCTGGGCATTAAGGCACTGTTGGCTTCTGCTCTGGTTTGTTCCTGGATGTGTCTTCATTGAAGTTTGGGGCAGCAAAGGGCTTGGGGCTGTTCTGAGGTTGGGAACACGGAGATGTTCCCAATGTACTGCTGTCTTTTGGCTTGTGAAATGAGCCATGAGGCAGCTGCCAGCCTTGGATGTGCAGGGTCTGCATCTCTTGCTCCCGGCCTGCCACGCAGCAGACCGGAGCAGTGGCTGCTCTGTCCTTCAGCCATCACCCCATGGCTCCTCTCTCCCTGCAGGGTCTGGTACTGGGGTTACATCTCTTTCTACGACAGCAGTGGTTACGTCCAGGAGCTGGGGGCCTCGCTGGAGGAAAGCAGAGCTCAGCTGAACTTCCTGCAGCAGCACACTTGGATCGACAACATGTGAGTGTGGCGGGGCCAAGGGACGTTCCGTGGCCACCAGGAATTCCGGGGGGGGATCTGTGAGCACCAAACAGCATCACCAAAGCCTGTGGTAGCCCTGAGCTGCTCTCATCCCCCCCCCAGGAGCCGAGCAGTGTTTGTGGAGGTGCTGCAGTACAACCCCAGCGTGGACCTGCACGTGGCCATCACCCTGCGCCTCGAGTTCCTGGGGGCCGGCCAGGCCATCGCCGCTGTCACCATCAGCCCCTTCCCGCTGCTGCGGCTCAGCGCCGGGGTCACGCTGCAGCTCCTCATGATGGTCAGTGCCTGACATCCCCTGGGCTCCTCTCCCCTCAGTCACCACACAGAGGCCTTTGGGGAGCCATGGCCGGGGTTCCTGGAAGGGCAGCGTTGGTCGCTATGGGCTAAAGCTCCCCTGCCACATAGGAAACACCCCAGCACCACTGCAGGGAGGAGGATCCCTCCTGTCTGGCAGCATGTGTTGGCCTGGTCTCAGCCTTTTTGCTGCCTGTTGCTGAGGAACTTAAGGTCTTTGTTATTCCCCTCAGTGGGGACGTCAGAGCCGTGGCCCCAGGGACCTTGCCTGGGCTCCAGCGTGAGCAGAGCCCTCTTCCCCTGGGTGCTGTCCCCCGAGCATCAGACGGTTTGGGGAGCAGGGTAGGAGGGAGCAGGGCACTGAGTGAGTGAGGAAGGTATGGAAGGACCCAGGGGTGTGCTCCAGCTCCGGGCTGGCAGAACTCAGCCTTGTACAGCAGAGCAGTGAAGCGTTGCCCCCTCCTTCCCCGGTAACCTCTGCCTGCCTCCCCCAGGTCTTCCTCATGATGTTTGTGGTCTACTTCGTGGTGTCCGAGTCCCTATCCATCAAGAAGGAAGGCAGAGCCTACTTCACCCTGTGGGGCAACTACGGCCAGTGGCTCTTCATCCTGCTCACCACGTGCACCGTGGTGGTGCACCTCAGCCAGGCCACCCTCGCTGACCAGCAGTGGCTCAAGTACCTCAACAACCGCAAGGGCTTCACCAACTTCTACCAAGTGGCCTTTCTCAACACCATCTTCAGCACCTTGGCTGCGTCCCTCCTCTTCCTCCTCACCGTGCAGGTATGGAGCAGCATCTGCTTGCTCCTCCCGTGCCGGGGCAGCAAAGGGTCACGAAGCAAACCCAGAGGGGAGACACTGGTCCTGCTGTGCCAGGCAATGGGGCTGCTGCCACCTCCAGACCCTGCTGCGGGGCAGAGGTGGTGGGTGCTGATGCCACGTGCATCTCTGCTGCAGCGCTTCGGATCGCTGAAGCCTCTGGGTCCTCTTGGGGAAGTCAGCCTAATGTGGCCGATGGGATGGTTCTGCAGGGAGCCCATCGCGAGGGTTTCCTCTGCTCCACCACCAGCTGCATGTCTCAGGCTCGCAGAGGTGTTTGGAAGCCCTTGTGCTGGGCCCATGTAACTCCATCCCCTCCGCTGGTCCTAGGCCGCCCAGCAGCTGCGCTTCGTCCGGCAGTGGTCGGTGTTTGGGAAGACCCTTCGGAAGTCTGCGAAGGAGCTGGGTGCTGCGGGCTTGGCCTTCACCATCCTCATCCTGGCCTATGCTCAGCTCGGCTTCCTGGTGGGTACCGACCCCTCCTCGGCTTGCCTCGGTCCTCAGCAAGCCCATGGGTCCTCTGGGTGCTCCCATGCCCCGTGGGGTGGCTTTGGCTGGGGGCTGCGTCTGTGGCCTGTCCCTGTCACAGCCGATGGGTGGGTCGCTCTTTGGGGCTCATGCCGTGTAAGGTGGGGTCAGGGGAGCATTTTGCCCCCAGCCCCTTCTCATTGCATCCCCAATGTCCCCTTGGCAGCTTTTCTCCTCCTCCTCGGAGTCCTTCCGCAGCGTTGGCAGCAGCCTCCTGCTGCTGTTGGCCGTGCTGCGGGGCAGCGTGAGCCTCCGGCCCTGCCTGCCCGAGTCCTCGGGCCTCTGCTACCTGTTCTGCACCAGCTACATCCTGCTGGAGGCGTGGATCCTGCTCAGGCTCTTCACCGTGGTGCTCATCTACAGCTACCGGGAGATGCACTTCGAGCTCTACCGCCCTGCCTTCGAGCCCCAGGACTACGAGATGGTGGAGCTCTTCGTGCGCAGGCTCAAGATGTGGATGGGCTTCAGCAAAGCCAAGGAGGTGAGTGCAGAAGGGACCTGGGAGCAGGCGCAAGGCAGCACCCACTGTCCTTTCCTTTGCCTCTGCCTCCTTCCCACTGCTTCCCCAGCCAGGTTCCTTTGGCAGCTGAGTGCTGGAGTGGCCGAAATTCCTGGATGCCCAAGAGCTGGGTTGGCGATGGGGGTTGTAGGGGCGTTGCAGCCTGTTCAGTCCCACAGCTCCGTGTGTTTTCATCTGGCCCACCAGGACTGGGTGGGAGCAGGACATAGACAGTGTTCCCAGCACAGCATTCCCACTGATGCTCCCGACATTAACGCTCCCTCATCCTCTTCCAGTTCCGGCACAAGGTGAGGTTCGAAGGGATGGAGCCGCTGCCGTCCCGAGACTCCAGCGACTCCAAGTCCTTCCGAGGCCCCACTCCCAGCGCTGCCTCCGACAGCTCCAGAGCCTCCACCTCCTCCAGCCAGCTCGATGGGCTGAGCCTGGTGCTGAGCACCCGCGACAGCCTGGAGGTGGACGCCGACATCCAGCGCCTCCTTTCCCTCTTCGAGATGCTGCTCGCCCAGTTCGACCGCGTCACCCAGGTGACGGAGGACCTGTGCCGCATCGAGCACCGGCTCCGGGGCTCCCGCTGCCGCAGGAGGAGCCCGCAGCCCTCGGAGGACGCCCTGAGCAGGTACCGAGGGGGCAGCACGGAGCGGGGGCCCTCCCCTGAGCTCTCCTCCGACACGGACCTGCGGGATGCTCCCTTGTCCCCCGGCTCTGCTGCCACCCCCCTGGGCAGCAGGGGCTCGGTGCCCAGCCGGCTCCTGCGCGCCAGCAGAGGCATCAGTGCAGCTTCTGGGCTGCCCCCAGGCAAACCCTACACCGGTGGGGCTCCGGTGGTGAAGAAGAAGCGGCCCCTCCGGGCTAAGAACAGGGTGCACCCCACTGTCAAGTAAAGGGGGGAGTGGGGGGAGCTGGGCAGCACAGGGAGCAATGGGAGAGCACGGGAAGGGTTTGCCAAGGGTGGGCTGTGCCTGCCCTGCAGCCCGAGGGGCCTCGGGAGCTGCTGCTCCCGATGCTGCGGCCGCGGCGGCTGGGCCTGCCGGGCACACGGGGCTGCTGCCTGCAGCCACGGCCCTCCATGGACCTGGGTGTCCCCAGCCCTGCACTGACCTCCTGCGGGTGGCTCCCGCTGCGCCGTTCCCATGGGAAGGCTGCGCAGGGCCCATTGAGGGCACGAATCCCGGTCAGGGAAGGGCAGTATTAACACGGTGTCTCTGTTGAATGGGCCCGTCTGCAAGCAGCCCGGGTGTGTGACTGCCATAGGGGCTGGCACAGGTTGATGGGTACAGAGCTCCCCTCCCTTCCCCGCTGGCTGTGCCAGATGGAAAAGGGGAGAAGGTTTGAACTGAGTCTTGGATGTTTGTGGACCAGACACACTGTGGAGGAAAGCTGCAGCTTTCGAGAAGATATTTAACCCTTCTTTCTTTCTTTCTTAAGCATAAATAGCGATAGAGCAACCGTAGCTACCCCCAGCCCAGTTAATGCCCAGTATCGGCTCCTCCTTATCCTCCAGAAATTGGCTCTTTGTATTTAAAAGCCCAACATTTAAAGAAGCCACATCGCAGCGAGCTCCGGCCCCGCTGCCCGGCCAGGCTCCGCAGGGATCGGGAGCAGCAGCTCAGCCCCAGGGGCTGCTCTGGGTGTGGGGTTGCCAAGGTGCTGGCTTCGCTGCGCTCCCCCTTCCCCAGCCCCTGCTCCCCGCACCCCAAGGAATGTATTGATGTAAGTACCTGTATCTGTTGGTTTACTTGTTCTTTGTACTGCCCAGCACTTTAAACAAGGCTTTCCTCGGCTACCGCCGCACGCAGCTCCCCGGGCGGGCTCACAGAGCACAAACAGCAGTATTTTTGGTTGTTTAAATCCTAAACCGAGACTGAGGAAGCGAACGCAGCCCCCGTCGGGCCGGGCCCTCCTGGCACCCCCCGACACAAGCACAAAGGCATTGGGGGAGGCAGGCGAAAGCCCTAAAGGAGCTTCAGTTGGGGTCCTGCGGCTCCCCGGGACACTGGGCTACAGCTGGGCTGTGCCATGGGGCTGGGCTGTGGGGCAGCCCCTGCTCACAGCATTGCGGGTGCTGAGGGCTCCCCGGGGCTGCGCTCCCTTCGCCGTCGCCGTCTTCCCCTCGTGTCTATTGTAAGTAATTTATATGGGTTGGTTTTGTTGTTTCCAAATGTGTATATTTTTGTATGTTTGCTATATTTTCATAGCATCGGTCCCGTTTGAACCGTGTAGATAGGAGACAGATCCTATTGTCAGAGTTATTTAAAGGATGTATTAAGTGCTTCTTCCCGGGAATGTCCCGTGTATATAAGGTGTGCGTGGGGTGCGTGTGCTCGCCCGCCGGGGCTGCCTCTGGGCTGGTGGCAGGGGAGGGGACGTCAGGGTGTCCCCAGAGCCTGCTCTGGGCTTTGGGAATGGGGAAGGGTTGAAGGGAAGAGTTCAGCAGCAAGGGCAGGGAATGTGCCTTGGGTCGGACTGCAGCGTGTTCCTGATGCTGGCGGTCCTGGGTGCGCCCTGGCAGGGAGATCGTTCCAGGCAGAGACAGGGTCTTCTCAGCCGCTTCCATGGCTCACCACATCACCTCTGGAGGCTCCCCATCCAGCTCCAGGCGCTTCTGCCATGCTGTGATAGGTACTTCCAAAGCTTTCATTCCAGCTCTCCGTATGGCCCCATGTCCTTTATGGACTGATGGAGGGTGCGGGAGGACAGCGGCGCTCTTTGGGACTGGTGTGAGGAAGTTACCTTTGGAAAACTCAGCTGATGGAAGGACAGACTGTGGAAAGGTTGCAGAAGGATGTGGGCAGGAGCAGCGTGGTGCAGCTGGAAGATCACATGAAGTGGGATGGTGGTTGTTGGTCACCATAGAGGTTGTTGCGTGAGCAGATTGCACAGAGGGAAGTAGAGTGCAGAGGGGAGGAAGATACCAGGAACCACGTTTGGTAATGGGAAGGAAAGGAGGAGATGATAGGGACGTGCCTGTGGTTCAGCAGATGGAGGAGGATTCCAAGGAGGTGGCAGTGGGTGCCTGGCACAGGGAGAACCAGGCATGAGGTCCACAGAGCCTGGATGGGGACAGGGCACAGCACAGCTCAGGGAGCTTTGGGTACTGAGCAGCAGCTCCATCTGCTCCACAGCCCTTCTGGTGGCTAAAACTGGTTTTCAAGGCAGAGATTTAGCACTATTTGCTTTGTACTTTTCGGTTCCTTTTACTTACCCAAGCAGCCCTGATTGAGAGCCCACAACTCTCTTTGGCCACCATGGCCACCAGTGCTGGTGCAGGTGCCTGCAAGCCATGTCCAAAACCCCCTGAGGCAGTAAAAGGAGCAGCAGTGGGATGTGCCAGGGCACCCAGATGCAGCTCTGCAGCTCTGGTAGTGGCACTGGGCATGTGTCTGCAGTCCCATCCAGCTCCCTGGGGCGCAGAAGGATGTATATAAAGCTAAAGCCTATTTGGTGAGACAGGGGCAGGCCCTGGGTGAAACTTGGGATTTCTGATCCATCCTTAAAGCCAAGGTTTGGGACTCGTTGACTGTGCATCTGACAGGAAGGTGCTGGACAATATTTAGTTGGTTTTGTGGGTAGTTGTTGTTTATGAAGTTGCTCATTTCCATCACTGCTGCACGTGTGTGGCCAGCAGAGATGGGAAAAGGAGAGGGGCTGTGGGCAACGTGCTGCTAGTAGCCACCAGCTCTTTACGCTCCTTTGGGCTCTTACGTGGGAGATCTACATCTGCACTAGAAGAGCCACCCTAGCTCTGGTCCTTGCTGTACCCATTGCATCCCTCTCCTGCTGGAGCGGAGCAACACGCATAGATCCAGCCACCCCCGAGGGCCATGTGGGAATGTCCCGAGAGTAAAACGAACCAAGCAGGTCTTGGGAAGCCAAACAGTTCAGTTCTCAGCCCCTCGTCACCCCAGGGCTCGAGTGTGCTCAGAGAGAAGAGGTTGTTGATGGGAGCGAAGAGTGGGAAGGAGACAGAGGCAGGAGGCAGCGGGTGCAGGGCCCCGGCTGCTCGGACCAGCCGGCACAAAGCTAAAGGATGAAGCAGGGATGTGGAGAGTCAGGAACTGTGTTCCCAAGTGCCTGTTTCTCACCCAGCTTGTTCTCTGTGTGTGTGTGTGTGTGTGAGTGTGACTTCATGCGTGTGACTTGACTTAACCAAGTGCTTCTTCTAATCAAAGAGGAGCAGAAACGGGATCAGACAACTGCCCTACTGCTTCCCTTCACTTGAAAGAGCAGCTCTGGGACCCAGGGTTGGTTCTTGCAAAGCCAAACGCCTCCTCCCTGAGGGCCACCACTGACAGCTTTTGGGCAACCACAGTTATCCCCCAGCTAAGGTACCCTGCTCACATACACTTGGCTGCAGGCAGAGCTCCTTGTCCCGGCCTTAACCCCTCATGCAGCCCTGGCCAAGCAGTACTCCTGAATGTATATGTCTGTGTTTGTAGTCACCATGAGATGGTCTCTTATTTATTGCCTTAAGTCTCACAGAGATGCAACAGTATCAAGCTGCTTAAATAAACCCCCATCCATTAGGTTAAAAGGGGAGGGAGGGACATGTATAAGTGCTTTCTTTAAAGAACAAATGGTGGTGACCATTATGCCAAGTGTTAGCGTGGGCTCAGCATTTCACTGCAACCAGAACCAGTGTATTTTGTAACTGGGGGGATGTTTCTTACAGAATGACAAGGTCAAATAAAAGATGACTGCTACAGCCTGGCTCTGGTGCGTCTGTTCTGGCCAGCCCCTTCACCACGACCACTGAGAGCTCAGCCAAGGCAGGTTAAAGGCATTCCCCCTTGTCCTGTCCCTACATCCCTTGTCCAAAGCCCCTCTCCAGGTTGCTTTTGTGCCCCCCCCACCCCAAGCTGCAAAGAGGTTACCTGAAGCTGAACCCGAGGGACTGTCCCCAGGAGAGGAACACAGGCAGTGTCACACCGTGTCCAGCTCCTGGCTGGTGATTACAATACAGATGAGAACGCTGGAAGGAGGAAGGAATGTCCATTACTATGAAGCACGATTTGACTCTTCCCAGGCCAGCAAGAACCCACTGACCAGTTGAGTATTTTATTTCCTTAACGACTTAAGAAACACTCAAAACACAACACACACTTAGAGTTCCCAAACAGCCCTGCACAAGCTCATAGCATCACTTTGTCCCCCTCGCCTGTCGCTTCACAGTTCCGTGTGCAGATTGCACTTGTCTTCATCATCTCCATCTCAAGGGCACTGCTGTTGGTTGTTACCAAAGAGCCACGCTTCCCATGTAGTCATAACCCAGGAGATGAAGTACTCACAGTATAGTCCAGCTTACACGGTTCTTCCATTTGGTAGTGTAGTGTCTGGTGACCATCTTACCACAAGATGAGCTACATAATCCCATTCCTCCTGTACATGTGGCTGAAAGGAACCACTTGTGACCTGCTTCAGTAGCTGAAGGCTGGGGAGGAGAGACTGTCACAGGCAAAACTCAGGCAGAGATGATGCCCCAAGGCATGTTAATAGTCATTCAAGAAGGGATTAACCAGGTACACAGAGAAGGGCAAGAGTCAGTCACCTCCAGTACTGCTGCAGTGGAAGCCCTGCAGCTGAACCTAGAAAGCCAGTCAGCCCCTTTATCACAAGTGATTCCCAATACAGCCCCTTCATAACAGGTAATTCCCAGTCAGCCTGTTCATTTCCAGTAATTCATGGCCCAGTGCTCTGCTGTTCTGCTGTGGCAAGTGGTATCCACATCCCTGCTTTGTGTTACTCCTGGTGCCAAAGCCATTTCTGGTGAATGAGGGAGGGTTTGTTGTGTATCTCTCTCTCAAAATGGAGACAGATCCTTTGGGATTAAAGCAGCATGTCTGGCAGGTCACTGAGAACCCAAGTTAACTTACCAGAGCTGGCAGCAGAACAAGTCTGAGCCTGAACAGTTCAAGTGCTGAGAGGCAGCGAGGTCTGGGATGGAGCTGGGATTCCGGGGTGCTTCAAAATAGTGACTGGATTTTCAGTCCTTCACATTTCATTCCCTATAAAGTCATCAAAATTCCCACGATTTCTGCACCTTTCCCTATGGGATGAACTGCAGAATATACCTGCCTGCTTCCCACAGCCACTGGTGTGGAAGGAGCCCAAAGAAAGGTTCTGCATCAAAGGTCCCATCAGGGATGGAAGCCTTGAAACAGCTCAAACCAAATCAAACCAGAACACGAGGAGTTGGTCCTTTCCTGGAGCATCTGCTGGGGCTACAACGTCCTCCTGTGGGGTTCAAGGCTGAGTCCACATGCAAGCAGCACAGCCACGCTGCGCCGGCCAAACCCCGCTCCTTCACGTCCAGGTAAAACTCTTCCTGCCTCGTCCATCCCAGAACAGATCCCACTGGGATCTACACGAACTCCGTGAAGTCATCCACCGAGGAGATGAGCCGCTTCCTCTGCCCGGTCTCGTAGGTGGCTGGAGGATCCTGCGGGATCTGGGGAGGGGGCTTTGTGGGAGCAGACGGATGCATCTGCAGGGGGAGGCCAGGGCTCTGGTACTGGGTTTCCTCACGTAGCTGAAAGCCAAAGGAGAACAGATGAGCTCCATTCTCTCTGAAACTCTCGCCCCCTCCATGTGGATAGGGCAGGACACCCTGTCCCTCCAGCCCTCGCATGGTGCTGAGCTGTGTCCAGGCATTAGGGTTCTCAAACCCCTTGCTAGCAGGAAAGCTGAAAACTCAACCAGTCCAAACCTACACCTACACAAGACCTGGAGTCTAACCTGCATCCACATACTCCTCCTCCTGTTCAGCAAGTGTTGAGCTGGTTTTATGTGCCTTACTTGTACTAAGACTCTAGAGCCCAGTTGTGACCAGTGCTTTACTCACCCGGTGCCTCAGCCTCTTGATATGACGGAGCCTTGCAATCCATTTGGATGGGTAGGTGTCAGTGGGGTTGGATCGACTGTGATGAACCTGGGAAGCCATCTGGGAAGGGAAGGGAGAAGCGGGCAAAGAGAAGAGGCACATTAACATCACCACCACACTAAAATGAGCAGAGTGTTTCAGTACAGTCTGACAGCAGCTGAAACACAGCTCGAGCTGTTTTAAGTGCCAACTTCGACCTAAAGGTTGACAGCAGTAACTGAAGCAGAAAACTTACTTATTTGCTTCAGCCCTACTCATTCCCTGGGAAGCTGGTGATGGACCAGGACACCAGCTGAAAGCCAGAAGGGCTGAGGGAGCTCAGGGTACTCACGTTGGCGTGCAAGGCCATCTGACGGGCCACGAATGGCAGGTTCTTATCAGAGATGATCTTGGCAACACTCGTGTCTACAAGACCTTCCATGTCTTTGTTTTAAAAAGGTAAGAAAGAACAACTTGTCAGACAGTTAAGAACAAGGCAAAGATTGTCAGTAACTAAACAGATCATATAAACCTGAGGGGTTGCATCAAAGAATCCCCATCAAGCTCCACAGCTCCAAATGTTTCGGTAAGAGGAAAGCAGATGCCCCTGCAGATCACTGCACCAGCACTGACTACCACAAAGTCATGAGCTGTTTCCATGTATCAGATCCTGCAGTCCTGGGAAGGGCAGCAGAAGCTAAAGCCACAGGGACCTCGACCTCATACCTCTTCCAGTATTCCCAAGCAGTGGTTGAAGGGACCTGCTCTACTCTGCTGGCGCTTTGCCTTAAGCTTAAAGCTAGTGAGTGGTACAGTGGGAAGACGCATGAACAGGACAGATGCAGACAGACTGGTTTCTCCTGGAAGTTTTCCCTTGTGAAACACAAACCCACTGCAAAGCAAAGGCAGTTACTGCCCAGCAACACAGGAAAGGCTGAGAACAAAAGCTGGAGGGATTCCTACCTTTCCGACACTGCAGCGTCACCAGGTTACAGTCATAGTCCAGTGGTGTGATGATAACGTGCACAAAATTGAACTGACCCTGAGGAGAAACCAATAAAACAGTCACATACGCTTCACTGGCAGCCACTGTGATTCCTGTGAGTGCCGTGAACACACATGGGAACACACCAAGGCAAATAACCTCCATTCCTGATCAACACTATGCGTTAAGGTAACACACGAGATGAAGGTTTCACAAGCAGCCACGTGCGTGCTTTACAACACATCAACAAGTAAAATGTGGTACCTTTATTGTTCCCAGTTTAAAGTCTTCTCCAGAATCATTGTAAACGATGGAAACAAAATCATTCCCAAGGTGCCTTTTCTTGTCGCAGCGGTATTTATCCAAGTCCTTTGTGGGCATCAGAGTAGCAATGTGGAAAATGGCTGGAGAGGGAACAGAAACATCCTTAGGCTGGCCTGGCAAGCAGTGCTGCAGGCAGCAATGGTCACCACGCAGCGCTTGTCTGGAAGACAAAGTAGTACCACACCACAATAATAATTAACAATAGAAGCTGTGCTTCCTCGATTGCTTTGTCCCCTTTTGTGATACCTGCATCCTGTCCCATTGGATTGCTCCAGTGGTGCCTGGAGCATGGACCACACTGGCCAGGGAAAAGGCAGCCTCTGAAAGCTCTGCTCTTGCCAGGTTTTAGTTACAGCCTTGTCTAGCACAGGCTCAGAGTGAATTAAGGGCCTGGCTTTCAGCATGTGTCTGATGCATACTGGAAGAAGAGTTTTCATCAAGCTGGGGTAGGTTTCCATCTGATCATAGAAAAACAGGGGTTGCAGGAGTGCTTCTGGGTATCTTTTCCAGGACCACAGTAGCGTGGTGAGTGGAATCTGCTTTGAGGAGGAGGAGTTACATACCTTAAACCAGGACTTCCCCTAATTGAGCCCTGCAAAGCACCAGGGCTGCAACGCGTAACCTGCAGCTGCACCACTGAAGCACGCTAAGTACGGTGACTGGGATGCTTAAAGCTGTAGGGAATAACTTGGGAAGTTTATTATAGCTTGCTGGGTCCTGGATGACACCTGCACTGCAGTTAGGTGCAATTAGCAATGACCATGACAACCTTCCTGCTTTCAACACTGTTCTTCAGAGAAACCATTAGCAGAGTGTTCACGTGTACACACACCCTCAGTTAACAGCCTTCAGAGCAGCTCAAGAGCAGCTTATTCTACAAACCTCTACCCCAAACCATGTCTGCCTTAGTTTAGAAGTGGTGTAATTGGTTTCTTAAATAAGGTAGGTATGCACCTCTCCCAAAACTTAACACATGGCTTGCAGAGATAGATACCAAAGAGAATGGGAGGAGATCAGAACCTCAAGTTATCATCTTTACTACATCCCTCGAAAGGGAACAGCTTGTAGAAGGCAGGTCAGCTTTAAGATGAGAAGAGACAGACTATCCTTCCACTTCCAACTTCTGGAGCCACCTTACCTTGCATAATGTCATCGTGCCAACAGTAGGTGAACTGTCCATCCTCCCCACACACGTCCAGGCCACCGAGGTAAATTTTGTCTGGCTGACAGTCCTTGAGCTCAATGAGCTTCCCTAACCCCGTCAGGAATTCTGTATAGCGATAGGATCCGTGTTCATTTGACAGAATGGCAATTTCATTGTTGCTCTAGAAGAGAAGAACATGGGAGTCCCACATGGAATGTTAAAAGCACTCAACCAGCACGAGTGAGCAGGTTACTGTCTTCCTAAAAGGGCTCCACGAAGGCACCGATTCTAAGTGCATAAAACTAAGGAAAACCAAGGCTACTGCAGGAGCAGGACAAACCTCAGCTGGAGCAGTGGTGCCTGGCTTCCTGCTGAGATGGAGCCATTAAAGGATTGATGCATCTGCACACAACTCACCTGCCCTTCTCCCACGTAGAGCACTGCAATCTTGTGTGTGTCGTAAGAAGGGATTTGATCCAGGAGCTGCACTGATCTTTCAAAGGTCTGTGATCCAAACATAGGTCACATCGTTAGCAACTCGTTTCCACACACCCACTGCTCTCCCCTAAAACCCCTCCAGACAAGGCCAGCACAAAGCACAGATTCCTGACCATCAGTAATGTCTTCCTTAATCAACACTGCCCTACCCTGTTCTGCCAGGGCACCATCAGTCCAAGGCACAGAGCAGTGCTCTACAGTACCTGGCACCACGCTTGCTTGGTTTTACACCTCAGATGAGATTAATCTGGCAGACTCCACGGGTTATAGATGCACTTGCCATGACAAATTACATCCCATCTTCAGTGAAGCTCCAGGCGTGGAAACTGGTCATGAAAAATGATCGTGTCTCTTGCTCTGAGGAGCATTTTTAGCACAAGGCATCACCTCACCGAGGCTGCCTCCTGCCCGACCACTGAGCCTAAAGTGAGGAGAGGCCTGTGGTGTTCACAGGAACCCCATTCCAGCTCTGCCTTTCCAGGAAGTTTATGACTCATATGACCACAGAAAGCTTTCTGGCCACCCCCAGGTACACAAAGGGCTGACAGGTTTGTTTGGTGACGTTCTGCCAATATCACACCTCAGGTTCAGTTTTCATCCTGCACTCCATACCCACAAATCACACTGCCTTCTGGCTGGGACTCCCGATTCAATCCAGAGCCATAAAGCAGGAGCCCCCAGGACTGGGGTACAGATAATCCCCTATCTGTTGGTGGGAACCAGCAACGTTCAGTACTGTCGTTTATGTTCAAAGGAAGTAATGAGGGTAGAAAAATTACCTACAAGAATAAAGAGAAAATCCTTGCCTACCTCATTTGGCAACAAAAGGGGCTTGTTGTTTTCATCACCAAAGAATGGGGAGTGGTACAACTGCAAAAACACAAAGCTATGGGAGAGAGGGGGAGAAAAAGTCCTGTTACCATCAGAATTAAGTCAATTTTGATCTGTGCTATGTAAGAATGTTATGCACAGAAGAAAAAGAGGAGCAATTAAAATGCTAATGGAGTATTACTCATCTTCTAGAAACACTGTAGGTGCCTGGACTACCTGCAGTTTGTAATAGACCCCTGTCAGAACAAACAAGGGTTATGTCAAACAGTGCCAGCTGCACAGATTCCCATTCAAAAGGCAAGCACTGCAGAGAGCAGAGGAGTAGGAATGCTTCTAGACTAGCACAGAAATGATTCTACATTTGCATTTTCCAGCCCTCACCAAAATGAAGGCTGTCTCAATGCAATTCAGGGCAACTACCAATACTAAAGCTCAAAAGGCAACTATTATACATAACCCCATATTTCCCTTCTTCTTAGTATTTTGCACATTGTATTTCTTGAACTGCATGACCAGTAATTCATCCTGTTCACAGCAAAATTAACCCCAGGTTACCTGCAGTCAAGCCACACGTCCGTTTGGACCCTAAATTTGGATAGAATAAGGACATGAGGAAACTATCTATCTCTTTCACCATTTAAGAGACCTGTTTCCGAAATCACAAGGTTAACTTGGTGGTAGTGGGCTCAACGTGTCTGTATTAGTTCCTGAAAAAAACAGGTAATTAACCTTTCTTTTTAATCAGATACTGTTCTGTAGATCCCCACAAACCAGCTGACTACTGCAAACCAATCCAGCCGTGGCCACAGCAACTCTGAGTTCATCGTTTCTAGCTTCAAATAAGCCCCTCCACGTACCTTGGGTTTATTCCAGGTACTTTCTCAGCATTGGAGGCTGCTGTTCTGCTCTTGAAGGCATCTCTCTCGATCCTCTTCCCCCTCCTTGATGGGGCTGAGTCAGAGATGGTGTACCCTCGAGGCCGGAGCCCAGATGGAGGAGGTGAGGTGACAGGACCGGTGCCATCCAACCCACCCGACCCTGTCACTCTGGTGTCCTCCCCCTTGCCCAGCCAACTGCCCAGCCCTTCCCCTTCCAGGTTCCCAGACTGGGATTTTGATTTCACTTCCGTGCTCAGCCTCCTCGTTACTTCTCTGCCGTTGGCATCTTTGAGGACCTCCTGCAGCGTCTGTAGCTCTGGGGAAGAACTGGACTTGCTGAGCGGCTGGGATGGCTGGAAGGAAAGCTCCTCCAGCGTGCGGCCGTCCTCCGAGGGCAGGACCCTCCCGATGGGAATTCCACCCTCCACCAGGTCTTCAGACTTCAGAGATTTTTCTTCTTGGCTCGAGGTTGAGGAGGACTTAAAGAGGGAGAACAAAGATGAAGGGTTTTCCTGATACTCAACAGGAACCCCCTGACACTTCCAATGGGAGATGAGCAGAAAGGTGCCAAGTAGAAGGCACTGCAGTTGAGGGCCCTGCATAAACCGGGTCTCTGCTGCTGCTGCTCTGCCTGCAGTCCCTCACAAGCCACCCAAACTCTCAACCATAGCTGCATGTGCATTTTGGTATCAACAGTGATGTCTTACAGAGGGTGTCAAGAAGGACCCAGCTGAACACAGACAATTCTCCTGTATGGCTAAGGATGGGGCTGTCCTACAGGACAGGACAGGATACTCTCTTTCTCCTTACCCTGCTGTAAGACTCCTGGGGTTTACCAAACCTTTCCTCGCTCAGGACTTGTTCAGAACATGAAGTATCAAGGTCCTCACTCTCCGGAGACTCAGCTGGGGACTCGGTTTCCTTCAGCTCCATTTCTGAGGGGCTCCCCTCCTCCAGCACCACCGCTGACTCTATGGAGACACAAGGCAGGAGAACTGAAGCTTGTGGAGAGGCACAGACCAGCAGGCCCCCATCCTCTCCTCTGAAGTACCAGCCTTTTCCCTAAGGGATTTCAATGGAAGGCCACATTGAATGAGTGCTCTGGGGCTTTGATTTCTTGCCATGTCAGACTTGCTCCTGGTTCCCCTTTGGTATGGAATAACCGATCACCTCACAGCAAAGGGCTGCATCTGCTTTGGTCAAAATAAGTGCTGTTGCTTCCAATTGTTACTGATGGGACAAGCAGGGGACAGAATGAGGAAATGGGACCTTGTACATCAATGCTTGGTTATCAGGACAGACAGGAACTACAGAGATGTAAGAAAGTACAAGACTAGCATTAAAGTTCATCATTATCAAGGCAATGAAGACATCACTTCTATGCAAGTGTGCAAAAATGAAGTTTTTCTCATACTGAAATGCAATGCTCCTGTGCCATGTAGTGGCCTAGAAGGAGATTTAAGGTTTTACTAGGAGCCATTTGCTTCAGTTGAGCAGTTTTCCTAGTATGTCTCAACAGAAGCAAACCAATTCAGCACTGAACATGTGAAAGGACAAGAGAGCAAGAGTGACACGTGCACTGCAGCACTACTGGGAAACCTGCATGTGGCATCTGATCAGACAAACAGCTCGTGAAACCACACTAAGAAAGCTCCTTGGAAGCCCTGCCTATGGTGGAGGAGGTTAGCACAGCAATTATCCTTGTCTCTACTCCAGGCAGTGACCCTGACCACAGGGATGAGTCTGACCAAAGGCTCCTCTTGGCCTTGCTTTTTTGTCCTGAGGAAAAGGCTGGAGAACAGGAGGCTTCCCATTACGCACACAAGGGACTGGAAGACCAATCTGAAAGGCCAAGATTTGTTTTCCAAAGTAAAATTAAAAACAAAATTAGCACACACACACACAAAAAAAAAAGAAAAATCAGCAAAATTAAAAGAATAAAATAATAGGAAAAAAAAAGGCACTAAAGCAGCTTTTCCTGGATTGATTTCAGCTCGCAGGACCAAAGTTATTTCAAAGAAGCGATTAGGAGTTAGCATTGCACACACATACCTTCTAAAGAAAACAAACCAAACTAAACCAACAAAAGAAACCCCCAAACAGCGTGCTGATCTGGTTAGCTGTCCAAGCCAGAACACACCTGCACATACCCAGTGTTTCCAAGCTTCCCCAGCTCCTCCAGCACTGCCAAATTGCTGGGGTTTGGAATGATGTGAGCCCTGGCTAATTAGTCTTTAGGTGGGAAGAGAATAACAGGAGCAGAGAGGAAAAGTGCAGGAAAATATTTTACTGCAGCATCTTTGTGTTGCTTTAAGGGTCTATGGCAACAACCAGCAGTTAACAATACCCTGCTGCTCTACAGAGAATTTTCCAGTGAAGGAAAGGCGGCCGAAAGTCATTTCAAGCCTCTAATTAGACTCACAAAGCACTGCAGATTAGCAAAGCAATGCAGGTGTTGTGCTCATGGGGTTTGCAATTTGATCTCCACTTCATTTAATTACAAAATCAATTTTCCTGAAGTGGAGAAAGATTTTACACTGCTACAGAGCCTCCAAAAAGCAGGAATTTAGGAGGTTTTCACCTGAAATGTATTGCTATTTTTTATTTAAAGAGCGTTTAACCAGCATCTGTTGTAGCATCAAACTTTATATGTATATCAGATATATATATCAGCTCCTTTTATCTTTTCTGTGTCCAATTCTGATGGATTCCTGTGGGCTGAGTAGCATGGGACTTCATTTCAGGGCAGCTTGTCCTGCAGCACATTATGCTATTCTCAGAAGTGGGAGCTTTTCCATTTAGCAGAACACAAAAGCCAATCGTCAAGTGAAGCTGAAAATAAGTAATTCAATTCCTGTGACATTTGGACAGCTCATTTCCCACTCCCAGCCCACCCCAGCTACAGCTCAAGTTGCTTTAAGAAATTGTCTGCACTTGCAAATGTTGGATCTGGCTTGGACTTCTTCATGCTAGTCAAGATCCCATTTGTTGAGAGTAATGAGACTGGGGACAGACAGGAGACATGGAAGGGGAGGATGAAGTATGAGGGATACATTTGCTATGAATCAGAGGTGTTCTTCTATGGCAGTACTTTTTAACTTTTTTTTGTGTTTCCTTAAAGATATATAAATATACCTGCCCAGGATATGCTCCTGTGCAACTTCCCTTGACAACTGGACTGGTACATGGAAGAGAAAGAGGCCACTGCAAAGGGAAATCAAGTGAGCAGCTACATCAAAAGGAAGGAGAGACTATATGAAACAAAAAAATAAAAGTAAAAAATTAAAAAGCACAGAGTTTAAAATGTAACCAAGAGCCCAGTTTAAAATAAACAAAGGAAGAAACAAAAACAAAGGAAAGAACAAGCTGGGATAAGCTCACTAGATGCCAAAGGGATATTTTAAAGGGTACAAGGTCTCAACATGAATAAGGAGGCATAAACACATTCAAACAATGCAGACTGGAGCTGCTCCCTTTGAAGAATGCATCTGGGGGAGTTTTAGAAACAGAAAACTCCTCGGTGATGCCCCAGCACACGCAGGAAACCAGCCTGAGCTTTTCCTGAGCTACACACTTCCAGCAAAGGATCCTTTTTAAACCCTCAATATGGATACGCTTCCCATAGCTTTAACCTCGAAAGAGGAAGAACAACATGCACATGACAGTCTGACAGCAATGCTTCTTCCAAACACCCATTGACCAGCCAGCCCTGGCAAGTCTCCTGTTGAAGTTTTGATAACCAGAATGCAGCCAAAATGATGCTCTCAGGTTGCCACAGGAGTGGCACTGAGGTGGGAGCTTCTGTCAACTCATCAGTTAGCACCTACACACCACAAATTCATAGTGTTCACAAATAAAAGTGTTCATTGATAAGCATTTTAATGCTGGGTTTTTTTAAGGTAGTAATTTGATTTTGATTCTAATTTTGTGGTTACACATCCTGAAATCCTAAAATCATACCCTGCCCTGTTTAAAACAACCCCAAAATCCAGCTTTTTTACCAGATTTCCCAACCATCCATACCATTGATGGCACCTCCCCTAAAAAGCCTTGTCTGCTGTTACCACTGCTTGGTTTTGATAGTGCTATCAGTGCCAAGAGCCTCAGTGTTAGATGCTGATAAGAGCTCTGAGGCAGGGATTATATCCAGCTTTAAAAATCACAGCTATGGGCCAACACTAACCTCAGCATTAACAGCTCTTCTGGAAGTGAACTAGCACCAAAGTCAATACAGCCCTGGCCACTGTGTTAAAACCATCAAAAGAAAGTCAAGTGATTCAATTGCACCTAAGGCTAAATGCTCCTTTAAAGAAGTGAATAAATCCACAGCCAACAGGATCTGCATTCTGCTCTCTCATGCTGTAGGTTCTCCCAGGGACCTAGAGCTCTCAGTGCCCTCTCAAACTCCAATACTGAAGACAAATGGAAATGGAAACGCTGCATGGGAAGATCCATCCACACATGGGATGCCCAGATCAGCCCCAAACAAGTGGAAGAGGGGGAAAAGTCAATGACTTTGTTCATTTTCATTTGGGAGACAGCATAAAAACACATTACTCCTCCAAAGAAGCTCCAAGAAAGAGAGCTACTTTTCTGATGGAACATCACAAGCAAGGAGGAAGGGAATTTTTTCCCTGAAAACCTGGGACAAGAACAAATTCCCTTTCTCACTGCTGTGTTATTCCTCCTGCTACCAACTTTACTGTTCTAAAGCCCTGCAGTAACTTCAACACGCTTTAAAGAGGGTAGGGACAGCTATGCTGGGCACGCTACTGGCCTGACATCTCTCACCTGTGTTGGAGCGCTGGAGAAGCGATGGTTTGGTTGTCCCAGTGGCCAGGCTGGAGGAGGGGACAGAGAGGGATTTATACAGAGCTGTTTCTCGGTGCTCTTTAAATCGCTCTGCCGCCATGAGTGCATTCGAGAGCTCTTGCAGGGGCATATTGTTGATATCTGAAGAAAAGGGACTGAGCGGGTTCTCCAGACTCATCAGCCAGCTCGTGTTACCTGGAAGAGAGAATCAGGGAAGGGCGTTAACTCCCAGCTCCAGGAAGTTTACAGCTCACATCAAAGAAAGCCCTAACTGCGTTGGATTTTGCAAGTAAGAACCAAACCAGACCAAGCTCTCGGTTCTCCTGCGTTTGGAGAACCACTTCATTAATGCTCTGTTTTCAGTAAGGAAGTGCTCTGGACTTCACCCCAAGCCCTTCAAGAAACCCTCCTTACTACAGCAGATTCCCAAAAGACATCCAAAACACTCAGGTATTTTAATTCATGATACCAGGCCAGTTATTTCCTCAGGAGGCAATTTTCAGCTGATACAGACAAGTCCCTGTGAAAATGGGAAATGCAAAGTAGGGTCATATTACGTGGCTGTTTCTGTAACAGTACTTAATATACAAATTGAAGTCTTTGCTTCAATCTTTTCACAGGTCTTTTGTAGATTAAAACCACGAAGAAGTGGTTTCAAAGAATCAAGTATCAGCTGTATTAGTTTCAAGAGGCAGGAAACAGTGAAGAGATCTGTTTGTGACTAAATACAGCTTTTCCTTCAGGCTCTGGTTTGGAGTGAGAGGAGCTCACTCCACACTCAGGTGAAGATACCTGTGGGTCTGCGCACCAGGATTTCTGCCCAGCCCTGTGTCAGCAGTGGGACGTACGCAGCCAGGTTTGCTTTTTCTTTCTGCAGAGGTGTCTGTGCAGCAGGATTAGTCTTCTCTGAGCGAGATGCAGGAGCAGCAGCACCCTGTGTCCCTTGGGAAGCCGAACCACTGGGAAAATGGGAGGCCGAGCTGTCTAAGGCACCAACACGTAAGGCATGACCACCTGGTGAGACAGACATGAGACAGAAGGGAGAGCCATGCTGAGTTAGCACTGAGAATATCTCACTAGTAGTAAGAACTTAAAGCTATTCCAGGAGCTGCATGCACAATACTGGGGACTGTCCTGGTTTTGGCTGGATAGAGTTAATTTTAGAAGCTGGTAGAGTGCTGTGCTTTGGGTTTAGGATGAGAGCAATGCTGATAACACATTGATGGTTTAGTTATTGCTGAGCAGTGCTTACCCTAAAGCCAAGGGCTTTTCAGCTTCTCATGCTCTGCCAGTGAAGAGTCTGGGGCACAAGAAGCCAGGACAGCTGACCCTGGCTGGACACAGGGATATTCCAGACCACAGGACACAGTGCTCAGGCTATAAACTGGTTCTTAATTGCCAGCTGGGTTTAAACCACAACAGGAACCCAAGAAAACTTAACCTCCTATGTGTTTCTTCTAAACCAGGAGGTTAGATAAACGTAGGTGATTCTCATTGCCAGTGCTCCCCACTTCACCCATCCCCAAAGCTTTCCTGCAAGGAGAGGGAAGCAGGAGGAGCAGCACCACCCCTGAGGCCAACAGCTGAGCTACCTGCCCTCTATTAAATACCAGACAGGTCCAGACTCTCAAATTAGTTTAGGCACAGCTCTCTTTAGTAGGCACTTGGACATTTAAGCCTATCACACAGCTCCAGAAATGGCAGTAAGACTCCAGGGCAGGAATTTACCAGACATGGATCGGACTCTGTTGCGAGAGCTTCTGCAAACCTGCTGCCCAGCTTGAGATTCCAGTTTTGCTGGAGCTTCTTTTGTTTGTCTCACTTGCAAAACAGGGTCTGAGCTGTGGAAAAAGAGGATGTTGATGATACTGAGAGAGGAATTAGTCATGCTAGACAAGTAAGACTCTTCTGATCAGAGGAAAATCAGTGCTTTAAGAGATTTTGTTAAGTGGGAACATCTAGAAATGGGAGTGAAAATTACCTTGATTCTGTGCTACTTTGGAGCTCTCCAGAGTCTAGGCCAAGCAGGGACCTTGTCCCCGTTCCAACGCTTGTAGTGATGGTCACCAGCTTGTTACCAACCAGCCATGTCTTTGTTCTTCCTCCCGCCAACAGAAACTCACCCACAGGAGACCTGGAAACACACTGGTAATGAAGACAACAGAGAACAGAGCCTACACAGATGGCTTAGTTCATGTTACTGTGCAGGAGGTGCTGCCTGCTTTCCTTCTTTATACAGCATTTTCAATGTATCCTCTGGTGGTTCACATACACGTTATCCATCAGGATGAGGGATTTAATATCAATTGATAGTAGTACTACAGGACACACCTTATAAAACAGCTTAGTTCAGTCCTGGACACATCACAGAGCAGAAGGGAACAAGCCTTGTCTGAGCTCTGTGTCTCCTTCTGGGAAGGGCTAGCAAGAAAATTCCATTCCCTCCCTTTGAAGCCAGCTGGCATGACACTCAGGTCTGCAGCAACGACTGATTCTGCAGCAAGGAGAGGGAGCAAAGCACTGCTCACAGACAGCGTGCCTTCAAGGCATCTCCTTCTGGAGTTCAAGGCTGAGGAAAAGGCTGGTTGGCTCCAATGGACTTCTCTCATCTAACCTCATGTTTAGCCAAGTCAGATTTTATCTGCGAGTAACAGCTTTGGAGCCTGGGCCTGCCAGAACATCCAATGTTCCACTAATAATGAGAAATATAAACCTCAACAAAAGCCATCTCTCCCATTGTCCCAAACTGGCCCCTACCTCTTAGGCACAGCAGTGAAGTTTGAAAACACGTATCGAGCCATCATATCCAGACAGGTCTCTGTGAGCTCCAGGTGGAGATTCTTTAAGTTGTCATCAGCCTGAGCCATTGAGTTTTCATCTGCAGAGCCCAGGCTTGAGCTGGTGATGGAGGTTTGTATCCGACTAGAAGAGAATGTTTCCAACTGACACATCACACTGCCAAATGCTTGTCCCTGTCACCCGAAAGACAGCGTGATGCAGAACGACCTGAGATACATGCATGTGCCAGATCAGAGAGGTGGCCAGACCTTAAACCCAGAGCATCATACAAACAGTTTGGCATCGGCCTCATGTTGTGCTTCACAGATTGTCATTGCAGAAAGTGTATTTTAGCTTGAGAGACTCAGAAACGTTTCAATGTCCACCAGCTGACTTGGCCAAGCCAGTGCTCTCTGATGTTGGTGGCCCATGGGCAAGTGCACCAAGCAAATAGTAAGAGGCAGCACCATGCTTTGAGTTCACTACTCTATAGTAAGGGCAAGCGTCCCATGACCTGCACAGTTCCCCAGGCAAAATGCTGCCCATGAGCCATCAATCAGGGCACTCCAGACTTCACTTTATGATCCTGTGGTTTGCTTTTTTCTCTGTTGCACCCCTTTCACGTATTGGGTTTTTTTCCTCCAAATTCAACAGCGATGTAAAACCTGATTTAACTTGAAACAGAAAAAAATTGCACTCTGAACAGGAAACTGGCATGGGAATAGAGAGCAGCTCTGCCTTCAGATCAGCCAAGTTAGCAATGCAACTGTAACAACTGCAGTATATCATAAAGACAACTCCTTAGGCCATCATAATACAAGCTTAGCTGAGGTACAGCCAAATTTTTTATGACGTGGCAACTTCTTTGGCATCATTAAGGGTAATTACATGAGCTTTCAGTTGTCACCATTTCCATATAAATACAAGAGAAGAAAACACCTAATAGATTAATGGGGATATAAGAGAATGATGTGCCAGAATCATACTCACAACTCAGTGCCTTTCCCCCAAACACCATACAGTTTAGTCAAATATAAACCACAGAAAGCAAAGTCCCACTGACAGCCACCCTTAGAGATGAAGGCACAAATCTTCAGGTTCAGATTTTAAACCAACGTGTTACAGCAGCAGTTTAACACTCAAGGGAAGTGATCCAGGAAAACGTTTTCAAAACTAGAACAAACTGTTTCATCTTTCATGTGAGCAAATCAATGGTTGGAATCGAAACTTGTTTGCTTTAGTCATGAAAGCAGTCGTTTTGTACATGCTGAGCATACATCTCATGGCATCACATTTCCATCAGCTCCCATTGCCTCAAAGAACAAATCCTAAACTGAGGCCAGAACTACTCCTAGTCTGGGAGGAGGGCCTGGATGTAACTTTGCACAGTATCAAAAGCCTCTCCTGGTACAAGTCACTGCTTAGAAGGCTGAAGTTTTAACCAGGACTCTCACTTGCACAGAATGCAACCTTTTTCCTTTCTTATTCCTTTGGTGTTTTGTTGGTTTGGTTTTCCCCCCTTCACCGTCTCTACTTTGAAAAGAGAAATTTGCTAAAGCATCAGAGAATAGGGCAAAGTCACCATACAGAGCACAGGGTATGATGCCACAAGCCCTTAGCCAGCATTGGGAAGCCATGGGATATCCATGACACCAAAACCTTTGTCTGTAGCTAAGGCCAGTTTTTTATCGCATACCAACGTCATGCAAGCATCCCACATGCAAATCCACCCTCCCTTGCAGTAAAATTTCCAAGTGCTGAGATGCTCTTGGATTCTCCCCATTTAAAGTGCCTCTACCTGCGGACCACATGTTCAGACACACTGATGCTGCGGGATCGGAAGGCATCAACTGCAGAGGATTCTTTCAGCTCTTTCACTGGAGGAGAGTTATTCAAGCCTTGCTTTGCATTTTTGGCTAGTCTTAAACTACTAGGTGGAGAAGCACCAAGCCCCAAAAGAGGTCACAGGAAGGGAGGAAATCATTGTAGGGATGTAGGTTGAAAAGTCACAGGTCACAGGGTCAATATTGGGGGATCCCGGAGGGTGATGGAAAATCAAACAAATGCCAAAAAAAGGAAAACACAAATTAAATTGTACAAACAAGCAGCGCTGAAAGCATTAAAAAGACAAAACCACAATTCTGAAACCAAGGTTTTAAATGTGCTGCGAAACAAATGAAATTAGTACAAGTTAAAACAAAAACCAAACTGATTGAAATGACAGTTGGAATACTGCGCTGTTAAACAAAGGCAGGAGCACCTGAAGGCTGGTTAGGCACCAACGTGTGAAGTCTGAGTTTTGTGCAGCTCAACCACCTCATGTTGCCACAACTCACTGCTTCAGCACAGCTAAAAACCTGATTACTTCCAGAGACCTCATCCTAAAATGCTTTTACCAATACAAGGAGACCAGCTATTTCTACCTCTGTTAGGCCTGGCCCAAATCTGAGCTTCTACCCTGAATCACACAACACCCAGGACCAGTCAGACACAAGGGGAGACTCAGCCCATCTATACACAACTGCACAGATCAAAGGGCAAGAGGACAAAAATCCTCTTGCTGTTGCTGACTGTGGGATGCTTTTCTGTCCAACAAGCTATCTTATTTCAGGCGGCTCAAGGTAACCCACTTGACTTTGAACTGGAACAGAAAGATAAGCCTTTACGCCATCAGGTGCCAACCACATGTGGGAGATGACAGCAATTAACACCTAAGAGGCACTTTAATTAGCACAGCTGAGATGCATGCCTGCCTGAGTACTAATTTGGATCTCCCAGCTGGTTCAGCAGTTCACATCCCCATATGTGAAATGCAGATACTCATTTAACCCTTCTGGCTCTTTCTCAACATGATTTATTTGCTGTTCCCTTCAGTGAATTGTTACCTTTCAGGTGGCCACCTGGAGGGATCAGAATTTATTTGGCCTTCCAATGACCTCTGAGAGATCACTTTTGGCCACAGCTGGAGATGTGACTGCAGAAAGCACAGGCTCATACCCTGCTATAATCACTACACCAACATCATTGGGAACCGTTGGGATCTTGGATCTCCTGCAACACCCAGCACCTCAACCAGGGCACTGAAATACTTATTCTTTGGGCTTAAGGAGTGAAATCAAGCACACCAGCTTCACAAGCAAGGAAACAGGTATCTGCTTCAAGCCATTTCCTCTCTCTTGGACACAATCCAAGTTCAGCCAGCCCCAGAGGCAGTGGCATCAGCAGTTCTGGTATTTCAGGTTGCTGCCTGGGTACAGCCCACACTCCTTAGCAGAGATTTCTGTGGGAAGTGATCCAGCAGCATTAGCAAAAGCCTTTAGATACAGTAGTATTCCAACCTGGTAAATTTAACAGGTTTTGGGGGAAAAAAAGGAAAAAAAAAAAGATTAGTTGAAATTTTAATTTAAGAGACGAGTGTCAAAAGGCTTCTCTTCCAAGTTTCTGAATGAAAGAGGAGAAGATGGGAGAGATGAAACACAAAACAGGGTTTACAGCTATAGCATTAGGGCAGGGATGGTGTTTCTTCATTGCAAGATACTCCTTGAGCCTTGCAGTTAAAGTAGAGGCACTTTCCCCAGGGTGCAAATGCCACTGTATGCTTATGCACGTTAACACTGAAGCAAGTTAAGTGAACCAATTTAGGCAAGCCCTCCAGGTAAAAAGGACATTAGAGAAACCCTGAATGCCTGACAAGCACTATTCTCCTATCCTGGCAAATGTTACTTTCAAAGATTGCTGGTTAAGATACGTTCTGACTTCTGAAGACATGAAGCTTTGCTTCAAACTGACATAATGGTTTGAGATTCAAAAGAAGGACCAGGACACCCAGATACACAGAAGGCAGCTGTCTGCCACCCAAAACACTTGACAGATAACACTATGGGAAAACACAGCACTGGCTCTCTCCATTTACACAGGCTGCTAATCGTAATGTCTCTGGCAACCATTTAAGTAGTGGTTAGAGTTCAAGCATCAAAAGCAGTCAGCACTATGAACAGGTATTCTATTACTCCTGGTAGCGCTGTACTGACACACATCAACCTGAAAGAACTGTTGGTTTTCAAAAATTAACACCAAAAAGCCTTACACCTTCCTGCAAAGGTTTACAGAACAGCCAGCGATGCCCTCTTACGGACTAGCAGACTGTCAGCTTGCTTTGATTCCAGCTTCTTACCAACCTATGTTTGTCTTTTCCCAATCCCCTGACCTAAAGAGGTTTACTTTGCTTGCTTAAATGCACTGTCAGATTTTGGATGACTAGACCCAGCCTCCTTCAGAAAACACAGGGAAGGGTGTGAGGACTAGAACAGGGAACACAAGACCCTTCTGGAGTCAAATATAATTTACCTTTTTGGCCTCTCGTTCAGGCTTGTACTGCGAGCCCTGAAACTGTCCTTCTCAGGTGTGTCATCAAAGGAGAGGAGGACGTTTGAGCGCAAACCCTGCCGACAGAGACAAACAGGTCAGAGTCAGAATGGGCAGGACGAGCAGCTGGAAGACTGCAGTGATGCAGAACTCATAGTCAGCTATAAAAAAAGATGCTGAGCTGAGGCGTTGGCACAGGGTGCCCAGAGAAGCTGTGGCTGCCTCATCCCCGGCAGTGTTCAAGGCCAGGTTGGACACAGGGGCTTGGAGCAAGCTGCTCTAGTGGAAGGTGTTCCTGCCTGTGGCAGGGGGCTGGAACTGGATAAGCTTTAAGGTCCCTTCCAACCCAAACGGTTCTATGATTGTGTGAAGTTTCCTAGCTTCAAAGAGAACCTTTAATCTCCTCAAACCATTATTTTTATTAGAACAGCATAATTTGTATTAGATACTGTTTGAATCAGTAGTGTCCATTACCTTTGTAATAAAGGGGACAAAGTCCTTTCGGAAGGGAAGGCGACACCGGATGAACCACATCGCTATCACATGATGGGCCAGACAAACGATGTACTGGTTAAACCTAAAACAGCACAGAGATAGCCACAGAGTTTAATGCTGCATTATGATGCCATTCCACCACTGAACAGAAGGGTTTTTCAAGCTGAGAAACTGTAAGCATAAAGACAAAACCCTCAAAAGTTCTGTTGGAGAAAAACAAGTATTTCACCCAAGGTGAGTATGCCCCTTCTTCAGAAAAAGCCTGGAGATACCAGAATGAGCAATATCCAATAAATAACCTTGACCCAAGTACTACAAATAAAGCATGCCTCATTCTCTTAATTTTACTTACTTAGAAGGGTTTGTGTATGGTAGGGAGATGGCGAACACACTGGCATACTGCTCTGCTGCGAAGTTCCTATAGAGGTGAGGCAGCCTGGCTAGAGCTGGAATAGATCAAGAAGGAAACCAACATGGGTGAGGCCTGAACACAAACTATTCAATACCACAGTTCAGCTTAATTTGAATTGGCTTGTTTCTTTCAAACCATCAGCTGATAGGGAAGTTAAAATCGAGTTATAATTTCATGCTGTTTAAGTTATAAGCAACAAGGTGGAGAAAGCACTTTCGCATTTCCAATCACTGCATGGCTGTACTACACAAAGCACGACCCTCTAGTGTGTGCCAGTGCTTTAAATAGAAAACCAGGAACAAGCAAGAGATGATCAAACATTTTTATGTTGAAGATGGTGCAAAGGCATCATGAAAAGCCAAGAAACCCTTACAATGCATTCCATATGACTGACACAATCAAAACGCCCGTACTCAGCGCAAACAACACAACTATAGGAGGTCAAAAGTACAAGAACATTACAACTCACTTGAAAGAAATTCCAAGAGGGGGATTGCCATGTTGGCTGTAGCAGAAATGTGGGTTAATTTGACTATTAAGACAGGAAGTGCCTTTATGATGATGTCGGGCATCTCGACACTACAGACAGAGAGTGCCACAACGCACTGGTTTGCGCAGCGGTAAATGAGACCGTGTTCCAGGCAATACACTATTTCACGCTACAAGAGTAAAAGAGAAAGAAAAGCCATGATACAGGAGAAGAGAAAACCCCTGAGTAACCATCTCCTGGCTTCAGACAGCATTTCAGAATGGCTTGCCATGTATCATACCACAAGGCCTGTATGGTGCGCATGAATTCAAATCCAAAATGCACTGACACAGAACCCTACATAATGCTGCATATATTCCAGGCTAAAATCTTAAGATGGGACTTTAATCAAGTCAGTATTTTAGAAGTTAAATAACTCAGTTTCTGATTAAACAGCATTTTTATGTTCAGCGGGTTCTTCCAGCAGATGGTGAAGTCACCCAGCAACCTGCAAGAGGGCGTTACCTTGCACTTAAGTCTCCTAACCAGCATGTATGAGAAAATGCTCTATTATACATGATTTTGCCCTGTCCCCCCTCACCCTCTTACTTCCCCCCTACCTGTTTAGCTTTGTCCAGATAATTATGGTAAGATATTAATGCTGTCAGTACTGGAACAACAGCCAGATGCAAATCCGTGCGAGAAAAGCCTTCTGGGGTACCATGGAGCCTGTCAGTAGTCTTTTTGTCTGTGAGCTGACAGATCACACAGTAAGTTAGAATGCCTCACACTAAATACACACTCTAAAAGACAACAGATATGCACTGCCTATAGCTCCCCTTTTACATGTCTACATAAGTACAAAGAGAAAGAACACTCATTATTACCTACTTCTGTACCTAAAGCAGCCCTCACAAAGAGGGAAGGTGAGTGAGGATTGACAAACAGCATCTTAAACGTATTAGACTGAATGGGAAAAACAAACCAAAACCCCAATCAACTCTAACCAGCTCTCAAGCAAACTAAGGATCTGGTGACTGTACATCAGTAGGGTGCATGGCATTACCATGTAGCTCAGTGCAGAGGCCAGAAGGTCTATGTTACAAGGGGAGGTTAAAAATAGCACTTTATAACGGAGGGATTCAGGTAATTTGTTGAGGACCAACTTCAACACCTTCCAGTCTGTCTCCTGGAAAGAAAGAAGAAATTAAGGTGGAAAATTTTGGTACGATTTCAGTTCAGTTTGAAAGCAAGACCAATCCTCTGCCATTTCTCAGGCAGATGTTATGTCTTGCCATGATAGCTATATAAAAAGAGGTGGCATTTAGCTGTCAAGTTACTTCCTGTCTGTCATCCAGCTCTAGGTGCAATACTGGCACCACAAACTGGAAGGCAACTTGTACCCAGATCTGCCTGAGCTCAAAAAGACAGAGCCGGAAATCAGTTCTCCCAGCCATTAGCACAAGTTAACTTCCAGAGCAAGACAACCTCAGCATATAACTAAGGCCAATACAGCACTAATGAACAATTTATATTTACAGTTTACAAGCAACTGGAATACTTACCAGTCCTCAAAATGCTTCCAAAACTTGCAGTAGGAGGGTTTTAGTTTCAAATGTCCTTTCAGAAACAAGAGGACTCATTTGATCTTTGATAACACACACTTTTTGCCCTTGTCTGCTCTGAAGCAGAGTGCCATGAAAGCTTTGCTTAGTTTCTGAAGATCTGAACTAGTGCTCCCACTGCTGGTTGTAAAGCTATATGATTACACACAGATTCTGCCCAAGGAGGATTTACATATTGCTTTCCAGGTGTTATTTAGATACTCCGGGATAGAATTCTCTAGCCAGCTGGTTTAAATGGACACAGTTCATATGAATTGTGATATTAAAAGTGGACATACTTGCTTCAAACACTGCAGAAGGACGCCAAAGACCATGGAGTAAGGCAGATGCCCGATACGAATGGTGGTGTTTTGGGAAGGCACACTGGGGCTTCCGGAAGGCGGAGAGAGCGTACCAGTAGGCTTCTTCTCAGAAGTCCTCTTCTCTGCTTCTCTACAACATGGAAAAGGAGAACAAAACATGTAAAATGCATGTAATGTCAAATCAAGATCGGAACAGCCTATTATTCATGTGACCTCCAGTGCTACCCTATCTGGTAGCCAGTTTAATGACCAAACAACACTATAAACTGCATTTTCAATTAAAAACCACAGGACTGACAGTAGACAGACAGCAATGAGTCAGTTTGGTCAGGTTAAGGATATTTCCACCCAGACCCATAGCAAATTCAGAAAGATCTCTTTTGGGGCATGTTACCCAAAGTGTTTCAGACCAAGCTATAGCACTAAAATCAGACAGATTCATACAGATCACTGAAGCAAACCTCAATGTGAAAACTGGTTTGAGGAGGGAAACTGCAAACGTTTTGGTGAAGTTTTGTGAGCAGGAACAGAAAATTCACATCTCGTTGAGAGCTCTGTAGGTAACTGATTTGTAAGAATAATTCACTGATGAGTTACTGAGACAATCCTAGGCTGTAACTATAAACTGTGTACGGGCTGATACATCAGGATTGGGAAGAATTAGAAAAACTGTGGATTGTAGATGGACCATTAAGCCCATGCAAAAGTATCAAATAGTTTGGAAAACAGCTTTTGCTTAATGCAATGAGAAACCTACACAAAATCACACAGACAGTAAGGGCTGAACCTCACTGCCCCATCCTTGTTGGAAAGACCAAGGCGGTGGAGGGAGTCAGCTCGAAGCATCAGCAGGAAATCAAATACCTGTAACAGAGAAGACATTGGAATCACTCAAACCCCAAACCCATGGAATACTCTCCCACCTCCCCATGTGATACTTTTGCAAGTACAAAGAGGTCTTTAATAGATGTGTGGCTAGGTCTGTAGGAGGCATCAATTCTGGTGTTACAGTACATATACATACTTTTATTAGCCAAGAAACACTTCATTCTACTTCTGGCAAGCTCTAGAGCACACATTCCCACCTGCCTCCCACAAATTGCAGCAGGAACATGCAGCTCTTGACCTGAAAGCACAAGTTACCTCTCATACCTGCAATCTGATGCTGCTAGCAACAGCAAGGCTGTATGCATATATATAGTGGCGCTGGACATGGTGGATCAGCATCTCATACACCCGCATTGCGTGGCTGGAGGGTAAGCTGTAGAGTTTAGTCTAGAGGGGAGCAGAAACACAAATCAAAAGGCAGGCTCATGCTTCCATTCAGAAATGTTCCCTGCCTGTGGCAGAGGGACTGGAAGTAGATGGTGTTTAAGGTCCTGTCCAACTCTAACTATTCTATTCTATAAATGTGTATTTGCACTAAGAATTCAAGAACAACACAGCAAAAAATTGCTCCTGAAAGCAAGCTGAACAGATGGCTCCAAGCAGAACTTCTGCAGAGGCTCCAGAGCAACTCTGCCCAACTCCAGAAGGGCGCTGGCTGGGACAACCAGCTCTTCACAACTGCTTAACCGTATCTCAGAACACTCTACCCAAACACAACGCATCTATTCAAGGTTATGAACCACTCCCTTTCTGCTAGTTTATGAACACATCTACCCTCTGCACATGGAAATGTGCTCACAGTCACTGTACAAGGGAAATTAAGCAAATGAAACATTTAGCAAACAGTGACACAGTACCCAAAAGCAAAAGGAATGACCAAACCAAGAGTTAAAGTATTATGTGGGTGAAACAAAAGGCAAAATATTTAACAGTGGGAAAGTAGTTATCTAAAAAGCCAAGTCCAGCAGAAGACTGCTCTGAAGAAGACATGTTTAATGCTCTGCAGCATTTACCTGAAGAATTATCAGGAGTCCAAGAACTGCTGTCTTGACATCCTCCAAAGAAGCTGAATATGACAGCAAGTCCCTCTCTTCCAGTTCAGAAGGAGATGAGAGAGAATGTGCAGCCACCTTTTGAAAAGAAAAGCAATACATTGTTTAAATCTGTGACAAACCCTTCCTTGATTTCCATCCTGGAAGGTCAGGAAGGACCACAGGAAGTCATCCTTGCTGGAAATCTGCAAGCCCTTTCAGGTAGCTTAAATGTGCGTTGCTAAAGCTCTGCACTTTAGACCTGCATCCTCCAAAATCCACCAGTTTTACAATATCCTGCTCAGCCACACAACTGGTAACAGTCACGGGTTAGTCTCCTCAGCCACAGTAAGAGGATATGACAAAAGGTGTGGTGATGCTACTGACAACTGGAAAAGCTCTGCCTCACCTTTTCTATGATATCAAGCAAGCTGTTGAAGTGATGTGTGTTGCAGCCTTCAGCCAGGTCTACAAGTAGCTGAGTGGCCAGTTTTCGGACCTGATGGTCTTTATCCTCTGGAATGTGAGCCAGCTGAGAGATCACAACCAAGTTTATCAGCTCCTCCTGCAAGAGGACACGCCTTAATAAGCCTTTGCTATCTGCTGTTCAGTCAGCACGTTCAAGAGACAAATCATTACAAACAAAAGAACACTGATATCAGGTTTACTCCTCAACTGTTTGGTTCCTTGATTTTTCCTCTCCCCTCCAAATACTTAAGACTTTTGCTGCACTTCAATGCTTTGGTTTTCATCTATCCCACTGACTTGATAGCCCAGGCTCAAACAGATTGTTGAAAGAGATTTCTAGGCATAGCGTATTTTGAGAAAGAGAGGAAACATGCAGCAGCATCATGTTTTCACAAATCTTGAGGGAATCCAAGCAGCACCTCTGCTCCTTCCTGTCCTCTGACACTCTGGGTACATTCAAAGAGCTGAAGACATCCCCAGAGCTGAAAAGCATCTTAACATCTCTCTCAGACAGCTTCTATCTTAGATCGCAATTAAACTGCAAGCACCAAGACAAATCAATCTGCTCATGTCAGATTATGTCCAGACCTCATCCTTTTACAAAGCTTTTATACAAATTCTGCATCTCTGCCTCACCAAAGCCTTCCCCACCCACTGAGGATCCCACATCTGATCATCAGAAACAGACAAACACACACCTCATAGAACTGCCTGTTAATACTCAGGACAAAGGACAAGACATCCAGAACTTTAATCCGAACAGCACTACGACTTTCGTTCCTAGAATGGGAAGAACAAGTTCAAGATGAATAAAATACAGCTGCTGATATTTAGGGAAGCGGGGAGAAGATAAAAGGAAGGTAAAACTAGACTAAGAAACTTCCTAAGAGTTAGCACAGTAACAGTTAGAAATCATCTGAGCCTTCAGTTAACATCTCTACATATGAAATCAGATTCAAGAATCGAACCTGGAATCCCAATTCAGCTTTTACTACTTCTGGAGACCTGTAACTGCTATTTTCCCATTCCAGTCCAAGCTAGGAAGCACATGGAAGAAGAGTAAGTGCTCTGGTGAGCAAATTTAAAGCCACACATACGGCACTAAGGAAGAGCTGCTCTTTGGCAGCATTTCACAGATGAGACAGAAGTCTGTTACTGCTGTATGCTGGTATCTTAGAGCACAAGAATAGTTCCAGCAGCACCAATTTAAAACCAGATTAACTTTAATAGCGGATAACCATATGCAATCCTGATGCTGAACACGAAGGTCTTGTTTGGTGTCAGAACTACAAAGTGCTGTGGAATGGAACACATAACTGCCTAAGCTAACTGGAATAGCACCATCCAATGGACATAATGAGAAAAAAAAGGAATCATAAATAGCTCAGTGGAAAGTTTATCTTCCGTTAAACAAAATCCTTTCACATGCTCTGCCCTGGATCTACCATGTTTCTTATCAGCCATTTGCTAACATTAGAACTTCAGAAAACAAAATCATCTAACATAGAAACATAGCAAGAAACATTTGAATGTGGCTTGTACTCACAAAGTTATGATTTCATACCTGAAGAATCTCTCCATTAACATCTGCAGGTTGTGAATCCAGCCATCTTTGGCAGGATGAATGGACTGAGCTCTGTAGGTTATCAAGTTTAATACAGAAGATTCCTTTCACAGAGAGATCAAGAATTTTTTCTTTTAGTGTATAAGCAAATACAATATATCCACTCCCCAGCCCCCACACCAATAATAAGGCTCATACAAGACTTTGCTGTGATTTTCTGGCCGCTTGCTATTTTACGACTCCCCAGTGTGCTAAGTAACAAAACAGATTCAACTGGCAACAAAGGAAGACAATAATATGCAAGGTCTTACTGGTCTCTGATCAGCACATCTTTCCACTAGCTCAAAAAACCTCTCTTCAGAGCCATGGAATTCATTCTGGTCACAGAGTTCTTCTACTGTAGTCAAAAGATCATGTACAATGGACTTAAGTTCTTGGCTCTCCAGACTCTGAAACAGAGACAAAAGCATTCCTAAAAGACTTCTACCTTACCAGAAAGTGCTAGCTTTGAAATGCAAACAGAAAACTCAGTTGAGAAGCACAGAATTGGGCTCAACCTTCACTCAGCTTCAAAGTTCTCTAGAGTGTACAAAGAGGAGATCAATTTGCCAAAATATTTATGGTAAGGTCTTTTGACTGGAAGTACACCAAGACAGGCTCAGCACTCACCTGCAGCTGCTGCAGTAATCGCTCCATGATGTCCAAGAGGATGTCCCACGTTACAGCTTGCAGCTCCTTCCCATACTTCTTTATGAGACGTGTTATGGACAGAACTATCTCATAAGACACAACTGCATTGGGACATGTCATGGCCTGGAACACAAAGCATTTCAGTCAGTTAACAGTTAAGAAGCAGTGATCAGAAACTTTGTATGGGTCCAGATGTACGTCTGAATAAAGTTCCCCCCATCCTACCTTGAGGAACGAAGGCAGCACTGAAGTTGGGGAGTTCTTGAGTGAATTGAGGCGATGAGCACCCCACAGAGCCATCCCAACAAAGAACACAGCTCCTCTCAGCAGCGCTGCATCTGCCATGTAAGCCCTAAGGACAGACAGAAGGGAAGTCTCACACGCAAGGAGTATTTTAACATACAAGCGTCAACAGGAATATGCGCTGTCACTACAGGAATTCAGGTCTGTTATACATCAGAGCTTTGCACAGCAATTTACAAACATGAAAATCATTTAGTACAGCATTAAACAAAGCAAAATTAAATTCAGGAAAGTCAATAACACAAGCACTTCAGCATCATAACGAGGA